>NC_044586.1:34456952-35075910 GCF_901933205.1 Camarhynchus parvulus | reverse complement strand
GATCTGAGGACAAGTGAGCGTTTCTTGTCTTTTTAGCCTAAAGAACAACTTGTGAAATACATGAAAAAATACTTATTAGAGCTGGTTTGGATAAATTGGCTGTCCAAAATTATTAGGACAGGAGCCTTCAGCTGATACTCTTAAGTGAAAGTAGTAAATGGAGAGTAGCAGTTAACTGTTAGTGGAAAACAGCTTATGATAAAAGAAAGAGCATTTGTTTGATTAATTCGTGGTATTGGTGATTCTTTGTAGATTAGGTTGAATGAAGCACTGTCAGGGTAGTTTGTGTTAGCCAAAGCCATGAAGAGGATGATGTCAGAAGATTGTTAATCTTGATGAAAAGGCCTTGTGATGCCACATAACATTATGTAACATCAAAATGTTGAAGTTCTGATCATTCTGGGTTAATGAGATCTTTTTTTGATTTAGGTGATCTTGTGATCAGATGAAATAATTAAGATTAACCAATATTTTGTCTTTAATTTTTCGTTGCGGGAAAATTGAGAAGTGTGTCAACAGTTCAGGTTTAATGTTGAAAATGTGGGCACAGTATTCATTGAGAACTCAGACAAACAGAATAAATGTTCAGGTGAACGGAGGGAGTATTTTATAGAACATAACAGCATATGTGTTGAGGAACAGAGGGGTAATGAAAAGAACAGGGCTGAGATGCATAAATTTTGTACTATAATGAAAAATAATGTTATTTCTGGTGTGATGAAAAATAATGTTGATACTTTTATTCACTTTTTTCACTAATGAAAAAGGAGTCACATAAAGAGGAGGACCAGTATTTAAACTGTCTAAAGTAAATATTTTTAGCTTTTTTATCATCAGTTGGTGGAATTTACTAGCACAGAGTATTGAGGTGGTATTTCAACCAGAGGACAAAAAAGTTTATGGATAACATTCATAAATAAGGAAACCAATATGTAAAAAACTAGAAGAATTCTCTTATTCAAAGGTATAAATGATAATGATTTGGGAGGGGAGATGCACTCATCTCTTCCCCCCAGTATTATGTTGTTTTCTCAGTATTTTTTAAAGACTAATTTTTCTTTTTAAGTAGATGACAACAGTATTTTTATTTATAGTTTATAGTCCCAGGCTAGCATGTTTTTATCACCTCTGCTTTAAGGCGTATCTATGTGTACATACAGGAAAGAAACACACTATATTTCTCTCTCAAGTATTTTTTTTCCTCTCAGGAAGATGATGGAAACCTTTTGATATATGATAGTCTTGTAGGTTTCTTATAGCACATCATAATGTATGTTTACTACAAGTATTCAATTTCCTTTCTAGGAGATATGGAATGAGAAAGGGAATATCTTGTTTTCCTTTTTAAAACAAAGTAATTAAGGCATTATGTTAATGTTTTTATGGGAAGGCTAGAATCACCTTTGATCAGTCCATCTTACAGTGGGTTGTGTTTTCTCCAGTGCATAGCCATGCACCTCCGCTGGTATCAGTGAAGTATGTGGGATTTACAAAGGCAAGCTATAGGCACAGGAGGCCTTTTCCCTTTATAGAGAAATGAACTACTTTTTTTCGGTATTTGGCTGAGCAAATCTCATGTCCAGTTTTGTAATAGCACATGAATTGAGGGAATCCATTTGAAGGCAATATTACTCTATGACATACTCTTGCAGAGTGTAGGATGGGATGAAGGAGAGGTACCATCTGAGACTCCAGTCCAAGGTTCCAAGACTTCTGGGGCTTTTTCTGTCTAACCTGCTAATTTCAGGATTCTTCTGGATCTCTATTTCTGTCCTCTGACTTGTATGAACCACTTAGTAAGCATCAGACACTTTTTCGCTGTTCCCACTGGCTTCATGACTTCTAGTGTTTTATCACAAAAAAAAAAAAAAGAAATGAAAAAAATTCTTCACTAGTCTGGTTTCTCCCATCTCCATTCACCTTGGAAATGAGAGATACTGGTTCTTATCATCTGGAGTAGAGGCTAACTCCCAGCCTTTGCACTTCCTAAGCAAGAGCCATAACCATTGTGGTAGAAAATGTGAGTGATTGTTTCATTGCTCTGTGACAGAGTTGCATGTGGTAGAGAGGTGACATTCCACCATGTGTGGATAAGCTGAGACATGTGAGTGCAGTTATTTGCTATGTTACCTGCAATGTCTTTTGTGTGTGGGTTAAACTGCTCTGGCTGTGGATGGGTTAACTTATAGCACATTTTAGTAGAGCCTCTCAAACACAGCCCAGATAGTCTACTGACCCACTTCCTAGCTGCCCCAAAATTGAAAGTAGTTCAGTCCCTCCTTGACACTGGAGAGACGGGCAATATCACCTGGTAATTCCAACCAGTTCTTAATCTTTCGTTTGCGCACTGGGCGGTTTAGAAGAAACCCAGAAGAAAAATTTTGTAACAAAATTACAACTAACTCATACCTAGCTTCAGTGTTATTCCCATATCAGTCAGTAACAGAAAGCCAGAATGAGTCGGGAATAAGTTACTTTACATACGTTGGTTACAATATTCATGGCTGCTGAGGTAGTGCTGGAACAAAGGAGTCTTTGCTTGTGTAGATGTATCAGAAAGAAAAAGGAAAAAAGTTACTGCTCCTTATTTTTATATTTTTAGTTTCATATTTATAGTTTAAATGCTGCTTTTTCTTCCATCCTTCCAGCATGTTTTGATGCTGCTGTTATGCATTTACATACAT
Organism: Camarhynchus parvulus; assembly: GCF_901933205.1. NCBI lineage: Eukaryota > Metazoa > Chordata > Aves > Passeriformes > Thraupidae > Camarhynchus > Camarhynchus parvulus. Next base: position 35,073,226 of record NC_044586.1, on the reverse strand, counting down.
AACCTTAAGTGCATGCTCTGCTCCAGACTTTGAAAGGTCTATCAAAAATGGTAGCAAACTGTATGGATTTTTTTTGGCAGCAACTTGATGTTAAACCAAATCAATGCACAACTATGTAGGCAGACTATGTTTGGTAGATTATAGGCATTTTCATTCAACTGTTATTTTTATCAGCCTACTTGCATTCCAGTCTTTCTCCTGGAGTGAGAGAATGCTTTAACAGAATATTGGTTGTCTGATAAAGATGTGAAATTTAATTTCTGAACTGGATCTTAATTGAAACATTCAAGTTTAATTGCACTCTATTTTGGGTGAACTTTCTTTGGATATCTTTGGGATTTATGCAACTCTGTTTACAGATTACATGTACTAGTAATGATAGTTCAAGTATAAGCTCTTGCTCAGCTATAAGGCTTTATTCCATCAATAATGATGAAATTTTTTTTTTGCTAATGAAGTAAAAATTTTTCAGTAGTCTGATATTTTATGTGCCTTTTTTGAGAGTAAATCCATTGTTTTAAATCCATTTATCTGTCAGGGCATTTGTGCAAGCAGACTTTTGCTTCTTTCTGGTTTTGTTGGCAAAATTGTTCTCCAGCTTTCTACTCACCATACATGTTCTTTTCAAATACTTTTTTTAGAGGTTTTTGTGAATGTACTAAAATAGAGTATTAGTACTGAGGTTACACATTTCAGTCCCAGTGAACTCAAGAATAATTGTGTCCTCCACGGGACCAAAAGCTGATGTGTCTTCAGTTGGAAGGGAATACCCTCCCACCCCCAGTACCTGTATGTACGTCTTCAGGATTGGGAACAGCTTTAGCACCTTATTTATAAACATTCGAGCTGTTGCTGGGCATGACACTCTTCTGCCAATTCACACTAAATGCAGATACTCTAAACCACACAAATAATTTTTTAGCTTCACTTACTTCTGTTTCACATGTGCTGAGGCAGAGCCCACATTCACAAGACCACAAGCTCAAGCAGTTTAGTAGGATATAGTGGACAATGGCTTAAGAAACAGATAAGCATTTGGTGACTCAGACTTGCAGTTATCTCTAAAGGGCCAAAAGTAAAATTCCAAATAATTTTACAAATGCTTTATTGCTTTCAAAACCAGCTTATTGTTAGTTAAATTATTTGGCTGGAGGGCTTATATTCTAAGAACTACTTTTCTTTTCAGCAGAAAAGTATGAGCATTTCAAATGTGGGTTTTTTATATTTTAACAGGTCATGTGGACGGAATTGCCTTGTCAGAATTTTCATCTTCTCCTTTGTTGTGCTATCCTAGAATCTGAAAAACAGCAAATAATGGACAAGCACTATGGCTTTAATGAAATACTAAAGGTACCAAATTCTAAAGCATTATTGTCCTGGTTTTGGCTGCAGTAGAATCGTCTTCCTAGTGACTAGTATGGGGCTGTCTTTTGGGTACTACGTTAAAATATTAGTTAACTTTTTAGTTAACTGTGTAATATGATTGTGGTTTGTATTGGGGGAGGGAAAGGTGCATACCATTTTCTGAAGTTGGTTGTGTGTCTATCCTGCAGGCTTTCAAAATGGTTCATTCGATGTCTGTGTTTAGTGATAAGATCATTAATAGATCAAAAATGGTTCTCTCCTCAGATGAGTTATTGTATTTAATACTCACTTTTGCTTTATCTTCTATGATCTAATTTATCATCTCTGAAAATGTGAGCTGCAGGGGGAAGTATGTAGGAGGACCAGATGTTTGTCACATTTAGAGGTACTATGGATTCCTCTTGCAGACCTTGGAGACTGGTGAAAAGCAGCTGTCCCATACTGTATCTTTGAGTAGCCATTTCTCAAAGCTTATAGACTATGTCTAGCATTTCATAGTTTAAGACGCAGGTTAATAAGGTGATACTTACTAGCAGTGCAGTGCAGTATTCATGTATTTTAGGTGAAACAAAGTTATAATTTATCTCACTATACCTTGTGAATCTATTTTTAGCATATCAATGAACTGTCTATGAAAATCGATGTGGAATATATACTCTGCAAAGCAGAAGCAATTTCTATGCAGATGATGAATTGCAAGGTAAAGATATCTATCTACTGTGAATGTTTATAAACAAGAAAAGTATGTAGTTAGCTGTAAGTGTTCATGTATGTCCTGTGAAATAACTGAATGTCTGGGTACAGTAAAGCATGTTGTGTAGCTGTGCAGTGCCTATGTTTGAGAAGTCTGTAAGAAGTCTATAATTGATTTTATGGAGTAATACTCTTCACTGGGGGAAAGTTGAATTGTGCTTTTTGGTTGTGATTTCTCAACTCTCACTAGATAACCTCACTGCAAGAAATTTGGTGTTTGGTGTGCTTGAGAAAAACTAGTTGAAAGGTGCATTGCATTGAAAGCATGCCAGGCTTATTAGGCAAAAACAAGTGGATCACTCAATAAAACTAATTTCAATAACATGGAGTGTAATTGTGATAGTTTTTTAGACTTTAACTTTTGTAATGAAGATTATATTAATCAGGATTAATCAGGAATCAATTCCTGAGTGTGTTCCCTTTGCTGTCTTCTTGAAAAGCTGCTACAGAAAATGTTAACTCTAATGGAAGTATTGCTGAGAGAGATGCTTTCAGTGCAGCTAAATTCAGATTAATGATTTCTCACACGAATGAGTCCTGGGAATGCAGGATGGACAGAGGGGACTTTGTTGTTAACTTTTTGCATTTAGTTACAGTGATTTTTAATATTTCTTCTGCCGCCTCCTTTCTAGGAATTGCCTCAAACAGTCAGTGAGATCCTGGGGATAGAGAACAGTTCGGTAACACCGGATTCAGATACTGGAGAGGATGAAAGTGGAGCTGAGTTGAGTTGTCCAACATCACTCTATCAGAGTATCTCAACCCCTGTGATTGCTGCCAACGGGACGAGGGACGGCGCTCAACAGGTGGCTGAGACCCAGAGCCTGACACCTGCCTAATTACCCAGTCCCTTGGAGAAAGACTTTCACTGAGCACACTTTGTTCAAGCACTTGAGAGATGGATATTTAAATTTGGTGTTGATTAAGCTTTAAGGTTGTAAAGAAAATCTGTACTGTAATGCTTTTGCATTAAAGCTTTACAACATGACTCAACTATTTTTGTAGTTTCTTCTACCAAAATAGCCTTTTGTTTTCAATAACATTCCTTAATATTTTTGTAGCCAAGTGCATTTTCTTTTTGCTGGTAAACTGGAAATGGATGGTGATTAAGAATGAAAGAAATTTCTGCATTTGCTGAGCTTTCACACATAGTGATTTAAGACAGTGTGAGCTCTTTGATTTAAGCAGATTCACAATATGCCAGCTGAAGCTGCTGTACACAATTTTCAAGCTGAAGTGATGCTGATGTGCTAAAGGAGGATTCTTTTGTAAATGGATTTTCCCTATCTCAAATGTTTACAAAATACTTCTAAGTATTTGTTGCTGGTTGAATGTAGATTTGAAATGGACATTCATACTTGCACAGTTTAATGTCCAGATACTGAATTTTGTGTAATTGGGAGTGGATGAACAGTATATTTTTACATTAACATATCTTCACTTTATATATACATATATATATTTACACACATACACACACTATATACACAATTGTTTGTGAATACTAAAAAGGATAGTTGTATTTTCAATATCTAAATAAACTTGACTGTTCATTCATATGAATCAGTTTGACCAAATTAATGCACAGCTCCAACCTGAGCTCTTTTTCAAAACTTTTCTAACTGAAGCTAACTTTCATGTGAATACATTCTGTCCTACACTTGATGTAATTTTGCAATTGATACCTTGCAAACTTTGCTAATGTTCATACTTGTTAATATATTAACTGATCAATTAACCACTTACACTGTTTTTATGGCAGCATTATTTGGAGAATTGATAAGCAGGTTATAAAAAAGCCAACCAACAAACCACACACCAAAATAGTAATCACAATTAACATTAATGCATTTTTTGTATCTGCAAAAGGCAGTGAGTTTATTCCATGCCATGCTGATGTCCTTTGACGTTATGTGAAATTTAACATAACTGATTAAGTGTATTCATTATTTGGTAACTATTGTACATATATAAAATAAAAGTCAAAGCTGATTTAGTGTTTTTAATTAAATAATATTTAGAGAAAAAATCTAATTGTCTGGTTGTTAATGTAAGAACATGAGACAGAGGGGAGAGCTAGTGGTTAGTCCATGGATATGACATATTTTGTTGGTAATGGAGGGCTGTGGGAGTTTCTGCTTGTTACTACGGAGTGGAACAGGCCTTTCCTCTCTAGGTAGTTGAAGTGTGGGGTATAGCAGGGCTTTCTTTTCTTGTGGAGCAGTTTACTTTTACAAATGTTATTTGTGCCATCTTAAGCAAATACAAGTAATACAATAGGCTTTAATAGATAAATCAAGTTGTTAAAATAATTTGGAAGTTGATTCAACTTCTCTCACCAGTTGTCAGCAAACACTGGACAGCTGAATCAGTTCAGATTTTGGTTTTAATATCGTCAATGTGCTATCTCTCATCAGTTAATAAGAACTTGAGTCCTATGCCGTGAAAGTCAAGGATTCACAGCTCAGTGTTATCTGTAGCCTTTCATTTCCTGCCCAGGAAATTACTGTGAAGCATCATGCCTTTGTTCTCTGGTGAGCATTGTACTTCTTGGCAGTTAATTTAATGTGACATGGAATACAGAAAGGCATTAGAACTTAGATATTCAACACTTTGGTTCAAAGATATTAAGCAAGTTAGTTTCAGTATTTTTTGGAGCACCTAGTTCACTTTGAAGTGTACTTGCAAAATGTTTTTCATCAAAAATTATGTTCAATGCAGCTGTGGAAGGAGGAGAGAAATGTCTACTACAGGAATGCAGTGGGCAAGCTGTCAGTTAACTGTGCATGGTTCCTAGTTATTTAGGATGTGCAGCCACAAACAAACTCTATTCAAGATACTAAGATCTTGAAGAATGCCATAACTGACTCAACATGAATATTGGAATGTTTGGGAAAGACATATTTAAGTGAAATTCTGTAATTTCTTAGAATTACAGCTATGGCTGCTAAGAAAATCTACCGGCCCATAAAGTGAAGTTTGCCTTTCCTTTTTGGGTATAATTGTTCATCTTTTCCCTTTGTATTCAACACTTGGATGTCAAAGATGAGAAGGTTGCTCGTGAGCTAACAGTGAGCAGCTGCTGTGGAGGGCTCAGGGTAGGTAGGCTTGCTCAGCTTCCCAACAATAAGATAAAAGACCCCTTGCAGCATTCATTATCTGTAGTTTCCTTCCTGCTGACAGGCAGCCTTGCCAAGAGTTGCAGGAGGAACCTCATCCTCCACCAAGTTATTCCTGATTGTTTTAGTCTCAGTGGAGACTTCAAAAACACTGTGAGAAGCTTTAATCAGGATCACGATGGCTGAAATGCTATGAAATACTTCGGGTTGACAGTTCAGGATGTTTAAATTCATTTTGTATTTAAATAACTTAGATTGCTTAGAATTAATAAATGTGAACTAAACCAGAACACAGTTTGATCACAGTTGTCAGACCATAAAAGAGGCAATACTGGTTTAATTCTTGCAAACCTGTTCTGTTTTTTAATGCTTGACACTTGAAGATAATTATCTTCAGTGGATGAGGTTTAGAACTTCATATTTTTCAGTCACAGCAGTTCTCCAGTGTTATCTGTTCCAAGATAAGATTATATTGACAAAGTTCTTTCAAATACATTTTTTTCTCATTTTGCCTTTTTGGGAAATTTTATTCATTTTGAAATTGCATTCTTGAAGTTATTTTCTTCTATTTGTGGGCAAGATGGTAGCTTACAAAACAGAGAAATGGAAATACCTTACAAAATGGAGGTGGAAGTTTCTTGGAAATTTGGACTAATGTGAATGTTTATGAAATGGTTTTGATACTGGGAAGTTAAAAACTATAAAAAGATGACCCTACCTTACCCACAGTTGTCACTTAAAGCTTCAGTTACATTGAACAGTGCCTGTCCTGTTCAGCTAGTGACTGTGTTTGCACCCAGTGAATGTTGTAACCAGTGGCCTTCAAACCTGTGTTGGGTTTGGAGGTTTTGTTTTGGTTGTTGAAGATAATCTTCATAAGGAATTTAAGGCTATATATATGTTACAACAAGTCCTGATTGCTTTGAGAATCAGATGTAGAAATACTGTGATAATTTATCTACAGATCAAAACAAAAACATTGCTAATACATTGTATTAGCAATGTTTTTGTTTTGATCTGTAGTTTAATTCAAATGAAGGTGTTAGTGTTCAACAGAGCCCAGTTTTGTTGCTAACAAGATTTTTCTTAAAATCTTTAAATTTTTCTAGTGGACAGTTTTAAAATGCTTATGGTGCCTCATTAATTATTCTCTTTAGTTTTTCCTTACACATTACTTGACAAAATTCCTTGGCCCCAGTCAGCCAAACAGTGAGGAACTGGTTTCCTGATTACTTTCAAATACATTCTTGAGTGCCAAATTAAAGCTCCACTGTTGGAACTTTTCAGAAACCTGTAATTGTTTTTCTAGATTCAACTTGCTGAGATAATATTTTAGTTCAAAATATGTGAGGCACTTGTTCCTCACTTGTCCAAATCATTTTTTGTTACAAGACAGTTGCCTAACTTGAAAAAATGATGTTATTTTAAATAATTTAGCATTAAGAATTTGGATTATAAACTAGTTTTGGTATTGCTAGCATGATTTGTGCATAGTACTGCGATGCTAACGAAGCCGTACCAAGTATGGAGTTGAATTTCTGTAGGTGGAAGCTATGTTTTCCTCAAAACATTCCCTGTTGGACAGCAGAGATGACAATACTGAAGAAGTTAGCAACGTTTTAAAAGCGCATCTGTGAACTGATTAATGTTACAAATACAATTGGAAAAAAGCCATTAAGTGGGCTGAGTAAGGGTTAATAATTTGCTTATGTGTTAAATGTTCCTCTGACTTGATTTTAGTAATTGCATTGATGCAACTTAAAACTGAAGTTTGGGCTGCAGAAGAGTGACTGATAAAAGTTTTACCTGTGGCTGGCTAAATATCTTAAAATATATTTTTCAAATGTGTTTTTTTTTTTCCTGAGTATTTGTTCAGTGGCTGGTGCCATCTCTGTGTGAAAGAAGCATGGTGACAGAAGTCAGTGCTTGTTCTTATGAGAAAAATTCCATGAGCTGCTCTATGGTGGCTGAGTTTAAAGCTGGAAATCCTAACCCTTGGTTCTGTGCAACTACGTCTAGCTTGGTAGTTGGCATGACCATGAGCTTTGTATGTGAGCACTGATAAGGTGATGAGACACAGATACATAACTGAGCACTTAACAGACAGATTTCATTTATGTGTGATACTATATTTGATTTAAAGAAGCTTTCAAATGGTTTTGGGGTTTTTTTATGGTGTTAAAAAATAAGTTGTGCTTCATGTTTAGTGGGACTTCAAAATGTGCTATTCAATTAAGTGATATTATTGCAGTGCAGGTGTTGTATAAACCAAGCTTGAATTGAAATTTTCATTCAACTGAGGATTTTATACTTAAACATTTTTAGAGAATGTGCTATTTTTTCATGTTAAATCACAATATCTTTGGCCCAAATTGAATTTTTCTGATGAATTGAGAACAAAAGATATATTGTAGGATGTCAATTTTTGCTTCATCCAAAATCAATTTCACAGTTGAATCAAATATATATTTCAAACTTTCTGTGTAATTCAAATAGATGAATTATATTCTTTCCATTCTTCTAGGTGGATTTTGTTTTGAAAGAATTCAATTATAGTATATATTTTGATTTTACAGGCTCATGCCTCATACCCTACCTTAACATTAGCTCTTAGACTGTTTCAACAGGTGTATCTTGTTGTTAACCAGCCACTACAGAGCCCAGTGTGTGCAGCTGAAACTGCTGCCCAGGCTAGAGCCGTTCAGCAAAAAGTGGTCACTTGTGTCCTCTCAGAGTGTTGCAGCTGACCCTGGCCAGCAGCCATGCACCCATCCAGCCCCTTGCCTTGTCCCCTCTTCCATGGGATGGGAGAAAATAAAAGGAAGGCAGGAGGGCTCATGGACTGAGGCAATGAGAGTGTAACAGGAAAAGCAAATGCTGCTCCCACAAGGAAAGCACAAAGAGGATTTTGTGCACTACTGGCCATCAGCAGGCAGGTGTTGATGCTTGTCCTGGAGAGCAAGATCTCACCACAGGTCCTCGGAAAGATAAAGGCCATGGTCATGAACGAAATGCCATGATCTGCTTCCTCCTCCTTTCCCTGAGCTTTCATTACAGAGCACAATGGCAGGTGGTGTGGAATGTGCCTTTGGGTCAGCTGTCCTGGCTGTGATTGCTCTCAGGCTCATGCCCACCCCCGGGAAGCAGCCAGAGAACCTCAGTGCTGTGCAGTGTTCAGCAGCAGCTGAAACCCTGCTGTGTTACCAACACTGACCCAGGCACAAACCCAAACACATCACCATCCAGGCTGCTATGAGGAGAGTGAACTCCATCCCGGCCTGACCCCTTTGGTGTGATGATTCTGGATGATGAGTGAGATCATGTCAGGAAAACCTCCTTGCTATATTGAAGAGGACACTTTTTAAGCACCCATCCAGATCTGGTGCAAATATAGTTGTATTGCATACAACTGGTGTGCAATGTTCTGGTTTTTTTGCCAAAACTCAATGAGATGCAACACTAGATTTTTTCCAAAGCACTCTTGGTGTATGAATTGGTCCAGATGACCTTTAGGCTCCAACAGTACATGCTCCCTTTGGGCATTGGTCTTGGAGAGCTTCTACACACTCCTCTGGTTTTACTGCTCCAGTAAGTGATGCAGGAGAACAAGGAAGTCTTTAAAGTACAAAATATTGGGTTCAGGGACTTAATAATTCCTCAAGCAACAAACAGTACTACTATTGTGACCAAAAGTGGCAATCCCAGCTCTTTGTGCTCTGCCCTGGGCTGCTACACCTTTTATGCCATTGTGATTAACTTGTGCAGCATATGGTGAACAACATAAAGGAGCTGATAAATTTCAGGCCAAAATAATCTTAGCCAGATCAATCATACCATGTTTTTTTTCATCATGTGGTGAATACATGTATATATGCACACAACAACTTTGTTAAAATTCCAGATTTGTCATATTGGAAGGCATTTTTAAAAACTTGTCAATAATTGATTAGCTACAGTATCTCCTGTTGGAAGGTATGTCTTGTGCTAGATGCCTGTCTAATCCATTTGCAGGGTACCTTTGGAGATCCTGCACATGCAAACAAGTTTCAGGTGTTTGTGGATTTCCAGCGCAGGTAGAGTGATTGCATGCAGCTGGAGACTTTCTGTAACTTCTGACTTCCCTCACATGAGGTCAGCCTTCCCTGGTGATTGTGTTGCTGGTTATCTGTAAGCAGCCGTCTCTGCCCCAGCATCTGTTTAAATTTTGTAACCATTACAGCATTTCTGAGGTAGGTATTGTCTGGGACTTTAGAGCTGGGCTCTAGGGGCTCATGTAAGGCTTCTACTAAATAGTTTAGGTGTGAGGGTAGGTGCTTAAGGCTCTCCTGTTCTCTGCACTCTTCCATTTAACTGAACCCACCCCTTGGTATGATTTGTTGCTTTCATCTGTACCTGTTTTCCTTATCTCTCTTGTGAGAATGTTATGAGAAATTATGCCAAATGCTACACTACCATCAAGATGAATGACGTGCATTGTTTTGCCTTGGTCTACAGGACTGTCATAAGAGGAAATGAAATTTGCTTGACTCAATTTGTTCTCAGCACATCTATCCTGACTGTTTAATCATCTGTTATCTTCTGGATCATTACAAATAATTTTGGTACTTCTGTTTTCTCAAACAAATAAAATTGGACTGGTCTGTAATTCTTCAGCCCTTCTTCCTCCCCATTGTCTTCTTGGAGGTTGACATAATTTTGGCCTTTTCCCAGTCTTTTGTCACTTGTCCTTCCCCATAGTTCTTCAAACAGTTATTGATGGCAGAGGTTTAATGAGTCTCTTCTGTGAGTGGTTTCTGTGCTCTCATTTGCTGTGATCAGACTCATCACGAGTGTTCTTCAACATTGTTTCATGTTGTTAAAAGCAAGAGCTTATCTCTCTGCCCTTGCCATTAGTTATGATAGATATCTGGTTACAGTTGATTCTTCAACAAAGACTGATGTAAAAAAGTGCCTTGAATACCTAGCTAATTTTAAGGGCTTTTTTTTTTGTCCTTTCCTTGTGTTCAATGGTCTGACAGTTCTCTTCTTATAGCTGCTGCTGCAGTAATTTTTTTAAAAGTTGCTTTTGATGTCCTATATTAATGAATTTGAATTTTGTACCACAGCTTTCATCTATGTGCTGTTTTACTGTATTTGGTAGCTCGGTCTTTGTTTGCATCTCCTATAGGCTCCTCTTCTGAATTGAAGCTAATGACGAACTAAGGACTTATGTTACTACTAGTAAAAGTGTAGTAGAGGACTGCAGTTCCTCTGTAATGAAATAGTTTCCTGATTAAACTATGTTTTCTCTGGAGCAGGGAAAGAACTATCTTTCTGTTCTAGTTTCCCTCTTCTTGGCTCTTGTAATAACTGAATTTATTGAAATACTTTTTTTTTTCTCCTGAAATAGTTTCTGCCTTTTTCTCAGAACCTTTCTTTTGCTGAAAATTGTGAATTTGCTTTATGTTCATCATATCATCTATGTTCCCAGGTCTTCCTAGCCAGTCTATCTTTTGGTAGATATCCTTGCCCAATGGTTGTTAGTTGCTTAAAATCCCCTTAGTGTTAAAAGAGGATGGTTTTGATAGTTACTTGAAAACTCATATCCTCATGACTTAAAAATTAAGTCATTATGATGTACATTGTTATCATAGATTTTTTTTTCAGGGCAGACCTACATTGCTCAGAGAGTTGGGCTTAGGAGAGTGTGTGTATGTGTATATCTCTGGTAAACAGGGATGGATTGTACATCATTCCTTGTTGAAAGAGCTCCTTTGGTTAGTCCACTTGTCAGTTGCTTCACAAAGTCCTTGTTTTACCAACAAAATCGTGATTTGAAAAGGTATTGGGACTTCTATTTTCTGCTTGTGTCAACATCTCTTACATGAATAATTAGCACATCTGTTCTCTGCTCTGCCTGTTGAACTGACCGTGAATAATGGTGGTGTTTACATTTTAGATCCTTGTGGAGGCCATCTTTCTTTATGCTTTTTTGATTTTCATAGCTTCATTTCTTTCTCTGTTCTGCCCCATGATGACTTGAGAGTTCTTTTTCCTGCTGTAGTGTGCCTTGAGACAAAGACTTGGTGATCTGGGAGAGCCAGGGCTAAATTTGAATAGTTTTTTGGGCAATACTTGCTGCTCTGCCCTGTGAATGTCACCCTCCAGTTAAATCAAGCTATGGTAAATGTTACAAATATTTTTAAGGAAAATATCCTGAAACTGGCAGTTGATATCTCTGGTGGGGATAAAATGACTCAAACATTGAAAACATCTCACAGATTTTCTTTAGATTTCAATTTTCACTTGAGAATTCTGCAAATTTTTGATCTTAAAAAGTGCATAGCTGAGGACTTCAGGCAACAGTGACTCTGCTGTCTCATGAGAGAAAAAAAGAAAGTATGTAAAATAAAGAGGACCTTGCAGTTTCTGAATTCTGATTATAGGTGATGAAGTACCTTTTAGTAACAAGAGTAAGCATATCCATTTTTTACTGTCAACATTAACTCTTTTTCCCAAGATGAAATAGCACTGCTGAGTGACACTCTGACATGCTCTAGATCGGGTACTTTTGAATAGTTGTTTTGATGAACTTCTAATTTTTTGGTCAGCGATTTTAAGAATTTACTTAGTCTAAATATATGGCAGTGTGAACTATCGAAAAGTAAATTGAGCTCTCAACAAAATTTGTAGTTTAACAATATTCCCAGAGCCATATACCAGCTCTGCACAGCAGCTAGAACAAAGAAGAAATAAACATTTTCAGTCCACAAATGTCTTTTGATCTGGTGCTGATATGGCAAAGTCCACCTACAAAATACAAGTTGCCAAAGGAGAACTCCCTTCTGGGGAGAAGAATCTCTCTGTGGGACACATGGGCAGACAGCATGGGTAAAACAGCTGAAGCGCTGGAGTCCTCCTACCTGTTATTAACACCTGCTGATAGAATGCACCTTTGTTTTGCATTCAGGAGTTATGCTGAAGATGTTATGAGGGACAAAACCTTTGCTGTGCTCCATTTACTGCACAGAGGGGCAACAATAACAAGGCTCCAGAGCAGTAGGGTCATTGATTTTTGTGATGTCCCAGCTGCAGAGCCAGGATCTAACACCAGATAAAATCATGCTCTGTCTTGCCTGTAGGTGGAAAGGCAGCCCAGTCATGTTTGGTTTTGTCACTGGAGCATTCAGAAGGTGCTAAGCAACCTCCTTCATAAATTGTTCAACTGCAGGAACCGTGTCTGTGTATCTCACGCACAGCAGATAGGAATATCAAAGTCCAAAGACACCAGCTTGCTTTCCTATCATCAAAAGTAATGAGAAAACAGGACAGGGAACATCTCTTGATAACTTAGGATATGAGACTGAGCTAATAATACGTGTGGCCATGTGCAGCCAGCTGTTGCATTCAGCTAGTTTGCCCCTCTTTTGGGAGGCTCAGGGCAAGTCACCAATGGTGCTTTTCAAGGGGAAGTGGTAAGTTTCCCATCTGGTGTGTTGGAACGGAGAAAACTGAGTAGGTATTTGAGGGAAACTGACATAGTGCTCCCAATTCAGATGTGCTGTTCAGTGTTACATGCTGTAAGATAACCTATGTATTCTAAGGATGTCGTGGAGAGGTTTCGGAAGATGAAAGAAATGAGGAGGAGCTGGGATGGCAGGTGACAGTGGCACGTCACAAAATGAATGTTACAATGAAAGAGAAGTTAGAAATCCTAAATTTCGCAAGTAAATTTGGGAGATGGGATTCCTTTAACCCTGCAGTCAAGTTATAGTTTCAGCAGTTGCCTTCTGCTCACTTAAAAGGAGAGAGATGGATTTCTACACCAGAGCATTTCTCGCTATCTCTGCACAACTCCCCTGTGCTGAAGCTCAGCTCCTGCAGTTCTCTGCCGTGCTGCCCCCACGCTCTCGAGCCTGTTGCTCCCGGGGCTGTGAGCCGTGCCGTGCCGTGCCTTGGTGCCGCTGTGGACGCACAGGCCGGCCCGCGGCAGGCGCAGGTGTGAGGGGAGGGCGAAGGAGCAGCCCCAGGGCGGGTGGGGACACCGCTCCGAGCGGGACCCGCCCGGGGCTGCCCCGGCCCCGCCGCCCGGGGCTGCTGCCGGCGTGAGGCGGCGGGGTCGCCCCCCGGGCAGCGCTGTCCCGTCCCGCCCCGGCTGCTGAGGTGAGCGGGGACCGTGGGCGTCCGCCTGCCTGCCGGCGGCTCTCGTCACCCGGAGACGGGTGTCCCCATATCGTGCTTCCATCAGCCCGGCGGGGGCGTATAAAGGCAGCGGGCGCGGCGAGGCGGGCAGAGCGCGGCGCTGCCCCCGCCGCCGCCGGCCCCATGCAGCCCGCCATGATGATGTTCTCCAGCAAGTACTGGGCACGCCGGGGCTTCTCGCTGGACTCGGCCCTGCCGGAGGAGCGCCCCGCCGCCGGCAGCCTCACCGTAAGTGTCGGGGCCGGGGCGGGCAGGGTGGGCAGGGCCGCCGGGGGTCGGGTTCCGCCGAGGCCGCTGCCGGGCGGGCAGCCGTGCGTGCCCCTCGCTTCACGGACAGGTCAGCGGTCCCTCGGCAGCTGCAGGGGCCCGTGAAACTAACTTTGCTGTTGAATTAGTCCCCTTTCAAAACGCTGCCTTAAAAGTGCCATAAGTAACAGAAAAAGTTGCACGAGCAATACAAGCCTTACTGCAGAAATGAACCGTATTGCTGCTGGAATAATAGAAAAGAGCATCTGGTCCAGCTCAGATGGTTTTAAATGCTTGGATTTTGGTTAGTCCAGCGAGCTATACACACCAGCAGGGACTGCCTTTTCAGGGCGCTGGTAAGGCTCACAGCACGATCTGTAAAGCATCTTTGGCAAGACACAACTGCCGTGCACCCACTCTGCCTTGGTGCCGGTGGATTTGCTGCTGCGCTCCCGGCTTCTGCCGACGGGCAGGGCTGCAAGGACACGTGGGGACGCCGTGCCAGGGCACTGTGTGAGGGGGAATCACCGGGTCAGGAGATGGAAATGGTTCTCTGCAAGGTGGTGACAGGGGTGCATCAGGGGCTTGGGTGGTTTCAAGCATGGGACAAACTTCTGTGGGCTAACATGTAAACGTATGTGTGACTAAATAAGGCAACCTGCTCTGAATACATGAAATATTTAGGATTATGGAGACTGCGACTCCAATAAAGTTTTGTAACAGATGAAGATTTTTATCACTTGAGTAAAACCAGCAGAGTACAGGGGTTTGTACCAGCTTAAAATTGGCCTGCTCTCCATAGTAAAATGTGAAATATCCCTATTTCTACATGCTCAGCTTCTATTTAAAACATTGAATTAAAGGGAATAAATTTGTTTTATTGTACTTATGTTTGAGTTACTTTCTTCACTGAGTACTACTGTAAATGACTTCTTTTCCTGAGGACTTCCACTTGCTCCAGATAATTAATTTTCATTAGGAAAGTTGGCCTGTTAGGCATTGTTTAATTATGAAGTGTACTAATGCACGTAGCTAATAAAATTAAAGTTCATCCTCCTCTACTGGGCTCATAACAAATAGGTGTTCATTCTAGTTTTCAAATGCTTGAGAGTGTCTTTCAGTCATCACTTTGGGTAATGCTCTCTTGAGAGTATTAGGGAACCTGTGACGGGCTTGGAAAGTGCTGAGTGCCTTTGTTTTCCAGAGGAACAGACAGTATTGAGATTCTGGAAAAACCACAGATGCTGTAAAAGCAGCACCTTTGTTACTTCATCTGGAAGTTGTGTGCTTGATTTATGTGAAAAGAACTTATCCAAATCCTAGATATTACTGAAGTTAAAACAAAAGTGACCTTCTCCATAACTATCCCTGGCCACACTTCCTACCATATCAGGTAGGAGCAGACTAATATAAGCTCAATTGCTAAAAAATAAACACCTGTGAAACCATTAATGTATCATTCTGCAAATAAATTGGCTTTCCAGGTTTTTTCCTTGTGTTCTATTAAACAATGAGAAAAGACCACAGGAACTGCTTAGCATGTCCTGTACCTGGTTTAAATGTGGCTGATTTCACCTATGCCATTTAAAGAGTGTTAAAAGATCTGTTTTAAAAAGCTGAATTTTCTGGTTATTTTCTGTAAGCTGCTTTACAATTTACTGAAGTACAATTTAATCAGTTTGAAACATTGAAATAGTATATGTTTTTAATGTGTATCTGCATATTTTTTGTGGATTATAACAAAGCAGTTAGCATCTCACTGGAGACTTAATTTCTTCAGGAGTAACAGCCTAAGTATTGGAAAATGCAGGGTGCTTTTTGAAAATCATGGTCAATGTTATAAAAATTGTCTATAAAGGCTGTACTGTTGGAACTTCAACAAGATTTAAGGTGATAAAATAACATTTTTTGGAAAATGATGACTGAAATTTCACTTAAAACAGTCTTGGACTCACAAATTCTGAGAAGAATGTAAGAGTAGCCAAGGATGTTGCACTTTTCTGTATTTTTTGAGTTCCTCAGCTAACTCATCTTCTGCGGGGTGGAAAGTTTTTCACAATGAGAACAATCAGCCATTGGAATAATCTCCCAAGAGAAGGAGTGGATTCCCCAGCACTGGACAATTATAAGATTTGGCGTGACAAGGGTCATCTTGTCTAGACCATGCTTTTGCCAAGAAAAGTTGGACCAGATAATTCTTGAGGTCCCTTCCAACTCGGTAGTCTGTGTTGAAGTCTAAGCACTTCTGTTATCATTTGTATAATCAACAGAGTTTTGTTTTCTCAGGATGAATTGCATTACATGATAACATTAATTGTACTATGACAGAGAACATAAAGTTTTGGCTTTAAATGTAACAATGGTCCATACAAAAATACAGACCAGTGCACATTTTCATAAATTGACTGATACAGGTTAGGATAGCATCCCTGTGATTTTGCAGCAATATCCAGGTTTCAATAACTGATCTGCAGGCTTTACCAGTAATTTAGACTGTCTCCATTTGCTTCACATCTACTTCTAATGATAATATTGCCCAAATAATGCCATCATATAGGTATCCCATTTATGCTTTTCCTTAGACTTCTAAAAATTTTTTGTATGACCTCTTACACAATCCTCTCTAGCAGCTGCCTTTAACCTGTGATTCTGATTTCAAGTAAACACACAACCTTTTCTTTCAAATTAAGCCGGGATGAGTTATGTTCAGCTATTTTCAAACAAAAATTTCTCTCTCTTGTGGGAAATTTCTCTTGCCCACTTTCATCTGAGATGACTGTGTTTTTTATCCGTTTGTAGCTAAACAGATTGAGTTCTGGGAAAAATGAGGAGAAGAAAGAGAATAAGGGAAATGGGAAAGGTGAATCTGCATCTGAAGGTGGAAAGACAGCTGTGGTGTTTTCCTTGAAGAATGAAGTTGGTGGATTGGTGAAAGCTCTCAGACTCTTCCAGGTAACGCTCACAAATCATTTATGCTGGCCGGACTGAGGAGGGCTACTGAGGTCAGGCTCTTTGTTGATATCAATCTAATGGACCATGGCAGGAAGAATAGAGTGCAGCTACACTCGCTCTGCAGAACTGAATAAAAGTAACTTAAAATTTTATGGACCATTGAACAAAGCATTTTGAGCTTGTGAAGGATTTCCTGAAATAAAATTTGACAGTGATGCTGATGTTCACATGGTTCACTTTAGGTTTCTGATGTGATTCTCAATACTGTAAATTAGATTTGAAGATGTCTGTGCAGGCCACAATGAAAGGAGTCGCTTTCAGAGAGGAGTTTGGAATCTAATACAATCAGGTGATGCTGGTGGCAGCCTTGCTTGGTCTTGAAATTAGAGAGGCCTTTAAGTGTTTGCAGGGTCAGGGTTTTAGGTGTCTAACTGGGATGCAAATTGTGAGGTATTGGTTCCCACATACATCTCCATGCAATCAGTGCTTGTCGGTCAGACTCCTGGGCAGAATGCTTGGAGGTGTGTCTGAGGGTCATTAAAGCAACATGATGAAAGTCTTAAGTTGTTCAGTCTGTGCAGTGAAGAGAAAGTTAGGAGGTGGCTTGGAGCCTGCCTCTCAGGCCAGACCATCAGAGGCAGGTAAGTGTAGGACCACTGGGTGCTACCAGCCCTCACTCATAGTGGCTGGCTCTGGGAACAGATTCCCAAGGCTGGGGTAGGCTAGACACGTAGATTCTCTAGCCAAGAAAAAGAGGTGAGTTAGATCCACAGGAAGGAGACTGCCAGGAAGCAGGGTGTTTGACAAAAAGAGGGGAAACCTAAGTGAGTCAAAAGAACTTGCAGTAGGAATTGTGTTTTCAACGCAGCTGTTCTCTAAGGGTTAAGTGTCCAAGTGCATCTCTGGCTAAAATGCTGGTATGGGTTCCTAGCTGAAATTCTGGATTTAAACATCTGCTACCCCTTCCTGGGAATAAGCGTAGAATGCACTCTGGAAGATGTGGCAGGGATCCACCCCCACCCATGTAGTCCTTAACAATTTGAGTATTGCAGGAGGGAGTGCAGGGGTTTGTTCTCAACTTAACTTAGGGAAAACAAAATTGAATTTTTTATGTGATTGGATTGCTACACTGCATACACATTTATAGAGCATGCCAGTGAAAGAACTATATCTGTATATCCAGAAGTGTAAAAACAGACACTGCTGGTTGGCTTTGCCAGAGGACACCTCCACCTGAAATGGACATTTACGTAAAATACAGTGGGCAATCGGAAATACAGACGTGAATTTCTTCCTATTTGGAAGTCAACAAATGTTTTATTGGCTTCACAGAGTAAGTGCAAGTATAGCTGTGAAAAGTAACAGATAATTTCTGTCTAGCAAGGAAAAGGAAAAATCAGAGTCCATTGGAGGTCAGTCACATTAAGAACTGACCATCTAATCCAACCTCCTGTTTTGAAGCAAGGCTCTTAGATCAGGTCAGCCATGGCATGTTATGGTTATCTATCTCTGTATGATACCCTTGGCAGACCAGTAGTTGTGGTGGGAGAGAGCCCATAGGAAAGTTTTCCTGTTAGAAGTATTTACACTGTGATGTTTGTTGCATGATTTGCATTTGATGGGGACATTGAAATAGAGAATAAATTGAGTTAGATTTTAATTATATTGCTGTTAACCCTTCATGTTATTGATAATTGCACAGTAGATAGGTGAGGATTGATACGTGTCTATTCTCACAAAAATATTTTCTTCCTCATGTAGTAAGGCACATCAAGTAGTGTATTTAATAACATCTGTTTAAAGAAGCACACTCAATTGTATTTAAATTAACATTATTATTATGTAAATTTCCAATTAAAATTGCATTAGAATTTAATATTTATAGCAAAGATAAATATAAAATTGCATTAAATTAAAAAAAGTGTTATACTGTTCTCTGTAAGAGATTGTTTTTGTAGACAAAATGAAATCGTTACTTGGTTTTCTTCATTAAAAATAATTTTATTTTTACTTTCCACGTAAGATTTTTTTTGTCATCAATTTTTAGTATGTGTCACTAAGTAATCCTGTAAATAGAAAAAGGGAGTACTTTCAATAAAAAGGCCTTTTAGTAACTGGAAAAACTTTCCTAAGGGATGTGCCACCAGTATTCCTCTTCTGTGTATGTCTGTATTTCATCTGGTGTTTCATCTTTCCACAGGAAAAACACGTGAGTATGGTTCATATTGAATCACGAAAATCAAAGAGAAGGAATTCAGAGGTGGAAATTTTTGTGGACTGTGACTGCAGTAAGAAAGAATTTAATGAACTGATCCAGTTGCTCAAGTTTCAAACTAATATAGTATCTCTCAATCCACCGGAAAACATCTGGACAGATGAAGAAGGCAAGGCTGTTTGTGTACCACTTGGTTTAGACACTGACAGATGTTTTGCACAGGTATCTCCATCATCTTACACTCCAGTGCGTTCAATTTGCATTCTGTCTCCTACAGATCTCGATTGTGTCCCTTGGTTCCCCAGGAAGATCTCTGAGTTAGACAAATGCTCTCAGAGAGTTTTGATGTATGGATCTGAGCTGGATGCTGATCACCCCGTAAGTGTAACACAAGATTGTCCTGTAGATGATTTGTTGGGTTATTTGCCAGTCCAGTAAAAAGCCTATGACTGCTGATTGTTTTCAGAAGATGAGGACTGGTTTCTCTTTGGTAGTTTTGGTGAATTAATTTTCCTTTTCTGTAGAAAGATACACAAAATTCAGGTCCTCCACTAAACTTATTCATTGTTTAGCAAGCATATTCCCTTTTGTACTGCTTGCATTTAAAAAAAATGATGTAATTGGTTGATAGATTTCAAACTTTAGGTCAATATGACCTTCAGTTCTGCGAGAAGTAGCTCTTGGGTAAGAATTGCTATTGTCAATAGGTGTCAGAGAAGAAAGAATTATGAAAGAATTATTTGGCACTTAGGAGGTAATTACAAGATAAAATAGAGAAACATGTTCCTGTTTTTGGTGAATGCAGCAAATGAGAAGGTGTCTTACATTGTTTCTCAAAATCTCCTGACTTTGGTGGCAGGAGACAAGTCTGCATGCACAAATGGTATCTGTAGTAGTGTCAAATGCTTAATGCAAAAGACAGAAGAAAAGGATTTGTTATTGTTTTTTTTTTTTCGCTAATGGCTATAAATGCTTAACCTCTGAGTCTTTAGAGGGCAGATGATTGCAAGCATTTGTGTTAAAATACTTTCCCTTTCTATAAATCCAAGTTTCTACCTCTGAATGACTTGACTGAAAGATACTGGTGGTAGATAGTTATATTAATTCCTAAAATAGACTGGATTAAACTGGTACTGTCCGAAATTTCCAGCTAAAAGGAAGTAGGCAGTGAACTAAGATATCTGACCATAAGACTGTTTTGTAATAGAATTAGATTAAACTCTAGCTGTAGATGTTAATTTCCTTTGTTTTTTGCTGCACACATTTGGTGCTGTGGTGGGAGCTCAGGCACAGATCCTCACCCCTGTGCACACAAGCCAAATGGAAACCATCACAAAGATCCATGGCAGCCCCACTCTCTCTGGTCTCACCTGCCCACATACCAGCCACGATCATCATCATCATCACCTTGCTGGTTCTCAGCCTCCTCTATCACGTGAGATCCCTTCCCATACTGAGGGCCCATAGTCAGGGAGCACATTCCTGAATCCTGGTTTCTCCTCTGTACTTTTTGATGACAAACTAGGATTTAATTCGCATTTTTTCCAAAAGGAAAAGACTGTTGATTATCTTCAACCGTTTACCCTAATTTGGTTCAAACAGAGGCTGTAGAGATAGCTCATTCCAGCTGTGAGTTTATGGCTCTGACAGGCCATTAGATGCTGTTTTATGTTCTGAGCTGGTACCTTTATTAAATACTTGAGCGCTCTGCTGAAAATTCTCCTTCAGTTTTACAGAAAACAAAAAAAGACATTTACATCATATGAATATATATTTTACACTTGGGAGGACTCTTACAAACACAATTTACACACCATTTGTTAGCCTATGCAGCATGCTAGATGTTAGAAATGGGGTAAGACCCTTAAATCTGTAACTTTGAAAGACCACTCCAGTTGCCTGCCCTGTTCCTTAGTAGTGGCATGTATGTGCCAGGGGACCAAAGAGAATTATCCTATTGCGGAACCTGTAAGGATAACACCACTTCAACAGCTTAGCCTTAACCCACTCCATAATGGCTAATGATTTCAGTCTCAATTTCATTACACTTGACAGGTTTTTAAGTCTCCTGTGCTGTCTTCCATCACTTTCCAGGTCTCTTGAATGGTCTTCATTCAGTAACCCAACATTTGCCTCAATAGGTATTAAGAAGACAAGGAGGCTCCCCCAGATTACAGCAACTTTTTGCAAGTCAAAGAAGCTTTTCTGTGTAGGAGTGAAGGTTTGAAGGCTTTCTGTAGTCCTGTAAAATCATCCCATCCTCGATCCCAACAACTGTCCCCAGCTGTGGGACAGTATGATGGGACAGTAAAATGTCTCCTGAGTTTTATGGAAGCTCGTACAAGTATTTCAAATCAAGCAATGATATCTTTTAATTTGTTTCAGTATTTTGCATGTCTATGTGAGCACTAAGGAAAAAAGACATTTTAATTTTCAGCATTTTAATTTTCAGGGGGAACCTTAAATGCACTTTTTGGGCTACTAACTGGGTAACATAGATAATTCTTTAACCCTTTTTTATCTTCCATGGGTTGGCAGTTCTACTTTGAAAATAGTTTACTCTTGTAGTCCAAACCTGAAGTATCTTTATATTTTATAGATATAGAAGAGATCTTGTTCTAATTTTGAGTAGCTCAAAGAGCTGTAACTGGTCAGCATGTATGTGTTATACAACTCTTTTGCTCTTAATGTGGAAAAGATGTGAGCCTACTGTAGCCCACGAGGTAGAGCCCTTCCTTTGTAACTCAAACTGGTGCTGGGTGCTGATGGTTCAGTTCCTAATGTGTTGGTTAAGATGGCAAATGCTGCAAAAAGAATCTTCAAAATAAGTTGCATATGATCTTTAGATGCTTGATTCTAGTGAAGAAAGATTATAAAGAGCAGGTAGATTATTGTGCTATGCACCTGTGTGTAGATCTCAGTTCAGATCAAGGAAAACATGAGTGAGATAAAATGACAGGAAAAAAGTTTTGCTTTTCAACATCTTGGATGAATGACTGTACTTATGCACAAAGCTCTCTTGAAAGAACTCCTGTGGAACTCTGGTGAAGAAAAAAAAAAGGAAAAAAAAGAAGAAAAGAAAAGAAAAATCCTTATTTTCTCCTGCAGTCCAGTAGACAGTGTAAATCAAAATACAATGCAACTAAGTACTAAAGAAACATTTCAATGATTTATTTTATAATTCTTACAGCTAATTTTATGTCCTTTTTGTAAATTACTCTCTTTTTCCTTGCTTAAGGGATTTAAAGACAATGTCTATCGACAGAGAAGGAAGTACTTTGTGGACGTTGCCATGAGCTATAAATAGTAAGTACTGGTGTAATTCTTCCCTGTGCTGCTGACTAGTTAGAATTCATGCTCTACTTAATTCTGTAGGATGAAGTTTAACAGTAGACAAAGTCATCCTTTAAACTTTGACTAGTTTAGTGTAGGCTATAAATTACGAACCTGATGCCTGGAATCCCCTTACATTTTTGATACAGCTACAGGCAAGTGAAGCATTTGAAAAGCAAGCACTCTCTCTTTTAGCATTTTATTCACAGCTGCTTAAACTTTGGAAAATATTTTACAGATATTTGCATGCCTTACTGACAAGCTGATGCACTGCTAAATCACACATATCTAGCATCCATACATAGTTGTAAGAGCTCACTAACCCCAAAATTATTCTTTTCTTTTGATGCACGTACTATACTGGGCTGAGGCCAATTGCATGAGGTTCAACAAACCAGGTGCCAGGTCCTGCACTTTGGTCTCAACAACCTGCAGTGCTGCAGGCTGGGAGAAAATTGGCTGAAAGCTGCTCAGTGGAAAAGGATCTGGAGGTGCTGGTCAGCAGCATCTGACCATGAGCCAGCAGTGTACCCAGGGGGCCAAGAAGGCCAATGGCATCCTGGCCTTTATCAGAAGTGGTGTGTTCAGCAGGACCAGGACAGTGATTCTCCCTGTGTACTCAGCACTGGTGTGGCCACACCTTGTCCTGTGTCCAGTTCTGGGCCCCTCACTGTAAAAAGGACATCGAGGTGCTGGAGTGTGTCTGGAGAATGGCAATAGAGATGGTGAAGGTGCTGGAACTCAGGTCTGATGAGGAGTGGCTGAGGGAGCTGTGGTTGTTTAGCCTGGAGAAACGGAGACTCAAGGAAGACCTTATTACTCTCTACAAGTGCCTGCAAGAAGGTTGTGTGAGGTGGGGGTTGGCCCCTTCTCTCAGATAACAAGTGACAGGATGAAAGCAAATGGCATCAAGCTGCACAAGGGTTTAGACTGGATATTAGGAAACTTGTTTATTGAAAGGGTGGTTGGGCTTTGGAGTAGGCTGCCCAGGGAAGTGGTGGGATTACCACCCCTGGAAGTGTTCAAAAGGTGTTTGGATGTGGCATTTTGGGACAAGGTTTAGTGGTGAACATAGTAGTATTGGGTTAACAGTTGGACTTGGCAATCTTAGAGGTCTTTTCCAACCTTAGAATTTTATTATTCTATGATTCTACTGGATGCTGCAAAATGCCATTTATCGGTTTTGCCAAAATAGCTCTAAATTTCTTTGAATTTAGTCAGTGCATTTCTGTATAGTTAGAGAAGCTGGTGGCTTGTCTGCACAAGTACACTGCAAGTGTTTTCTCATTCTGTTTTTTTCCCCCCATTTCAAGTCAGTATTTTCAATTTGCTACAGTCTCTGGAAGTTAGGAAACTTGCTGTTCTACCTACAAACACCTACTGTGTTGCAATTTTCTTGTCACTGAATCACTCAACTAGTTCTAATCCTACTTTAGATTTTATTTGCAACAGGTTTAAACCCTCATTCTCAAGGGAAAGAACATATTAATTTCATGCTCTTTTCCATTTTCTTTTCTACACTTCTTTAAGTTTTTCATTTTTTCTCCTTTGAGATTTCTACCTATGTGGTTTAAGAATGTGAAATGTGCAATTTTTTCCCCACTTATAGGAGGCACATCCTATCAGGAATGAAGTCAAAACTGAATTTCTGAAGGTTTTTGAGTATAAGGCTATTATACAGCCTGCAGGAGGCTGGGGGGACAGAAGGATTAAGTCTGCTTTTGACCATATAATTCTAATTATATTTTTCCTCTACTGTTGTCCCGAGGCAGTCTTTAAGCTATTACCAGTGTTACACACGTGTAGGTGCTAGTGTTCTATCCCCTTTCTTTCTGCCCGCAGTGGTATTTGTTTAGCTGGGTGCTCACGACATCCATCTAGCACACTGAGCCGCTGCCTGCTGGGGCAGGTGTTTATTAGTAGAGATCTCTAGGCTGCCCAGGTAAGCCCTGAGTCTAGCCAGCTTTCAAATGTAAATTGAGATAGCTTTTTTCTTAGAATGTTTGTTTAAAGCTGATCGATTTCTTATCTTTCTTTTAGTCTAATGCTTGCAGTGAAGTCAGTGCTTCTTGTCACTTACTGCAATGTGAAATGTCAAGTGGATACCTGTGGATGAGGGCAGGCTGTGTGTGCTCTTAGGCTCTTTCAGTAAGTGGGATAGCTCTCCATTTATCCATGATGGTGGCAGTAGTGCTGTGCATTTCACAGCTGCTAACTTGCTGGTAAGATCTTCTTTCTTTCTCCCTCTCAGCTGCCTAAGTGCTGGAAAGGTGATGCAGCTGGCTTACTAAGCAGTAGTTGGTCTTCTGCTTCAAAGTGTGGCCTTTTTTTCCATGCTGAAACCAGAAGAGAAATACCTTTTTGCAAAACAACAGAAAGTAATCCTGCATATTTCCAGAAAATAAAACAAATCAAGGAAAGGAAAATCTTTTCCTTCTTTAGATTTTGAAGGCTTAAGAAAATTTTTTGCAGACACATTGCAAAAATGACACAATCCAAACCAGAGCTTATTTGAGGACCAGATCTTGTACTTCAGCAAAACTTCTCAAACGTACACCATCATTCCACTCATCTTTTCAAACCTTTAAAAGATTGCAAACTTGTCCTATTATTATAAAAAGAAAGAAAAGAAGAGGCTTCAAATATTCTTAGGCACCAGAAAAACTGGGAGACCAGTGCTTAGGGCAGTTATCTAACATGCGTCAAAATCTCATTCATACTTCAAGTCTCCTGCGCTGGTTATCCTTACCCCCAGGCATGTGCTGTGTCTGCTGGTCTGTACAGTCAGTCTGTCTCTGGGTATCCATGGAGAGACGGCCCAGGGAGACAGCCTCAGCATCCCGTTGCAGCACAGCCCAAACCATGCTGAGAAAGGGCAAATCAGCTCAGGGAAAGCTGTGCTGCTACAGCTGGGCTGTTTCTGCTACCCACACTGTGGAACTGAGAGTTACTATAGGTGTCTTGACCCTTCATCAAAGTCTTGTGACACTCTCTTCTGTTGTCTAATGACTATTTACTTATTTCCACAAAAAGAACAGCTCTTTTACAAGGGCTGCCCTCCTTGGGGATAACATCTCTCAATGTCTTCCAGGCAAGTGACTTTCCTAATCACTTACTTAGGCTTGGTGTGTTTCTGCTTTTCATTTTCCATTGTAAAAAAACCAAAAACCCACTTTTGTTTCCTTAAAAAAACCCAGAGATCTGGCTGCAAGGAATTGGCTCCATAAAAAGTTGAGTTGAAAATCCCAGATCAGCATTTCCTTTATGAATTGCTACTGTTCTATAGTGGTAGATGCTTTGCTTTGCTTGAACATAAAGGGGTGTCCGTAACGAAGAGAGAGAGAAAAAAACATTACCAAATGAACCTGAAGGAGCAAGTATTTGCTGGAGCAGGCTGTTAAGGGAAAAGACATGTTAATAGAGCACAGCAGTGAAGATCAGCTGTGTGAAATAAATGGACCAAAAAAGCAATAAAAAAACCATATTCCTCCTTCCTTTACTTAGGTTCTATCCTAAAGAGAGTGAAAATGCGTTAATCTTGCTAATTAGTCCTTTGAGACTGATTAGGGTTTGAAAAAGTGTTGCGAAAATTAAATCTGTAGGAAACATATGATGTTTAGGAGGGAATTAATAATATGAGTTGATAGCTCATGACCGTGGCAAAATAGAAAGACCCTATTTTAATAAGGAGAAATAAAAATTCAGATTAGGTTAGCTTGTAGAGTCATCTTAACCACAAGGAAACTGGCTATGCAGATTGGCCATTTCCATGATTTATTGAAATGTTTGAGTGTGAGGTGAATCTTGCATGTTGAAATAAGAAGGTAAGAAACATCAAGTTTGCAGACGTGAGGGAAAAATGCATAGATCTTCCCACAAGTCTGGCTGCCTTGATTCTCTCTATAAAGAAAGCAGTATCATGATCAGGTGGAAATAAGATCAGCTCTCCTAGGCATGAAACCTATTAAGGAATTAATGTTCAGTGAACCTTACTTCAGTACTAATGAATTAATTGGAACAATAACTAAGTTATAAACCTTTTAGTGAGCAGTGAGTAAGCTTCAGATCCTTGATTGTGTTTATGCCTTTCTAGTGACAGGCTAGATAGAAACATGAGCTTTTCCACTGGTAAAACATATCTTCCTGTTTAATGTGCCAGTGCTGACCCATACTGGTAGTATCCATAGTAGGTCAGGCCTAAGGAGAAGGGATGAGGCTGCGTATTCTGGCAGAAGCAAATACATGGAGTAGCAACCTGCTTGTATCTGTCATGTACAATACAATTCAGAATAGCTATGCAATGTTTTTCCATGAGCTGGCAAGCAGCTTAAGGCTGACGAACTGTTAAGGGGGAAGACAGATACTAGACCTGAAGGGCTCTCTCCCACTGCAGGATGGGCACAGACCCAGTGCAGCTCCTGTGGATGAGAAATACTTCACTAAACGTGTTGCAATTCTTGTCATGTCTGCAAAAGTGGCTGGCAGGGAACTAGTGCACGTATTGGATATTCAGCAGTCCCTACCAAGTACGAGCACCTCATACAAAGTTGCCTTTGACTGACAGATAACTGCCATGGATCAAAATCCTTTGATATCATGAAAGGCAAGGGGATTAAATGGTAAGTTTTCAATAAAGATGAGGGGACAACCACAATGAATGTAGGGCAGATGATCCTCTCTTGTGCATGTAGGGACTGCATAGCAGCAATCAAATGTGACATGAGGGCTTATTCCTTGTTACCTGGTACAGTGGAGACAGGATTATGAATTGCACAGCAGCCGCCAGCAAGAGGCCGGCACTGTGGTTCTCCTGCTGCAGTGGAGCTGCCCGTGCCTGATGTGCCTGCTCAGCTGCTGTCCGTGGTACTGGGGAAGCTGCAGCACTGCGCTGGGAGTGCCCACGCTGCCAGCCCTGTGGCAGGAGAGTGAGAGATAAGGACTGATGGAGCGGAGGCGGATGCTGTGAATCCCTTTGCCAATCTGTATGTCGTTACAGTGCCAGAGAAGATGCCTGAGGAGAAGGCAGATTGCAGAGATTGCACACTCTAGATTGTGAATATTAATTCCAGAGGAACTCTTAAAACATTTCAAGGGGCAATTAATGACGTGAGGTGATGGCCCATGGCCATGTCATGGGAAATTCCTTACAGCTAAATACAAGGCAGTGCAAGCTGGAAGGATCTCTTAGCACTGTTCACACTATCAGTCAGTTTTGAATTAACTGTAGCTACTCAAGGCAAATATTGGATGAAAGATTTGCATGTATCCTGGAAGGCTCCTGCTTTCCAATGTCTGTACATCTGTGCAAGCAAGAGGGGGCAGAAGAACAAGGCAGAATCAAAACAAAAGGAGAGATGTATTTAAAGGTTTAGTTTCCTCTAGGCTGGGCTGCTGCCTCTGTGATGAGCTTCCTCCTAATATAGTCCTGCATGAATTCAGGGTTCCAAACATATCTGCATATGTAAGCAACTGTCTAAGCAATAAATACACATTTTTAAAATTGGATCCGTACATTTCTAAGTGTCTATGTAATTGCCTAATCTTGACCCAGCACTTGTTGCTGTGTGAATATTATGTATTTTAAAGAATGGATAGAGAATGTAGCCTGTTGAAGGTCTTACTCAATCTACATGTTAGACTGAATCAGGATCTACAGCCATCCACTTGCAAAGGTACCAGTGGCAGTAAGTGGAGAAATATTAGTCTGGTATAGGAGCATGGTATATAAGAAATCCATCTTTCTACTAGGATACGTACAAAGATTAAGAAGCAATGAGATTGCTTAGAAACAATTCTTAAGGAAATGATAGAATATGTACATCGTAACATCAAGAAATAATTCT
Source organism: Camarhynchus parvulus (assembly GCF_901933205.1). Lineage (NCBI taxonomy): Eukaryota > Metazoa > Chordata > Aves > Passeriformes > Thraupidae > Camarhynchus > Camarhynchus parvulus. The sequence goes on along the minus strand of NC_044586.1, from coordinate 35,045,219 downwards.
AAGGAAGAAGCACCAAGCTGCCAATTAAAAATAGTTCAAATAGTTTTAATAGTGTCATTTGCCTTTATTAAAATAATACTTTTTGTGGAAATATTGCTATTTACAATCTGCCTACAGTCTGCTTGTATTTGGATGTATTTAATATTTTTTTTTCCAATAGTGGTCAACCCATTCCAAGAGTGGAGTACACAGCTGAAGAAGTTAAAACTTGGGGGGTGGTATTTAGGGAACTCAGTAAACTCTATCCCACCCATGCTTGTCGTGAATATTTAAAAAACTTTCCTCTGCTGAGCAAGTACTGTGGATACAGAGAAGATAATGTGCCTCAGTTGGAAGATGTTTCTATTTTTCTTAAAGGTAAGATTCATATTTGGTTTATCAATTGATATGGTTTCATGAAAACACTTTTTTGTTGGTATGGAGTACAAAGCACATTGAATGAAAAGACTTAGAGCACTGTCAGTGGCCTTCAGTTTAGCCTGAAGTATCATTCTGGTTTTGGTGTTCTCTGCGGCAGAGTTTTTGGAGTCAAGACAGTTTTATGTAGATATTTGCAAGTATGAAATGGAGAGAAATTAATCAGCTGCACATGTAAAAGCATGATGTTATCTTGTACAGGGAGAAAACCCTTCGGTTTGGTGGAAAGGAAAACCAGAGTTAGTGATAGATGGGGGCTTCTGATAACCGCACTGGGCATCCCCCAAATATCCAGGCAGGAAAAAGGGGGAGTCAAATGCCAAGATAACTGAATTTAAAGAGGGCAGGTGTGACACACTGTTGTGTAGCCTGATGAATATGAAGTTTCCTGAGTGCTTGAGACCTCATGCAGCTAATCCTTTTTTTCATATGTTGAAAAAGATGCGTTGGACACAGTAGGTGATGTGGTGCTTCTCTTTCATTTTTTAAGGATCAGTGTATTACATATTTAAGTTAAAAAATAAATTCTTATTTTTAATTTGTAAATTGGAATGTAAATGTAAATGTAAATTTGCAATAGAAATGCATCCCATATGGACAATGTGGTAGACATGGAGATGTTTTTAGCTCTGGAGGAAGAGCCACCGAAGAGTTAATTTAAGAGTTTAATTTCTCCTCAAAAGTCCCTTCAGATACACATATTTGTTTCTTAAACTTTTTACTCAGGAACTAAAATATTATAAAGACAGGTGTTTGAAAAAAAAATAAACCAACTTATGTGCTGGTAAGAGAATAATTAGCAAAGCATTTTATCCAAATATATATATCTGGACAAGCTAAAGGAAGTAAAGAATTTATAATGACAAGCTTACTTTCCTCAGCCTGCACTTCATCCATAATTCTTATCTGTGAAAACCTGCATTTGCTATTAGCTGACTTATCATTTTTTGAATTTGATTGTGTCCTTCTGTGTCTCTCATGTATTGTGTTATAGTCACTAAGGAATGATACCAAATTGTACAGATTTTTTTCTCCCTAGCTAGAAATTCAAAATCTCACACTTGTTTCAGAAATATGTTTTCAGACTACATAGAGCAGGTAGTAGTGCCTGTTGCAGAAAAATTTGAAACATTGTCCTGTAAAAACTTTGAAAGAATAAAGAATTAATTTTTGAGAGAAACATACTTTTTGAAGTCACTGAATCTGAAACTGTTTCACTCTGGGACTAATCTGAAAAAAGAACACTGTTAAATATTTCAATGAGGATCTTAAATATAAAAATCAATATTTTATTGACACAAACAATATTTTATGTGTAAAAAATAAGGACAGATTTGTTTTAATCCTATTCTGTTCTGTTAGCTTTTTAACATATTTTGCATATTTTCCAATATGGAAAGTTCTCTCCCATTTGGTACCAGACAAAAATTTTTGTTCTTAAAATTTTAACGACATCACATGGTACCTTAGCATTTTTTTCTAGACAGAGATATTCAGACCAACTTTGAAATACCTCAAGTTGTTTTCATTATACATATGCTAGCAATGCAAAATACTTCTTGCATGTAATAATTGAAAATTATGTCTGGTGATCATCAAGTTTCTTTGTGTCATGCTTCTGGTAGAATAATTAATAACAAATCTGTCACCAGAAAGTGATACAGAGATCTATGTAATGTGGCCTTTTATTATCTCTCTCCCTTCAGAGAGGTCTGGCTTCACAGTGAGACCAGTTGCTGGATACCTGTCTCCCCGTGACTTCTTAGCTGGCTTAGCCTACCGAGTGTTTCACTGCACGCAGTACATCCGGCATGGCTCGGATCCCCTCTACACACCGGAACCGTAAGTGCTGCCTTTGCTTTAGCACTGAGAAAACATCCTCACCACTTTCTTAATGGAGCCAACTGAATTTGGCAAGATTGAAAAGAGGTACCTTTCTACAAAATGTGAAATTCTTCTTACACTGTTGATGACAAAATCCTTCACACTGGCGAGCCAGAATTTAATTCAAAGTTTTTTTCCTTGACTTTTTACAAGGGTCTTAAATAACTGGGTTATTTATATAGTGGGTCAGAAATACTATTTAAATTATATTTCAATGGAAAATGGAGTTTTCACCTAAAATTTTTGAAAAAGCATCTACAATTTTATTTTTCTGCTGGACAGCTAGAAAGAAGTCGTGGAAAAAAAATCCCTGAATATCTTGAAAAAGCCCTCTTTCAGAATTTTAATTCGATCTTCTGTGTTCCTATTTTTTATTTCTTTGGACCAGGTTGCCCAGCTGAACTTCATTTCTCTCTTATAACACCACAGAAGCAAGACATGGAGCACTATTCTTTTACCAAGAGAGAGTATTAGATACAAAGCTTGTTACAGGGAAATTATGCCAGAAATAGGAAACACTTTAATTATGACTTTTATGGGACAGCATTGAAGCTTTTCCAAAACAGAACATTGCAAGTTAGTATGAAATATTTTGGTATATGGGCTTTTGATTAAAAGAGGGGAAAAAGAAGATCAAAGAGATTGTAGTTCTTGTCTTGGGTTATATATGTTGTATTCTGCGCAGTAATAGCAGAACCGTACCTGTCATTTAGATAATATGGAGGTAGTTTTACCAAAGGTATTTTCTGATCCTGTAACCACAGGAGTGACATTTTTTGCATTGAATCAGTCATCAGACAGTTAGCATGAAATTGTAGCTGTGGTTTAATCCGCTTGGACTACTTGTTTGATTTTTTCCAAATTTACACAAAGGATTAATGCATATATATATTCAGCTCCAGTCCCATAAACATTTGGACCCATGCCTAGGTTTGATTTCATGAATTGACTGCCAAAACCATGGAGTAACATTTTTGAATATAAAAGGTTTAATGGCACTGCATGCCAAGCTGTATCTAAAAATGTGGTAGCTTTATTCTGGCAGGAGTCACCAGATGGTGCTGTTAGACACTTCTCTACCTTTCTCCTCAGCATCTGAATATGGCGAAGTACTTGCCTTGCTGAAATGTTCTGAGGCTAGCTTTGTGTGCATGTTTCTTTTGGAAAGGAGCTGGTGATCCCTGAAGGAATTCAGTGACTTCTATAACCTCTGTAATTAGAACTTAAATCTCTTAAATTTGTAGGAAAATTGATAGAATGGAAAATTTTGAAAGGAGGGCTTGGAAGGAAGGAAGGGCTGAACTTCTTCGGGTCTATTTAAAAATATCTGTAGATATTTCAAAAAAATAAATGATGCAAGGGAAGTACCAGGCTTTGCATCAATTATTTCCTGTCCTGTGGGAAGCCAATGTTTCAGGCTGCAGCATGTACCAGTGTTCAGCAAAAGAATGATGACGTTTATTAACTTAGTACAAACTAGAAGAACATTTTCATCTACTGATAAGAGATTTAGGTACATAACTCTAACAGGATAAAAGCAATAACATCTTCCAGGAAGCAATTATGTGCATCTGCGCTTTTCCTGATGTTCTCTGGTTCATTGATTTGTGTATTTGAGAGCCCTGCAATTTTCAGGATGCTGCTTACATTCAGAATTATGCAGTGGATCATAGCTGATCCTTAATAGTAGTGGCAGCTGCTTCTTGGGTAACCTTCCTGGTCATGCTGTCTGGAAAGTCGCTGAGTAATAACAACAGTTGAATTAGAATGAAGGTTTTTATTCCTTATTTGGGCTGAACTTAAAAATACAGGTTATAGTCTTAACCTACTGGTTCACATTAGTTGAGTAATAAGTACTGACTACCTGGAACTCCACAGGAAAATTTTGACAATCCCTTTAAAAATGTGTTTAGGTTTCTTTACATAACATAGAACACACAGTAAGTGTTACCAGAAGTGTAGAGTGAAAGCCTAGTGCTTTTTTAAATCAATGGCAAAACTAAATTGACTTGAGTGGGGACAGCTCTTCATCTTCTGCAGTAGCTGCAATGCCCTGAGATCTCCTGGTTGATATATGGGGCCATAATGAGGTTTGCTGCAAGTCCTGGCTGGTGAATGTTGCATTTCAATGATATAAACCAGGTAAAAAGGCTCCCTTTGACTTCAGTGGGCTTTCCATCAGATTTAACACCTGGGCTACAGAGCTAGATACAAATTAGAGAGTTCATTTGGTTTGATCTGTATCACTACCATATGCATTTTAAAACATATTTCTTCCTGATTTTAATTATGTTTCTACTACATTCACAGAGCTATGTAGATTTCTTCTGCTTTACTAACTAATTTACTTCAAGAAAAATCTTTTGCTGTGAAAAGTGCATTACAAAAATCTTATTTTCTCTGAGCAATGTGTGTGAATAAATTAAAGGAACTTAATTATTTTCAGAATAAGACAAAATAAAAGAATCAGCCTTGGTAGTTAAGCAAAGAATTATATTGTTTAGAGTATCTATAAAGGGCCAGTCTGACAGGGAAGTCTAAAAGACTCCAATGACAATCCCAAGTATTGGTTCATGTTTCTGCCTGAGAGATTTTGTGGTTTGGGGGTTTTTTGTTCATATTCTTTTTGCTTTAAGCTCCCCTCTTTGTAACTGTACATTCAAAATACTACTTTGCATAGCTTTAATGGAAGAATCTACAAACTAAAGACATGACAGAAATATCTTCTGCCTCCTCATTCTTTTCCCCTTGCCAAGAGAGACAAGTTAATGGGATTAGGCTTTGTCTGTTCTCATTTTGTCTGCAAGAGTGGACATAACAAAGGCCATGTGTCCCAGTGCAGAACCAGGAATAAGTCATCTGTGCTTATTTCTTTCTGGGGGTTGTGGCTTCAGCACAGGAAAATAGACAGGCAGGCACTAGCTCAGGTGTCAGTAGTTGTGATGCTGCTGTGGAAGCCTGCCTGCAGATGAGTGTGCTTACCTGAAGCCTGGAACTTGGAGCCAGCTTCACTGTTTGCTTCTGATTGAACTACTGATACAAAGCTAAATATAGCTGAACTGGTGGAGTGTAGCACAGATGCTTGGCAATTAGTGTCAGTTCGCTTGGTGGAAGTAAGAATTGGTGTGCTGGACTTCCAGAGAATGGGCTTTGTGACACGTTTTTATGTTGGAAGTTGATGGCTGGAGAAATCAGGTTCCTCCAGTGAATTGCTTGGTGCTGGGAAGTGGTGTGTCTGTCAGACTGCAAACTACATTTCCCAGTTGTCCTTTGCATTGTTAGTGAGCTAAATCTTGTAGGAGAATACAGAAAAAATTGTTGTGATTGGAATGGAATTAATTAGAGAATTAATTAATTAGCTTTGATGATTATCCAGTCAAGTGAGGCAAACCACCAACTTCTATTTACCACTATCCACCTACAGACTTCTTGGTGACAATACTAAGATGACTTTAAATTATGTAGAGGGTTGTTTTTCTGTTCATGATTTATCTGAAATGTCGTATTCTGTGATTTTTCAAATAAAAATAGTTTATAAAACACAAATTGGATGATTTTGGATAGAAGGCAGAAAACTTGATGTGTTCTCCCTGCCTTTAAAGCATTTGTTTACAGCTTAGGATTGAAAAAAAAAAGAGATATGTCTTGAAAGAGACAAAAGCAAAGAAAATGTCAGATTGGATTTTTAAAGTGAACTTTACTACCAAGTCCATTATTTCCTGTGAACAAATGCGGCAAAACTTTCAAAATTGTTTGAAAGCTTTTGTAGATGATACATGTGCACTTCCGTTAGCAGTTTTTTGTACACTTATGTCTGCACTTTGTCATGACTAACAATGCACTTACAGATGTGAACAGCTGTTCTTTTTGAAATGACTTGGATTCTCTGCTTTTTCTGAAATCTGCTTGCTGAAAAGTAGACTGCATAACAAAAGTACCCAGTAATTGCAGTAGGATTTCATGACTAAATCAGAAATTAGGCACACAGAAACCTCTGTAAATATTGCCCCATATTTCTGGGGGCAAGTGGCGAAATGTTTGATGTGGAGTGCTACCCAATTACAGAAAGAAGAATGGACAAGAGGAAGAGGGAATGTGTTGGGTTTTGATTTATGTGGACAGAAAAGCTGAAAACTGTACTTGTGGGACAGCTGGCTTTCCTGTGGGCAATTCAGTCTTCATGTCACCAAGTCTGAAAGATTGTAGTGATCAGGCTCTTCCACTCAATCTGGAAATGATGAGCAAATAATGGAACAGCTGGGGTTAAATGATGTATAATCTATTTAACAGAAGAAAATGTGTGTGTTTCTACCTACACATAGAAACTGTATACACAGGGAAGAACTACACTGTAAAAACCACGTTTCATTGTAAGGTAGGGGTCAGACCCCTGTAAAATGCCTTATGTTAAATTAATTATGGAATTATTATGGTATTAATTTCTGTACTGACTCTCTTTTCATTTCCTTCCCCTTAGGGATACATGCCACGAGCTCTTGGGACATGTGCCTCTACTTGCTGATCCCAAATTTGCACAGTTTTCACAAGAGATAGGACTTGCTTCACTTGGAGCATCTGATGAAGATGTTCAGAAATTAGCCACTGTGAGTCAAAATCTTTTTGTGCCATGGTCTCTCATCTCTCATCCTTTTTAGCTGATGAACTGATGTGCATCATCATATTAGAGCTGACTACATTTTCAGGTTCCAGATGACTGTGGTTTGACAATCACAGAGCTTTAGGTGTTTTTTGTTTTTCTGCTGTTTTAAGAAGACCAAAGCTGATCGCACTAAGTAATCAGTTTCAATTTTTATTTTCCATAATCACCAATTTTCAGGGCCAGCTGAGATGAATTTTTTCTACTTTAAGGTGCTGGAAATGAGTAAGAAAGGTAAACTTGGAAAAAAAACAAAACATAAAACATTTTGATGTGTGCTCTGATATCTAGACTGTTAGCTCCTCCATAGGTGGCCACTTTGGCTCTTAGCACTGATATTTCTGTACTCACTGTTCAGTTTTGCAGCTCTTAATTGTATTCCAGTGTGTGATGGATTTTAAGATGACATTGCATCCTTGCCTGCTGCTCCCCTTGGAAAATATGTAGTTACTGAGACAAGGTTGTGCAGCAGTAGATCTAGATCAAGACCAAGTGCCTCAGCCAGCAGCTGGGAGATGGATTCCCTCTTGCATCAAGTGAGCCACAAGCCAGCAGACAGTGTGAGCTGTCTGTGTGTTAAAGCTGTTAGGTGCTGCTGAGACTGGAGCCTTTATGACCTTTGTGTGAGGAACCCTGTCAAGCTGTCATGACTCTGCCCCTGAGCACCTGTCAGCCCTGCTCTATTGCCATATTCTAGTAGCTGGGATGCAACTCTTTGTATCGTGACATGGATTAGTGACCACTGGTCTTTACCACTTGCTTTGTTCAGTTGTTTTGACTTACTGTATATTTCCTTTGGTGCTTCCTGTTAAAACAAATGTGGCAAATAATTTAAAGAATGATATTGGATTAAAATACTCCATATATATAATGCTCACATTTAAACATTTTATCTTCTGAAAAATTTCTGTGAGATCGAGCAGGAGAATTGGTTACTTTAAAATCTTGCAGCATACTGCTGCTCTTCTACACAAGGACAGTGGGGATTTAAAGGCTTGGAAAGAATTGTTGGATGCAGAGACAAATTAGGTTCAATTAAACTGCAGAAGTTTTGGTGCACAGTCTTAGCAGAGGCTTGGAGTCCTATCTGTCAAAAAAGGTGTTTGTGTCCCTTTGTTCGACTTGAATCCTGTTTGATTTGAATCTTCTCAGTCCTTCCAGAAGAAACCACTACATTTAATCAAGCTGTGTTCAGTTCTTAGTTAGACAGGCTCTGTGTCTTGATCGTGGCCAGCTCCTCTCATACGATTCCATGTGTGTTCCTTGTTTTTCTAATGGATGTCTGTGGAGAAGAAACCGTTGTTTGTATGGAGGAATCATGGAAGTTGAGTGCATATTTCCATATGTACTTGGGAGGGACTTAGTAGGAAACTGACCCACCTTGCCATAAAATGCAGTCTCAGGAGAAACTACCTAGCTGGCTGTCCCTGTAAGTATTTTGAGGAAAATGGTATGCCCAAATATTTCTGTCCAAAATAACCTTGGATGACATGGGCCTGTTGCAGAGGAAAATGTTGGAACTGGCCTGTTTGGGTAGAGATATTAATATAAAGTGGCCTCTCAATATTATATAAATGCTTGTACTCCTCCCCCTCACAGAAGTTCCCAGTTATGACTGACTGTGTCATCTGAACAATGAGCTGCTCCTGAATCATAAAGCAAAAAATAAAAGTAGACAGCTGAATCACTTTCCCTTATCACACTGAGAATCTGATATCTGAGTCAAAGCCGATTTCTCCCCCCATGCTGGAAATAGCTCTTTCAGGTGGAAGAGACATTTAGAAAGAGTCTGGCGGTGTTATTTTTTGTAGGTGCACAATGAGGGGCTGTGCTCCCCTGGGGCAGATGCTTGACAAATACAGAGATGTTACTTGCCCTAAAATGTGCAATGTAAACAGCCAACTTGAGAGCAAGTAGAAAGAATACCTCTCAGTGGTGAGGGTGAGGAGGCCAAGAAATTCATTCAGCTGGGCACCAAATGTCACCTGAGGTGCCATTGACTAACTTTTGCAGCATTCAGTCCCATTTCCATCCTAGATAAAAAACAGACACAGCAAGCTGAGAAATGCCAGCCAAGAGTCGTAACACAGAAAAGCTTTGCAGGTTCCAGAGAGGCGACTTCAAAGTAAATAGAGAAACGAATGGAGAGAGAGTATGCATATTAATGAGCTTGAATCAATATGCCCAAAGCAAGCTTGCCATTAGCCTGACCTGTTTCAAAAGATAGTGACATTAAGTCCTGAGCCATTACAGGGAGGACAATGGCAAGGAAGAGAGGAAAACACCTCTTAGGAATTCAGACCAGAAAGAGAAGAATTATTACAGGCGATTTCATAATCTTTTGCACCATTCTGCTCTCAAAAAGACACCGTGTATCAGCTTTGATAGATCTGCTCTTTGTGCCCTGCCATGAGCTGCAAAGGAAATGTCTGATGTTTTTGTCCCTGCAGGGCTGACACGCTGGATGTAGAGCAAGCTGGAGCCTGGTGGCTGGGCAGACTAGAAGTGTTTTGTAAATTGCAATTAGTCATGTCAGTGCAGCCCCATCGAGGGTAGGAATTAAATGGGAAAGCATTGCAGGGGCCCTGGTGCTGGCCAGCTGGAGGGAGAAGAATGGCTGCAGGGGAAGAGAGCTGAAAAGGCAGTATGCAAGTTCCCTTCATCCTCTTGGGGTCTTGTAGTCAGATGTGGGAAAGAAGAAAGGAATTGCTTCTGCTTTGTCATGAGAGTGGAATACTGAAAAAGCCAAAAGACTGTCTTTGTAGTGGTTTGTTGAGAGATTCCATTTTCATTTACAATCTTTTAGGAGAGTAAGAACGAGGAAAGACACACACAAAAAACGGTGACAGAGATTATGTTACTGAAACAAAGCAAAATATTTGCACTAGCCACTTCTTTTCATGGGGTGTGGTATGATGCAGTTCCTGGTTGAGGAAATACAACATTGGCCATACATGTTTTGGTTCCAATTATTATCATCATTGTTACTCATATCTTGTCGTGTTCTGATTGATTTTCTAAAACTGCTTTTGAGCTGATTTTTCAGCATGTCTGGTCTTTCTATTTTCACATAGTACAGAAATAAAAAAGGCTGTCTTTTCTGCTTACCTATCAAACCATAAACTGTAGAAAGGACTTGACATGAGGTGCTTCAACTAATTTATGTAGTATATCATTTGCAACAGTTAACAGCACATAACATAAGATTTTTTCAGGGAAATTATACCAAAAATGCATCTAGATTTACATTTCAGTGTTACTTTGTAATTTGTGGACTTGGGAGCTGTCTTTGTGAAGCTGCAAGTTGCTAAGCAGGAGCCTGCCTATCTTGCAAATGGCAGGAATCACTCCTGACTCCTGCTAAGTTGTTTCAACACAGCTCAGGTTGCCCCTTCAAGATGCAGTATGTATACAATGTGCTTGTGCAGGTGAAATTCAGTGGGTGGCAGTTCAGAAAAGGGGTTAGCAGAGTGTCTTTTTCATGCAGTTCATCACCAAATCTTTCCGCCTAAGAATTTGGTCATTAGGGCCTAATTAGGTGCACTAAGTTTTTTCCCAGTCATTTCTCACTGGAAGTTAGATTTAAACATTCAGTTCTTTAGAACTGTAAGACTTCCACCTTTTCATCTTTCTTGATAATATTTGATCTTGTATTTTAACAGCATGGGATAGTAGAAATCAAGGTATTTCTTTAGTTCTGGCTGTACTTTACGTGGAGAACCACAAAAATTGCTTTTAAATTTGAAAGAATTTTATGTGATGACATCTTGTAATGTATTTCAGGCTTGTTATGAATCTAAAAGTTTTACCTTGCCTGGATGGTGACTGAGGCCAACAGTTCATTTCTAAAGCTAACTTTAATTTATGAGTGTATGTATCACCAAAAAAAGTGTTTTAAAATTAAATACTGGCTTAAAAACAGCATTCAGAACTACCTCTCTGGGTTGTGGTAATTCCTGTGACTTTACCTGCCTGTCTTTCCTCAGAATTTAATTTCCTGGTCTTGTTGACATAATTCTAGTCCTTTTCCCACACTGAAGATCTGGCATATAATTCAGAACAATTCTCCATTATGTTGGCTGAGAAGATAACCAGAATGGAAGAAATGGGAGCATTTCAGATAAAGACTGAATAGCATTTGGTAACTTAGGGAAGACTCAGCATTTGTGGTCTCACTAGATAGAATAGCCTCTTGTCTTCACAAATAACAGATTAGATTTCCCATAGGGGTTATTTAGTACTGCTAGGCTGAAAGTACATTTTGTGAACTGGCTTGCTGTCTTCCTCCATGGATGAGCAAATGGAGCTGAGAGGAAAATTTGAAATTTTGGACATTTCCACTGTACATCTAAAAAATCAAGACCACCTGTGTGTTTCTCATTTGTAGTTGTGAAATGATTCATAGGGAACTAACCATCATTGTAAGTCTGTGACCAGTTCCCCTGCTGAAGCTATTCTGACATATAAAAATAGTTATGTATTGGCCAACTGAAACCTGGTATAATAACCCAGAAGCTATGGCAATCACTGAGCATATTGAAATTTAACATTCAAATCTTTGCTTCTTCTTTTTTCTGTATCCCAGTTGCACACCATGTATGTGTGACAGATGCCAAGAGTGGGCACAGTGGGTAACTTAAATCCAGTGATGACACAATGGAGTTTCTTGCAAAAGTGTTACTTCCAGCTATACCTGTAGTTAGTGAATAAAGGAGCAGAAGCATGACTGGGATTGAATACAACTTAAAACTGCTTGAGTAAATTTTGATGTGCTTACAGGAGACATATAAAATTACTCTGATTTGGGCTGCATGCCACTTAGGGGAGATTAATAAATTCCCAGGGTAAAAGCTAGGATAATAAAGCTGAAATCAGGTATGATGGATCACTATAGACAGACATTGTCCTATTATGCTATGATCTGTACTGTTCATCAGTATGGTGGCCTGGACAATGTTTCTGTTCCTGACTTTGACCGGGCAAAACCAACTGTATGAAGATGCGTTTAGAAATTGCCCAAGTGTGAAACCTGAAACTTTAACAAGGAGCAGAAGCAGATGAAATTTTGTGGTTTTCTTGACCATTATAAAGTCACGCAGGTGTGTTTGAATCATGAGTAAAGGATAGCTTATTAATGAATTACTTTCTTTGGTGAGACGCTGCTGGGCTCACTGACCGCTGCTCTAAAACCATTCCGTAATTTGTGGGCTCCCTCTGAAAAATGTTCTAAAGGAATTAATACAAAGCAATGGTCTCCATTTTTAAGGGCTTGTTTCAGCAATGCTTTTCAATAAAGTAGCTGAAGCACTGAAGTCCTTCCTACATTATGCATAATCAAAAAGGTGAGCAGAGAAGATAGTACATATGTCAAAAAAGAGGACTAAGGGGGAAAAAAAACAACTGTAGATCCCAGGGATCAATAGTTAATATTTTAGAATACTGCAGTGGTCTCCTGGAGTGCAATTTTACAGTCATTCTGTCAGACATTTGTGGCCCAAGAAGAAAAATATCAGCAGAGACACTTAACTAGCTTTAAACTAGCACTCCAGATTGAAGACTTCCATTACTGGAATTGGGAGCTAATGCTCAATATTTTCTGCAGGATTTGTGGCAGTCTGCTAAGGCCTTTTTTCTGCGTATGGAGAGTCTGTTTCCAGGTTTGTGTCTGCAAGAATTGCTGTGCTGGTCAGGGCCATGGCTGGTGACTTGTGCCCATCATAAATAGTTGCTTAGCGGAGACAAAAGAACAGGATGAGCACATCTGATTATTTTCAAATGTTTTCCAAGCTTCTCACCAATCAGGAACTTGAAGAGCTCTTGTCCTTACAAATGTGGCTTCTGTGTATCTAATTGTCTTGAAAGGATTTCTGTCCAGAGACAGCTGTTTATGTTTGAAGACACACACATTTTTAGCACCATTTTCAGTAACTTTGTCAATGAGCTCTATGGCTCTACTGGTGAACTGTCTGGTGAGCTGTCTCATTTTGTTGCTTTTAACCTGATTCCTACTAGGTTTTTTGTATATGAAGAGGGAATGATCAAATTGTCCCTGGAGGTTTTCTATATGCCATCATGACTACGGAACACATTTTCTTGCTTAGCTCTCTCTTTTCCTGGGTAGGAAACCAATCATTTGTTTAGTCACTCCTCATGCTGTTGAGGATGTTATTCCTCCCCTGAATCCTTTCAAGGTAGAACTGGAAAAGAAAAAGGATATATCGGTTGCTAGAGTTTTGATTAGGAGTAGTACTGTGGAGTCAAGTCAGTTTGGATGTGCTTGCTGTAGAAGTGGGGACCTTTTGTATGATAGAAAGACTGGACCTGGTGTTGTAGAGTAGACACAAGTTGTTGCTTAGGGATGAAAGAAATTGGCTGGATGCAGAAGGAAAGTAGGATTCAGTGGATCCATCTTGCATCACTGTACAAGGATATGAGTCCCTCCAGTATGTGATCAGAAAGGGGTAGGTCAACACAGGCTGTGTTACTCTTGGAAAGAAACATCTTGTGCTTTATACTGGGTCCCTCAAAGCTAAGAAGATGAAAGAGGGCTCACTTGTTGTTACAAGGATGCCCAGTTGGTCAAGTCAGGAACCTGCTTCTTGAAAGGATCTCATGTTGCCCTGACAGACAAAATTTTGTGGTCACAAATAACTAGAAACAGTGTTGTTCTGTAAAGTACTAATATATATGTATCCTTGGGCCCAGCCCTGTAATGAAGAAGCTAGATGCAAGAGAGAGCTAATTTGACTTAATTGGGAGCAGGGAAGAAATTAGAAACTTTACTGTAGAAATAATATAGTTCATTTTAGACAGGATGTGATTTATGAAGATCAAGCCCTAAGCAGTTAGAAACGCTAAAGATAAAGGCTCTATTAAAATAACAAATTGCAGCCAGAGACTGGGTTTGCTTTTATTTCTTGTAGCATTTTGTTTCCAAAAGTGGTTAGATCATAATCTGTGAGGTTACTGAACTGCAAATGCAAATTTTCATGCACACAAGTAATACATTTTGACATAGAGGTTAACAAGAGAATGGTGCAAATTTCACACAGCACTGGCTTGCTAATTACGTTTGTTTATTTTCAGAAGCAACTTCATTTTCATTAAGAAATTGCAGATTCTGCAATAGTAATCTTTGCCAGTAGTTCAATAGCTCACACTCTGAACATTTGCTCTGCTACAGTAGTAATGAAAGTGAGCCTGAAAAATAGCTTAGAAAAAAATGTTGGAATTTAGGAGTGCATGCATATGGCAAGCATCTTCCAATTCAGCGTTGGATCCAGTTGAGAAAGGCTGAGGAATGGTTGAAAGGAGTCTATGAATTTTGATAGGATTTTTTACGTATTTGTTTTCTCTTTTGACCTAGAGTTGATAATGTATTAGCAAAAAGATATAAAAGTGTCTTTCATAGAACATACATAACCAGGAAAAAAGGAAGTATCCAGCATAAGCTTCCCGTGAGCAACAATAAGACAAACATTTTGGGTAACAACTACTAACAAATCAATCATAAGTTACAGGAATAAAGGTTTAAATATCAGGGGGGAAGGAACAATAAAGGAAAGGTTTGGAATATATTGCTGCTGCTGTTCCTGACTGTCCCTGTGCTTTTACCAGTGTGCAGAAGGAAAGGGAGAATCCTGGGCTCTCTGTAGGCATTGTTCACACTGTAACACATTACTTAAGTCATTTGTACAAGACATGGACATCCTCCAGCAGCAGCACACAGGTATATGGGGAAGTGAAGGAGTTCAGCGTGTGGCAGCTCATTTCAGCCATGTCTAGGTCTTTCTTAGGACTGAGGGAATGTCTGTGCTGTGGGTGCAGCATTGGCATGTGGCTTTACCCATGCTTTCCATGGAGCCAGAGCTGCTGAGCAGTGCTGGGCAAAAACGCCTTTGGTGATTGCAGGGAGGGTTCTCTTAGGAGCAGCTCCCTGAATGCAGCTGTCTGGTTACCTGGATGGGACCCACAGTGGTGCTGGGATGGGCCAGCTCCAGGTTCCCTTAGCTCAGGGATCTGTGCATCCTGCTGCATTGTGCTGTACAACCATGGCTGCTACCCTGCATACCCAACCCTCATTTCAGGGGTCAGTGACCCCATCAGGAGAAGGAAGCCAGGAGATTCTGCACTCAGGTAGAAACCAAAACAGTTATGTGTAATCACAAAGTATCATAGAAGGGGTCGGGTTGGGAGGGACCACAATGGATCATCTGGTCCAACCTCCCTGCTCAAGAGGGGTCATCCTGGATCACATTGCACAAAGTTGTGTTCCAGATGATTTTTGAATTTGTCCAGTGAGGGAGACTCCATGATCTCTTTAGGCAATGTGGTTCAGTGCACGGTTAACCCCACAGTAAAATTCTTCCTCAAATTCAGGTGGAACTTCCTGTGCATTAGTTTCTGCCCATTGCCTCTTCTCCTATTGCTGGGCATCACTGAGAAAAGCCTGGAAACCTCTTCTTGACACCCTGCCTTCAGATATTGATAGACATTGATGAGGACCCCTCTCATACATTTCCTTTCAAGGCTGAACAGGCCCAGGTCCCTCAGTCTCTCCTCATAAGAGAGATGCTCTTGGGTCCCTGAGTCATCTTCATAGCCTTTGCTGAACTTGCTCCAGGAACCCCATCTCTCTCTTATTCTGGGGAGCCCAAAACTGGACACAGGACTCCAGATGCTGCCTCACTGATGCCCTCAAACTGTTCACTATTCTTTTTATTTTCTGGGATACTTCAGTAAGTAATTTTGCTTCCAAAAGGACATTCATACATGTAGCTATTATGCATAACCCAAATAGTACCATATGGAAAGAGTCTTAAAATACATGCCTGTACAGAGCTGAACAGACGCCAACTTAATGTTCACAACCACAGGACTGGACATACCTCATGTGTTCAGTCTAATTATCTTACCCAGCATCTTTGAGTGCTTTCTTTGTATGCACAGATTAAAGCATGGAAGTAAGACAAAATACTTCTGGCATCTGTAACTATGCCAAGGGCTTTATTCCTTAATGCTGCAGCTTCAGACGCAGCTCTTATGCCTGTTGTCACCTTTCTATCAAATGGCATCAAAGTGCTGGATGGAATATGTTCCCATAAAATTTTAATTGAGATACTTTTGGGTGATCTACCAAAATAATTTTGTAAGTATAGCTTAATTTTATATTTATAAATCCAATGCTGCTGCTACAGAAGGCCGGGGGCAAGTTTGCCATTGCTTTCAATAAGCTAGGTCTGTGAGCTAAATGCTAATCTCATTTCCATGTGTACTATCTCTTAAAAGATGTAGAGTTGTACACATGCAAATGAAAGTAGAATTTGTTGCTGTAAAAATAATTTTAATCATTTACTTTCCAAAACATCTTATTTAGAAATGAGGATTTCTGTGAGGATTGAATTGATTCTGCAGGACATGTGATTTTGCAGTTGTGTCTCCTCCTTTGTCCAAACTTGTGTGGTACAGCATGCAACAAATGTTAGCTACTTCTTAGAGCTATCAGGCCTTCTGAAGCTATTGCATAAAGGTTTTTGCTTTATTTGTGGACGATTCTTGAAACTTAAACAAGTACTCTAAACCTGAAAGCATTATTGAAGCCAAAGACAAGGTTACAGAGAAGGGCCTTGTGACTGTCAGTTTTGGTTGTTGGTTTAATTCCAGCTGTGGCTGAAATTGTTGCAGAGCAAGGTCAACAGAATTTCAACATGGTGGTGCCCTTTCAGGCACCTTTGAACAACCCCTGCACTATCTTATTCTCTTAATTTGCTTTTGGATCAGACATAGCATTAGTTTAGACTGAAGAACCTTGTTGTGAGCTGTAAGTTTTATATACTTTGTACCTTATAGACGTTCCCAAAGATGGCATCTACTAATAGCGCTAGATAAAGCAGTTTGAGCTCAGAGCATTTCAAGACATGCTGGAAAGAGTAGGTACTCACAGATTATGGTTTTTTTCCCTGTAATGTGTACTAGTCTTTTTTTTCCCTAGAGATTTATGTTCCCTACCTTGAATCAGTGGGCTGTAATTGTAATAATTATACAGTTTGACTACATAAAAGTAGCTAAAATTATGGTTTAACAAGACATTTTACATCTCTCAAACGTAAACACCTTTATAGGATTAATTTTTCATCTTTGAATAAGCATATTAGCTTATCTACAGATATATACTATATATCTGCAATGAACTTAGGACCTATACAAGCACAGAATTCTTGCATATCCATGGGAATCTGATCACTAGTGACAATTTTGGAGTGATTCTCACATTTGCTAAGTCACTTCCAGACAAAAAATTCCTGTAAATTCCCTTGACTTTGATACAGTGAATAGCTATAACCTCTCTGCTCAAAGGTATTTGCTCAGTATATTTTTTCCACCTTGCTGAATATATGTTCATGTGATTTGCTTTGTGTTTACCCACTGCTCGCAAGTAAGTCAGTGGTGACTCAGCTGACTACTCTGTGGTTATGATAGATTCGTTTTATATGCCCTCACTGCTGAAAATCAGAGTGCTTCAAGAAGGTGCTCAACTATACGTGAAAAAGATTTTGTTTGGGGCTGTGAAAAACATCTTCAATTTGGATATATTTTTAGTAGCAAAATTAATAGATATTTAAAATTTCCTGAGCTACTTTTCTTCTTTGATCTGTCTGTCAGTTTGACATGAATAGAACTTTTGTGCTTATGCCTACTATCTTTTTTGCTTCTTTTTTGCAAAGCAGGTTGAGTTAATGCATTAAGAGTCACAAAAGCTTTTGGGAGTCCCTTGGCATTTATGTGATTAAAAGAACATTGAGTTTAAATGCAATGTTGCTGTTAAAAACTGTGATGTTTGAAAACAAGGCAGCTACTAAATCAGTTTTCAGTAAATAGATACAATAGCCTAATTTTCTTTTTAAAATGTTTAGAAAATTAATGTGAATGGTGGTAATTTTGGAATGAAATCCTAACTCTTTTTTGGTCTTCAGAAATAAATTTGAAATTAATATGACTGTGAAGAAGTAGTGCATTTTTCCCTTGAAATTAGAATTTTAAAACTTCACTGGCTAGTAGTCCCTGTCTTTTCTCTCAATACATTTTTGCCCCCACAGTTACAGAACTTGAAAAAGGTCTGATATTCTTTCAGCCCCAGGAGGCTGCTCCCCTTTCGGAAGATATAGCCTCCCCTCATTAGTAGGTACATTAGGAGTTTTGCAGCTGATCCTGTACACAAGAAGCTCATACCCCTCCTTGCCCAAAATGACACGGGAGGCTCAGTGGCTCGCCTGCATCACTCCCTGCAGTACAACTGTCACAGGCAGTAATTGGCCTGGCAATTAGCGAGGACACAGCCTGCTTCAGGGGATGGCATCAGGAGAAGCACCACACGAGCCCGGTGCCCTCCCCAGGGGAATGCCTGTCAGGGAGGACACCAGGGGTCTGTCTCTGGGCTGGCCCAGAGTGGTTTCTAAAGAGGCCTCACAGCTCAGAGTAATGAATTCTGACAGTGGACTGGCACAGGGCAGTGGTTCAGTAAACTCTCTGCTTATAAAAAAAGTGATGGTAGCCTGTGCTGTGATTAGTTGCTTCACCTTTGCGACTTGATAATCTCTGGATTTACTTAGCCAGTCTGTCTAAAGCTTCTCCCAGGATAAGCACAAGAGAATCCTCTGCCAGTTTTCCCCTTTTGTGGTTTCCTTGGAACATTGCAGCATTTTCAAAAGGATGAACTCTCCCTCCCCATCCTGAAGAGTATTTCATGGAGGGCTGCAATTTTATGCTTTCTCTTCTGAGTTGCCTGCTTAGCACGCTTGCTGTGGAGTGGAAGATGGCCTTTATAGAGAAGGACAAAAAATGTTGGACTGGGGCTGAGGTCTACAGGTAACTGTGGTAAATATGTCCTGAGAACTGAGCTAGGCTTCTGTAGAGATTCTGGCTCTGGATGCTGGGGGAAGAAAAATGTCTGAGGTCGTTCTTGTCTGTTCTCTGGATATTCTTCTAAGCAAGGTAGTTCACAATTTGGGGTAACAGTCCGAGGGTCATTGACCCATAAACTGAGCATGCTGTCAGGCAAAGGACAGACTGATCTCTTTGTGTGTGTATTTGTTTCAAATTTTCTCTCTCTTTTGTCGTGCCTCCTGTCATTGTTCAAGTCCCTGGCTCTTTGCTGGAGGAATCATACTCCCCAAGCTGTAGCATAAGCCACAAGGCTGAGGAGAACACTGTGGAGTGCTAGCTCTGGCCCCTACATCCTAGCAGATCAGGACTGTTCTTGCTTTGTTTGTGTTAGTGCCAAGTTCTCATCTGTAAGAGTAGCAGGACAAAGAGGGGTAAAATAGGAATGGAAAAGCCGTAAAGACAGTCCCTTCTTGCAGCCTGTGAATTTTGAAGGATCTTAATGAACCCATGTGTCATATGAGGCAGCACAGACTGAAGAGTGTGAACAGCTGTGATATGCTCAGCTTTTTTTTTTTTTTTTAATTCACTTTCAGAGGACCCCATCTCATGTAGTCCCAGCTAACATGTCAAAAACTCTCACTGTCCCTGTTATGTTACCTGTGTGAAATCTCTGGATGACTGAAATTTGAACGAACAGCTTGAAAAAGAAATGAGTGAATACTCTCTTCAGCTAAAATAGGGAGCACTGAATGTGAATTCATGTTATATGTTGTAAAATAAAGTGGAAAGGAAATGGCCCATTATTGCACATAATTTTTTCTTAATAACTCCACATGAAATTAATAAACCTTAAACCCCCATGTTTTAGAAATTGTTCTAGATAAGAGTCAAATGACAGGGAAGGAGAAATAGGAAGGGCAAAGCATTAGGGCTTCAATGACTTATGTTTAACAATTATCTAAGCAGCAGTTTCTAGTTTCAGTGATCTCATTTTCTTAGCTGCATATTAAGCTTCAGCACTGTTATTTAATTATGTTGAAAAAACTAGGAGTTCTTTTTCTGGCAGTGTTGAGCAAGTGTGCTTTTTGTGACATTGGTTTTTTGCATCATCTCTGTGACCACTAGCTTTGGCGGAAGGGAATTGCTGCCTTGCCAGGAAACACCAGATTTTCTGTGTAAGTTCCCGATTCTTCACCCCCAAAGAGCTCCAGGGTTTTTGACTGAGATAAAATGAGTGGGCTGGACAGACATCATCTTTGCACAAAGCAAACCTAAGTTCAGAATATTCTGAAGTAATTCAAACATGGACTGAGATATTATGTGATGTCAGCTATGTGGGAACTAGCTTTTGCAACAGCAGAAAAATCTCAGAAGCGCTTTATCCTCCTCTCTCTCTGCTTGCTCTTTAGAGCAGCAAGTGGGCCTCCTTCATGTGAGAATGAACAACAGAAATATTCTCTCAAGAGATACAAAATTGTTAGTAAGAATGTTCTCCAGGTCTTATTCTGGAAGTCATATTGCACCTGCAAGGTTGGTAGCTGCCATACACATTGTCTTGTCTTGACTGGGCTCCCCAGTGTTGGGGGTACAGTGTTACCTCATTACTTGTGCTGCTTGAGGTAGGTACATTTTCTGCTCCCTAACAAATGCATGATGGTAATTTTATTTTGGTTACCATTATGAGTTTTTCTGCAGAAACTCCTGAAAAAACAAGCGTAATTTCAAAATATTCATGAGGGGTTAAGCCTCCCTGAGGTCACTATAGGCCATGCTTTCTCTGAGTATGTCAAGCCCTGCATTAGAGGAATTTGCATGTAGTGGTACTGTGTGCTGTGACTGTCAGAAATGCCAACGCCGGTGTGTGTGTGTCCCAGACTGCTCTAATGAGCAGCACCACATCTACTCAAACTATTGTTTAGAAAGAGATTGTTCCAAGCATTCACCCTTAGTGAAAGGTCTGAATGCAAAGAAGAGAGATGAGGGGAAAAAGGAGGCTGTTGTTAAATATATTCACTTTGCAATCCCTGAAGGAAACCTCATTTCACTGAGTCTAAATGCTTTTCAAAGTGGCAGACTAAAAAAAAATCTTCAAGAAGGTAAATCTGAAGAATTAAACTTTGTTTTTTTATTTAGAAATGCTGTTGGTTGTGAATAGGGTCACTGCCTTTGTTGGAGGTAAGTGAATCACCTATAATGAGACTTGGCTATCGAATTTTACTCCTCTGCTTTTGATCTATTCACAAGCTCATCATGAGATTTATTTGTTGTTCAAAAATCTCTCTGCATTTCTGCTCAATAATGTTCCCGCATGAATAGCTGTCAAATAGCTGCTATTGCTTGAGGTCTGGGCTCCAACACTGGGCTGTATTGGCTAGTTGCCTGGGTTACCTTTGTTACATCTATCTGTTTCTTGTAGTAGAGCATTCCTGATACTACTCAACACACTGAATTTTGAATAATTCAGTAAAATGTGAAATGCCAGCTGTGTTTTGGTTATTTTTTGTGACTATTGATGTGTTTGAGATTGAAAAATAAACAACTATTCAAAAATTTATTTGCACCAGCTCTGAATGAAGAAAGAAAGCACAAATGAGAGTCACATATATATTTCTGAGTTGAGAGTTGCTTGCAATTTGAGCACCTTTTACAGAGGGAATGAAAACACTTTTATTTCATTAATTCTTAGATTTAATTTCTAACAATGGCATTTTTAAAAGTCTTTCAGTGGTATATAATTATTTATTTATGAGATAATTACAACTATATGAGAGATTTAATCTCTAGGTGAATTTTTTTAGCGCAAAAATACCAAAGGACTCCTAAAGAAAAAGGAATTAATCTCTGCATATTGTGAACATATCACATACATTTGAATTGAGTAGTCCATTCAAATATCCTTTGAAATCTGAAATCCTGTAGAAACAAGGTAAATATATTTTCTTAAGGATAGTTATTTGGTGCAGGTCTTTCAAGTACTTACATGTGTTAATAGTTGTATTGTCTTCAGGGCAACTAATTTTATATACATATAAAGTGATTATTTGGGCTATTACACATCAGCCTGGGGCTGTAGGCCCATGACATTGGCAGTTCATGTAGTGGTGAGTCTTCTGCCCATGTACCAGGATTGCAGTCATGCAATCACACAATTCCTCATTCCATTTGTGGCAGGGAGCACTAATGAATTAGCTCTTGACATGCTTGGTGTTCTCAGGACTCATCCTGACAACATTTTCATAAGGTACTTTCAGAAAACAGATAAAATCTCATTATATACTTTGTACTTAAAATTGCCTAGTGATGCAAGTATTGGTCTCCAGGTATATCATAAGAAAATGAAGCAAAGTGGAATGGCTTGAAAGGCCTTTTTATGAACAAGTCAGATTTTCTACTGACTCTGTGACACTAGGACTTAACACTATGCACAAGTTCTTTGCACAGATCCCAGGAGGGAGAGTCTTAAATGCACAATGATGTGGTGTGAGAAGGGATTTTCAAAGGCTTAGAAACCAGACAGGTGAGGAGAATTGAGCCTATCAGACCTTTTTTCCTGCCTTTGAAAATATCTAAGCACCCTCGAATAACGATTTTTTCTGTTAGCTGTCATAGCTGTCTCTGATTTTTTCTTTTTCTTATGGTAGTCCAGTTTATAATGCAGGGCAGTATCTGAATACAAAGAAGAGACACTATGTTTACCCTGGAGACCAGGTTTGGAGTTTGCTAGGGCTTGATGTTCTTTGTATCTTTCCTATCAATAGCAGGACAACTGATCTGACTCCTGAAATCACATATACACTTGGCCAGACGAGCTACCCCAGTATCTTGTCTGTGACCCAGGCAGTTGCAGACGTCTGCAGGACAGCATATGTCGAAAGCCATACGGTGGTATTTTCCTGATGTACTGCTTTACTTGCCAATGACTTTTGATTCAAGGGTTCTGAAGGAAGAAATCTGCTATATTAGTATTTTATAGCCCTTAATTGGATTTTCTTCCATGCATCTGTTGAATAATTTTGAACCCATTAGATAATGTTTCATGAGCTTGACTGTAAAGTATCTTTCATATATTCTTGAATCAATAAGAGAAATAGAATTAAATGATACTGAAGATAGTCTTGTGCTCCTGGCACGGTCTTGATTGATGTCACTTGGTACAAAAATTATTTCTAATCCCTCATCTGGCATATTGATTATTCATCTCATTTTGCTGATTTGACTAACAGAGCAGTATTTTACTGTAAGGCTCTTTGAGAACTTCAGAATTTATACAACATGGAAAGCCACCTTTCCTACTTCAAGAGTCTATCTATAATTGTAGCAAACACAGACTTCACCCCAAAGGTGAGGTAGAGCTGAAAGTAAAGTACAGATATTGCTGTGGTTTGTAGAGGAACCAAATATCTGGGGCCATTCAAAGTCTAGGGAGTATGCAAGAGACAAGTCCAAGATTTCAAATCAGACCAGGAGAGCCTGGATCACCCTATTTGTGCTTGCACCAGCCTACGTGTAACAGCAGTGTAATAATCAAATTTGTCTTCAGGTGAGGCTTCAAAAGATGTATTCATCTCAACAGCCACTGCTTTGTTCAGTCATTCCCACTCCAGTGCGCTTATCCTGTGTGTAATATAGGATATCACAATTGTAGCTTACCATAAAAAGGACACATTTACTGGGGTGTCTATGTGTCTTGTCAATAAAAAGTGTCGCTTTACAGTTAATATTTAAACTCCTTATCAGTTTGCCTCGATGTCTGTAGGCTTGAGAACACAACTTACCAAAGTCTGCAAACTCTAGTGCACTGAGCCACCTTTGCAGGTGTGAGTAGACCCGTGGGGGGAATCATGTATTGCTGACTACCGATCTGAAGGTGGCAGCATTGGGTGAGCTTTGCACTTTCTTGGCTAAGCAGGGCACTCTTAAATACAAAATTGTAGCTGTTGCATGTGGCAAATTTATAAATCAGCTTTTAATTTGAAAGGCTTTTCTTAATGCTGCAGTTTGATATCACAAGTTAGTAGTAGGCAGACACACTGCCATTTATGTGTTTTATTTTAGTTAGTTATACTGAGAGTACAAGTCTTACAAATAGTAAAGATTGGCTCTCACCAGCAAGCCTTAGCTCATAAATATGACTCCCTTTTATTACAGTAACAATTATAATAATTTTTGAACCAATGCAAAAGAAGCTCCCTCTTTAAGTACTGTCTATCCATCAAGGAGGAAGTGGAATCAAGTCCTACCTATCTCGTGGATATTGCTCACCCTGGACAGCAGGGATTGCTCTCTCCAGTGCCTGTGTTGGCTCCTCTGCCTTCTGCACTTTCCAGCCCCCAGAGTGCACATCCTCAGAGGAGTGGAGAACGTTTCTCCCCCTTCCCTCTGCTGGCCCTATAGATTGCTAAATGGGCATTTGACTTTCTCTTGGGAGCAGCGTGACATATTTTTGGTCTTCTTCAGCCTAAGAAAGGTCAACAGTAGAGGTGCCCCACATGTGGGGACTAAGTGCAGCTCTTACAGATCTAAAACATACAAACACCAGACTACTTTTTAGCTGCTGTTGGTTTTAAAAATGAAAATGAGCATGATCACTGTGTTTTATCAGGAGTCTAATCCTGCTGTATGTCTGTCAGAATGTTAATGTTAGCAGCATGAGAACTACTACCTGAGAGATTCCTTTATGGAACCCTGAGGAAGAGGGGGACAAATTCAAAGATGTTAGTAGGATTTAAGTGTAAAGCTGAGTAGTTAGTTTCTAGCTGGGTCAGCATGTATGCGAGCAGGACTGTGGCCTACTGATAGCTGTTCTGGCAAAATATTTAGGCAGGGAAGCGAAATTTGTACTCTTTGTGATAGGTCTCTCAGCTTCGCTCGCTACTTCTGTGATGCCTGTGACATTTTGTGTTATTGGTTGTTTGTCCCTGAGACAATATTTTTGGAAACCTGTTGTCTTGCCTACCTCCTAAGTGGTGATATCATCTGATGTACTGAAAAATTTTATGCCAGCTTGATTTACCTGAGTCAATAGCAAAGCCAGAGGTGGAAATTTGATTTTTTGGGGTTTGTTTTTTTGTTTTGTTTTATTTGATGATGTTGTGCTTTCACCTTCCTTTATGGATATCTCTGCATTTGACTACTGTGACGTAATCAGACTTGAGATGTTTGAAGTCTCTGCCACTGGTTCCTTCTTCTCAGCTGACTGAGCAGGTTTGGATCAGACATGGGGCTCATACGTTTTTATTCCCTTTTTTATTATACCCTTCTGCATGAAGGGTATGCTGTATGAATCACTAGCTGTACAGAAACTTTTATGAGATCAAGCAATTAATAATTTTTGAATTTCTAAACATTGGTTGAACTTAAAAGAGCTGTTAATTTGGGGTCTTCTATATTTAATATGAAACCCAATTGGGAATTAAGGAAGAAGTGAATGGAAAAAAACCAACATTGTATTAGGATGTATTCTGAAGTTACTTAAAAAAATTAAAATTTAGTACAAAATATTGGGTAATTTCTTATCCTAAATTCATATCTCCTGCAAAGACATTTAAATCTTCCAGGTTCAGTGGAGTTATGCCCCTTTGTGCAAAACCTGAAATTGTCAGATGATGTAATAAACACAAACATATATCGGGATATGTATATATATATGTGCAATATTCTTGTATAACTTAGATCTCAACTTCCTAAAACCTTCATATGTTTACAATATGAAATAGTTACCATCTTAATCTCAACTGTTTGATCTAATATCAAAAAGCATGTGATGTGTTGTAAAAAAACCAAAGTAAAATCCAGTACCATAAGAGCAGAAGTGACTGCGATCTTTAGCATTTAGTGGACAGTAGGCTGTCAGTGCTTCTTATGATCTTCCTAACATTTAACTTTGTTAGGTGGGTACAGCAAAGTTAGATACGATACTGTTATGCTGATTTAACAGATCTCTTTTTGCAGCTTTTCATCAGTTTTACAGGTCAGATATGTTACCAGATGGAATGTAGACTAAAAAACAATTGTTATCGTTCAAGTGAATTCATTGATCAAGTGAATTCATTGGACTGAATATAATTTTCTTTCTGCAGTTTAAGAAGCCAAATGCCAAATTCATTCCTTATTTATGACAGAATAAAATCTAGTGAAGACCTAGACCTCAACTCAGGAAGGCTCTTAAGCACATACATATAAGTAAATTAATTTTAACTCAAGACAACTCAAGTATATTTCAGACTTTGAAGTGACATCAGCTTGAACTTAAAACTAAGTGCTCTGAACTACATCTTAGAGCTCTTCAGATACTCCTAGACAGTCAGACCAGCTGCCTTGCAGGATTCTGTTTTGAGGCATCTCATTTACTTCTGAAGGTTTCAGAAACCTCTGTAGGTTACTATCCGCACCTGTGATACCTAAAAATGATCTTACTTGTCTGTTCCTAACTGGCCATTCTTGTGAACTCCTTATGTACCCAGACAAAGAACAAAATCCCAAATTTTTGTGCAAAGCTTCCTTACTGCTGAACATGACATTTAAATTACTTAGCAGAAACAATGTACGTTATCTGAGATTATATTCAAAGTAGGTAATTCTAAAGAAGTGGGACAAGCAAGTGAATATGGTATGATTGTTATTGCTGAAGTGCCTGTTTGCAACTGTACTATTCGTACTGAATATCTGTATATTTTACAGTGCTATTTCTTTACAATTGAATTTGGCCTTTGCAAGCAAGAAGGACAACTGCGTGCTTATGGGGCAGGACTTCTGTCTTCTATTGGAGAGTTAAAGGTATGTATCCTTAAAGCATAGTAAAATTTTAATCATAACAAAAAAATAGGTGGATATAAATACATTGACTTTCAAATAACAGTTAAAATTCTCAAGATAAAAAGCTTGTATTTAAAATACAGTATTGACCTAAAAGCTTTGTTTGAAATATCAGCTGGCACTTGAAGCATGAAATGGACTTGTAAGGCCCAAAGTACCAAAGCAACTATAAACTAAAAAACTGATTTCTGTTTGAATTTTCATTTCTTGTCAAACGGGGCTCAAGGGTTCTAGCAGGTAAGAGTGCCTTGGGCTCTAAAAGCTTTGTTTGGATGAGGAGCACGTATTTTTAAGACCCAAAAAGAAGTGCTAGAAATCAGACATGATTCTGTTCTAAGTAATCCAGTGTACTTGAGTGGATTCATTATTGATATGGAAAGAACAGTATTCATTAAGGTCCTGATATGATTAATCATATTTAAAATTAAGGAATGCATATGAACTCACATTGAACTTGCCTATGTCACAATACATAGAGCCCTATTCTTTTAAGGGTGAAAGTGTTAACACCTTGCATGGTGTGAGTAGTTGAAGTGGATAATTTATTGCCTCTTTTAATGCCTAGAAAACATGGGGAATAGGCAAAAAGTATTTTGTCACAGCTGTAGTATTTTGGGACATAATACATCTCTCAGTGAGGTGGAAGGGAAGGGTGAAGAGAGGGAGGAGTACCACTTTCAGAGACCCAAATGAACTCTTAGTGGCTTTGCAGTTAAAACATTTGGACTTAGAAGGCATATATGGAAGAGTATTGAAAACTATTTTGCAGCATATCCATTGTTTATTTGAGTTTCCACATCTTCCCACCCTCCAGGGCTGGCTTTTAGTGAGCTACTTGGCAGTTTAATAGAAGTATCTCAGTCTCTTTCTGCTATTTGTTTTACCTGTAACTGTGAATATTTGGGGTGAAGCTCATTAGTAAATCTGCTATACTTCCAGTAGTAAAAAATGTTGAAGAAATTTACCTTCTTTAGTGCTTTTTCTTTGATTGCATTGGAGTTGCTCTCAGTTCTGTGCATACTCCTGCCACAGAAACATTCCATATCTGCCTGGCAATATTTTATACTCA
Source organism: Camarhynchus parvulus (assembly GCF_901933205.1). NCBI lineage: Eukaryota > Metazoa > Chordata > Aves > Passeriformes > Thraupidae > Camarhynchus > Camarhynchus parvulus. The sequence continues at coordinate 35,017,494 of NC_044586.1, read as the reverse complement.
CAGTGCAAGTTGTTCGAATGAAAAGAGATGAAGATGCCCCACTTGTTTTCCTTTGGCTCAGCAACATTCAGTGCTAAGCCCCAAACTCTGCAGGATTCTCTAAAGAATTAGACCTTTTATTTAAACTAACAGTTAAGGTTGCTAGGTGATGACCCTGAAAATACCTACCATATGATTTACAAAATCTAAGGACATAAAAAAGAAGAAATTAATAGTCAAGAACATAATAAATCTTCTACCATCAATGTCATAAACAAATGCATTATTCTTGTCAAGTGTGCATATTTGGTACCACACATTTGTGACCCCAGATCTGGGTTTTTTGTTCAGCAGTAAACTCAGAGTATAAACGCAAAAAATAATAATTTTGAAAAGCAACGCTAAAAGCTAAATAATCTGCACATTAATGGACTATATTGATCTGCTGCAGTGTTATGGCTGGATATATATCATAATAATTTTGCTCTAAGTCAATAATATTATATACTTTTCTGTTTCACTACATATATGTTTTGTAGATGTGATGCCAGAAGGGACTACTAGATCACCTGATTTGACCTCTTGTGTGTCATAAGATAGTAAATTTCACCAGATCTTGCATATACTGATCTTAAGTTAGAAATTTCAGTTACTGATAAACTAAGCACTTGTGTGCTGTGGGAACAGAACAGCACCATACCAAAAGTAGACATAGTCTCCATGAAGGGACTGATAAGGTGAAAAATATTCAAAAGTCTGTGGAAGTGTGCTCCAGGGTAGAAAAGAAGGTAAAAGTTAAGGAAAAAAAATGGAAAAAATGACTAAGTTTTCTGATAAAGTGACCATGGGAGAAGCCATTTCTAGATCACAATCCTGGCATGACTGTGCTTCTTGTCAGCAAAATATTATTGGGGAGGTGCTTAGGAAGGAGAATGTCTGGGCACCCATGACTTTGGTGCACAGCCTTGCATCAAGCCATTGTCACTTTCTCCTGTTTTTTCAGAAAACAATCTCCCTCCTAGCACCTACTAGGAGGGCAATTTTCTTCCTTGACCTGAAGGAAGGTCATGCTAATAGACTGTTGTTGAGATCCTGATTGTTACTGAAATCCTTACTGATGGTAGCAATTGCTCTGAAAATGATGAGAACAATGCTGGCTATTTCAGCACTGGTGAGCGGGGAGGAAGAGGAGACTCAGATTGCATGGCCATGACATGTCCCTGTCATGTGTTCAACACTCATACTTCTCACAGGTGGCAGAGTGAAGACATCCTGTCAGAAATAACTTCTGCCATACCTTAGATGGGGATGGCTGTGGCCCATAGAAGCTCAAATACTTATGTATATCCCTGCCACTAGGAAGGCAGATCTTGAAATGTTGAGTTTTGCTACCTTGAGTTTAGAGTCATAGAATAGTTTAGGTTGGAAAAGTTCTCTAAGATGATCAAGTCCAATTGTTAACCCAGCACTGCCAAATATGCCACTAGGTTATGCCCTCAAGTGCCATATCCACACATCATTGAAATAGTTCCAGGGATGGTAACTCTACCACTTTCTTGGGCAGCTTACTCCAGTGTTTGGCAACCATTTTGGTGAAGAAATGTTTCTTAATATCCAATCTAAACCTCCCCTGGCACAACTTGAAGACATTTCCACTTCTCCTGTCACTTTTCACTGGGGAGCAGAGACCAACCCCCATCTGGCTACAATCTCCTTGTAGAAAACTATAGAGAGGGAAAAGGTCTCCCCTGAGTTCCCTCTTCTTCAGGCTAAACAAACCCAGTTCCCTCAGCTGCTCCTCATCATTGTGCTCCAGACCCTTCCCCAGCTCCACTACCCTTCTCTGGACACCCTCCAGAACCTCAATGTCTTTCTTTGAGTGAGAGGCCCAAAACTGGACAAGGACTTTAGGTATGGCCTCACCAGTGCTGAGGGTCACTGCTCTGGTCCTGCTGGCCACACTATTGCAGATACAGACCAGGATGCCATTTGCCTTCTTGGCCACTTGGGCACACTGCTGGCTCCTGGTCAGCTGTTGGCCAGCACCGTCATGTCCTTTTCTGATGTGCCACTTTCCAGCCACTCTTTGCTGCTTGGGCTTGATGGCACCCAAGTGCAGAACCTGGCAACCTTGGGCTTGTTGAACCTCAACAACTGGCCTCCGTCCATTGATCCATCCTTTCCAGATCCTCTGCAGAGCCTTCCTGTTCTCCATCAGAACAATGCTCCTGCCCAAATTGGTGTTCTCTGCAAATTTACTGAGGGTGCCCTTGAGATTGCACAGGCATTTTTTATTAATATGCTTTTGTGAGCAAGAAGAAAAGCCTTTCTCCAACTTCTGTCCCTATCAGCTTTCTTTTCAATGCAACAGTATGCACAGGAAATAAAATGGTGGCCAATTTTATGTATAATTTGTATAAATTTCTAGAAGTGCATGAGTCTATTTGCAGGTCAGAAATGGCAAGCAGTATTTGGGCTTTTTGGAGGACTGAATGGCTTGTTCAGTCATCCCTGTTTCTGTATTACACTGCTCCACTTCACAAATCTGGTCAACAGCTCTAGTAACAAATAACTGTAAAAGCTAGAGAAATGTGTGCACCAGCTTATCACTATAGTATTCCCTTGAAATCTTTTTCCCCACTCAGTAATTAGACCTCAAATTTCAGATTATGAAAAATGCATCTCCTTATGTGCATGCTATGAAAGCATCAAGTAAAAAAAAAAAAATTAAAAGCACAACAAAATAACGAGAAAGAGAAGATTAAAAATGAAGCCTGGGGGGAATAGAATAATACAGTAAGTAGTTATAAAATGTTCTGCCTAATATAGTCAGGTTAACTCTAGCTAACACTATTACACAGTATGTATTTGGGGCTTAGAGATAAGGCGGAAATAATGTACATTTCAATTATTAAAACTGTTTCTAAAAAGCAGTTCAAATGTCTTTGGAAACTTTAATCCATTTAATTTGTGTGATGCTCTCTTGAACTCTTTCATTAAAGGAGTCTCCTATCAACTTCAGTTGGCTGTAGATCAAGTCATACATCCCTGTTGTATGCTTCTATACTGAACAGAGAGGTAGACTTAAAATCTCTATAAATTTTTAAAGTCAAGTACAGTATCCAATTGTATTATTTTTTTAAAGGCAATTTAAGAAGTGCCAGCATTAGACTTTATAACCAAAAATATTAAAATGCAAATTTTGGCTCTGTTTTCTGAAGGGGATGAAGAAAACAACTCCTGGATCTCAGATGCTAATTTAAAGAATCTTGAAATAGTGAGATTTTTTGTCTTTTTCTAGAATTTCTGTACAATTACACAATTGAACAAAATTTTCTGGTAATACAGGACACTGTCAGATTCACAACACATTTTGTAGATAAGCAGGAAAACATTTAAGAGCAGGTTTTTCAAGACTCTATGTACACCCCCTGGGAAAACAAGGTGATAAAATCAGTACTGGCACTCACACATCTTCTCACCTATGTTCCTATTCTGCCCTCCTGTACTTCTCAGACAGTACAGTATTTATAACTCATCTCAAGTTTTCCCCTTGCTAGATGAAGATTTTACTTTTTGAGTTTTGTTTCATTTATTTTCTTTCACAAACCTGAAAAGCTCTGAGTTGTATTATTGCAATCCATTTTTATACTCAAAGGAGGAATTACAAGACCAAACTCTTTTTTCATGTGTCAGTGATAGTGGTCACTTAGGAAATGATTCACAGTTGTGCAGTGTAAATGCCTGGTGCCATCTGATATGCCCTAGTATTTCTGACCAGCTGCCGCTGCAGAAATGTGTAAAAGACTTCTTTAGATCTTATGCTGTATCTTCTACTCTCTGTAAAATGCATCAGACAGCCTAGGCCTTAGACGCCTGTTGTTAGGCACCTCAATCACTCTTTTAACCTTTCATCTGGCAGGAAGTGGAAGCATTTCTTTATTGTTATGCTTATTTTCAGTACAAATGATTGTCTACTTCTTAAGCTGTCTGATAGTGCTGCTTTTCCTGAGAATCAGTGATGATTCATTTCAAAGTTTCACTCCAAATTTTTATTTCTTGAACTGAAGAAGACTCACCAATAGTATGACTAGCATTACCAGTACAGTCTGTATGAATGGGCTGTTAGAGACCGTTATCACAAATCCACAAGATGGTGAGATGCCCTTTTTAATCAAAAGCTATTTTCCATGAGTGCTAGCCCTAACATCTCATTGGAGGTGGATAACATAGAGGTTTCTCATGGAGAAATACATATTGTGTACTTACTCATTTGAGTTCACTAAAGAACTGAATGTCCAACCAAACCATAAGTGAATAACACGTATTTAAAAAACACAGGCTGGACGCTGAAAGCTTTTGGACTCACCAGACAATTTGTTTTGGTTGAGATTATGTACTTCAAAACGTCGAGATTGCCAAGGACCAGCATTTTACAGTGCTGTAAAGTTTCTGATAAATGCTCTGACCAGCTTTGAGTCAGTGTCTTGACCATTCTAGTTCACATGAGATAGTTTATGGTCTCTCTGAAGGTTTGTCTGTAGGCTCATTTCAATTGCTGAACTCTGGCATTACTGGTGTCAGAATATCACCTCAATAGCAGATGTTACAGATGCCAGGCTGTGCAATTTGAAAACACCATCCAGACTTGCAAAGATGGAAACATTGCTTTGGTAGCCATGACAATTCCTACTTGATCTAAGAGCCAAAAGAACTTGGAGGGGAGACAGGGATCTTGGGTGGGAATTCACCAGAATTTACACCTTTTGTTTCCAAACTGTAATCCTAAGAATAACTGATCTGTTGTCACCTAATTCTGAAGGCATGTCTGAATACTTTACACTTGGTTTCCAGGGTGCACATGTGCTACTGTCCTCATGTTCCACTCTCTGCAGAGTTGCTTTGTAAAACAGCAGCTCTGTTCATGTATAACTAAACTGGGATCCAGAAAGAATCAGTCATTTCATATGGATTATCTGAGGAGAATAACTAGAAAGGCTTTCTCAGGGGACATCCCCTGTGATAGCATCAGCCCTTCCTTCTCTTTAAAGTTTCTCCTTTTATAAAATTAGGGTTCAGTGACTAGAACAGTTGTTCACAATGTTAGAGCCACAAGCTGGCTCCCTTCTTGATGCTGATAACTTCAGTCCCAAGGACTAGGCCTGGCCCATCAGAGGCCATTAGTAAGTAGAGAAGTTAACAGCGTCCCCCTTTCTGTTGAACCTTTCACAGTACAGGAAAGAATCCATGAACCAGAAGTAGTCAGTTCCTATGGAATCATGGCCTGTATCATCATCTTCATTCCCTGCAAGGAATCAACCTCACTCAGTCCACTCAGAGTTTTGAAACTTTGTGCTTTAGACATTTGAGCCACCAAGACTCACCTGGAAGCACAAAGTCACCTTAAGAGGAGATTTTTATCTATAGATACCCTCCCAGGGAATCTATTATAATTCCAGGTGAGAAAAGGCAAATTAATTTTGAGAGAAGGAGGTAAATGCCTTAATTTATAAGCATTCAACCACACCATGGTTCTGCAAAGAGAAAGTGACAACAGGGATACAGACAGGGGCCTAATAAGGTGAGCCTGTTCCTGCAGTCCTTTTAGAAGAGGATGATGCTTGAGAGACCATTGTTTATATTTGTTTTCAAACCTGTTTAACTGATGGCTGGCTAGAAACAGCAAACCTTGTGAGAAGGAAAATATACATGTACCAAAGAAAGTTAATTCCCTGACATTTTAAGATTCCATGCATTGATTTTTCATGTATTTATTTTTGGAGAGAGAGGAGGTGGGAGAAAGAGGCTCTTATTCCAGTTTTCTGTCCTGCTATTTGGAGACTTCAGGTTGAGAGTTAATGTGATATTTTCAGAGCCTTTCACAGGCATTTAGGAATGAGTATAAGCAAGAGCAAGGATAAAAGTTGTGAATACCTTAAGGTTAATACTTTTCTCCACTGCAAAGAATGTCCATGCAGATGGAAAGTAAAGAAATCAGAGGCACCTTTGGACCTCAGGGATCTGCTTCCTCCCTGTCATTTCTTTATGCTTTTCATTCACATCTTCACTCTATATAGGTATCAGGGGACTAAAGAAGGTTGAAAGGTGACCTAAATATGCTCTGCTTTCTTACCTTATACTTCTGTAACAGAGGACTGAGAATGAAAATATGTGCGCTCTAGAAGATAAGATAGATGCAAAAGCCAACCCAAGTATTCAAGTTGAAAGGGGAGTGAGAAAACATTTTCCTGGAAAATGTCTCAGTACCTGATTTTCAGTTCTGAACCTCTCTTTTCTAGTGACTTGTGCAAGTCATATGAAGAGAAAGGCTGATCAGAACTCTCTGCCCTGTGTAGCATTTGCCTTATCTGCCCAATGTCTCTTTTGGACTTATCTATATCTGTTATTTTTTCTTTGCAGTACTATGTGAAGCATTATTGCTCAGGTTGTGTGGCAGAAGAGTAGTGTATTTCATTGTCTTGCAATACATTGCCATTATTGAATGCCATTTTTTTCAGTGTGTAGTTTCACTTTTGCTGTCAGGAAAATACTATATGATTTTAACTTGAAAATGTAAAGTACAGATTACCTGAATGGTTTAGTCAGACCCAATTTACCCACCAAGATGAAGATGAATTCTGCTAGTTAAATGAGATTTTGGGGACATATATGTTTGTAATTGTATAGATAATTTTTCAATAATGGTTATTTGATGGTTTTTCTTTTTCCATCTGAACATTTACATCTGTATATGTTCATGGCAGGTGCATTTCTAACACCCTCTTTATTATTTTATTATTAAGGGGAAAAACCATCTCCCATAGTACGAGCCTTTTAAATAACAAATTCTATTGACTATTCAAACAGAAAAAACACTATATGTAAAACAAGATGAGCTACCAATTAGTGGGAAAGATACAGGACAGCGATATAAAAGCTGTATATATGAGCAGCTGATATAGATACACAGCATAATCAAAATCCAGTTTAACAGATCCTGTGGTGTATTTTGCAGCATGCTCTCTCTGACAAGGCCAATGTGAAAGCATTCGATCCAAAGACAACCTGTTTGCAAGAATGCCTTATCACTACTTTCCAGGAAGTTTACTTTGTTTCAGAGAGTTTTGAAGAGGCCAAAGAAAAGATGAGGTAAATAATTTTCCCTGACTCAAGAATCTAATTTTCTCTTCTTTAGTGGCTGGGAAAAAAAAGGAAGTTAATTTTCTTTTTTTCCTTTCAGGGACTTCGCCAAATCAATCAATCGTCCCTTCTCTGTGTATTTCAATCCATATACGCAAAGCATTGAGATTCTGAAGGATACCAGGAGTATAGAAAATGTTGTCCAGGACCTCCGCAGTGATCTAAACACTGTATGTGATGCTTTAAGCAAAATGAACAGATATTTAGGGATTTGATATGTTTGGCACTGTGATTTGCTGTCAGTTGCTCTTTCTGTAGCCAGTTACATGAGATGGCTAATTTATCAGAGCCATCAGTTTTCCCTTTACAGCTTGGCCTGTGGCTTGCATTATTGTGTAGCTCTGTCTAACTGTAATGTGCAGACAAACCAAGGCAATGCTAATTTGTAAATGAAACATGGAATGTGGCAGAATGTAATCATCAATTCTTCAGCACAATGTCATGTACAAGTATACCATTAAAAAACTTTCCTGGCAACAGTTTGGTTTCCATAAAATGATTCACTTCAATGTTTAAGAAATGATGTTGCTGATTTCATTAGGCCTGAGTTTATTTCTTCATTATACCTTCCCTTCCACAAGAATCCAGAAAAAAAATGTTTGCCACACTTTAATTTTCTTTGTAAGAAAACATTATTTCTTTCTCTAATGGTAAAGACATCTTTTGTCCATAAATCTGTTACAGAACTTAGTGTCTCTTGTGACTGAACAATACAATTTGTGTACCAGCAGCTATCAGAGATCAGGAAGGATATGTATTGGTACCAAGAGGTCTGTGAAGATTATACGTAATGAGAACCCACAACTGACAAATGTTCAATGTGACTGAGCAATTGCAACACACTAAAAAAAGAAATCTCTGACAGCTCATGTAGAAAAGTAGTTGTAGTTCACATGCGTTACCTGTGACAGTCCTGAGAGCGCTTCCTCTGAGATTGCTATCTGGAAATAAGAGATTAAGCACTTGTTTTAATGTCACTGTTACATGTGAATCCAAAGTCCTTCCACATCGTTGTATGTTTTCTGCATTCCCTTGTGTCTTGAACTTAACTCCTCTTGTATTTCAGGCATAGTTTGCCTTTCCTTATTATTCTACACTCAGCCTTGACTTGGCCATGCTTGACTGGGTCTACACTGTGCCAGTATCAGAACATATAAAAGGGTGAATAAGGAAGTTGTTATTTAATTATGGCTGAGATGATTTTCAGTTACTAGAGTATTTGTGGAGTGATTAAATCATAGGAACACCCAAGCTGCCTTGCTTGTATCAGATGGATGCAGGTAATGCCTGACTTAATAAACTCTAAGCTGGCAAACTCTGACAGAAGTACAAGCTCTGTCTGGGGAGCACAGTGCAGAAATATTTGAGCCGGCTCTTATCTGGAAGTAATAATTATGCATGTCTTTCCTTTATCTGGGTTATTCTATTCTCCTATTAGCCAAGATAATGGAGAGTTGACTATATTCTGTGGACCCTTCTTAATGGAAACCACATGGCTTATGCAGATCATGTCAATAAGGGTGAAAGTGTCACAGCTTGTCTACATATATGGAAAATAGGTAACTATTGAAGCTGCTCTCCCAGCTGAAAGAGTCGTGCAGAGACTCTTAAGTATTAGTAGCAATTTCAGCATTAAAAAGGCACCACTTGATAGTACCAGCATATCCTTAAATAAGAGGCAAGCTATAAGGATAATTTTCACAGGGATGTCTGCCACCTCCTCAAAGATAACTGTGAGATAACAGAAAAGGTTTTTTTCTGTGGATGGTCCCTGCTGCATTCTAATGCTGCTGTTAATAGGGTGTGGAAAAAATCTACTTTTAGATTCAACTGTGACTGCCGTTGGTACAAATGAAGAGCTGTTGAGTTATCCCACGGGGATCAGCATGCTGGAGGAGTTCTTAACCTCCCAACATTAGTGCTGACTGTTAGCTAGCCCTTAACACAGAGGAATTGCTGGCAACCTTAGCAGGAAACTTTCTTCCTCTTTCTTTCCATGGAATCAGATGAACTCCTTGTAGCCCTTTCTGGAGAAAATGGACTGTACTGAGATTTGCTTTAACCAGTCAGAACAAAATCATTGTGCAAGAAATAGTAGCTCTTAGTTCAAGAACTAGCAAGGTATTGTTGCTTGCTTAAGTAAAATAAAGCCACAATAAGCAACAAAGATTCAAAGCTTGCAAAGTTACCAAGGCTTTCCCTTGAATCAGAATTATGCAGGAAAACTTTAAATACTTACAATATCTGGATTTATATTTGGCTTTTCTGAATATCTTAAAATAAGAATTCCATAGCAGTAAAACAATAGAAGCATATCTTTGTTTTGTTTTGTGCTGTTAGCAAGTAAATCTCATTATGGATTAGGGAGAAACCCTTGAAATCCAATAGTCATTCTAGGACTAATGATGGCAAGGAAACAGTCTACAGTGAAGATAAAATGTCAATGACACAGAACATTGTCAAAGGATAATGGGCTCCCACTGCTAGATATATGCTTAATCCAATGATTTTATTTCTATTATACAACATGATTAAAAATAAATTAACTATAATGGGCTAAGGAATAATAGTGATTTAGAGAGACAATCACTCATTGTTCTTACATAGCAAAGCTGCCATCTTACAGGCTACAGAGCAAGCTGGCTTTGGGCTTCAGCCAGTCAGGAGCCAGGACCAGGAAGGAATGCTTTAAAAAGTGCACTGTTGCACTTTTATGAATCACATAGTTTCAGCTTAGCTGAAATTCTTCTCTGTGGTTTTTATTAGCAAATTAAGATCAGCCATGCAGCAATCTCCTTGGATGACAAGCTTATTTAGGCATAATGAGGGAATTATTGACAGTTATCAAATTACACTAACATTTTATTTGGAATAGGCCATATTTATATATGGTACTTGTTTAGCTTTAGTGAGCTGGACTCTGGAAATTGGACTTCTGGCTTAGTCTCATTTATTTCCTGTGTAATTCTGACCTGATGCTTTATGGGTCTGAGATATATGCACTTGCTTTGCCTGCACAGAGTAAATGGGCCCGAGCTTAATGAATGTAAACTGTTGCAGTGTTTACTACCATGCAAAGCCTAAAATGAAAAACAACACTCTGAGACATGACAGCAAATACAAATACCAAGTTTCATTTGCAAACCAAGACATGGTTCATGCATTTCATTTAATTTGCTCAGTAAAGGGGGTGGAATGTGGAAGGTGTTAACATAAAATATTGTCTTTTCCCTCTCCACTCTTCAAGACCTGTTGGGAATCCTGCTTTAAGTTTGGCCCTAAAATGGGGTTTCGTGAAATAAGGTGTCTTTTCCTTTCCTCTTGTTAGGATATCCTAATGTGATGGAAAAAATTCCAGAAATTTATTTATACTGTAACATGTATTTAGTGATGCACTGTAATGGATTACGGAAAAAAGCTTCATGTCTTTGAAAGGACAGCCTGGCTCAGAGAGCTAAAGATGCTGAAGGCTTTCACCTACAGGCTGCTGGTACAAATCCAGTCCAGTCAGCAGTTACTGAAAGCTATCACCAGTCAGCAGCAGCTTGGCTTTTGTGTGATCAACTGGGAGGCTGTGATTGCATAGTTTGGAGTAGAGGAGACTGAGGGGAGATGCAATAGCCTTTTTCAAATACATAGAAAAAGCCGCAAAGTGGAAGGGACAAACTGTTTTCCAGCTTCAAGAACTAATGGACTTAAATTGCAGGAAAGGAGCATTCAGTTATATAACAGTGAAATGTGGGGGACACTGCCTGGGGAGACTGCAGAGCCTCCATAATTTTTCAAGAGAACAGTTTAGGCTGCTGTCTCTCAGGAGAGAGACTGGTACAGTCAGTCCCATCTTGAGACCAGAGGAGAGGCCATAAAATGTCTTGAAGTCCCAGCCTGGAAAAGGCTTCAGACAGCTCAGCAGAGCAGTAATGGCCATCAGCCACCACTGTGGAGTATTTATATGTCAACCACACTTTTGCCTTCTCCTTTAGTCTTTGACCAACCCTAAAGAGTGGCCCTTCATCTTTCTGTCTTTCCTTAGGGAATGAATAGGATCCATGGTCTGAGTGTAGCCCTATATTTGATGACTGTGGTGCCCTATTTCAAGTTCATCAGCCATTTGGGAGAGCTCTGTGTGTGACTCACCTGCTAGTTACAGCTGCCAGAGACAGAAGACCAAGAGTGAGCAACCAGCATTTGTAGTTTCTACAAACAAGGTTTAAAGCTGCTCAACTTCATGAGCAAAATAGAATATTGTATTTCATTCTGCCTATGTCTGAATTTGTCAGGAACACTGTGTTCCCTTTAACACTCTAGAGAACTTGGACCTCTTCCAAGCTGCTGAACTTGAGTGCTCCAGCCAGACATCAGCCTTGTGTCTTGGGGGAAGCTGGGCACAGAGCAGGTTGCTCTCCCTAAGTACCCTGATTTCCAAGGAAAAGAAACCCACTGCTCTAGTCCAGAAGGGAACTTTGGTGTAGGCCCCTGCTGTAGTTTCCCAGGGAACTTGGGGCCTGTACCTGCTGTCCAGCCTAGTATCACATTAAGAGCTAGGTAAGGATCAGTGCAATGCTCTTCTACTCAGGAAATGAGCTTTCTCAACCTGGAAACTTTTCTTTTTGTTTTATCAGAACAGTCTATGTCATTTTAGAATTATGACAGCTTCCCTTCTATCTCAGTAGGACCCATGATCATGTTTCCAAATCATTTGTGAAGGGAGTAATTCTGCTATATTTATATAATGGCTATGCTCCGTGGTATCAGTCACTCCAGCTCTGGAGATGCTTCATGGACAAATTCTTGCCTTCTCCGCGAAGAGTTGGACAACAATGACAGATTCCTCTTGCGGGCTTCAAAGTGTGTTTGAGACAGGACTTTAAGAGAAAAGTCTTGGTTATGCTAGAAATTATTAGCTATTAAAAATATACATCTCAGGAAATAAGTTACTAGAAATGAGTACCTCCAGTTGTCATACCTGAAGCGGTCCAGCTGGAGAAAGATTGATTGTCCTTCTCGGACGTCCTGACTAGCTATCCAGCACCACTAGCAGTAGGGGAGCACTATCCCGGTCTCCGTGGTTCAGGACAGCACCTAAGGCAAACGCTCTGTGCTATGACAGCAGCGCTACCTTTTGGTAGGATGTGGCTTGGCTTATGGCTACAGTCAGCAGAAATAAGAGAGCGCTCTCCAGCTGTGGTGAATCCAGGTTCAGCGAGTCCCATGGGAAACTAACAACCGAAGAGAGAGAGAAACAACTTGCAACAGCTTATAAGGAGGGAGGGGAACTGGGGAGGAGTCAGTCCTTGGACGAATAGGGTTTCAGAGGGAGTGGGGTACAAAAGATTGACTTATGGAGAACACCAATGTGGATAACTTGAGGGTGGGGCTCCGGCCCCCGAGCCAATCACTAGACGCTCTAGCTGGAAGTTTCTAGAGAGTAGGGTGGGAGCGCCGAGTGATGGACAGGGCACCGGGGAGGGATTTGAGAAAGGGTACATTAATCTCCAAGGCAACTGGGGAGGAGTTGGGATAACTGGCAGCACAAGGGAGGGAGGGGAGAACCGGGGCAGAACCATTACAAGATAGGGGGAACAGAACAGTCCAACTTGTACCGACACAACACGACACATACCAACGGCTGTAGAGATGTCCATGGCATTCTTATTGGTAATTTCCTGTAATTTAAATGAGCTTGAAGGCTAAACAATGAAATCCTCAATTGAAATGCTCTATGAAACCTCTGTTGATATATTTTGTGTGTGGTTCTCTAGAAAAGGTAAGTAGACAAAAAAAAATCAGAATTTAGTAATATCTATTCAAAGCAACTATACTTAGTTTAAAAAGACCCTCCAACACCTTAGAGTAAGAATTTATATTTCTTTGCCAACGGCTGAGATGTTAAGGTAAGACTGAAAATAAGTGCTGGCATCTACTTGGAATTCGGGCCAGATGGGACTATTCAGGTGGAATGAGTGTGAAATGGGTTATACAGTCCTATATTTTGAGATGCAAGTGGGTGATGGATATTCTGGTGGACATTTTTTTAATATAGTCAGAAATCTCAAATGTCCAGAAAAAATAATGGAGGAGAAGCTGCCATTGCCACACTTCATCTTTGGAGGTAAAGAGTTGAGTTAGTGAAGCAGCAGGAGGTAGATTTCAGTCCAGGTTAAACTGGCACATGACCTGAAACACAACCCAAATACACCTACATCACTGGCTCTGTGTGAGCTCCTGTGTGAATACAATCCTGATAACAGAGCAGCAATAAAGCACTCTAGAGCCAAACAGCCCTGTTTTCCCACAGGAGAAAATGTGGGTGATTGAGACCAGCATGACACAAATAAAATCACTTTTATTTTTTATAAAACCTTTTAGAATATGGTACTATTTTATTTTTGATAAGAATTATAAAGAGATGTGTTAATTATTAAGTGGTTGATGCTCTTTTCTGCCTTGAACTTTTCTAGCTGTCACCAAACTCCCTACCCAGTCTTGCTACTTTACATGAAAGTAGAGTAATGCTGAAGATGTGATGCTGCATTTCCCAGGGCTTTACAATTCATGGCTACGCCTAGTGCTACCCTCTCTCAGCACCCACCTTGCAGTGAATTGCAAACCTCAGAGATGTGAATAAGGTCAGTTAATGGTAAATGAGTTTAAGGTTATACACACACTGGATTTGCCACTCCAGCAGAATTTCTCAGGAGAATCTATTTGGTTGAGTTCCCTTTTAATGATTACCCCTCTAGATCACTTGAAGGTGGAGTTTTGAAAAAGCAAGCATCTCTCATCAGATAAGAACCAAAATCTCAACTGCTGCAAAGCCAGCACATGTTCCAAGAGATGTTTTAGTGCCAGCATCAGTCAGTTCAATTGGAATTAGCTCAAAATAGATTTTTTAGTTGCTGAACTGAAAAGCTACATTTTACCTGCAGGTCTCAATCCAGCCACTGCTTTCTGAGACAGATCCATGTCTGCTGGCACAGGAGCTAGAGCTGTAAGTCAAACATGCTGTTCCTTACTTAATTTGCAGACATTTTAAAAAAGAAAATGTTGTCTCCAGAATAAAAATGCAGTGCACAGAAGGTGAAGAGGCAACACGGTCTGCTGTTTTCTGAGATGTCATTCACTACTCCTTCCCAATGCTGGTCATCACAGTTCATGCACCCAAGGGAAGATTCGGCCTGAGCTAATTGACAGGGGCAGGAGTTACGAAGCAGTCTTAATCCCAGAGAAGAGTTCCTGCTCCGAGCTGCTCCTGAGGCCTCAGAAGGCCACTGCTTGTCTTCTGTGGCTTGTTCGTCCAGAATAACTCCTCAGGCTTTGTCTGTGGATGTCTCTGTAGTGGGATCACTTAACACATACTGTCATATGTACAGGGAAGGTAGTAGAGAGAGGTTGGGAAGTTCCAAGAATTTTATTCCATAGCTCTCCTTTTCAAATAATCTCATACCTGGCTGATGCTTTTTAAAAAAAAACCAAGCAAAATAGAGGCCCACTAGCACCATCCATCCATGCCTCCTTCCCACTGTGGTCCTTAGGCAGGTATTCTGAAGGGCATCACTCTTGACTGTCCCTTTTCTTCTCTGAGGCCAGTAGTGGGTCTGAAGGGTTGTGTGAGCTGTCCCTGCTGTGCCCACCCAGGGTGTTTCCCTGGCGGGACATCGCTGCGCGGAGGTGGGCGGCCTCGTGTGGCTCCATGGAGGGGTTACAGTGAGTACAGTGTGGTAGTGCACAGCTCTGAGGTGGTAAGCCCAGCCTCACTGCTGGAGTGAAGCCTTCCAGGGTACTCAGGGTGCTCAGTGGGGCCAGTACAATCTCCCTTGCCCCATTTCAAAGGCAGAATTGCTTTAAATAAGCAATTGCTTAGGAAGCCTAACACTTGGGGCTGTTAAAAAAGCCAGTGGCGCCCTCAGACTTATAAGGAAAGGGCATGGGCAACTGTGTGGTACCTATAGGCAAGTATTAATTTTCTCATCACAATGTCATCACAAAATCTGGCATGCAGGTTCATGTGGATTCAGTTTTGTTACACCATGTCTCAAAAAGCTCAGGAGAAACAAAAGGCGGTCTGTTTGCGACTGGACAGCCATAGGGACCTCTATTTAATTCTCTGTTTTCTTGCCATTACCTTATTTCCAGTGGGAAGGAAGAGCACTGTACTCATGAAGGCTATGCCAAAGCTGATGCATTTTCACTGAGCGATAGCTTGGTCTGTCAAAGTTAGGAATGAAAACATGGTTAGAGGCAGCAAATTAAACCTCAAATGTAATGCCTCTGATTTGCAGAAGGGAAAGGGGAAGTGCTAAGTGAATATAGGAAATTGCAGCATTATGCGTTGTGAGAGCAATTCTTTCCATCCTTGTAGCTAATGGACTAAACAGAAAGTGAACAATTTATTTCATACAATGATTCACCAACACTTTGACAGGGTTTCCAATTCTGAGCTCAGTTTCATGTTCAGCTCCCTGTTTACTAGTGAAATAGTACAATTATCTCTCTACCTCTTACACTTTGTAAGCAGGCAAGGCTGCAGGATCTGAAAAGAATAAAAATAACTGTATAAATCCTGAATGTTTAAGGCTGGAGGGAAGGGAAATGAAGCAAGTGTTATCTTTCCTGTGGTCTATTGGAACATTCCTCTAAGAATAAAGTTAAATTCCCAGGGAAAATAGGTCCAAAAGAAAAATGCCAATGGAACTTGGTTTTCAATTTCTATTTAATGTTTCCCCCATCTAGGTTTGTGAAAGGAAATCACAAAACATTTCTCGTTTGAGTCCACTTGTCAAATTGTCGATAGTAAAGTAGCCAGAACTGTTACAGCTGAATTAGTCACATAAAACTCTGGTGAAAAAGGGATGCTTCTCCCAGAGGCATTTAGTAAATGTGCTAAGCTGCTTTACAAGACAGGATGACATTTTTCTGCCTTTAACCCCATTTTTATTGAGAATAGAAATCACTTGGACTATGAGGAGTTCCAGTTTTTAATCTCAAAATGTTTGTGAGCCAGCCCTGACTGCACACCTCTTGCTCATGGGATCAATGTGTTTGAATGGAGCAGCCTCCCGGAAGAGCATAATTCGTTACTTGTTAAGTTTGATTATTTCTGATCTATCAGTGTTTATCAAGGCTGTTTGGAAGGATATTCTGGACAAATATATTTTCAAAGTCCCAAAGTATGAATTCAGTAGAGCTTTTAAAAGAGTAATTGAAAAGAGGTTGGTGAAAAAAGATAATGGCCATAAAAATGAGTATAAAAGCTATTAATAAGGATTATGAGATGAAAATTTGAGGATTTAGGAGTCTTATTTCAAATTGCATAGGTAAAATAGAAAAAAATTAGATGTCAGTAGCAGCAATTACCTGTTGTAGTACCTTTGGCCAGATGGTGTAGAGACTGTCACTTCATGGAAGAACCTGAGTCTGTGGCTTTTGCTTAGCATAAAATATGAGTAGAAAGTTGATGCTAAAAATGCTGTTAGTCTGACAGCCACTTAAATCAATGGCAGCAGTGGCAGTTAACATGGGGGCTGAAGTCTGGGATCTGGCTGAGGATGTAGGGTGGGTAGCAGTGGGCAGCTGCCTTTGTTGGGAATGACATCACCAGTGCTTTCAGAGCCCCTAAAGTGCAGGAGTTTCATACTGCTGTTTTGCACAGTGTTCCTGGAGACTCAGGAGGGAACTTTGTATAACAGGGAGAAAGTATCTGCTTTTTGGGTATCACAGAAAAGGGACAGACAGTCCTGCATGACTTTAGTCGGGGAGAGAAATTTAAGATTATCAACAGCAGAAGAGTTCCCTAATCCTAGACTATTAAGGAAAAGAAAATCCTCATTTAAAAAATCCTTATAAATCCTTAAAAATTCCTTGCAAGTCCTAAGCTGTGAGTACCAGTGTCTATGCACAAGAGGAGTGAGTATCCTCAGTTCCAGGGCTCTCTCAATGACACTGGGCAAGAGGGGAGAGAGGTGTTGAGTTAAATGTCTGCTGAGTCTCTATGTGAGTTTTCTGCTGCTCTTTCTGGAAGCACTGCGCTGGGTCTGGGTTTGCTGGGCAAGCCAGCAGTGCTGGCTTCATGGGTGAGATTTGCACTGCACAATTAATCTGCTCCCTGTAAAACAGAGAAATGCAGCACTCTTCTTGAATTACAGAATTGAATATGGGGCAACAGGAACAAATTTAAATTAGGTGTTTACTATATGGTGAAAAGGAACACAACCTGTGCTTTTCTCTGTAAAGTTAGTCTTGGGTACAGCTCCTGTGCCTTCATTCAGTTGGTTGGCTCTCACTCTGTATCTTTCTGACTTTATCAAGTTCCAGGCAAAGCTTGGCAGTTGTCTGAATTTAAGTGAAATCAGCCATTTGGTTAGCTCTGAAATAAATCACATATATGGAGGAGCAGGAGAAATCTGCCTGAAGAAACCTGTGGTAGTCCTTGGCAGTAACTCTTTGAGGCAAGAAGCATATATTATGGTGACTCTGAAGCTGTCTGGACAGAATTTGCACAAAACCATTGCTGTGACTTAGGAGCTACAGCAGATTTCTCTGGATTCCCTTAAATTCCTGAGTGTCGCCTTTCTACTGGGCATGGTATAAAGGCCAGAAATCACAAACTGGGGAAAAAATGTTTTCCCTCTCTTGGTAAGCAACTGGTGCAAACAGAAAACTTCCCTTTTCAGCATCAGCAAGTTCAAGAGACTGACTGCTCCACTTCCCTGGCACTCTCACCTCCGAAGCTGGTGTACACAGCACTTGTTTCCTGTGATTCCCTGTAGCAACCTTATTTTCAGTTGCCTGGAGCATGGTGCAAGGTGACTTGCATCTCCTTTTCAAAAGATGGCTTCATTTTGGTACTGCAGAAAGGGCCTTTCTTTCTCACAGATTTGTGAAAATGTTGTTTGGTAAGATACCAGTACATCTACTTTCACACATTTGCCTAAGTGCTTCATTCTTGGACAATTCACAGTTCTGGGACATGTAAAATCCTCAACAAAAACGAATCTATTTTGGTCTTTTCAGAAGAATAAAGCAAACAAACAAGCTGATATTTTGCTGATCTCTTTTCCTTCAGTGTTTAAATTGCCATTTGCCCTAATTAATCTTGTGTGTGCCTCCTTAGTATATTTTTTCAGTGTGTGTATGTATGTACATGTAAAATAACAAGAGGCCAGATTATTTTCTGAGTAGATTTTTCCATGCTCTCCTATGTTTCAATTGCTGTGCAGGATTCTAAGAAGTTGCATGCATGGTTCTCATGCAGAAAACAGAGCAAACATAATGTAACTAACCCATATTGACTACCAGATGCCTCAAAATGTTCAGGACTTGTAGTAAAATACAGTTTTCTTTGGTCTGTCTCCAGTCTGCCTTCTGATGCTTTTCCCTTTGATGCCCTGTGACCTCACTGCAAATGCGCTGCCTTCTGCTCGGTGCTCTTGGACAGATGGACGGTGGTGCCAACAAGGAATCTCAAGAGCCAGCCCACTAGACTGTGCTTGTCATTCCTCAGAAGGATGGTAACTGATCAGCTAAAGCTAATGGTTTCTGACAAGTAGTTAACTAGACTTAAAGAAATACTGTCTCTGCGAAACCAGAGTCTTCAGACAGATATTTAAAACTGCACTTCTCTGTCAGATGCAAGTGTTGGTAACCATTCTTTGCCAGCTGATCATGTCATAATTACAATTACTATCCTAGCCCAGAGAAAAGGCCCAGCTCATTGGTCCAAGTATTGATTAACTGGTGCAGTCAAGATTACTTTATTTCACAGGGGAGCGATAACCAATAATAGTGTTACAATTACAGCCTGGAAAGTACAGTGATGAGAGGCTAGATTGGAACTTCAATAGGTAAGGAGAGAGGCATTGTTTATATAATCCTGAAGATCTTAGAGCTCTATGTGAAAGGAGATAATTAACCTGAGGGAACCACTGATGACAGGGAATGGCTCATGTCCTTGGGTTGTGTGCAGGGAGCTCTCCCTGCAGGAATCCTCAGAGGAAAATATTTAGCTGACTGAACAGGGCTGATGCATGTGTGAAGGTGTAAGGAGGCTGTATTTTGCTATTGTGAAATCATCAAATACAGCCATAACTGCACAAAGGGTGGGTGGCCTTTTAATTCCTGCTCCCTGTCTGGTCTGCTTGGGCAGGAGTGGGCAGGAGAGGCTACAGCTTGAGGTGGTACCAGGACATCTCTCTTCTTTCCTCCTTCTCATGTGGATGTGGGAAAACTTAAATTTATTTGAAACAAAATTTTGTGTGGAGCAATAAAATTTTGCAGAAGAAAACAGCAAGTTAGAGCTCATTAAGTTTATAGGGCTGGTGCTAGTTTATTCCTAAGAGTGCGCTGCAGCTTTGAGTTGAGAGTCTAACAGCCCCTTAAGCTTAGCAAGGGAATCCTGTGAAAACTCTCCTACTGTGGAAAAAGTTCAGAAGAATTTTCTTAGTGCTTTGTGTGTTAAAGCCCAAAGTCCAAAGGCCAGGTCACTTTGTCCTGCTCTGAGATAGTTCAAATCTCTTGGATTAGCAGAGCTTCCAGAAAGCCAGAGATGGAACCTCATTCTCCTGTAGTTCTGGAGGCGCTGAAGCAGGACATACAGCAAGGATATGGTTTTATTGATTAAAAAATTATTATCTGAAGTCAGTAAATTCAGATTCATCCTCAATCTGTTTGACCCCATTATTTAGATTTCAGCTAATTTCAAAAGTCTGTTCCAAAGCCAGTCTGTTCCAAAACACAGTTTTTGGAACAAGCCAGCCCCTCTGCTGTTCATGGATCACATGGCAGGAATGTGACTGCTCCCACTGAATAGCAACTGCCTGTGGGCAGTGTGTGTGTGCTTATATTCCCTCCTACAGCCCACACTTCCACATGGGGCTGTATTGGTTTATGTAAATTCATGCTAATCTCAATCTCTCTACATGTGGGCATATTTCACCCATCTGATAAGGATCAAGGGACACACCCCTTGCTATATACTTTATATTCGAACAACCTGGGGTTAATTTGATGCCACGAGAACAGCTTTTAATTCCCCTTCTCAGGGTATTAAACTACCAACATTAACTTTCTGTGCTCAGCTCTTGGGGTCTGCAAGGAAATGGCGTGAGCAAATTTGATAGCAGGTATATTGGCATGTGAATGTAAATTAGGTAGAGAGCTGTAGGCAAAACGAATATCAGGCTGTGTGGTGATTTACAAAGGAAAAAAATGAACCAAATTAAGCTCAAGCTAATTTTTTTCTTCTCATTGTGTTGATCGTTTGAGTGTTTGGTCTGTGTCTGTATGTGGGCAGATTGTTTGGAAATAGTAGGTGATGAGTTCTTTTGTTAATGAAAATGTGGAGGCCTCTTGTGTCCCACTCTTAAATGTAAAATCTTTGTCTGTGCAAGTATTACCATTTATTAGATTTATTTCTCTCTATGCTCTCTTTTTCCTTCCTTACCAACTCTCCCTCAAATTCTGCAAAAAGATTTAGGCCTTCAGTTTCACCAATTTGGGTGCCTAATCCAGTGGTGTTCTTTTTATTTACAGACTAGGTGTTGACTAGAGAAATGTAGATAAACAATAATCTGCCCAACACACATGTACTGTTTGCATGCCTCCTCTTTACTGCTGCTGCTCTTTAGAACTTCACTACAAAAGCTTTGTTAGATTTTATGGGGTATTTGTAAAAGTCAAGAGATCCCAGAAAATTTTACCTTTCTATTCAAGCTAAGGTAAAATATATCAAAGCTTGCAGCCCTTTTCAGCAAAATCATTGCAAGCAGGTCCTGCCCTTTCTTAAATTGGTATGGTGACAGCTTGAGCTCATCCTCTGAGTGCCACTGTGACAGTCTGATCAACTGGGGAGAGTAGTGTCTTACAGACAGGCAGATCCCAAGCCATTTTAGTAATTATAGGTGAAAACTAACAGCTTGCCAGTGCAGATTCTTGAGTGCCCAAGGCGTATGCTTACAGTAGGAGCCTTCCCAGCACAACTGCTGCATTCAATGCTTCTGCAGCAGCTTGTCCAGGGGGCCCCTGGAGAGAGCATCTTGTAAATAGAATAATCAGGAGATAATAATTGTAATGGACAGTAGTTTTGCAAGCTCCTGACCAGCTGGAGTAGAAGGACCCCATGCTAGCTAATGCAGCTACATGATTGTCAGGTGCTGGCTGAGCAGCTAACCAGGCCTTTCAGTTGCAAACCAAAGTAATGCTCCTGCTACTCAAAGACTGTGTATAATGTTTCTTGATTGCTTCTACCAATAAATTTTCATGTTCCATCAGCCTAATCTTACCTGGTCATTGCTTTCATGAGGCGCTGAAGTTCCAATCTCATTATGGAACAGGGAAACACATACCTAATATCAACAGCATTGACATCAGGCTGTCAAATTTCTGTTCACATAGGAGTTAAAGTGGCAGCCCATTGGTAGGAGAAGAGCTGTTTCTTCAA
Organism: Camarhynchus parvulus; assembly: GCF_901933205.1. Taxonomy (NCBI): domain Eukaryota; kingdom Metazoa; phylum Chordata; class Aves; order Passeriformes; family Thraupidae; genus Camarhynchus; species Camarhynchus parvulus. Next base: position 34,995,878 of record NC_044586.1, on the reverse strand, counting down.
CAGGACTTTCCCTGAACTTAGTCACCAATGTCAAAGGATGCAAAGAGGATGCAAAAGTATAGTTTAAGTGAAGTGTAGACACCTAAGTCAAAAAGCATGGAAAATGCCACCTCCTTTCAAATATACACACTGAAGGTGTTTGAATTCCCTAAGGGTCCTAAGGCTTGACTCTGGCATTTTCCAATGCCTAAATCTCTGGAAAAACCCAGAAGTCTCATTATTAGGACTAGGAAATTGCTTAGGTTCAAATGGGGTTTCCAGTCAGGCATCTCCCTTAGCAAGTCTCCTGAAAGTCATGAATGACTTGATTGGAACAGGAGTACCAATTTCACAAAATCAGGAATGTGTTCCTTTTTAAAACTCAGGCAGGGAAAAATCTCCCTCCTCCTCAAATACAGTAGCAGTCTGGAAGCAGAATTGACCAAAGGCATAAGAGGTTTTCTGCCTAAAGGAGGAGAACCCAGCTCTGAGTATCTGGGCTGGAGATCCCAGCCACCAATCTTTGCCCTGAAGTTGGGCTCTGTTGATTAAGAACTGGAGGAAGCAAGATGAATTCTGATGTTAGGACAGAGTTACTTGAGTTTTACTTCTGCTTGACCTTAACTATCACTGTTTAGAGTGAATATTCCTCCCAGAGGTACAGTGGGAATTTGAATTAGCATGGACACTATCTTTCCCTGATTAAAAAAAATAAAAATTTCTGGATGTTCTAACTGCAATGTGTCCATCAGCCATTTGACGAGTTAACAAGGCTGACATGACTGCATCACAGAGCACCAAAGCTAAGTTTCTGTTAAAACAAGTGAATTTCTAACTATTTTGTTTGCCAAGATAATCTTCCCGTACTCTAACATAATGTTGTCTGAGTCTGCAGACAGCCCTATCAAAAAAGGGTGAACCTTTCCAGACCGTTCATCTCAGTGGAGTATCAACCTCTCACTCAACTGGCTTCACTCAGTATCGGTGCCACTTGTATTGCTGGGTGTTTCATCTGAAGGTTTAGAGGGGCATGCAGAGAAAGAAGAGCAATGCCATGGAAAGGAAGACCATCCATGCAGCCATCCTCTGCATGTGGTTGGTGGATTAAGCCCCTCTGGTGACAGCAGAACAAACGGGGGCTGGAGCTCTGACCAGCTCATTCATCACAACCTCTCCTCAGAGTAGCCCCTTCACATATTCCACTGCTGTTAAAGGTAGAAATCTTTCCCCAACACCAGTTGAGATCATCCTTCCTGCAATCTGGGCTGGTTGTCTCTTGTCCTTCTGCCTTGTCTCACTCTTTCTGCTGCTGTAATTGGAGCCATCACAGAAACCGGCATCAGTGAGTGTTGGGAGTACCCTAAGTGCTGTTAACCAGAGATGTTGGTAGTGACACCCCAGCAGCTCCCTGGAGGCTCAAATCTTCTGTCTTCCCTGTATCCAAAGAGCACTCTGCATTTGCCAGTGTCTCCATCACAGTGGCTCCTTCACTGCCCAGGTTTTTCTACAGAAAACCTCCCCTTCCCCACTCTCCTCTGGGTTTTCCTTCACCTTTTTCCTGAGAGTTTTCAATATGCAGCTGTCAGACAGTCTTCTCTATGAGACTTGAATGGGACCCTTTGCTTTTGGTTTCCACTTTTTTCTAAGCTGTTCACTTGGTCTATACCCAGAATTATAAAAGTGGCTACACTAATCTCGTCGTGTCTCTAATGCTTTAGGTGTGAATATTGTAACTTTGTGTGCTCCAGCTTTGGTACTTTGTTCTGGATGCTTGACAGAGAAAATTTCAAGGCTATGCTGCAAACTGTTTTTTTTCTTTTAAGGCTAACAACCAAACCCCACGATTTTTTCCTCCTCTCCCTCTGTGCTGTAGCTTTTTCACACCTCTCCACTGAAGAACTCCTTCAGAAGCACTAAAAGGAGTCCCCACTTCTTTGGATAAGAGGTTGTTAAAAAGGCACAGGACTGTGAGGGGGAGATGGGGCTATGGAGCTGGGCAAAGCTGAGTCAAGGCAGAGGAAGAGGCAGCATCAGCTGAAGTCAAGGAGAGGTAAGGGCCTGGAGGAATAGGGAAGGGAGGGCTGTTGGAGCCTGTCCTTCATTGAACCAATAAATAACCCACATGGCAATAACAATAAATAATTTTATGATGAGTTAGATATGCTTTTAAGGCGAAAAATGGTAGGGGGTGTAACTGCAAATTGAGGAGGAAAGCAGCTGAGATGGGTTTCCCTGTTGCCGTCTGTCCTCTATTTGGCAGCAGCTCATTTGTGAAAAAAGCAGTCAAGAGTAGTTTATGATGCTAAGACATTTCAGTGACTTACACTCAGTGAAAATCCTTGATGTTTCTCCTTTAGCTAGGTTTTTCTGCTCAGAGCTGAAAGAATTTCCCTGTCTTAAATCCTATTTTGTTAAACCTGGCAATCAGTAAAATCACAAGTTCCTTAAGAAAATCCTCTGGGCTTGCAAAGGGACATGTTCATTACCCTTGTAATTAGCAGGAAGACTTCATCTTGACAGGGCACTCAGTCCCCTCTAGTTACCTTCCTCACAGCTTCTTAATCACTAGGTGCCATTCAGATTGTAGATTGCCACTATTTAATATGTGTTGTAGGAAACTCTGATTATATTTCACTGTGAATCGCTGAAAGAGCTGGGCCATAAGTATTTCCATCAACCTGTGTCTCTTCCACCCTCCAGACTCCACTTCTGCAATACAGGTAGCTCCTCAAAATGCAGTTTGGGTTCTGCTTTCGGTGGCGCTGATCCTTATGTGAAGGAAAGGTTACCTTGGGAACAAGGTTAAATGATAGGCTTATGGACCTACTCTCTTATTTCCCCTTTATTTTATGATGGAAATGTAAGATGTTGTGAATGGTTCATCATAACATATGCCAGCAGAGGCATGCCAAAAATAGCAATCTGAAGCAGCACACGGTATGTAATGCTTGCATACTTCTCCGAGAGTTAGGGAGATCATTGGAACAACACATGTCAGATGCTATTACTGTCATATTGCTGGGGCCATCTGTTAGAGGCCAAGATCAAGACCTGCTGCTTCCCTGGGAACAGCAGCTCCACAAAGGACTGTGGCAAATTAAACTAAATCTGCTCAGGCCCAGGGAGTTCATCTAAGGGATTTTCTTGTTTTGTTTTGAGATTTCATCAGGGATAAACCCAGCAGTATATTTTGGATATTACTCCAGGGGAACTCTGAAGAAAGGCTTTTAAATTCTTTTTTGTTTGTTTGCTATGGGGTTTTTTTGAGGGGCTAAATTGCAGGTCCAAGATGAGGACCAAATTGTCAGGACAGGATGTGCACATTTGCACTCACAGCTGTGCTTCTTGGGAAAACATGTTCATAAGTAAAATTCATACAAATGTGCACATGAAATTCTTTGCAGCTACTGAAGAATAATTTGACAGCAACCTGGAGTTGAATACGACAACTGATCTATGCAGTTGACTACACAGACACAAATTTTTAAAGCAAAGAAAAGACTATTGAAATTCCATATGGAATTTGGATGCCAATTCCTCCCAGTGGTCTTCAAAATCTCAGCTAGGATACCTGTAAATGTATTTATTAGAAGTAAGATGAAATTCTATGCAATTTGGATCCACCAGGAATTTTCCTACTGGAAGCAGTAGGCTGGATTTCACACATACACTTTATAGCTACTCACACATACATATATCTATTCATATACACATAGATAGATGTTTTCTGTTAGCATAATGTATTAGCATAATGGCACAGTTTTAGTTCTGCTGCATTCATAGAAATTTATGTAATGGGCATATGTTTTACTGACATATTTCGTAACAGTTCTAAACAATGTCCTTGCTGACACCAGAACACAATACAATTAAATGTATTGATGTGGAAGATTGGAAGTCTCTGTGATGAAGACAGACACGGTTCAAATGCCATGAAGTGGGAGCAGTTTGCAAATGTAGGAAAATGACATGATAGATCTGGAATATTGTTGTGGAGGTTTTGTTTTTCTGCATGTTGGTGAAAGACTTGGACCCAGCTCCTACCCATTCTGTGCTTTCACTTAGTAGAGGACCTTGCACCACAAAAATCCTCCAATCTTTGATTTAACTCTGCTACAGAAAGAGGTTCTGTCTGAAATCTCAAGCTGTGCTACAGCAACAGATTTATTTTCTTATGGACTCAGGACATTCACAGTGAGTGCCTCATTCTCCTCCTGGAGGAGCCCTGCACAACAGGGTGCAATAGCAGGAGAGATCTTTCCAGAGTGGAAGAGGCTACAATCTGGTACTAAAACAAGGAGAGTGCACTGGGGACTCTGCAGGGCAGGAGGGAGATGCACAGGGAAGAGAGTGGACTTCTGGGGATTCCTGGCTGGCAGCCCCTTGTCATTCTGCTTGTTGGCTATTTCAGTGTTTTACCCAATGACTGTTTCATGTAAAATGTGTGGATGGTCCTTGGAGTTGGAGTAGGATCCAAGTCTCCTTTTCCAGGACAGCATTCTCACTGGCAGGATAGAGATCTGAAGTTTATTAACTACACCTTCAGGACCTTTTGCTTGTGGAGGTCAAACTCTGGAGAGAGGACAATAACTTTATGCTCACAGCAATTTTATAATCTACTGCTGTTCCGTCCTCTGGGTCTCTTGCAGGAAACTAGTGTCAGAAAGATGCTGCTGCAGCCTTTGCCAGCAAGGAGTAATGATCCCAAATGCAGCACCCTCTGTACACATATCACTGTCTGGGGATGCTAACACTGCAAACTGGTTATGCACTTCAAAAGTACCTAACAACCTTCTAGTTATTTCCTTTGCAGGAGAAATTCCCCGAGTAGGTCTCTGTCAGTCCTCCTGACCATTTCTACTCATTGCATTGTTCAATCAGAAGCATTAAAAATGTATTTTTGAAAGCTTTGTTTGATTGAAATTCATGGTGTCCAAATTAATTTGGATGGGTTGGAAAGCTATTTACTCCTTAGAAGAGGGAAATGGGGGAAACTGAAATATGGTATGGCAGTTTCGGAGCCAGGTAAAGGGCGTGTTTGCAAACTACAGGTACTGTAGAGATATTTGTGACCCCTGAGAAGTTCTAAACTAAAAGAGAATCTTCCATAATATGAAAAAAACCTCCCTTTCCCTCTCTCTCTGGGTTTAATCTGAGTATTATTTGGGGTAGAAGCAATTTTCTGATTTTGAAACTTGTGCCAAATGACACGCTCCCAGGACAGGGCATTTCAGCTCACTGAGACTGATGTTGTTGTCACTTTTACTGCCACCTCCAGCACAAATGGGCAGCAATGCCAATTTCCCTCTGCAGCTGCTGGCATCTGCCACCAAAAGGGACTCTGGGGGAATCCACCAGCAGACTGACTCCAGCTGAGGGACCACACAGCTTCCAGCATCTCCATTCTGGGGCAGGTGTGCCAGTAGTCAGGATGACTGATCTCTGAGGACTGTCTTGGATTAAGCAATAGCTTGAAATTTGTGTCTGGCACATTTTGGGCTGCAGAGGGTGGTATTTTTGGACTAATATGTGTTTCAACAATGTGTTCAAACAATTCTAAAGATTTCTCACAATCTAAATGTTCATGTTACCTCCTTGCTGGCCCTTTGGAGTATTCTCCAATTTAATTTAATATCTTGCCTGTATGTGACCAGAAAACCTTCCAAAAATGGTTCCACTTTTAAATTAATGGAAAAAGAACAGTCAATTCTTAAATGATCTGACCAGCACTGAGGCAATTTCTATATATTTCATAGTAAAAGGTAATAGAGAACTTTCATAAAGCAAACCCTTAACCATCCCAGACTGCTTTCCTGTGAATGAATTCCATCACAAAAACTGCCTGCATGTGGGGTGCAGGAGTTCAAACACAGGATGTGTTAACACAAAGGCCATGTCCAATCTCAGTCACAACACACAGAGAGGGTATTGCTAATCCCACTGCCAGACACGAAGTCATTCCTTGCAGCAAGTGGTTTGTTCAGTCCCAGCAGAGAAAGAGGCAGCTCCACTATAGGGGCTATCCAATTAAGTGTAATTTTTCAGGAAAAGATGTAAAAATATTTTCCTTCATGAGCCTGAGCTGTGTATCTCTAGTGACACAGTATTATCATTCTGCTTGGCTTTTTGTAGTGCTTCATGATGTGACAGGTTTCAAGTATTTAGTGATTGTAAGATTAAAATGCGCAGTGTAAAGGTGGCAGAAGTATGATGTGTTTGTTTGCTGCTTTCTTGCTAGATTTTTCCTTAGGTTAGAAGAGGCCAGAAGAATTCAGATAAATCAGAGCTAAAATGTGTTTTTTCAATATTGAGGAAATAAAGACTTACTTGTTTACCCTTGGAATATTTTTTAATGAAGGCAACTCTTGGAATAATAGTATATATGGGGGAGGCTGAGGCTGGAGCTATTTCTCCTAAGGGTATTGTGAATTAATATGTGTTCTTCTCTTTTACTCTAATTTCTCTCTACTGGTAGGAAAAATTATATCTATAATGTAGCTTCAGTCCGTGTCATTTAATATCCTAGACTGTTTCCCCCTTGGGATGTATGGGAAGTGGGAAGAAGAAGTATATTTAGAAAAGGAGATGGTTTGTCAAGATTTTAAGAGCACTTTGGTCAAAACAAGACCCCTAAAATGCACTGGATTCAATAGAGATTATTTAAAAAAATGTTTTCTAGCAATTCTGTGTTGCTTTTGCCATGCTCTACAGTTTCTGGATTCAGGGATAGAAAAATTACAGTTTGCCTTACCAAGCCATGGTCCTGTGAGAAATGAAGAGTGCCAAATGGCCTGTTCCTGCTGTTGGCTGTCAGTGGGACCTCAGGGAGACAGTAAAAGAAACTGGGCAAATCCCTAGAGAGGCTTGCCAGCACCCAGCTCTGGTGGCCCAGCTCCTGGTGCTCAGCCTCTCTGGTGGGGAGGCCCTCTCCTCCCTGGGGAGCTGATCTGGGGGTGCATGTTGGCCTTTTGGGTCCTCTGTCACTCACCAATGCCTTTCCTCTGCCCACGTGGAACTCCTCTATCCAAGAGCTCCTTGTGCCTTTGGAAATGAGCTGCTGTGCTTCCCCCTTGAAGAGAAGCCCCATGGAGAGAAGGCAGGTATTAAGCCCCTTTTTGGGCCTGAATCTTACCTGGTTTATTTCAGAAGAGGTTGTTGCCTTCCACTGTGCCAAATGCCTGCTCCTAGAAAGCACCCAGTCACAAAGCCATTCAACACACTCTCACAGTACTTGGGGGAAGCCATTTATTCATTTTATCTGCTTTTTCCTCTGGGAAAGTAGTCCAAATACCTGAAGTGTCATTAGGAAAAGCAAGAGGAATAGTGACAGTTCTTGTTTTGCAAATTGTCAAATGAATCCATTTCCCACCGTTGCTAGTAATGTCTTTCATTATGGCTTTAATGAAATTGCATTGACATATTTATGGTCTAATAAAAAAAAGAGATACCCTGTAAAAGAAGTTTTCAGAAGCTGAAATGTTTTAATAATGGTTTCATAAATTATTTTGATTTTTTTTAGTCATAAACTTTGACAAAATGAGTGTCATATTATTCAAAACTGCTAATGAAATGGTCTCTGGACTGTGCCATTTAAATCCTGTAAGATGTATTTTCTCCTGCCTCTCCTTTAAATTCAATGCCCTTCATTTTTAACATCAATGGGAAGCTGGCTACAATGTATTGTATCTTCTTCCCACACAGACCATTTATCCGCTATTATATTTTCCTACTCTCTTATCACTAGGAAAACAGCCCTTTGACATACCATTTTATGATTTATACTTTTAAAAACCCACCTGATCCAGTTTTATTATGTCCTCAGTTGCTGGATTCAGCTTGAGTTAAAGTAGGGACTTAAGCATCTGTTTTGAAATTGTTAGGGATTAGCCAGAAAATTTTGTAATGATTCTGATGAGCATCTGTCAGTTTTTTTGTGAGGCAGTGGTGAGAGCTTCCAGATAGATTGTCATGTCTGGTGGGTCTAGATCTGGACTCTTCTTAAACTGAGGATCCAATCTGTTAATTGTACTCATTTTCATGAGTGCAGTTCTGGTTCCAGTAATAGATGTGTATAATTTTTTCAGTATTTTTTCTTCTGTAAACTCATAAAATGAGTCTGACTGAGAGCTTTGTATGTTCACTTGACTAAAATGAATCAGCCAATTGCTGTATCCAGCTCAATTAACATCTGAATTGGCTTTTATAAAAAAAAAAGGCTATTGGTTCTATCCCAGAGGTTAGAGCCAACTAAGAAAATAAAGGTCATGTTATATTTTGAATTCAGGATGTACAGATGTTATAAAAAGATAAAATCTGAAATCCAGAAGGAAAAGGAAGACTTATCTGCAGCTATGCTATGTATATGTAAATGGTAACAGAAGATTTACTGGTAGTATCTTTTTTTCTTTTTCTTTTAACAATGAAATGTCATAAAAATAGGCAAAAGAAAAAAATCTAAAATGGACCAATGAATAACAATACACACTCAATCTCTCTTAAATATGCAACTGGGGGAATATATGCTAGTTTCTTAGGATATGACTAGTAAATATGTAGAGACTTAGTGGCAAATCTGCCTTCTTGGAACAATAGTTCCTATATCACAGATGAAAATAAGGATATATGCATCAAAAATAAAGAAGAGAAGCAATACATATACCCCTGAGACCTCTGTATAATTCAAATCAGTTGTCCGCAAGAGAGTTAGAAAATACTTCATACATTGAGGGAATACAGCTTTCCATCAGAGAAATAAAATAGATATATCTAGGATGTATCAGCATTGGTCTCATATTTCCTTTCTCTGGAGTTTACTCTGATGTCATTTCATAGTAGCCATGCTGTTCTCTTTGAAACTCACCATTGTTAGCTCAGATGCAGGGACAAGGAACATTTTCAGAGGCAGAGCTCTTGGCACAATTTTTGCTCATGTTGTATTTTTGTCCTGTTTCACATTTTCAGTCTCCTCCTCTGCCTGCTGTGTCTTCTGGCTGAGCAGCTGCAGAGTTCACCACGTTTGAGACATGCCAAGTGCTAAACTAATATATAATTCCATGCTCCGCGAGGTGGTGTTGGGGGGACATGGTGACACAGAGTACAAGGAGTTTGGCCCATTTCTTCAACAAAGATATGTGTGATAGTTTTCAAAGTTTTTTGAAGGGGTTGTTGTTTGAAGCTGTTTGTGGCTCTTACAAGTGTATTAGTTTATCTGCCTGTTCAGGTGCACTTGTTCCGTCTGCCTGTTGTCTACCTGCCTATTTGTGACTAGCAAAGCTCAGGAGTATGGCTGCAATGGCTTAGGTATTTACCTAAGTGTCATGCTTAGATTTGGACAAGTTGTCATACTGAAATCTACCCATTCCCTGTTTCTTGATTATACTCACCATACACAGCACGTGAGTGAGTGCAGTCTCCAGGCATCTGGGTTGGATGTTCTGTTCAGTCTCACAAAAGGCCACGATAACTGAGATGCAGTAAATGAGTTCCCTAAAGTCACGTGTGGTGTTTCAGCAGGCACAGGAGCTGCAATGAATTTCTTTGGTAGATCTTTAGATATATGTCTGTGATTGCCAGCAATCAACAAGAACAAAATATGAGGGTACTTGTGGTTTAGCATGTGTGTGTTTGAGCACTAGTTTACAACGTGATAATACAATGCATTTATGGGAACCATTAATGAGTTTCCAAGCATCATAATAATATAGGAGAATATAGATATATAAGAATATATCTAAATATAGATCTACAGTCCTGTGTCCTGTCTTTTGTGCCTTAAAAGGAGGTGAAGCAATTCTGTAGCAAACACGTGTAGGACTCGGCTTCCATGTGATATCGCATCTGAGTCTCAAATAGAGATCTGCATGATCTTAAAGCAACACCCTTACAAACTCACAGAGAAATAAGTTTTGAATTGTGATATTTGCTTAGCCTCAATTACAGGTGAGGTGCTGAATTTCCCTGGTCTTTATTTTATAAAATGTCTTCAATTTCTTGTGACATGGAAATACCTAGAACATAAACCAAATCACAAATACAATTTAGCAGCATGCATTAGAAGCCCATACAAACTAGGTAGGTCAGTTGATACCTCTAGAAGGCCTGGAATTGATTTGTTTGTCGGAATAGTAGAAATGTTCTTAGAGGTGTTCTAAGCATGATTTCAAATGAGACATTCATAAACTAACAAACTTTATAATGTATGTGCACAAAAATGTACTGAGTATGAAGTGTATTTCTTACTAATTTGCAGAGGCTGACCTATGTCTTCAGGAAACACAGGGCTTTGAACTTAGCTGTTCACTAAAATTTTAGTGCAAAATTTAGAACTGAGTTATTCTAATGTCTACTAAATCCTATACTGTTTATTTTTTTGTCTAAATAATTACTGACCTGATAGTACTTCTGGTCCATTTTAATGGTGAGGTAAATGTGCCTCAGGCTGTATCAAAAGACAGTATACTTTTCATTTAGTGTGAAACTTCAATAGTAGCCCTCCCTGGGTTTTTACAGGATTGATCATTATGTTGGAGAAAAAAAAAGTATCTTTTTCTTGCGTGCTATTTAGTTTTAAAGGATAATAACACACAGTAAAAAGATTTTTTTCTTGCACAGAAGTAAGTAGCAACCATTTGATGAATCATTGCCGCAAGTGTAGCAATTAAATTTCGCTCCTCAGGCAGTTTGTTTTGAATAAAAATATTGCAGAGTTTCATACCAGTGTTTCTTATATAGCTTTGGCTTTTGTAGGGAATACTGGAGAGCTGGAAATGCAGGTCTGTTTGTTCTCCAGATTTGTAAAAGAGGAATTGTACTGTGAGGCAGTTTGGAAAAGAAGGGTGTCTGTGCAAGGAAGCCAAATTTGAATCCACGCCAGACTCTATAAACATCACCTTTATTTTTCATTATCCATCACAGAAAGTGAAGTGTTTTTGTGTTTGTTAAATCATTGGTCTTGGTCTTACTATTGCCATTCAGGGTCTGCAGCCATGACATTGCATCTGTCTGTGAAACTGAATTCAAAACACCCTCACTCTGGCTCAGAAAGCAAATGAAAGGCTTGGGTCAAGTGATGACAGTGTTTAGAAAACGAATTTAACTGGTTGTTTGAGGGTAAAGGGGTTTGCATTTGCTTATTGATCCCCTGATCCCCCAGGCTGAGCCACATCTCATTGTGATGGCTGAACTTTGCTATGGATCTGAATTGACGTAGCTAATGGAGCTGGACCTCATGCCTCTGACCTTTCCTGGTCCTCCCTGTCAGAATAGACTGGCTATTCTCCAAACTGCACCTGGGACTGCCTTTGCTCAAACCCATGAGCCACTGCTTACTGCATAGATCCTTTTCAGGGGTCTCTGCTTTAGATCCCACTGTTTATGTAAATAGCCATGATGTTACAAGTATGAATTCTCAAATAACAAACTGTTTACCGGTAGACTTAGTATACTGTGGCATCTGTAAACATCTTCTCTCCTCTGTTAGTCCAGATTAACACTTTAAAGGTCAGCTCAGGGCAGGAACCACCAAAATTCCCTACTTACATTATAAGATCTCTCCTCATTTTGTTGTTGTCTTAGTGGAACATATAGTTTCTTCGAAAGGAATGCCTGTTCCTCACAACTCCTCTAAAAAAATCTCCCTGAGGTTTTCTATGTGATAAGTTCCTGCAGAGAGAGTAGGACCATTGCAGGAAGGGGGTTGCCTGGTTCTGCTGTCTAATAACTCTTCATCTATGATAGAACTTAGCATAGCTACAACAGGATGAATAAATTGTTCTCAGTCACCTACCAGTGGAAATTTCTCTTCACAGCATCACTTTAAAAAGAAAGCCGTTCCCCATAAATTTTAAATTGATGTTCCAGCTGAGAAAAATAACAGTAACTTTTGAAAGAGGATTTGATTTTTATACTCTTCTGGTTCAATACCCAGTAGCCTTAGGTACCTACAAATATATCCTGAATACATAATCAGCCTATGCTGAAACCAGCACAGTTTTCATATCTCTCTTGTAAATACAATTCCTACAAAGGCTGGTTGCCCAACTGCAATACACCAAATCACTGCATGAACTTACAAACTCTGAAACCCTTTAAAGTATAGTTATTTTGAGTAAACCACATTCTCCAGTTTTGTAATGTCATGTGAATAAATGCCTCTTTCACTAACTGTGAGGGGACTACAAAGCTCTGGTGTTGTAAAAGTTTGATTTTCCAATTCTTGGGACTGGAAAATAGAATAGAGATTTGTCCTAGCCTTCTGGCAGAATTGACAAAGCATTCATTCCATTGATTTCCATTGTAGTGAAATTTATCAGACAGAAGTCCATTTGTATTAGCAAAAAAGGTTACATGCCATGGCACTGAAAGGCCTCTTCTCATGCTTTTGCTTTTATACTTTCGCTTTATTTATTTGCTCTTTTTAAAGCACTGTTACATACTGTCATGTTCATAGAAGCTTCAGACAATTATCAGTGAGAATCTCCTGTTAAGTCATGAGGTGCAGAAAGGACCCCCTGGCTTTCTGAACTCCTACTCAGAGTGGAGTCTATGTGTGGCTGGATCCAATTCTAGTGTCAGATTTGGTCAATGGTTTATGTCTAAAGGATTATATAGGAATAACTGAGCCTTTATACTACTTCATCCTGCAGGATTAAGGACGGCAAACCAATGAATTATTTATTTAAATTGATGATAACAATGATTTGACTAAAAGACTTTAGTCTGAATAAATTACTACAGTATAGATAGTAATAGTTACAAGTATAGTAAACTATTATTTAAATAAATAATTTCTAAGCTAGCAAAATAATTATTAAGAGAGATTGATGTGATTGATGTACCACTACCAATGTCTGTGGTCAAATATCTTCCATTCAGCCTCGAGGTGTAACTTTGAGGGGCATCCTCTCTCAAGTGAGGAATCTCCACATGCACTCCTGGCAGGAGTATGCTAGAAGTCCCTGCTGTTAAAAAGTGGGACTGTCCCTTAATTATATGAAGTGATCGACTGCCAGTCACGTGTTTCTTCTCCAGCTATATCAGCTCTGCAGCCTTTAGCTCAGCAGCTTTAGATAAGTTATCTAAAGCTTATATAAGTTATAAGTTATAAGTTGTTGGTTCATTTATCAGGAACTTTTTGTGCCACATCCTCACCAGTGAAAGTTCCTGTCAGGATACATTGCTTTTCACATTCTCAAAGTGTTTAACTTTGGGGTTGTTTTCAGTCTGGCCTCAGCATTCTTCAACAGCAAAAGCAGCATGACCTCCCTTCTATGTCCACTGATGCAAATAGGATAAAATTTGAGCTGTTTTACCCCCACTTAGGCAGAGGAGCCTGCTTTGTGTATCTTGTAAAGAACATAGAGTGGTTTACTGTGAAGCCTTCTGCTTGTTCTTCTCCATTGCACTCAATACACTTTATGTCAAAATTGCAAATACATCAATGCTGAATGAACATGTTTACCAGTCTTCAGAAGGATTGCAGAGGAGCAAAGGACTGTGTGCAGCAGACAAGCCCTTGACTAGGAGCCCTTTGACTAGGAGCAAATTTTCTTTCTTCTTGATTTCAGAAAGAAAACACTCAATTTCCTGCTTGGTGGGCTTGCCCCATTCCAGCAGGTGTTGGGGCTGACTGGTGTATGTGAGCACAGCTGCAGCTGGAGCTCACAGCATTGGTGATGATTTGCAAGGAATGCTGTGCTGCTGGGGGCTGTGCTGTGCTTCCACTGGAGATCAGCCTCTGGATGCCACGGAGGTGCACAAGAGGAGGAGGGTTAAGGGTGATCTCTGATTAAAGTTCCATTTGCTGCTGCTCTTCACCAATTTATATCCAAGTGCTACTTTGCTAATTAATGACTGCTCATGAAAAGCCATGTGTCAGCAATGAATCACTTATTTTTGTTGCACTTCAGTAGTATATGGCTAATGAGCAAGGACAACTCATATAATTAAAGCCTAAAATAGCCTGGTTGGTCGGACGCAATCAAGTGTTTATATCTTGCTGCAGTATGTGGACCACTTTCCTGTATATCACTTTCCTGTCTTTGCCTTTGGTAGTTTTACAAGAAAAAAATGGGAATTTGAACAAAAAAGTGGGATAGCAAATGTTTTTTCAATGGTAGTAGTATGAGGAATTAAATTTCATTTTAAAAGAACTAAAACTCTTCCAGTTACCTGTACCTGGCATAACCTTAAAATAAGACTGTCTTAATTATTGCCTCTAATGGGCCTCACCAACTCAAAACTAATTAAAAAAATAAATAAAAGGGAGAAACTACCTGGATGAAATGGAGAAGGTTAGTGCAAAATAACAGAAAAACCCGTTTGTGTCTCCACAGCTGCAGGCAGGTTGGAAAAGTGAGAAACAGGGACAAGCCTGCTGTGAATGTGTGTAAGCAGCTGTTCACACTTTAAGCAATACCTTGAAAAATCTGCCACTGAACCAGTAAACCAGCAAATAGCATTTCTCCTGTTTGACCTGGTCAGTGCTAGCACAGCTGGGATCTTGTATTTTCATTAATGACAGGTAAGATCAAGCCTCTCGAGAACATTTGGTCCATCCATGCACACTGTATCCCTTTCTTCACAGTGTTATATACATCATGGTCTGAACCACTGATGTAGTCCACTAGTTTTCCTCAAAAATGGGGAAAAAATTTATATTCCTGAGAGAGCCAGTAGAATCTATTAGCCAAAATACCCCATGTGACATGCACAAAAGACATTTGCAAATGGTTTCTAAGGTGCAGGGATGGGAAAACTGCAGCCCATCTCCTATGTGAAGGAATAAATCAGTCTCTTGTGAACCCACTTATTCTGATGAGCATATAAGGGAAGGGGAGGAATACGCATACACATTGAAAAGATAAGGAAAAAAGGGGACATTATGAAAGGCATAAGAAGAAGAACAGACATTTTATTTCTTAGTTTTGGATACAAAATATTTCATTGTTTAGGATTTTAACTTTGTAATAAGAAGCAGTTTTCTGACATGTTTCTTCCCACAAAAGCCTCCAACATTTCCCTCCCAAGCCCTCTTGCACACGTCTATGTGGGAACTTCAGTTTCTATGAAGGAACAACAACCTCAGCCATCAGATGTGACCACTGCAATGTAAAAGAGCAGTAAAAGTGAACATCTGTTTACCTCGGAATAGGTTCTGGATAGTTTCTCAGTGTGACCAGATCTAATCTTGGTGTTCAGCAGTAAGAATAGCTACAGCTCTCCTGTTCATGCACTGGGTAGAGTCTTTGTAGTGGCCTCACACAGCAATTTAAAAAAATCCTGTGAAATGAGGATCTTTTCTGAAATGGCTTCTGCAAATTCTCAGAAAGCTTTTTGAGTGCTTAAGAAAAGCTCTCACTCTGGGGTATAAAGCACAGTGGGATTTTAATCTCTTTGTTTTCACAGGCTTGTTTAGGGAGAATACTCAACTCAGGTTGAGTGGTGAAGACCTTAATCTCCTTATTGAAAACACTATAGCCCTTCCCACCTGGACTTGCCAGGGTGTTAAACTATGAAGGCAGATGTTCTGCCTACATCTTATTCCCATCAAGGTTCTGCTGTGATCTCCAATGACATCCTGACACTGGAGAGTTCCTTAATGGTAAACTGGGAGACAATTCCTCCTGTTGACAGCTGCTCTTCCACATTTGTTTAGCTCTTTGAATGCTGTTTGCTTGCACCAAAGAAGCTGTGGATAACCACCCTCCATCTGAGCAGTGGGATTGTGAGAGATCTTGGATGGAATTAATTGAGGCATTTCTGATCTTTTGACATCCCTTTTGGTTAAGCCAAGATTCTTTATAACTGCAAAGTGGAGTCAGGGATAAAAGTATGAAACTGTTGGAGCATCTGTAAAATGGGCACTTCATGTTTTTAAAAAACATGCACTGTTGTGGAACAGAAGTGTAATATATGCCATTAACATTAGTGTCATTGAACATCCTCTAAATTGCAGAATGGTGAGAAAAAATTGATATGAAAACAAGAGAAAATGAAAACTGTAATAAGCTCTCTGCATGAGAAGGGTAATCTACAGTTAAATATAAAGGCTAAACTGAAACAATGGAAAGAATGAGATATATTTTCTATTTTAGAGCTAAGACTGAATCTCTGTCTCTAACCCCCAAAGCTGTGACAAAAACTTAATGGTGTGTAGCAGAGACACCATGTCAGACTTCACTCTGCATCCCTGGGTCTAGATGATTTATCACTTGCAGCCGTTCTGTTTTCTACTAATTAAGTGCAATAGTTATTTTAGTAAGTTAGCTTGACTGTGCTCTGTCCCCTGTTGAGCTTAGTTGAAAGTGAAAACAAAAGGCCTTTATTGCAGCTGCTGTAAATTTGGATCTCAAATGTGTTTTTTTGTATTTGCACACTCATAAAATGGAAACAGGCAGCCTCAGTTCTCTGCTATAGGTGCTCCAGCACTTGTTTATAGACCTGGTTATGAAAACTGATTACTTCTTAACAAATAAGCTGCATGTATTGTAACATAGCCATGAGGATGGACGTGATCTAGGTGGTATTAGGAGAGAAGTCTGTAATTTTTCCCCCCTGACAGCAGACATATGGGCTTCTCTTTATGCTTTGGGGAACAATGAACTATTGACTACCAAATGATGGGAGAGTGATGTTCAATGTTGAGAAGGCCCTGCTGGAAGGGCCCTCTGGGAGACCATGCTCAGCACAAAGGTATTTCTTGGAACTGGAGCTGACTGCCAGCCAGGCTCTATCTGTAGTTCTGACTACTTTGGAAACATCAGTAATGTCAGCTAAAATGGGAGAGGAAGACAGAGCATCCTGCTGAGCTGCAGCTGTAACAAACCTTAGGCTGAATGTGAGCTACTGCTACCTACATGCACAGGTTTCAGAGAATGCACCCCTTGACACAACTTTCCTGATAACATGTTCCTGCTCTGCTGGGAATTCAGATAGACACATAGCTACAGCAAGGAGCTTTATTCTTCTTCAGCTCTGTTGAGCATTGTTTCCCGTTCCTCCTGTTGCGTCAGAAGAGTCTTGGTCACCTTCTGGTTTATTCCTTTTTTCCTTCCTTCTACCCACAGAATATTACAATATGAAGGTGGTATTTGTAACAAATTGTTTCTTATAAGACGTTTTACCCCAAAGGGTGTCTTAATTAGCCAATCATGTGAAATGTATTGATTAAATGACCAATCAGGTCCACCTGTACCAGACCAGGGTATAAAAGGAGTTTCAATAAAGATGAGGCTTTTACTCTTTTAACACTTGGAGTCTGTATCGTTCTTGACTTAATGGTGACAAAAATATTCTCCTATTTTCTTTTTTTAATGGTAGGTAGAAAGAATGAAAGATAAGCCCCAACAAAGAGTCTCTGGGCACCCAGCTGTCTTACAACTTGAAGTATGTGGAAATACAAGATACAAAACTGATGTGGCTCTTTATTAACCAGTCAGCTGATTATAAGGTAAGGGTTTCCTTCTTTCTTGTACAGTGATGATAAATTGGAGAGAAGATGTGTTTGGGTGGTGCAGAGGACCAGGCACTATTCAAACACAGGGTGCAAAGGATTTTGTCCCTTCAGATGTCCAAAAGTCTCAGCAAGGCCAGGAATGGAGATGTGCGGTGTGGCTGAGCTGAGAAGGGATGCCAGGAGCCTAAGAGATGGTGGGAGTTAGAAACCACAAGTGGTTTCCAGTCCTTTTGTCTGGGCTACAAATGTACATCTTGTATCTGCTCTTTTCTATGAGGTTCTCAAGGGTTCTGCAGCAGCCTTGCTGCAGTGTAGTGGCGCTGCCTGAAGGAGATATTTAGCTTTTATCCAGAACAGAGATTTAAGCATTCCTATATAATTCTATACTGAATGTCTGGCTGGCAGATTCTTGGGCTGAAGTTCTGAGGAGCCAATCCATACAAGGTTCTTTGACTAACCACTTCGCTCCTCAAGTCATCCCTGAAATTTAAATTTCCCAGACAATCCTTCAAATCCCAGTACAGCTTGTTAGGAAATGTGAGTCCCTGGGAACAGCAAACCCAGCACAGGACACCTTCCATGCAGTGCTATCTTTTGTATGCTGTTTTTAACAGCTTTCTGAAAAAGAGGTTCAGTTACAGTTTGCCTTGGAAGAAGCTTTTTTCTGAGCTGCTGAAGCCTCTCAAGCAGTGTTTACAGGCCAGTGCCTGCCAGGTTTTGATGTTTGCTGGAGGAGGTCCAGCCCACAGGCAAGGCAGCAGCTCCTGCTGGAGGGGCCAAGCAGCAGACGTGCTATGAGTATGAAGAGGCACCTGGGGGGCTTCAGAAAGAATGCACCCCACCCAGAGAGATAATCTTAATGTCTAAGAGTGTTTCCCAGGGCCAGAATTTCTCGCTTTAATAAAAGTAAGAATTTTAGCTGGTTGAAATGAGGATACATGATGGGGGAAAAAAAATTGCCTTGATGGAATATTGTTATAAACAGTTTATTATTGCTTTTTGCACTGAAGTGGCTCATCATGTCTCAAGAGAACCATCATTATACTTTTGGACGTATTTTTTATTCAATTCGGAAATTAACAGTGTGGTTTTAATGAAGTTCAAATAAACCCAGTATGAATACTGGGATAAAAAACAATTATTTTGTTCAAAAATGGGGAAGAAAATAAAAAAGTCTATCTGAAGATTACAAAAATAACTTTAAAGATAACAGAAAGATAAATGAATGAGCACAGCTATCATTCTCCTGAATATAATGAAATGTGTTTTACGACTTTTGGCTGTAATCACAATTAGCAATACTCAGGGCTATTTGCTTGGCTATGTGTGCAAATCAGAATTTGTGTGTATGAGAGAGTAATAGCGGCTGTACAAATTAATTTCTTGTGAAGAGCTGATTGCTCCACCTGTTATAGTCTGTCTACATCCTATATTCCCATCAACTGTTGCCGATTAGTTCACAGAATGTAATTGAAGAATGAAAATAGAGAGCAAAATGTCTGATTTATAGTCTGAATTGGTTATGCCCAGTGATTTTTTTTTAATGGTGGTTCAAATTTTCTGTTATTAAATTGATTAAATAATTAAATGCTGCTATAAACATGTCAGATGGTATTGCACATCCATTTTCTACTGCTGAGTGGGACTCTCATTTACTTCTTAGTATAGTGAGTTACTAAAGTTGGTGCTAGTTTTGGACAAGACTGCTAAAGAACACTAAGGAAAGAAGAGAGGGATGAAAATACTCTCTGCAAACACTTTTCAGTTAAAAACACAGCATGGGCAGATCATGCTGTTTGCATGTGATTTATTTGTCTTAAATAAAAGAGCTTTCTTTGCTGGGATGAGCAGTGCTGAAAGAATAACTGGTTCTAAAGGGAAAAGATGATTTTCAATGATTCCTTGTTTTCTTTAGAAATAGTTCTCTGACAACAAAATCACCAGACCACAGGCTACACTTTTATATGTTTATTTGGTTGGAGAACTGAATCTTTATTCGAGGAAGCATGAAAAGTTAAGACTTAAGAAATCCCTAGACTGAAACAAAGCCACTTGCTGTAAATCACAATGTTAGTAAAGCAGATAAAGTAAGAACTGTTTTTTGGCAAAATATATAAGCTGATAAAATCCAGGTGGACCTGTGGGAAATTAGCGTAGCAAACTGTTATAAGTATTGTCAGAGAAAAGGAGATCCAGCTGCTGTGCCTCACTCCCCACTCTGAGCTGAGTCACTGCAGGAGCTGTGCTCCCTTTGGAGCATCGTAGCTGAGCTCCCTTTCTTCATATCTGATGGCAGCTGAATTCCTGTGTTTGTATTCAACCCTTTTTTCTTTGTTTACACTGAACTTGCTTGGAGTCTATTTAAGCTTTGCTAATGGCTGTAGTCTGATTTAATGAATAATCTCCTGGAGATTCACAGTCACTCTCTGGGTTTACAAATTTCTGAAGGAAGAGAAAATCTTGTACCTTCCCTTTCTGATGTTTTTTTGATATGTTATTTGGTCCACTTGCTATTCTCCACCCACGTGCAGAGAAGAGGAGGTAGCAGTTTGTATATCATGCTGTGCTGGTTTAGGCTGGCGTAGAGTTAATTTTCTTCACAGTGGATGGTATGGGGCTGTTTTAGATTTATGCTGAACACAGTGATCACAACACAGAAAAGCTTTTACAGAGCCAAGGCCTTTCCAGGTTTTCATACCGCCACACTGGTGAGGAGACTGGGTGTGTGGGAGACTGGGAGGAGGCACAGCCAGGACAGGTGATCCCAGCTGACTAAAGGGGTGCTCCAGACCACCTGACATCATGCTCAGTGTATAAAGTGAGGGAAAAGAGGGAGAAAGAGGGTGACATTTGGAGTGGTGGCTTTCATCTTCCCAAGTAACTGTCACAGGTGATGGGGCCCTGCTGTCCTGGAGATGGTTAAACACCAGCCTGCCCATGGGAAGTGATGAACCCATTCCTTGTTGTGCTTTGCTTGCATGTGTGGCTTTTGCTTTCCCAGTGATTAAATATTAATCTATGTATAAAAAATGTTAAAAGGAAGTTGAGGAAGTGAAGTTCTTTGATACACTGTTATGAAGAATATAGCTATCTAGTCAAAAGAAGATGGTTCCTTCACTGACACAGATCCCCTTTCAAGCAGATATATTTCTTCAAAAGATATACTGTGGCCAATGACATTTTCAAAATGAGTTGAGAATTTTTGTTGCTGTCCTTTGCTGTGATTTTGGACTTTGTATATCTCAGTTTTTAAGGGCTGGATACAGTGTATATATTCTGCCCCTAAGACTTCTTTTTCTCTTGAAACATTCCATTAATTTAAAAGAAAACTAAGGCAGAAGATATATTTATTGTATTTGGCAAATAGCAATTTCCATGCACAGGTTTGCCTTGCAGCAAATGTAAGCCTTGCATTTTTAAACATTCATATGGATCCCAAGTGTCAGGGCTACAGTGACTGCTTCCATTTTCTCATCCTTTTTCTTGTTCACTGAGTATTTTGAGGATTTCAGTGCTCAGTGATTTTTAACTTGCTTGTAAAGGCAGGTATTCATGATGCTGCAGTGATGGCCAGATGCCTGGACACCTCCCTACTTGCTGTCATTGTGCAGATGCAAAGCAGAGGCCTTTCTGCAGCTTATTAATCATGAGCTGTTGGACTTGGGTATAAAGACTGGAAACTGCTGATTCCCTTTTCAGACCAGTTCTGAGCTGAGTGCACACTATTCTCTGAATATGTGTCAGAGTGGATTGCATTAAAGTTCTTTTTTCACTTGCTGTTGAAGAGATTAATTAAGAACTTACAGTTCAATGTGCCATGAAAACTTGGGAATTTGACTCAGTCTGAAAGCATGTACTCCAGCTGAAAGGATGCTAAGGGAGAGAAAATTGGCATTGTGATTTTGAGCAAAGGTTCCTCCAGATTTATTTAGGAGAACAAGTTAAATAATATTGTGAACAAAAGCAGAAAGCTTATAAAAGGAAGAGCTTAAATACTGAAAAATAAAATTATTTTTCAGCAGTAAAGAAACTGGAGAAGGCCATTAGATTTTGATGACAAGTCAGCAATGATCACTACAGAAAATATACTTGGGATGAACATATCTGCAGTTCAAGTGACTGGCTTTACTCCAGGTCTTAAAAATGATAAATGTCTATATAGCTGCAATGGTTTGTGGGTGCTTTTTTTTTGGTAGAAATTGCAGTAACTAACAACAGATATGATTGGTATGTGGAAGGCAGCATTTGTCATTACTAAACATGTTTGTTTATATTTACAGTTCTAGAAGAAGTAGCCAGCAAGAAGGGTTTCAACTTGAAACAAATCTGCAGTGTTGTTAGAAGGCATGAGAGTAGTTCCTCTGAGATGCTCTCTTTCTGTCTTGTAAATACACTTTGGCAATTTTATGTAGTGCACAGAGAGCCAGACATAAATATCTGTACATCTCAGTTCACTCAGCACTATTCGATCTGAGAATTGGACTTTGGTGTACATTTTATTAAATGCAAAACTGGGAAACAGAGAAAATTTCTAAGCCCTGTGTCAGTGAACCAGGCAGTAAAAGTGCAATTATAAAACTATAATAAATATTTATGTGCTTAGTACATATGAGATATTCTATGATTCTATATTGAACAATGCGCATGCATTGAATAACAAAATACTTAATACTGAGGCATTTTCTGCTTTGCAGATTACTTTAGGCTACCGCAACCCACCTGCTTTAGAAGCAAGATTATTTTCTTTCACTAAAAGTGAATGTTTTAAGATTTTCATGTGCATGAAGAAGTAAGCACTTACTTGTATCTGACAAGGAGATGTATATGACATGGTGTATCCAGAGTCAATTTATTCATGTGGCGTATAATTGCCACTTTTTAACAAGTGGAACCTCCTCTCCTATGAACAAAAACCAAGACTCTTTTATATTGTTTACTAGGCTTACCCTGATTTTTATTGTGTCAAAACAAACTCCAAGATATAAACTCTACTCCTCTGCAAAAAATAAAAGCCCTACAACCTTCTAATTTTTTTTGTTGTGAATGGAAAGAAAGAAGGTTGAGAGATAAGTCTGGGAGCTATAATCATAGAAATGTATTAATGAAACTGTCAAATAATTCCTTTGAAGACACTTTTTAACGTGTATTTCACAAAAGGAGCAATTTGTGTGATGTCAACCATCATTAATTGAAATTTTTGTGCCTTCACTTCAATAAATTTGCTTCAGTTGCTTGATCCTTAAAACTCTCCGATTAAGTGGCTGCACTTGTTAAAGGAATGGTGTGAAGCCTGTGGTCTGTGCTGAATTCTGTCTAAGAGCTGGGTCCATTGATGAAAAGACGAGCCCATTGACTTGTAGTGCAAATATGCATCCACCTTTCTGTGGAGAGAAGGCTGGAAAGGGTGGCTTGGGCATATAATTCTGTAGGATTTGGTCATTCTGCTCTCTTAACAACCTGATCTCATTCACACAATGACCTGAGCACCTGCTTGATTCTCATTTGACTAAACAAGGATTTTAGCATAAAAATGGGCTTTTGAATGCAAGATCAAGCCTCTAAAGACACACTTAGTATGTGATAAGCAGTGGCTTGGAAGGAACTGACAAAATAATAAAAAATGCATCAGGACGTGCATCGTTGGCAGGAATATTTCAACTGGAGCAGGTTGGAAGAGGTTTCCTAGGGGAGTAGTCCAGCCCCTTGTTATCACAGGCCAGGGTGTGTTTCCATCATGTGGGCAGATTGGTCATCATTTCCCATGTGACAGGGAGGTCCCCAACCTCAGCCATGTACTCTCATTACATAAGTGTTTTGTTTCCAGCCAGATGAGGGGACACCACTGCCACCATGCAGTACTGGCCATAGAGAGCTCACAGAGCTGGCACCTGCCAGCCAGCCTTGGTGTTTTGGTTATCTGGTGAAGGTGTTTCCTTTTGGCCTAGTGAAAACATGGCACAGGGCCATGGGCAAAGAGGGCAGCAGGCCTGGCAAAACAATTCAATATCCCAAGAGAAGGGATGGAATCAAGTCTTGGGCCAGATTCAGTTTTTTTGCATTAAAACAGATCATTCATAGGGACTGGAGGTTGCTATCTCCAGCATACCTCTCAGGTGCAGCTTACCTTTTCCTATGATAAACATAATAGAAAACTTTACACATGGAGACTCTTAGTTGGCATGTGTTCCAGATTTATAACAACATGGTAGTACACAGGGTGAGTATATTGGTGTAAGCCAATACAAGCAAATCTAATCATTAATGGCATCAAAAATGTCCTGCAGATCACACCTTCAGGTAGGCACAGGCTACAGCCAAAACCCATTTTGTGTAGAAGTGGGTGTCTAGATATGGAGATAAGTGAGGGCCACTCACTCCCTCCACAAAATGTCTCCCTGCACCTTTGCTTACCTGGCCTGTCCCAGCCTGAGCACCCAGAAGATCCTGTCTGACTGCTAGGCCAGGAGGGGAAGCAGCAGTCTCCCAGGGGGCACCTTCATTCATCTTTTAGATATCAGCCAAGCTCCCCAGGCATGCTGTGCTTGAAGAAACACACAGGCTTGTGTCCATTGTGTCCATCATCACAGCTTCTTTCTGTAGGTATTTCTGCAGTATTATGTCTTGAGACATAACTGGTACAAAACCACCAAACAAACAAAAAACAATCCCCCAAAACCCACTAAAAAAACCACAAAAAAACCCCAACCAACCGCCCTCAGCCCCCCAAGCCCCAACAAACCCAAAACAACCAAAGAAAAAAGTCTCAACAAAACAAACCTGATTAAACAAATGAAACAAACCACCCCCAAAAACACAAAACAAAAAAGAAAACCCAAAGAAAAATTGTAGTAGGGCTGTAGTCCACAGGACCTGTCAAGATGGTGCGGCCCTAGGAGTAATTTCTGCCAAAAAAACTGACGCTCTCTCACTGGAAAACTTGAGGAAGTCTGTTCACACTGGGTAGTAGGGTTTTTGATATGAGTCATTGTTGAATACCTAGAAAGTATGATCTCTTGTACAAGCATATAATGCATGTACAGTTTTACACTAGATACAAATCCTATAATTGTATGTCACCTTTTAGAATACAGTAACAGGTAAAACTGTTCCTGGGCATAATTTATAATGCTATTTCCCCAAAAACCACATCTACTGTTGAAATTCTGTGCCCAGTTCTGAAACTGGAGTTCCTGCCATCCACAGTACTACATGTCAGAGGGAGGCAAGAGAAGGATTAGTGTTTCATGCCAAACTGATTCAGTAAATGAACTCAAGTTATCTTAATCACATGAAATCCTAGGGTAGCTCATATGCTTTAAGCTGAGATGTCCAAATACCTTGCTGGGCTGATAGGCTTAGGCTTAGAGAATTCCTAAAAGAATCTGAAATAATTTCTGTTTTATATAGTGACTGCTGACATGAATTAGTTGCATCCTTACCTTACACTGAGAAATAGAAGAGTCTCACCTTCAGATTTGTCATCTGCATATTAGACAAGAAGATGACTTGAAACACAACAGGGCTTCTCCCTGAGATAGTGAGATATCTCAGGAACAACCACTGTTTCATGGAGGCTTCTGGTGTGCAGAAGAAATGGCAAATAGGCTCCCTGAAGACAAAAGAAACCTATAAAACCTACTATCATCTTATTAAAATTAGGTAGATAAGAATTTATTTATTTCAGCTGGATTTTCACATTCAAACTCATACTGTTTGATTATCCATTAATTCATAAGCAAGTACTTTCCCCCCATACTTTTCCTTTCCACAACCTTTCTTTTTGTCTTAGAAAATAAAAAATAAATTTGAACTCCCCAGTGTCAAATTAGGATCCTTAGGTTTTAGGGACAGAATTCATGGGAAGGATATAAATTTCCTGCCAGCAGTGGACATGACCAGTAAAGGGTCACTTGTTGAGATGCTACTTTTTGAGTATCTGACTACCAGCTCCTGAAGTGAAGTCCTTAACTCTCCTATGCCCTGTGCTGCATAGTGAAGTAAATGAAGATCCCTCCACTGAAGTGGAAAACCAAGCAGTTACTCACAGAAACTAGTTCAGAATTACACAAGAGGAACCCATCCAAAATTGCTTTTCCAACATCAGTCTGGAGCTACAGTGCTGAACTCAAGGTGATAGAAATGCACCACCATTCTCAGCCTAAATCTGTCTTTTTGACACCCATTTGATCAAAGAATGAGACTAACAACTCTCTTTCCTTGAAATTTGGAATTAACAAGAGACATTTGTGTAGAAGAGAAAGTCCCAGGATCAGAAGTCCAACTAATGGCATCTCTGGACTGAAGGTCCCAAGCACAGAACTACAGGCTGGACAGAGCTGCACCACCATAAAGATCCCTGTAACTGCCACACCCTGCTGTTTTTCCCATTGGCTCCATGACACACCTGCCTGCACGAGAAGAGCAGCAGAACATCCACAGACAGCAACACATGTTTTCCTCCTTTTTAAGTGAAAATGTCCCAGTTTCACTACATTTTGTCAACCTCCCTGAAAAACTGTTGGTTTGGACTCTTGCAGCAGATGTGGACGCAAGTCACTTCTGGGTAAGGACATCCTAAGTTGATAAGGATTTTGAAGAAGAGGATAACAAGTGTCTCTTATCTTTTTGTTAGAAGTGAACAGAAGGAAGAGCCCAATTTCACATTTTATTAAGCAGGCACTGGAGGGTGTTCTCTGTATTTGCTTCCTTTTCTGTGCAGAACTAACTTCACTGGGAATTTTTCAGTCAGTTTTCAGAGGCAGAGTCTTATTCACCTACTTTTGAACACCTCTGTACTTCAACACTTCCTCTTTTTTTCTTCTAGACAACTAGAGAACAGCATTTTAGGGGTTTATTTCTGTCTGTATTTATCTACTGTACCTTTTGCATCATTTGCATCATTTAAGGCTGTTCATGGAAAATGTGCTTGCATTACTTTTGGGAACTGAAGCATGGAAGAAAAGAAAATTACATGTTTATCTTTATTTGATTTCTTAATTTGAGATGTGGGGATAAGTTAATTAATTGACAAAGGTTTTAGATTTATCCCATTAGAAGTTAGGGCTGGGACTGCTGAGCAGTTAACTATTTTTGACATGTCAAGAACCTGAGAAGATTGCTTTTTTTTACATATAATTTTTTTTCTAACTTCAGGCCAAGGTACTTCTATATTTGTTTTAATATTTTTCTAAGTAGTAGGAATGCTAATGGTACTAACAGGAAAGGATCTCTGCTTCCAATAGCTTACACTGAATTATTTCTTTGCTAACAAAGTATAGAAATGATTTTATAGTATAATTACATAGCTCTGTTTACATGCCCTCTCAATGATGTGGAGATTCAGAATTCTTGCTAGATTCTGGTAAAAGACACCTAAAGTTCAAAAGATAAGAATTAATAGTAGCATTGTAGGATGCTAACAATGCATAATAATTAATAATAGTTAATAAGTAATAAAAAATAATAATTCTCTTTTTGACTAGTCTGAAATTTTCAGTCTAAAAATCCAAGTCAGGTCAGCCAGATAATACTTCTAATAATTTATACTTAATTAAATGTCCTCTCTGCTCTTTATGATTGGGGGAGACATTTAGTCATAGGCAGATCACTAAGTGAAAGCATCTATGAGATACTCTGAGGTTTCCCTACCACCAAATTCTTGCTCTGACACAATTCTCCTTATGTCTTTGAATTTCTAATCCCTTTTCCAGGCCATCAGGGCATTAGCTATGTGAAAAACTCAAAAGTATTTTCATATTCCATTCAGGTATCAAATTATTGAATCAAAACCCTAAAGAGTTACATCCAGACTTAGTTTGGCTCTTTATATTTAGCATAACCTAATACTAGGGCTTTATTTCCTCTAAACTATCTGATTGAAAGCTGCTGCAAATTATTCTGGTTTTAGCAATACATTATTTCATCTTGTTCTCATGTTTCATAACTTTCAGAATCAAAAAAAAAAAGAAATAATTTTTTCAGCTTATTTCCACGGCTTGCTTAGGTAAGCTTTGTGACATGCCTGCAGAATTTGAAACAATGCATGTCTTGAGGGGGAGAGGAGCATTGGTGACATTTCATATTGCCCTAATCACAAAGGAAATATATTGCATAGCTTAATTCCTCTCTGGACCATGTTAGATTACAGGGTAATTTGGACTGGAAGGGGCCTCACGAGGTCTCTAGTGCAACCCCATGCTTGAAAGTTCAGAACAGATTGCTCTGGACTGTACCCAGAGTGTGCACTTCAAAACCTCCAGGGAGAGAGACCGCAGATGTCCTTTGGCAACCTGGCTCCTCTGCTTGGTTGTCCTCACAGGAAAAATTTCTTCTGCCCTGAACTTCTCTGGTTTCACGTAATGTCCTTTGCCTCTCATTCTCCAGACACATGCCACTGGGAGAAGCCTGGCTCCATGTCCTTGACAAGCTCCTCACTGGTGCTGGGAGCTTTTCTGTGGTGCCCTCAGAGACATTTCCCCTCTGGGTGAGCAAGCCTTGGTTCCTCACAGCTTGTCCTCTCATGGCACGTGCTCCACCCTTGCCCATCACAGTGTCCCTGCCCTGGCCTTGCTCCAGTTTGTCGATGCCTTTCCCACACTGTGAAGCCCCAAACTGGGCACAGGGCTCCAGATGTGGTCCAACAGCTGCTGGGTACAGGGAAGAATCCCTTTCCTTGATCTGCTGGCTGTGCTCCTGCCAATGGAGCCCAGGGCACTGCTGGCCTGGGCTGACCCGCTGGTGTGCCCAGGAGCTCCTGGGCAGAGCTGCTCCCCAGACTACCTCGTTGCAAGGACTTCTTCCTCCCAGGAGAACCACAGTGCGTTTGTCCTTTTTGAATTTCATAAGGCTTCTGTTGGCCCATTATTTGAACTTGACCTCAAGCAGCGTTGGAAATACACTGGGAATCAATTGAAAGGATACAATTGAATTCAGAGGTTGCTTTTGAATCATTCAGGACAGAAATTTAAATACATTAAATGGAGAAAGAATGTGCAAAGGTATTCCAAAGTATTCTTGAAATAGTTGAAATACAGTGACCGAGTCTTTCATGTAGTTTTGTGTGGTGTTAGCATAACCTAGGTTAGCACAAAACCTGAGGCTGGAGAAGACCCCACAATCCCTTGGCCAGGAAAAAATTCATTAGCTGCCACAGCATGGTGCCCCATATCTAGCAACAGTCAGATATATAAAGTGCATACCAGGCATCTGAGGCAATAGGAATGCTCTGTGTATACTCACACATATATACAAAGGCACAGTGTGTTAGGCTAGGAATGGAAAAATGGTGATGGGATGGGCCTGCACATGGCTGGGAGCATATGCCTAGAAAATCTCCTATTTGTAATAGCATTTAACTAAAATTGACAAATGGAGGCAATTTAGGTCCTGTGTATAAACCAAGTTACACAGGCATAAGTTCATTGTTCTACTCAATCCCTAAATTAGGCCTTTTTGAGAGTTATTTAGGCTTAAGGAAGGACATGACTTTAAAGTGAAATAGCTGTTCTAATTTTTCATGTGAACAAGCTTTTATTTGATTTTTTTCTCTGTAATTATTCAATAGCATGAATATTAAAGACTAAATTCCCTTTCAAAAAACTTTATTAAATATTTTGCCCAAATGACTTGATTGTATCATTTTAATGAATACAGAAAAAATGAATCAGCACAGAAAGTCATTAACTATAACATGGCAGAAAACCACTGAAATAGACAACAGTGGCTCTTTAACATGTCAAAGAACATTTACTGAGACAAACTATTGCAAAGCCATCTTGCAAACTTATCCATGTGGGGCAACAGATTTACCAGAAGTTCATAATGCCCTCTCAGTGCTTTACATTTTCTCCTATGTATTTCAGTAGTAATCAACCCTGCCAAGGCTGGTTTATTGTAGCCTATGTAGGAGGAGGAGGACAGAGGAATTTATTTCAAAAAGTGGTTTCCTGATTTTAGGAGCCATCTCTCTTTTCGTAAACACAACTTGATCAAAATTGAAGACTTTGTGAAAGGGGATATTGCACATAGAAGAAAGTCATAGAGATTTTGAAAATGGATAGAGTTTAAAGTAGATCAGTACTACCAGCTACTGCAATCATTACAACTGAGGATTAAGTTATATGTCTGTGTGGATGATGCATTTGTAGCTCTGCAAAACTCTGGACATTGAAGTTTTTTCTTGAATGCACTTCCTTTCTTGGTCCATTTTTCCAATAAATGGACTGCAATCAACTTCCGAAAGAGAATCTCAAACAATAGGTAATATCAAGTGCCTGAAATCTGAAATGCTCCCAACTGCTTAGAGAAGAGAAATTGTGAAGAAGAAAATTATGACACTGTCAGGAAAAACATCCTGAAGAAGGAAGAGGTTCAATTACATGTTGGTTTCTTGCAGAAAATGGGAAAGCAGCAGTATTTTTTGTCTTACTATCTTAACCAATCAAAACATAGTAGCAGGACTCGTGTGCAAAAAATGAGATGGGGTTTAAAAATTAGGAGACAATATCTGTAGCTAAAATTTCCCATTTTATTAATCTTTTAATTTCTGTTCTTTTTTATTATTACTTATGATTAAAAAAAAATTCTTATACCAAGCATACCAATAGCATATTTTTTCCATATGGATGCTGAGATTCCCTATCAGTCGTGGCACTGATGGAGGGAGATTTAGGCTGAGTCTAAGAGAGGCTGGAACGCTGAGAGTGCAGTGGACATTCCCACACTTGTGTGACTGGAAGACCTACTGGTGATTTCCATGGGCAATGTTTTTGGATGGTCTGAAATAGTTTAATTCTGAAGAATTCTGGAGCTGTGTTGATTCACACCATATGGGTATTTGGCTAAATCATTCCCTGGCAGAGCTACAGAACTATAAATGTGACAGTGCTCTTTCACTGTCACTCTTTGTGGGTTGATTCTATATTTGCTGAAGGGAAACTGTAATTGAGGCACAGATATTTGCCTGACAGATAATACTCATGACAACAATCTCTCAGGCATTTATTGTGTACACAGCTATTGAGAATACTGGCAGTTTTCCTTCACTTGATGACATAATAAAATACTACAATTAGTACAAAATGCACTCAACATTCAAAATGTCGTCATCCAGAGATATTAATTGTTCCTGTGATTGATAGATTCTAGTGGAGAAGGATGAATTTACTTAAGTGATGCATATTTGCACATGTTTTTCAGTCAATGCTGATAGATTTGTATTAACTAAAGGCAATGTGATTTCCAGATTTTTGTTTTTCCATCAGGACCATTTACATTTGTTTTGAGGTTTCCATTAATCCCTGCAATTTATTGAGTAAATTGCTATTTAATTCATCATGGATAGGTGCATTTTCTATGACATTTCCTATGACAAACAAATGCTTGGTGTTTTGTTCCAGTGGTATGGCATTGATGAAACAATGACTTTTCTCTGCATAGTTTGATGGCTTTAGGATCACAAGCAGAGGAAGTAAGGTCATCCTGCTTGCAGAAGGAGGTTGTACTAGTACAATGACATTCAGGGGGACAAGGTTGCTTCCCTAATTTTGTTATAGTCAAGTGCTGTGACGGTGCAGTGGTAACTAATGAAGTGAATAGTAGGAAGAGGACAATGTTTTTGCTATGGAGACAGACATGGTAAAAAGAAATCCCAAAGGATCAGTGGGGGAGATAATGACACACAAGACCCTGGTAACTCTTCCCTGTTACTGCCTAGCAGAATATTTGGTGGGTCTTGATTGCTTCATTTACTATCAGACACTTGCCATCAAGCATTAAATTACCACATAAGTCTTCTGATAGATAGATAGCTATAGAACAAATGTATGCAAACCTTTAGCAGCATGAGCTTGGGATGCTTGCCTAGGCACGTCCTCATCAGACATAAAACCCAAGTGATAACTCCCCTCTGGGGCTTGAAATTTGTACAAAGCATTAAATCTACCCAGCATATGTGGCATCTCCCCTTATTTCAGTGCCCTTGGAGGCCAGAGCGCAATAGGGTAGTTAGGTTCACCTAACCTAACTACCCTAGTTAGGTTATCTTGTCCAAGCCCTGAATTGATGCAGGTCCATTGAAATCATGCTGCTCAGGATCTTGTCCAGTCAATTTCTTAGTATCTCTGTTGATGAAGAGTAGTCCCTGACCCCTTCTGAGGTCCAGGAAAAAGAGGGGAATCAGAAGGACTATTTCTTCCCTGCTCTTTCCCTCTTCTGTCCTTGGGTACTCAAAGCAGATGTTGGTGCTGAAGCTAGAGGTCAGGGGGAACTGGGAAGAGAGGGGTTACTCAGGCAGGTGTGATATAAGTGGGCTGCCTGGGACTCGTGACTGCGAGTGCAAGAAGTTGCATTGCAAACCCAGGCTTTATGGGAAATAACCAGTTACATGCAAGGGATATCCTGACCTGGGTCACAGTCTCAGCACAGAGTCACACAAGCTTTTTGAGAAAAGAGCTTGTTCCTTCAGTGCGAGACTCTTCTGCAGCACAGCGGATGCCAATAAAAATTTTGAGCACATAACACATCATATGAACGCACAGTTTATGTTCAGCAAAGGTATTTTTATAATTTAAAAAGAAATTCAAAAGATGTTATCTTGGAAGAATACATGCTTGTATTCTTCCACCTGAATGTCAATACTGAGAGGTACAAAATATGTGCACGGACTCATTCAGTGCTACTCTGGCAAGGTTGTATGCAGTGAGGCTGGCTATCTTCACAGATAAATTATCTGTGTGTGCCCGTCCAGCACAGAAAACCTTTCTTCCAGTCACTGTTAAATACAGAATATCTGACTGTGGAAGATGAGTTTAGCTTCAGAAGGGAAGCTTTTGCTTCTACCAAACTCATTCCCATTCCTTAAACTATCATGAACTTGAATGGGGTGAGTGGGATGAAGAAGAAATGACAGTGGCTCAGTTCTTCCCTGCCTCTTCCCCTATCCTGCACACCCAGGTTTGTGGGATGGGAACTGCACACTCTGTTCTTGAGATTTGTTGGAGAAGCTCCATTTCCTTGGAGTCCCTACTGCTAAGTATATGCAGATTGCTTAGTTAACACGTTTCTCTAGTACTCACAGTAACTGCTCCCATACAGCAGTACCCAGCAGCTTTCTGAGAGCTCATCTTGTAAAAACTCAATGAACATCTGAGGGGACATAGCAATTTTTTGCACCTGTCAAAATCTTATTCCATTGCCAATGCACAGCATGTCGCAGAAACATTTTCAATGGTGGGAAGTAAAGTCTGGTTAATCTCTGAAAAGCCCAAAAATAGTTCTCCAATCATCCCAATTTTAATGAGTGGTTCTTATGCAGGGATAACGATGTCTACAAATTTAAGGTAGCTGTGGATTCAACAGAATACTGAGGGCTTTCATGTCACAATCTAGTGAAGCATAAAGATATGCATATACAGCAGCTTTTAAATTTCAGTTGAAACATCAAATTGCCATGCAACATCCACATAACTTTGTCACAATGTTTAGTGGGAAACACTTAGAGCAAAATATAACCCTCTCAGCTAAATACATGTCAGAGAGAAATATTCGTGTCTTTCAGTATGTATATAGAGGCAAACTGGAGTTAAGGAAAAACAACATTTTCAATAGAAGTATTTATTTTAGGTTGATTCTTAAATGAAATATTTGACAGCCTGAGAGTAAAATTGTAATTATTTACTGCAGGATTTAATTAAAATATGCTTATTTTTTGGGAAAAAAAGAAGAGCATCTCTCCTGATATGCCAGTGCTACACTATGCAGGCAAAATAAATAAGGCAACAGAATTTTGAAGTTCACCTTTACTGTGTGTATGCTTTGAAGTACTATTTATGGGTCAAATTCAAGAAGCACTAGAGGAGATCCCTGTGGATGAGGAGTTTGTGCTGTGGGATGGGAGAAGAAAGTAATATCCACATGTGACTCCTCTATCTCTCAATGCCACCTTCTTTTCTTCCATGGGGAATGGCTGGTTGATCCACATATTCACATAATTTCATTAAAAAACCTGCAAACTTTAATTTTCTTTCAATATAAAACCAGCAACAAAACCTTTTCTGCCTTACCTTATACCTGCATTTCACTGCCACCACTTTAAAGTCATGCATATGAGAGATTGGCAGGGTTTGGCCCAAAACAGTTGGTGCAATAACCTGCCTGTGTGTAAGTAGGTGCCTGTAACTTGCAGTCAGTTGTAGACAGATGACTTATTAGGGTTCATGGAGCTTTGGATCAGGATTGAGGTTACCATGGGTCTGCAGAAGATTCTATTAGTGGGAGATGGACCTCCTGGTGGACTCATGTTGTAAAGGCAAAGGGAAGGCTGCACACATATCCCTGACATTGAATGTTTCAAATTATAAAATAAATGTAATAGTGATTAATATCGATTTAAATATTATTATTAAAATACAGTATTTCACTGATAAGATGGTGGATTTGGCTGGCATTTGTAAGAGATGTGGCCCTCTGAGTGACCTAACCTGTTCCAGCAATAATCTGGTGAAGTTCTCCACTGATGTCTTTAAAGAGGATTGCTGGACAGAAATCTTTGTTATGCAGAAGACCAGATATGATTGGAAAGTATATGTGTGACTCACAATTTCAAATTGATTTCATGTATCACGTATGATGTACATCTTCCCTAGACAATAATCACAGCATCTTCCCTAGAAAATAATCACAACATCATTTAGTTTGGAAAAGACCTTTAGGATCCTGGTGTCCAACCATCAGTCCAGCACTGCCAAGTCTGCCAACAGACCATGGCTTCAAGTGCCACATCTAAACATCTTGTAAATACATCCAGATTTGGTGATTCAAATTCACTCCCCTGAGCAGCCTGTTCCAGTGATTGACAATCCTGTCTGTTATTAAATTTTTCCTAATACCCAATCTCAATTTCCCTAAGTGCAGCTTGAGACCATTTCCTCATGTCCTGTCATTTGTTGTCTGGGAGAAGGAGCCAACCCCCACCTGGCTACAGCCTCATTTCAGGCAGTTGTAGAGAGTGATAGGTTCTCTCCTGAGCCTCCTTTCCTCCAGATCAAACACCCCCATTTCCCTCAGCTGCCTCTCATCAGACTTGTGCTCCAGACCCCTCCCCAGCTTTCTTGCCCTTCTCTGGACTTGCTTCAGCACCTTGATGTCCCTCTTGCAGTGAGGGGTCCATTTGAGGTGTGGCCTCACCAGTGCCAAGTACAGGGGACGGTCACTGCCCTGGTCCTGCTGGCCTCACTCTTGCTGATACAGGCCAGGATGCCATTGGCCTTCTCGGCCATCCAGGCACACACTGACTCATGTTCAGCTGCTGTGAACCACTGCTCCAAGGTCCTTTTCTGCCAGGCAACTCCCCAGCCACTCTGCATCGAGCCTGTAGTATTGCAAATGCCATGCTGCAGGTGTGCAAAAAGCCAGTGTTTTAAAACTTTTCTGATGCATACTTGAAAGAGTAGGTTGTATGCATGCATGTGAAAAATGTGAAACTCAGAACTCCTTTCTAAGTGATCCTATTTGCTGACTACCACAAATTTCATCCTTTGCTTCTTCCAGATGTTTTTTCAATAATACTGATGTAGAGAATAGCTTTTCTTCACACAAGTGGTCTCAGTGTCCAAAGCAAACTTTGCCCATGATGACACCCTGAGGGGGAATCTGACAGAAGAGTCAGTTTCTATCTGTCCTTGGCTTGCACATGTGTTGCTGTCTGCATCAGGTTAAGAGAGTATAAAAATGCAGCTGACAACTCCCCTTAGGGATTCCCTTAGGAATTCTTACCATGTGGAATAATTATCAGGGCTCTGGGGAAGTTGTGGGGGAGCTTCCTTTCCCTCTGGGGACTCTGTTGAATAACTCAAGCTCCCTTGGTATTTGCACAGCTCTCTTTGTGTGAAGGACCAGGATTTAAAGCAAACAAGCAGGTAGCTACAAACAGAAAAAACAATCAAAAAACAATCTAATCATGTCTAAACAGAAGATCCTGCCAGACCTAGACAAGAAAGTAAGTGATGTTGTTAAGGGTGTATGATCCCAGAGCAGCTCCTGGCAGGTTCAGTGGGAATCATTACCTCCTTCGTGC
The DNA here is from genome assembly GCF_901933205.1 of Camarhynchus parvulus. Classification (NCBI taxonomy): domain Eukaryota; kingdom Metazoa; phylum Chordata; class Aves; order Passeriformes; family Thraupidae; genus Camarhynchus; species Camarhynchus parvulus. The sequence continues at coordinate 34,960,371 of NC_044586.1, read as the reverse complement.
GATGAAAATCAGGTCATTCACTGAGAGCCTGAACGTGGATTTAATAGCCTCACTGTGGTCGACGTGGTTTTCCTCCAAGGAGCTTTTGGCCTTATGTTACATGTTTTGAAAAGGACACATTTCTCCCCGCCCCATCCCTAAAATAAATTTTAAAAAACCCAATTGCTGTAAATCAAGTAAAATTCATAACTTGCTTGAGGTATCACAGCTGTTGATTAAAGACTCAACATCTTTGGGAGTGCATTGCTGCTAGGAAGATAAAAATCTTTTTGACAAAGTTGTGACCATAAAAATTGCAAGGCTTTAGTCAACAGTTAGAGAGGATTTGCATCTCCCTTATAATAAATAACAATAATAATAGCTCACATTTATACGATGCTTCCCAGATTCAAAATGTTTTACAAACATCAGCTAATTAATCTTGTTGAAATACTTTCTCTTGCAATACAGTGATATACAGTCCAAAATGTATCTCATAAAGGGGGCTAATGACTCATAAAATGCAGCATTTTCCTCACTGTGAGATGATCACTGTTTTTTAAAACGGCAAATATAAAAATCACACACCTTTATATTTATGCAGCCTATTCTTCAATTATTACATCTGTGCAGTAGCCACTGTAGTTAATTTGGGTTGGGAACATGACTGGAATTTGGATATCCATTTGGAATCTCTGGTCTCTTCATTCTCTTCTGTGGGATTTGTTCACCTTACAGGGGATTTGTGTCAGTCATCAGCAGCCTGATAAATATAATGGTATCCAGCTCCTGCTTAAAGTCTATGGGCAAAAGGGGCTGCTCAAGGAGCCGAGCCAGAGCAGGCACCAATCTTTGGGGCAGAATGGGGGTTGCGTCCCTCTGTGCAAGGTCTGCAGAGACCATGGGGGCAGAACAGCATTGGCAGCTCTTGTAAATACTCCCTGAAGTCTTTCTTATTGTGTTTGGGAGACCTGAAGGAAGATGTGCTGAATTTTCACTCCTTCTGTATCCCTTTCCTTGTATAGCCCATGTCACACTATGTCTCTGAAGGAACATGGATGAAACCTGTGGCAGTGCAAAGGTGTTCTTGACAGCACAGTTTTTAGCACCTGTTTCTTGACCAATGGCGTACTTGGTTTGCATGGCAAGGTTTTGGTAGTGGGTGTCTGCAGGGCTAACTTCCGTGAGAAGCTGCCAAAAGCTACCCCTGTGTCCAGCAGAGCCAATGCCAGCCAGCTCCAGGATGGACCAAGGCCCAGCACACCAGTGAGGGTGATAGCACATTTGGGGTAACAGATTTAAAAAGAGGGGAAACAAACCCTGTGCATCATCATCCAGAGACCAGGATGAGGAAATGTGAGAGCAAGAACCCTGCAGGCACCACAATCAGAGAAGAAGGAGGGGAGGAGGTGCTCCAGGCACTGAAGCGGAGATTCCTCTGCAGCCTGCGATGCAGCCCATGGTGAGACAGGCTGTCTCACTGTCCTCACTGAAGGTCCACAGGGGAGCAGAGATCCACCTGCAGCCCAAGGAAAACACCATAGTGGAGCAGGTAGAGGCCTGAGGGAGGCTGTGACCCAGTGGGAAGCCCATGCTGGAGCAGGGTCCTGGCAGGACCCATGACCCTGTGGAAAGAGGAGCCCACAGCAGAGCAGGTTTGCTGGCACAGCTGGTGAAACTGTGAGGGACTCAGGCTGGAGCAGTTTGTTCCTGAAGTACTTAACTCTGTGAGATGGATTCAAGGTATTTTTGTATGTTATCACATCACATGAACAATGTTTATATCACTACTGAAAGAGTATTGTGATACTTACAAGAGTAAACTGTGCTTTATTTACACATCTGAGAATAATTGTGTTTAGCTATCATTTCCTGAGCATGAGTTTGTTTTTCTGACTATTCTTTGCATTCAGTATTGATCATGGAGCCCTTTTTACATTTTTAAACTGAACCACATTGTCACCTGAGTGAGGGGAAGACTAATGAAAACTTTTCTGGCAAACAGGGATCAGCACTGTTCACCAACTTCTAATTCACATAAACACTAAGGAATTGACAATAATGTATGTGCAACCACTCAGTGATAAGTAGAGAACAGTTTAGGATAAAAGTAACCCTGAGATTAGCTCAGCTGTTTAGAGCATGGTGCTAATAGCACTGAGGCAGTGGGTTTGATCCCTGTACAGGCCCTTCACCTAAGGGCTGGGTTTGATGATCCTGTGGGTCCCCTGCAATTTGGAATATTTTGTGATCTGTGTATCATATCTTGAAATTACCATAAAACTAATAGAGAGAAGTATTCCCTCTTTACAAATATCTGTTTACACAAATCCTCTGGATAGATTCTGGATAGATGCTCATGCTAATATAAAAAGGATAAGCTCTCAGAAACTAGAGAAGACCTCATGAAAAACAGGTTAGAATGTGGAGTTAGCAAGTGAGGAATTGGGCAGGAGAGAGAAGTCCAAATGGCACGTGTCTTCTTACATCACATGGCTCTGTCATTATTTTTCTTAAAACTAAAAACTAAAACCTAAAAAAAAAAAAAAAGGATAGAGTCTCCAGCCAAGGTGTGAAACAGAGGGCAAACACTCCTCCCTCTGAAGGTATTGAAAGCCACATCTTCATAAGCAAGGAGAGAACATTGTTATATTGTTATGATTTATTTTGGGAGACATGGATCCAAACATTTTTTGGAAAACACCTGCTACAGAGCAGCATCTAGCATTGAAATTTTGAGTATAAGCATATAGGCTGCACTTTAATTACCTTGTGGGTACCCAGGCAAGAGTCCCATGAATACAGAGATGGCCAAGTTGCTAAGCTGATATAGCAGTACTGCAGCAAGTCTATGGTTTTGACTGTAGTATACTTGTCTTATCTCCTTTGACACCTCTTCTGGGAGAGCTGTTGAAGAGAGGGAACTTTTGGTATATGACAAGAAAAAGATAACTGTGTGCAGGAAGAGTTTTTGACAAGAAATTGTAATGTCCCTCCTCAGCCTCCTCACGTCCTCTTCTGTCTACCCATACATTATAAATGGAGTTGTTTTAATAGATCCTATACATTTTTCTTTTCAAGACTTTTACATCATTTTGACTGACATTAAGGCAATTACAGAGAAAATTCTAAACCACTTCTTAAACATGAAAAAATAGTTTCGCTCCTTTTAATAATGCCTATGTATTTGAAGAAAGATGAGCAACCTCTCTGTAATCTTGTAACCCCTGCAAAACATCTCTTTCCCTGCATCATTACTCTTAGGGATCTGCAAGGAGTAATTAGGATAATTCTGTGTAGATTTAAGCCCCTTGTGAGAGTTTATACTGCCCAGAATTACTATAATTTATTTATATATTTTTAAATTTCAAAAGCAAAGGACTCATTATAGTCAAGTATTGTTCTTCCAAGCTAAACCAGACTAGTATTTTACAATTGTAGCACAGTGTGGAAAGAACAGAAATAAATAAATCAGTTGGTGAGCCACTATCATTCACTTTACATAGTAAAAACCAAATACAGCTGTCATTTCCTAACTTTCATTGAAAATAAATTGAAAAAGTATATCATTCTTTAACCTAGCAAGGAAAGAGAGAATTGTCTAATATTCTGCAATGCACATTATTTGTGTAATACATATATTAAAACGGGGGGGGAGAACAGAATGAAGGCGTGAGGTGACATAAAGTTGTAAAACTAGATTATCATATCCCAGAATCATAAAATACTCATTTGTAAGACACAGAGAATAAAGAAGAAAAAATCAATTAAGAGTAAGCAAAATAAATAGCAACTGTTTCTGTCTTCCTACACTGCTTTGCCGCTACTCTATCAAGCAGATAACAGGGTAGGTGAGTGTGGGTGTTGTAAAGGTCCAACTGACTCAAACCCTCAGATTTTTGAAATAGTGTACAACACTGAAACATTACTTTTCAAGGATGCCAACATAATTACATAGACTTTTCATCTGGAAAGCAAAAGAAAACTACTGTCAGTTTTCATCCAGCTTGGTGGATCGAAGTCACAAAAGTAAAGCAAAGAGTAAGGCCCTGTGGCTCTTTGTCAATGTGTTCAGGGGCATATAAAGCTTTAGTAGCCCAGATGAATGAGCAGGGCTGCCTTCCATAAGGTATCATCCTTTTTCCAAACACCTGACCTGGGAGTCAGCCATGCTGAGCACAGTTTTGACCTTCACTCCTCGTTGGCCAGACTAAGCACTGAGCCCCATAATTTGGTGAGTTCAACCGTGTGACTCATGCTTGCCCTCCTACATCTGGCCATGCCAACAAAACTAATTCCCAGAGGAGCAAAGAAACAATGATCAGTTTCCAGTAATTCTCCTCTGACACAGGAAGTTTTGGACCAAGCAGAAAGTCTTAATTTTTGTCACTTATCCCTTCTACTGCTCAAGGGTGGTTCATCCCACATCCTGCCACTTTGTGACTCATTATTACTGAAATCTGTAAGATTTTAATAATCACAATTTTGGATTTCTAAAACAGCTCTATTGAGGTTTTCCATTTTAAGGGGCTCAGATAGCCTGTGCTAGAGGATGATTGATGGCCAGCTGACATGTCTGGGGTGCTGAGAGCTAGTGAAATGCACACTGATGAGAAACCTGCTCACAAAGATAAAGGTTCTTTTTTGCAGTTATTCATAAAAAACACTGTCCAGTTTTCCTTGGAGCAGCTGCTGGTCACACATTAATTACCCTTTAGAAAATACCGTTACCAAAGGCTAATAAGGTTTAACCCTGTTGAGGAGAAAATACTTGTCCTGTAAAATATTTTTCAATAATCAAGATGTAATGACTTCTTTGAGAAAAAAATAGCAGATTCTGTGTTTAGGGGAAAGTAAAGAGTTACATACTATTCAGCTCCTTCAAAGGACCTCATGAAACACAGGACATGAATTATATTCTAATTGGTTATATCCTAATTGTGTCAGATTACACAGAGAAATAAACAAAGCCTTTCCCATATAATATACCTGACAAGCATCTATTATAGCATTCTCCAGAAGCAATTTCCAGTGAGCCATATTTTCATGCACAGTCTTATTAAAAAGTAAAGGAAATTGGAGAGCATATTTGACAGATAAAATTAGGAAATTAATAGACACAGATAATCCACTCAGATATTCAGAACAGGTGTATGAAAAATTCAAATTCAAAAGAACTGGAGAGGAAATGCTTCAATATAGGAAGAGAAAAGTGAATGGTACTATAGGTTTGCTTTCTTATTTCTTAGCATTATTAACTTACATACATGCATAGAGTAGCTGCAATAGGTACTGACCAAAACTGGAAACATTTTTGGTCTAATCCTTTATATATACTAAATCTGACACAGTCTGATTCTCCCTTCTTCTCCGTCCTTCCCAAAAATATCCATTTATACATTGTACTCAGAGTAAAAAGCACACAAATTTTAACTGCATGCTAAATATAATAATCATCACAATAATATCGCTTTGTCCATAGACATATTCACATAATGTAGATAAGTTCTTGATTTGTGAATAAAATCATATAATAATTTTGTTTTAAGTTTAAACTGTCCACTATTTCTTGCAGCAGTCTTGGAAAAATATATGAAATAGTAATATTTTTCCTCAACTCTTTTTAAATACATGATTTAAAGTGCATGTAAGATGTATGTATCTGTGCACACTTTAAATGTCATTATATGAAGTTCTGTGCATGACAGTTCACTATGGAGCCACTGGCAAAGCTCAAATTGATTTTGAACTTTACATCTGCATATTAACAGATGATGGACAAATCTGCAACTTCATATAGCAGTTACTGTGTAAGTGACAGGTCTTACATCTGCTGGGAATAGTGGTGTTGAGGATTATTGCCAACAGATTCTCTTCTAAAGGATGGATTGTTTTCATTGTATTGAGCATATTCTACCCAAGGATATATCTTTTACATAATTTGCTTAATTAATTTTTATTGAGCAAAAAGCCATTTCTAAAGAACTATTTTCAAATTTGGCACTGGATAATATACTCTTTTGATGATGATTATTACATTTATCTTCACTTTGGGAAGGTAGTACAAGAAGATGGCAATAAAATAAACCACAGTCTATGGTGTGCCTTAGATGTGGCATTGATTATGCGGCTGTGACTTTTCCAATGTACCCCCGTTCCTGCCACCCAATCAAGCTCCTGACAGTAATGATTCAGGTTCTCATTCTTATTGAGCATCCCTTTCTATTTCTGTAAAAAGGCTTTTGGCTTCCAAACAGGTGTAACCCTTTTTTTCTGTACCTCATTAGGCACTTTGCCAAGGAGAGAAAGGCTGATTCAACTTTCCTGTCAAACCGTCTCTTTTAAAGTGGCACCTTTGAAAGTGAGATCTGATATTTTGCTCATGTGTCTGGGCTCAAGTTCGGAAGGCAACAGAGCGTTCCTGGTTATTCCAGAAATAAAATTCTGAAGCTTTAAGGTTGACATTGGAACATGGGGTTTGTTCCTGCATCTCTCACTGAAAAATATATTGTGTTTCAAATATTTCCAGTAAATTTGACCACAGATAAATAGACCTGCTATGGTTTTCTTAAGGTGTAATTATTCATATGAAAAAGCTTTGCAGAAGATCAATTCTGATGGCTTTTGTTTGGGGAAAAAACTTACGCATGGGCTGAAACCCTTTTACTCCAAACCATTTGCTTTGGAGTAAAAGAGTTTCAGCCCATGCAAAAGCTGAAAAAAAATATTCTTCATGTTAATATGTTATATCTGGTGTCTTTATCTTTTACATATTTGGGCTGCAGCCCTCCTCAAAACCTGTTAGGATGTTCCTTGCTCTGGGGAGCTGTCTCAGAGCCAGTGCCTTTCTGTGCACACCCCAGAAATGACATCCTTCAGTTCCATTGCCCACAGTCAACAGAGCTCCTTTTCTTGTGGAACGATGCCTTGTTATGGTCTTTGTTTTGATTCTGTCATGCTGCCTTGCCAAGTCATTTATGATCTCTTCTGATTCAGCGACTTACTGGTGAACAAAAGGCCATCTCACTCTACTTACATCCTTTCCAAGATATTTTTGCTAGCAGAAGGCCTAGGAACAAATGTTCTGCATTGGAAGCTTGGCCTCTAACCTGGTTGCAAGTTGGTGTGGGGCCAGTTTTACACCTATATAGATCACAGCTAAGCGATGAATGTTAAGGCTGAGGTTTATGCAACCAGCTACAACATTTAGCTGAACCACACCACATGGAATAAGTAGTGATTACATGGAACCTTCTCTAACTAGTTTTAATTACAAAATTTGGATGCAAGTGTGGATGTGATGAATGCATAGATAATAACTTGAAAAAGAACCACCATTTTATTCTTGTTCTTTTTAGTGTGTTAAATCTCTACTGTAGCTGTCATGTGCCAAAGCTGCGTGTTCAGGATTTCAATAACCACTTCCTAAGCTAAAGCTAAGCCTATTTTGCACATTTGATCTTAGTCTCAGCCTGTAGTTATACTCTTAATTGCCTGTTTTCCCACCCAGTTAATGCCTACAGTTTGCTCCCCTCATCCTGGACTCAGTCCAGCTTAGGAAACAAGATGTCCTGTGCTCTTGCCATTGGAATTGTATGTCATGAACAGTGACCAGCTGCCTCCAGCAAAGCCATAAGGGTCTGACCAATGGGTCACATCTGCTGAGGGGTGCTGTGTTGGGAATCATTCCCTGGGCTGGTGGGGATCTCAGCTGGCAGGCAGGAGCTGGCAGTGGTCACTGCCTGGCAGTGGGACCAAGGCTGGCTGACCTCAGCTGCAGGACTTGCCTGGGTCCAAATCTGTGCTCACCACAAACCAGCTTCCTTGGATTCCAGCCTCAGCCTGGGCAAAAAGGCTGTATGGGAACATCTCACTCATCCAAGAGCTCATGCAGTTGTGTCACCATAACACCTGCACCACTGTAGCCTCCCTCAGGCTACCACCATACAGGCTTAAAATTAATAATGTAAAAATTAAAGGAAGAAATTAATTTAAAGATCTCCTGATTATGCTAGACAATGTGCCTACTTATCCAGAAAAAGATTATACATACAAGTTACAAAGAATGTTTGCAAACATTATAGTTAATGTGCACACCTTATCAACATACATTGATTTTATACACATCCTTTAATTTAAATAGCTTTGATTTTCTGTCTGGAAGACAAAAGAGAACAGTAATGGCCATCGCTTACTGAATTTACAGAGTTGTGCATTAGCTCCTCTAAAATGATCTTGTGTTTGTTATGCTTTACACATTAATATTTAAAAGAATATTACAAATGCTGGTAACCCGAGTCATGTAGACATTATAGAAATAAATTGCATATTTGATATTAATTTACCCTGTTACTTCCTATCATCCTCCATAAGATAGTACACCTCTTGGAAAGCTACCAATAGCAATCTCTGTGTGCCAGTTTATTACCTGTAGAGATATCATTATTCCCCTGTGACAGCAAAGTCAAATTCAAGGCATTTTTCATAAACTAGGAAAAATTACCTTTCCAGTGACATATGACACAACCTTCAACTGCTAAATGAATCCAAGAAAAATTCTCTTGTGGGAAAAGACCTTGCATATGATTTGTCAGCCTTAAAAATACTTCTTGAGAAAGTTAATTCAGAGAGACTTTACAACTGAGCACTGTTTTCTGTTTATATTTAATCCGTACTCTGCTATGATGCATTTCAGAAACAAAACTACAAAACAAAAATTTGCTTTGCAAAACTTCAGCCGTACAAAGATTGTTAGGCATCATGGTGAAATCTGAGACTTATTGGCAATCTCACATAAAAACTGTATTTATAAATGTCATGTCATGATTTTCAGTACTGAGGTGTTCCAAGAGATTGGTGCTGTGATGAGGAGCCTGAGGAATGGAGACTAAAACCGAGGCAAGGTGTCTGGGGATTGACAAGGGAGTTAAAGTAGAATGAAGTGGTTGAAGCAAAAAGCATCAGTTTTGGAGATGAGGGGAGGACAGAAGGATATTCATAAAAGAACACATTCTTTCCAAACTCTCACACAGATTTAACCTTTTTGCTATTGCTAAAGACGTTTCTGTAAAGCTAATTGGCTCCTGGGCTCCTTAGTGCTGGCTCATACGCAGAATGATAACCCAGAGATGCTACTGCACCCCACAGTTACTGAGATGGGGTAGGTACACTGTGCCTGCCCAAAGCCCAAGGAAGGGTTAATGGCTTAATTACCTCCCCTAGCTGAGATCAAGCTGTGGATCTGAACCAGCTGCTGCAAGAGACAGCTGCCTGGGCATTATGGAGCAGCAAATGGTGAAGCTGCAGGCTGCCCTGGAGGCTTCAGAGATGCAGGCTGACAGGAATGGTAGAAAAAGCTATGTGGCGAGAAAAGCTGCCAAGCAGGGAGATAGGAAGATGCAACAGAAGAAGGAGATGTAGGGAAGGGTGATCTGCTATTGCCTGCTCTAAAGCTGTCAGGAAAGAACATCTCTGAATGTCGCACCTGAATGGCCTAGGGTGTTTGAAGTTGAAGTAAGGGCTCGTAACTGAGTTTGCAAGCCCTTGTACAGGGTCAGAGGGTGGTGCTCTTATGATTGGGTAGGGTGGCATGGAATGGGGATGCTTGTCTTCACTGCAAGCATGTACAGCAGGCTTCTGCTGTCTTGGTGGAGATTCAGCTGTACAATAGAGCTCAGTGCTGTGCAGAGACCCTGAGGCTACTTCTGACAGCAGCACTGTGTGACAACTTTGTCGTGCTTGCTCTTGCACAGGTGATCTTGCTGAAAAACATGTTGGAGCAGTCGGAAGAGCAGTGTTTAAAGCAGCTAAACCTCTTAACCCCAGCTGGATCACAGCTCTTCCAGGTGATGCTGTGCTATATAGATAGACTAAAAATATTGCAAAAGCAAGGCTCTGGGGTTTGCTGAAATAGGGTGACATTACTAGTCTTCTCTATCCTGCAGACTTGGAAAATTAAGTTTGCTGTCTGCATATTCATATAATCTTAGAATTGGAATTTCCTGGAGTCTGAAGAACTTGCACTTCAAATAAAACCATAGGAAATTACTTATGTACGTAACTTTTCAAAAGCAAATTGAGCAGCATTTTAAGGAAGGGAGCTACAGGAAAATTGTCTCAGGAGTGGGGCAGGCAAGAAGGCCACATTCCTGCAAAACTGGGGTCTGTATTCTGTCACTGTCTAACTCGAACCTGGCTATATGTGAGCACAGCTGCCAGTGAGAAGGTCAGAGTGCACCCAGCTGGGGCTGAAGGGCATCATGCTTGGTGTGTTTGGCAGGAGACTGACCTGGCATCAGCATAGCTGGTGGTGTATGCCTGCTCTTTCTGATAAAGCAGAAGCTAAAAACCCCTCATAAGAAATGGAACTCAGTTCTATTACATACTTCCCAAAAATTACACAAGGACTTATGATGTTGCAGTCCTGGGTATCCCACTACTTTTTCTTTAGAGTACTTGTTTTGTGCCATTACTCTCACTCCCACTATTTAAACATCATTGATACTTTTTCAGAATGCTAAGATTTCAAGCGTGTAAACCCCCCCAAACATATATTCATATCTCATTTTTAAGCATGCAGCCATTTCTCACTACAGTAAGTGCAACGTTCCAAGAGGCAGGTTGCCAGTCTGTGTCTCCTAGTGCTGGTAATTATGTAGAAGCACCTGGTAACTGATCATAGTCTGGGGTTTGGGGAGAAAAAATGGGGAAAGAGTGATAAGAACTCGTGCATGGTGGAGTCATGCAGAGATGGCTGTCTCTGTAGCTGTATCCTCTGCAACTGCTGAAATGTGAGCACAGGGTGAAAGCTCTCTCCCTTGCTGTGTTTCATTCTTTGCTCAACCTCATTGTAACTCCTTTCCGTCCTCCTGTCTTCTCAGTAGAGAAGCATTTGCCCATCGGTATTTTGCAGTGGGTGGCTGTTCAACTCACAGAGAATTTTGGAACATGATCAGCTATTCCAGACGTTGTTATTTCAGTGTTTCCATGGGGTGCAGCATCTAGGCACCAACAGTCATCAATAGCTCTTTTCCTCAAAAGCTTTTCCAGTGTTTGGAGGGGTGAAGATAGCAAAGGGGCTATGGAAAAAGGCTGTGGCTGTACTCAGAAGTCAGCTGCTAAGTTTTGTCTAGTCTGGGCTAGAGAGTCAGCTGTTGGACCATCCTTTCTATTGCTTGACCTGAACTTACTGTGTTTGAACTTATGTAAGGCTCAGAGAAACTGCTGGACACCTACCTATTTGTTGGTAGGGGAGTTTACTGGGCTTTTCATGCCTGGGAAGTTTCCTTGAACTTCAATGCCTGCTGTGGCATATGCTTCTGTGAACATCCTTAGTCTCTTTCCATCTAAGAAGTAGCTATATCTGATCATGGGAAACTGCATTTTCTTCTGTGTTATATTTTTGTCATTTGTTCTGATCATGTGTTTTAAGGATGATACCTAATTTCAGTAAAACCCAAGGTTACCATTTAAAATAACCCCTCTCCTTACCAGAAAGATTACCTGATATGTGACCGCTTGATTAAATGGAAGAGATTTTCAGGGATGACTTATTTTTCTTTATAAGCCTGTATTTAGTAAGAGAGAATGCAAAGGAGCTGGCTAGATAAAAACCAGAATCTGCAAGCTTCAAGTGCTTTTAATGCAGAACAAAATGAGGGTCTATAATGTACAAAAAATTATTTTTCTTGTAGCTTCCAAAACTGTCAGCATTAAGAAAAGTAACAGAAAGGATTAATGAAAGTAACAAAAAGGGCTTTTTAAAAATTAGAAACATCAGAAACATTCTCCCTGCTCCTTTCAAGAAGACAGACTGACCATAATTCCACTGTCCACAGTTGTCCAAGTAATGAATGAGGAGTGTTTGAGCTGTTCTGTAAGGTGAGAGGACAGCTAAGTCATTAGTGTTGTATTAAACAACACCTATTGTGACGACACTCCAGCTAAGTTTTCATCTGAATGTCCTTTGCAGTACACGTCCCCTGACACTTTTAATTTTTAGAAATGCTTTTTAATTTCTGTGTTTTATCAGCAGAATGAAAATCTGGTGTGTGCAAATCCACCCTGAATTTAAGCAAGTATGTTACGATGCTGTATCTGATCATTCATCTTCTCCAAAAGTGGGATTAGTGAGAGTTTACAATTATCTAGCTTTACTTCTCTTGAAAAGGTGTTGCAAAATTAATGTCACTAAGATACAAAACCATTTTTCTTGTGGCAAAAATCACACAAGTCAGAGCTTGCCACTTACATTTTCCAGGGTAAGTTTGATGATTATCCTTTAAATGAACATTGATTTTTTTTCTGTAGATCCCATTATTTTCAATCCAGAGAGATTGTTCTGTCTTCTTGCATACCTATTATAAATGAATAGCAAACATTTTCACCATACATTATTGCTTTTTTTCTTAAAAAAAGAGATGGCCTAAACCCTTAAACCAAACCTCCCCCCTTCCCCATGATGTGCTGAATGCCAGATCCAGACTATTAGTGCAGGAGATATTTCTGTGCTTTTATAACTGGCTGACCCACAAGGTGGCACTAAAGAGAAAAGTGACAACTTGGCTAATAAAAAGTGAAAACCAAAGGCAAAATACCATATGCTGAATCAATATTATTTTAATTAGGAGCATAGTTCCTTTATTGTCAGTTAAATTTTATTTTCTGAAAAGCCTTAAAGCTATACAGCAGTGAGGATGGTTCATTGCCCCCATCCCACATCAAAAGTTAAGTTTTTAAAAGAATGAGCAAGACATAGGCTGTCTGCTTATCACAGCTCCAGAATCTTAAGGAAGGTGATTGTGATCAAAATGTAGTTTAATTAATTTTCTTCTCTAAGGAATAAGGAATTCAAATGAACTAAAACCTGAAAACTTTTGAATCATTAGTCATATTGGTAAGAGATATGATACCAGGAATTGTGTGTTGCCTGCAATGTAAATGTATTTTCTTCTGGAATGTTTTGATTGTTTAATTTTTGTGGCTTTGTTGTTAAGTGCTCTGGTCTTACTTCATAAGCAAATTATTTGAAGTACTGGGTTCTGTGATCAGGAATTATATACCAACAGGGGTTAAATCTTGCCACTTTGATGATGAAAATGAATCCTCACGAAAAACATCTTATTAGTAAAACTCTTTTTGAAATCCAAGTTTTACGTGAGTAGTTAGATTAACACTTTTCTAACAAGAAAGTAGGAGCCACAACTACTGTAGACTGTTCTGTAGAATGCTGACGTGAAGCTTACAAAATAATGAAGAAGTTATATGTGTGTCAATTTTAGACCTTTAAAACCAGAGTAGTTATAAAATTTTTAATTTTCCTGAGATGCGTGCCTATGGTATCAGCACTATTATGGGCGATAGGGGGCAGGAGTTTACTTGCAGAAACAAACCCAAAATAGTACAAATGCATTAAGAAGAAAATCCTTAAAACTATTATGAAATATTTTTCTCTGAATTGAGCAGTGTTACAGAATACCTGGTAGTGGGCTCTGGGGCCCATCAAATCATCAGATATATTGGTAATGTATTTTGATCCTTAATGAAATTGCAACTTTACAACCATCCTGGAAATCAAGAGTCACCCATGGGTAGTTTGAAAGGCTTGGATCTAGAATTATTACTAAGTAGGATATTTTAATGTATTTTAAATATTGGTTAAATTACCAGTGCCGCTGCTGCATTTAGAATAGTTTTATCACTACAAGTAGTTACTTGTTTTGTTTTTAGTTTCATTATTTAAAAATCAATAACTGGTATTCTACATTCAGAGACCTTGTTTGATTCACTCACATTATTCATTTTGTGAGAAAGTTGAATCATATAATCCTCAGGATTCCAGTAAAATCAAACCCAGAATAATTTTGGCTAAAAAGAGCACTGAAACAAACAATCTTGCCCAGTCAGCTGAACTCCTCTTCCCTTTCATAATTTGTGTCCCCTGTATATGACTATCCTTTGGCACCTGCTCCATTTTAAAGGCCAACCCAAAGAAAGTAATGTTCTGGAAGGTACCAAAGTGCTTTCTTGGAATGAATTATAAAATCATAGCAACCATAAACACACTGACTTTTTTCCTTGCAGTCCTTATTCAGAGATAGTTTGGGATCAACCAGCATTTAGACTGAGGGGTCTCACAGTGATTCTGTTTGTAGATGCTGGTGATTGTTCTAACAGATCTTTCTTCTTGAAGGACTATTGTGGGCTGATCTTCCCTCAGCTGTAAAATTTTCACCACATTTCTGAAAATACTGCCTATTTTATGCTTATGCTGGACATTTGGCAAATCAAAGATCTCTAAGGTGCTTTGATTGTGTAGATCAGGGGAGGTGATCATTGAAGGCTGAGATGAGTATCGTATCTTTTCTCAGGGAGTCCATAGCAGGATACAAAAGATTATGGCGGAGCTGACAAAATACATTCATATTCTCATACAATGTCTACTAGACACAAGTATGGGGCCTGAGGCAGGTGATGGTAAAGCACAAGTATTCTTGCACAAGGTGGGACTTTCTAGATAAGCTGAATCAGGAGACCCACAAGGAAATATCCATATTTTTGCCTTGTAAAATGGAAATGGGACATAGAAAGAAACAAAAGAGCATATTATGTTTATAATTACTGTAATGTTACAAAATGTATTGAAATCCAATTCCAGAAGCCTGAATATTTATTGTAGAGTTTAAAGGATGAATAGATTATCCATACATGTTTTTAAAAATGGGGTTTAATTTAAATTTTAATTGAAGTAAACCCTTGCCTTGCCCACTACAATGTTCCTTGTATCTTTAATGAAAAAGGTTCAGTAGATAAGACACAATCTAGACATGTAAATGTTGGTTCTTAACACAATCTGGAGTTTCCACAAATAATTCTTCTTGTCCCCCTGAGACTAACTTCTTACTACTAATTGATTCCAATTAGCCAGTTTTAAGTGTAATTATTCAGTGAAAGAAACAAACACTATTATATCTATGCTCTACATTCCACTACTAAAACCATGGCATTATTGAACTTGTGGAATTGAAATGGTTCATGCTTGGAAAAAAGGTATCTTCAAGAAGCTGTGTTTAAAAACACTGAGAAAAAAATCTTATAAATAAATTGGAATATACTTTAACTAAAACTTGCTAGTGGAGAATGAGGACACTTATTTTCCTGCTTAAGTTACTGCTGTAATGAAGAAAAAGAAATGTGAGGAAGAAAAAGAAAAATCAGTTGCTGATTTGATGTGGATAAATATGAAAACAGAACAACTGGGGAAAAGAATACATGTCAGACACCCAAATTGAAAATTTAAAATATTGAGGTCTCATATGAAAGTAGATACTCTATTCCTAAAACTTGAGAAAGAAAATGCTGACTTTTGAAAAATGAAAAAGTATTATGACTTTGTAGGGTAGTACTGAGTAGTTTAAAAGGACGGGAATATAAAGGAAGTAAATTCCTCAACAAAGGGTGGCGATGGTGTGACTTCAAGGCACAAGGTGAATGGAAAGCAGCAGGTGGTCACTGGGGCCTGGTGGTGCCCAGACAATGCTCTATTGATGCCTCCTGTGATGTTCCTTCCAACTCCAGAGGTGACAGGAAAGCAAGAGGTGATGATAATAGAAAAAAGAAGGAGGGGAAGAGAAGGATCAAGATTACTACGGAGCCTCTCTGTCCTGTGGCAAACTTCAATCTTCTCATTCCATAGGACTTTACCCACAGCACTAAGCCCAGTATGAACATGAACATGTTCAGAACATGTATCTGTTCCTTTAACAAAAGGAAACACAAAACTTGTCCATGATAAAGCCATACCTAGACATCTGGACATCTCTAGCTGTAAACTAAACATAAATCATGCTTACTATCAATGAACTCAAGAAAGAAAGCTCATTTATACAGATAACATGAGGGTGAAGGAGCAGAAAACAATGGAAAGCATGTCCTTTTCTTGGGATGTTTAAGCCAGCACAAATCACCGTGTGTCAGCTTGTTTTACAATCCAGTGTTTTCACTTTTAATTAGAAAGTCTTTCCCTTAGCATTTTTCTTAGCAGCAATTTTTAAACTAAACAGAAGGTGTATTCCCCAGTGCCATATGTTAAACCTGACATGTTACTGAAAATGTCTTCTGGAAAAAACAAAGCAAAAGAAAACCAACTAAAAAACCACTAAATATAGGACCACTGTCCCACTCCACTCTCTTTGGCCTACTTGTAAGCCTCAAGAGCACACAGCTGTCCCATTAGGCAGTATCAATTCTTTGAGGAATTAGTCATAACTGAAAAGTCAGTGGATGATAGACTGATAATTTCCTCCTTTGCTTCACTGGCGACCTGTGTGGCTGGAAAGAGTCATCCCCCACTTGGTCTTGTAAGTAACGGCTAGACAGAAGCTGTGTCTGTGGGGAGTGAGTAGTTCATAATACTCTGAGAGGTCATCTTGTTGATGTTTTTTGACCAATATATTAGTAGGATATGAAGTGTAGTCCATTTTAGAACTTAAACAGAAGGGATTAAGACCTATGGGTATCCTTGACTTTAAGGTACGCAAGGAGAATCCAGCTATGACCAGAGAAATGCCTGACTGAGGGTGAAAGGGTCAGTGGAGCACTGACTGATGGGGGCTGATGCAGTCTTTTTTCCCCTGTAATTCTTCCCAATATAAATTGTTGACTTTGGGCTTTGCATAGGACACTTTCTGAGCCTCTTTTTAATTTGACTTTTTTTGTGAGTAGTGTCAGTATGATAAAGTCTGTCTGTAAACTTCTGCTATATACAGATGAATGAAGGATGGATCCCTTGGATTAAAAAGCAGCCATAGTTAGGCAGACTGAGAAAAATACAATGTGCCAATCTCTGGGTTGGATGAACTGTACCCAGCTGCATGATATACAATGAAGTTACTCATTTATAGTGCTTTTCTTCCAAGACTGTAAAGTACCAGTGTGTATACTGAGAGGTGTTGTGTGCAATCTTAATGTAAAATAAACTACAGCTTTATGTGGGTCTCTCATCAGCTCTTTGGGAGCCATGCTACAAGCTGGTATAGAATTGGAAACTGTGCTATCTATCTGAAGTTTATCCATGTTTCTTCTGATACTTGTCTAGGTAGGGCCATCTCCATAGAAATTCAGTTAAGGTGAGACACACTCTTTTTTTTTTGTATGAGTACCTGAAAACCTAGGCTATAAGCTCATAAAATGAGATTGCATACAAGATGTTGATGGCCTAGGGGAAGTTTTGAACAACAGGAAGTCAATATCAGGATTTTGCTGAAAAAATGATCCATGATCTGGTATATTTTCAAACAGCCTTCGCAGAAAGACCAAAGGAGTTGCAAGCTTCAGAGGCAAAACCCATGAAATCCATGTCTATGTTTATAACTGTGGACAAATGAAAAAACAAGAATTTTTCCCAGATGTACACACAAGGTTTTTCTGGGAGCTGCATGCCTTTGTATTTTCTTCAGCAAAATGGCTATATATAACAGTCTGTACACTAAACTACTTGCAGAGAGTAGCATTTGAGAACAAATTACCAAGTTAATACCTTCTTTGACCTGTATCTGGTCAAGCTGTATTTTAGAAACCTGTCATTACTAATATGAAGAAGAAGTTAATCTGGTAATATGAAGTTTCAGAATGATGGATGAGTCAAGGCTCATGAGCTATTTAACACAATACCTAGCTGCACCTTCTTATTGTAAGTCTCCAGACTGACAAGCCCAAAGAGGAGGGGTCGCAAACCACTCAATACTTTGTTTCTGCAATGGTGAAATTTGGAGGTGAATCTAGACAGCCTTAATTCCCACCACTCATGCCTTGTGCCAGTTTTTGGAGTGCTATTCCAACTTGGCTTAAAAGGAATCAGCCTCATGACTCCTCATAAGGATGCAACTTAAACCTTTTACATACCCTCTCTTATACTGACCCTTCAATTTATAGACTATTATTGTTGAAGCTAAATTGCATGACTGACTCCCTTGGCAGGGCTTGGAAGATTTCAGCCTGGAGAGCACACACTTGTATCTCCCTCTCTTAAAGTGGCAGACCTGGTTAGCCCAACTGCCGGCTACTCATCACTTAACCTGTGAAACTTGTAACTATCGAACTGTATTTCATTAAATTATTTAAAGTCAGAAATGTTTATAAATGGGACATAAATATACCACTTTATTCCAGGTTACTTCTACTCTTGAATTACATCTTTGCCTGAACATCTCCCTGCACTGCTGACAAGAACAAACATAACTGAAAGTGCAGTTCAGAGAGTGACAGAGGAAAACACTGCCTATTTTACTAATGCCTGATACTGACATCCTGCACACAAAATCTTAAAAGCACTCATGCACTTCCTTTTGTGCCCACTTTTAAAGGGTTTAATGAAACATATAGAAACTGACATTTTAAACCTGTAGCTTTGGATGTTATTTTGCCATGTCAGTTTCTTTTTTTTTTTCCAAATCACATAGCAATAGTTTTCTACCTTTCTGCATCAAACTTCAGTCAACAAATAATGAAGGCTTTTTTTTAATAAAATGTTTCTGTTCTTTGACCTGTTCTAACAGGTGGGCAGCCAAATATCACCACAGGAAATATAGGGCAACACTAATTATTGAGCAAAATCTTAGTCCTCCTAGGACATCCAAACACAATTAGCAAGTGTATCAACATACCTCTAATTAAAAATTGTTAAGATTAAAAACCTTTTTTTTGACTGTGCTGCAAGATAAAAATAAAGGCTCATTTCTTTCCAAAGACAGCAGACCTGAATACAATCCTTCTACAGGAATATATAAGGAAGCTAGCAAACTCCTTATACTGAAACTGGTAATCCTTAATCTGGTTTAAGTGTCAATAAATGATCATTTGTATTCAGCAACAGTATGCAAAGTGATGTAACACTTCTTGAAGATGTCGAAGATTCAGGACAAAGAAAGATTAGGCATTTCCTCTTGAAGTAAAATGGCTAATATATCACATTTAATGAAACTCTTCAGATTTTCTTTGCTTATGAAAAAAGTGATTTTTATTTTTTGTTCTTTTCACTATGGAAAGTAAGGCCTTTATCCTGTGAATTGTTATGTATGCATTTAACTTGATGTACAGCATATATTCCCATAGATTCCACAGGACTGAATGCCAAAGATAGACACATCTGTGACTGCTTACAAGATTGGAGCTGAGGAGCTTCAAAAGAGAAAATGAACAGAGATAGTTTTTGAAGTATGCAAGCAAAATAAGGGGAACAGAGATGCTCTCAGACATTGATCTAGATCCTTGCTGTATATATTAATTCTGTGTGTTTGCAGATCCTATGTACAAAAGTTTGGGTGCAGGTGGAAAAAGTAGGCTGATTCGGTTTTCCAGACAGGAGCTCACTCCTAGGGGTACTCAATCCAAGTGTTGCTGCTGCATTATCGAAGGCAGCATTTAACACATCTTTAAATCCCTTCAGCTGAGGGTGGGGGTTCAGCACTGACAGGAAAGAGAGTAAGAGAGAAAGTCCTGGGGCCGCGGAGTTACGGCAGGGGGATTTCTGAAAGTACCAGCCAACGCTTACGGCGCGATTTTTTTTCTGGGCATATTAATCCTATCGATTTAAGTAGGAGTATTTATCCTTTTCTGAGCTCCATCCTCACGTTAGTATGACAGCACTATTGTCGTTCAAACACGTAGTCGGCGGCTCTTTATTAAGTCTCTATAAATACGGCACAGTAAGGGCATTCAATATTTATGTGGAGAGCACACGCATTTGTGTGTAATCCCGGGCAGTCCGGCGGCTCGGAGGCTTTGCAGCCTCCCCACTCCCGGCGCAGCCTGGCCCTCGCCCTCCGCCCGCCCCGGCCGGGGCTCCCTCCGCCGCCTCAGCGACCTCCCCCGGAGCCGCCGCGTGTGACACACCGGAGAAAAGCCTCCCTCGTCCCCGCGTCGCCCCCGCCTCCCGCCCCCGCCCGCTCCCCCGGGGCGCCGCCGTCACCGCCGGCAGCCGGAGCAGCCGCTGAAGCCGAGGGGCGGCGGGGCTTGCCCGCCTCTCCCCCCTTCCCATCCTTTCCCTTCCCTTTCCTCGCCTCTCCCCGGTGCCTATATATAGCCGCCTCTGCTCGAGCCAGCCGGGAGATTGCTCTGTACCTGCAGGAGACAGGAAAGAGAAAATAAGAGGAGCGACTCTCAGGAGCCTGACCCGCTATCAGGAAGAGGAAGACGGGCCGGGCCCGCGCCGCTGTCCGGTGCCACCGCCCCCGGTGCCGGGCGAGCCCTGCTGGGACGGGCCGACCTGCGCGGCGGCGCCCCGGGGGCGCGCATGGCTCGGGCGCTGCCGGGGCCGGGCGAGGAGCCCGACCCCGGCCTCGGCGGCTCGGGACGCGGGGGAAAGAGAACTCCCTGCGGGCGGCGGCGCTAGCGGGGGGCCGGGGCGGCACAGCCCTCCCCCCTGGCGCCGAGGTGCGCCCGGCGGCATGTGCTGAAGTGCCCCGCAGAAGCCGCACAAGTTGCCTGCGCGCCGTGGCCCGGCGGCCGGACGGCGGGGAGCGCCCGCCGCCTCTTGCCTGACCTGACCCGACCCGACCTCGTCCTGTTCCCCTCCCTGAGGGCTGCTCCAACGCGGGGCTCCCGGCGGCCAGGGTGATGCGGCTCGTTGGGAAGTGAGAGACCGTGCGTCCCACGCGGGCCGAGGGCCCCCTGCCTCGGAGTCTCCCATGCTGTCGGGGCCCCCTCGGGTGGCGGCGGCCCCGCGGGAGGCGAGGGCGGCGCTGCCGTGATGGCCCTGGAGGAGAAGCGTGAGAAGCGCCCGCCCGTCACCCCCATGATGATCGAGGAGGAGGCCGCCTTGCGGAACGGCAGCCGGGGGCTGCCGCCGGGACCCTGGGCCGAGGCGACGGGGCCAAGACCTCGCACCACGGAGCGGCACATCGCCGTGCACAAGCGCCTGGTGCTGGGTTTCGCTGTTTCCATCCTAGCGCTGCTGGCAGTGACCATGATCGCCGTGCTGCTCAGCGTCCGCTTCGAGGAGTGCGGCGCCGCCGCCGACGGTGCGCCGCGGGCCGGCGGCAACGGGAGCCTCTCGGGGGTAGCCCGGCAGCCGCCCGGTGCGGGGCAACCCCCCGGCCGGCCGGAGGAGGATGCGCGGGGCGGGGAAGCGGCGGAGGAAGAGGAGGAGGAGGAGGAGGAGGAGGAGGAGTGGCAGCGGCGGCGGGAGCTGCCGCCTTGGGCCCGGCCGCGGCTGCCGCGGCACCTGCGGCCGCTGCACTACAACCTGATGCTGACCGCCTTCATGGAGAACTTCACCTTCAGCGGGGAGGTGAACGTGCAGCTGGAGGTGCGTAACGCCAGCCGCTACATCGTGCTGCACGCTCACCGCATGCACATCGAGGCGGTCCGCGTGGCCGAGGACAAGCTGGCCGGCGGAGTGCGGGTGGCCCGCACCTTCTTCTACCCCCAGACCCAGGTGTTCGTCGTGGTCCTCAACCGCAGCCTGGAAGTGCAGAGAAGTTACAACCTTAAGATCATCTACAACGCCCTCATCGAGAATGAGCTGCTGGGCTTTTTCCGCAGCTCCTACGTCCTCCACGGCGAGCGAAGGTAGCGGACGGGCTGCGTCGCCTCAAACCCAACTCTGTCCGAAGTTGGCGGCCCCCGCACCAACTTCGGCTAGGGCGGCGCTAGGACCCGGCGGCCGCGGCGCCGCCAGGCGGGTGATGCCGCTGGCTCCGCGCTGCTCGGCCCCGGCTGTCCCGCCGAAGGGTGCGGGCTCGGCCGGCTGCCCGAAGAGAGGGCTACGGCGGGGGGAACGGCCGCCAAGGCCGGCCGGCTGGTGAGCGCAGGCCAGGCCTCGCATCCCCCGCCACCTCTCTCTGGTCATCTCCGTAGGGCTCGGCTGTCAGAGCAGAGATGCGGGCGTTCTCGGGGACCGCGAGCCCTTGCCCGCTCCAAGCCACCGGCCGGTGTCGTGAGACAGCCGTGAGAGCGTCTGAGGGCGGCCGAGGCTGCGGGGGCGGGCGGAGCTGCCGCGGGCTGCGGGGCCGGGGTTAGCCGGGGCCGCCGCAGGTGAGCGGAGCGCTCCGCCTGCGCGCCCCGCCTGCGCGCGGAGGGCTGCGGGGCGCGGCCGCCGGGTCAGGAGGTGCCCCGGCGCAGCTTGGGGACGGACGGTGGCAAGGAGCAAACTTGCAAGGGTGCCACCAGTAAGGCAGAACGTCCACTAGGTCCTTGTCAGGGCAGAGGCTCCGGGTCTCTTTCACACAAAGACTCTGTGTTCGGCTGCCGTGTGCCCTCGTATGACAGAGCCTTGTCAGGTTACAAATAGCAGCGTGTAGGGCAGCGAGACTTCTGTTTTGCTTTTTTGCTTTTATTCTGTTTGGTAAAGCAAAAAACGTGGTGGGATGAGTTTTCTCATATGGTGAATACGTTTACAGTACGGCTGGGTCGCGGTAGATTTACACCCTGTGACCCGAAAAACCTGATCCATTTGCGGGCAGAGCAAGATTCAGTCTTGGTCTGTATTTACTGATGAAGTTAAAACCCCTTGTGTCCCTGTCTAGGCCCTTGTTGCAGTAGGCAGGGTTACGTGGAGGGCCCCGTTTAGCCAGTTACAGAGGCTTTCTTTTTAAAGAAGGTGTTTTCTAACCACATTGAGGCTTTGTAATGGAAAAGAAAGGCAAGGATGGACTTCTTGATAGTTCTGGCATGGTTTATAATTTTAGAATTGGATTCTTTTTAAGCTATCCTTTCTTGAAATATCTATGCAGTGACAGGTTTTCTTTTCCTGAATCTTAATGTTTTAGATTGTGGAAACAATTTAAGTGAAACAAAGATTTTATAGTTGGTAGAACTGGGCAAAAATATTAAGACATGAAAAGCATCCTCACCAACTCAATTAAGTCAAAAGCCCTTTTATTAAAACATATTTTCATTACTATGATTGCTGACAATTTTCAAAAGCCTGATATTAGAACCGCAAGCAGGATCGAAATTAAGTTTTTGCAATTTGTCATCAGAGTGAAATAAAAAGGAAATTTGAAAAAGCACAGTTGTAAGAAAAGATGCGGATAAAATGCCTTTTGTCACGGTTGACTGAATGGTTGGGGTAATAGGGAGTTCTTACAGACCTGTATTGAAATGGGCAAATCAGAAAACAAAATACTGTTAACAGCAGGGGGTACAATTCACTTTACAAATCGGAGAAGTTATTTAAGCAGTTATTATTCTTGTGTACTTTGACTTTGTGTAGGAATAATTGAACTGTCAAATAGGTGTGGCAGTGACATTTCTCCAGAGCTACTGTATTACCCTTCAATACTGATCCGCTAGTTGAGATTTAGAAACCATCACCAACAAAAAAAAGGTCTATTCACTGTTTCAGTCATCAGGATAGTTTAAGATGCAGGGTGGAAGGTAAAATGTTTTTTGCAGTGTTCTGTGTGTAACTTTTCAGATATAAATTGCTTTGTTTTTAATACACTTAAGTGTAGTAGTCGTGGGCAAAATACTTACCTTACATAAGGTAGCATTGCTATATTGAAATCAGTGGCATGTTTTTCCTTTACACCAGCTCACTTATATTTCTTTCAGTAAAACATTTTTGTAACTGTAGTCATTGCATGGTTGTAGTTTCAGGTGTTAAATAGAAAAAAGTGTTTTTCCTTCAGAGGCTTAATGACTCACTATAGTATAAAGTGAATAACACCCATTCTAAACCAAGGAACTTTTTTGATCAGAGAGTGCTCTTACAGTAACAATTTGCATTCTGATTAATAACCCATTTTTTAATATGATACATATAATCGTTTTTAGTCCTCAAACACAGATAGCTTCTGTTATGATAGACATACAGACTTGCATGCTCTGGGAGACCTTGCTGTTCCAGCAGGGCTTTGATTTTTTGACAACTTTATATTTAATTAAAGTACATCAGCCTCATTGGAGTAGTACTTGCTGTAAAGGGGTCCAAACCATCATTTTTCACTTTGTTGTACATGAGGAGCAAATAACTCTGCTGTGAGGCATCACAAACATATTAATGCCTTCACTTTATGATTTTTTCCCCTAAAGTTAGTTTCTCTGGCCTTCACAGGTGAACGTTGTAAATCAGCCTGAAATGTAAAAGCTACATTAAAGTATTTATTTTCTGACTGAATCTTTCGTACTGTACTTGAAATGTAAAATGCAAGTGGTATGCTACAAATTTACTTTGCATTATGTGCTAGAATTTACTGACAGTAATCAACAGAAATATAATACAGAGCTACACTAGGAGTATGCAGGCATAATATAAATGAACATCAAAGTTTGGCATAAGTGAAAAGGAAAAAGAATTGTATATCACACAGAGAAAACAAAGACATATTCTCTGATCTTGTAACAACTAACATGTCAAAATAGGTTGTTGAGGAAACACATCTTCCTTTAATAGACAAGATGGAATTAAAACACCTGGAAGTTACTGCTGTGGGTATTCTGAGGACAGACTGTGAGCCTGTCATTCCCTCAAGTACAACCTTTTGTGGTGGTATTTTTGGGAACAGGAGGTAGAAGTGTTGGTACTCGGAGAGGTGTGTAAAGGGAAGGATGAAATAGTCAAGCTGCCCTTCACTTTTGGCACGCTGTAGAAGTCTGCTTGTTTTACTTGAACACAGAGTGAAATAGATAAACAATGTTTTGGGTTTAGCTTGTTTGTTTTCTTTAAATGGTTAGGGTTTTTTTAAAGCAGTTTTAAGATTTTGTTTGTTTTGCTTTATGGCGCAACCAGCAAATCAATGTTTGATAGTAATGCACATGTTATAGACATCACTATTATTGGTAGTTGGTGTATTTTTAGTATGAAATATTGACTGCCCTGTGTTTGCCCAGTTATGTGTATGTGGATATATCTGTTTATCTGTGAAAGCACAGAAGATGAAGAGTTTACCAGGGTTTATTAGCCTGGGGAAGGGATTGTTTCAGTGGCTAATATGTATTAAAAGATGACTGATAAGATCTCTGAGAAGTGGGGTGGAGAGAAGAAGATGTGGAGAGGGGACAAGGGAAAGCTTCCTTATTTAGAGGGTATCACAGTATGACCAATATTTCCTAAGTATGCATTTACGTGTGTGTCAGAGCTCATTAAAATCGTTAATTGCAGAGGAAAGTTCATCGTTCTTGCTTTGTTAATAGCAGGCCAGTACAGTTCCATGCTCACTTGAAGCTTCTGTTGGTGTCTGTAGCTATTTAGAGTGTGCCTAGAATGCAGAATCAGGTCCACTTGAAATACTTTGCATATAAATTAAGTTGTTTTGCTTCATTTAATTGGCTGATTTGGCTTTGTTGCAGTAGTGCAAATCCATTGATATGGGAGGTTTCTGGATTAACACTGAGATATCTGGCACTAACTTTTTACTTTAGATTTAGCATTCTTATCTAAAATGCTGGTTTTAATAATCCATGTTTTGTAATGAGGCAAGAAAAATGTGAATTCTTCAATAATTATTAGCCAAAAAAGGCTTTTAATTTTAGAAAGAAGACCAATGGTGACTGCTTCAGTGGTGGAAAATGTTTTCAAGTTTTAAAGTTATCCTTATTGAAAACATATATCTAGTTCTATCAGGCGCTATAGCAAGAGAAAGGTGTAACATTTCAATAAAATTATTTCTTCATTGCCTCCAAAATATGTGTAAAATCCAAAAAGTTTTAGAAAAAGTTAATTAGATACTTTTTTTTCCCCCCGATGGGGTACCTATGTTTTTGTTCTGTCAATGTTAGAGTATCATATTGCAGATTAATGGTTATATACTGATTAATAATAGGTGCCACCACTTTCATTACGTCAAAGCTATCCACCCATCTTTTTCCCTCAGAGGAATAACAGATGAATAACAGTCAGCCTCTAAAATTTTGATAAATGTTTGCCTGGTATCTAAAATTGCACAGTTATTTCCACAGATGAAACCTTGGAAGGTGAGACATGAATCAAAAAGGCTACATGCATGCTACCTTCACATTTACATGGTTGGCCCATGGTAATTTTGTTATTCTACTTCCAGAATAATTTTGTTATTATGCCTCCAGAAAATACTCTTACCAAACTCCATACTTCAACCTTTTAAGTTTAGCTTCTTGTTTCTACAAAAAGATCATGTTTTTTTTCCAAATGTGTAAGTACATGTCTCCATTCAGAAAGCTTCCTATTCTGTATCTGGATCCAAATTTATTTAGTTCCAAAAAAAAAAGGTTACAGGTTTTATTGTCAAGCTAAAGCCTTCCCATTCTTCCCAGTCATGCTTAATAAATACCTTTACCTCTTTCAGAGATCTTTCCAAAATTTGGCCCATTAACTGAGAACATGGATTTGCTTTCTATAAAGTACACCAGCAAAGAAAAGCGCGTGTAGAAGAATGGTGAAATACTTTGTGCGGGTTTAATTATTTGCTTGCATTTGTGATTCTGCAAAGCTCACAGAATGGTTTTTTTGGAGCTGCACAGACACAGCAGTTCTATGTAGTACTGTGTCCCAAGCCTACATACAGCTGGTAGAGCAGTAATCAGCTGTGGAAAACAATGACCCTCCTGAGTGCACTGTGTGACCGAAAGTTCTCATGCCCAGAGAAAGGTAAAGCGCCCTGTCAGTGTCTCAGGGCAGATTGAATTCCCTGGAGGCTCTTAAATCCTGGTTTGAACTGAGTGTACTTGTTTTGCATTGTGTAGCCAGCGGTGGCTTGCTTTTATCCCCACATATTGATGAACAATAATGCAAGAACCTGAAGTTTGATGCAAGGCGAGGGTTGATTTCTTTAGTGTTAGTGTGGTGTCTACAAATTTGTAGGAAATTTGTAGACCATTAATTTGTATCTATTGCATTGCAGTACAGGTAGTAAGAAAATGATCAAGCAGTGTTCAAACACTATATATTTTGTGTATTGTAATTTTTTCCTCCTTTAAACCACAATGGTCAAGCAGTGTCTGATTTGGTATGTCTGTGAATCAAGTGCTAGGCACAATAGTAATCAATTTTTATTTTTGTTTTCTGCTTTTCTAGGTTTCTTGGTGTTACACAGTTTTCTCCTACTCACGCCAGAAAAGCCTTTCCTTGCTTTGACGAGCCCATCTACAAGGCCACATTCAAAATCAGCATCAGACATCAAGCTACTTACTTATCTTTGTCCAACATGCCAGTTGAAACTTCTGTTTTTGAAGAAGATGGATGGGTTACAGATCACTTTTCACAGACCCCTCTCATGTCCACCTATTATCTGGCTTGGGCAGTGTGCAATTTTACATACCGGGAAACTGTCACCAAGAGTGGAGTAGTTGTAAGTATTTCTAATGTACCAAAACCATCTCATTACTTTGAAAACCCTCCGTTTTTCGTAAAGGGATTGTACCAGCAAATATTGAAAATATTTTCTTGATTAATATCTTTAAAATTTGCTGGTCTATGTGTATTGTTTAGGACCTTTCCTGGAGGTTTGTCTAACATTTTTAGTTTGTCTTGTGCCTTTTGTACATGGTTAGCTTAGTAGGTGTGGTTATCTAATGAAATTTTAAACTTTTAAATATGCTGTTAAACTACACTTCGTTTTCTTGTTTTCTTGGTTTTTTTTTCTTTGTTTTCTTGTTTTTCCTGTAGTCTTTTCATTAGCAGTGTTCATGAGATTATTAAAGTGGTAATACTGGTAAGGTTTCCAGTCTGCTTCCTTCACTACTGACATGTCCCTTGATGTGCTGTATAGTAGCTCAGAAGGCTGATATAGTAATTTCTCTCTTAGATCTTTTGCCCAGGAGCAGGACTTTGCAACCTATCCAATTCCTGAGGCTGATGGAAGTCCTAAGTTTGTTAAGGTGTTTTTTGCAAATATGGCATGATTCCAGGAGTTATGCCTTGAAAAAAAAAACAAGAGAGAAAATCCTTTATTTATTTATGTCAGTTTTGGTTTTGTGTACAAATATCAAGCTCAGAACTGTATAACAAGCCAAAACATACATGAGAAATGCTGTCAGCTTAATAGAATATTTTACAGTGCTGTCATCTTGATTTTTCAGGTGAACATACAGAGAAAGCCTTCCTACTTAGTTACTGTGAATAACAAAACAGAGCCAATTCTGGAAGTACAGGACCAGACAACAGTTTGAGCTGTGAGCCTGAGCAAAGGAGTGTTCACCTTATACTTCAGCAAACGCTGTATGATTTTGTGCTGTAGCCTGGGGGCTTGTGGAAGGGCTGCAGACGGTTCATATCAGGAAATACCTCCTTAGACACTTTGAGCCAGCCTGAGCATTGTGCTGCAATGGAGGGAGCTGATCCACCTTCTCTGAGCCAAAGGTGTTCTTGGCCTTCCTTGTGCCAGCCCTGAGCTCTGTACAGCCATATGATCTAACTGAAAACTGACCTGAAAAATAACTAAAAATGTGGTGAGTTTTCAGCCAAAACAGTTCACTGATCCGGCTTTTTTTCTGCTACCAGAGTCCTAGCATGGATTTGAGGTTGTACTGATGGAAGGTAGACCCAGGAAGCACTGGCATATCTCATTTAGGCTGTCCTGAAGGGATCAACAAATAAGTCTTGTTTTAGTTGTTGGAACAGTTGAGTAGGACACTGGAGGCCTTTCCTCAGCCCTTTTCTGCCATGACCAGCTGACTGTGACAGTATTCTCTGGCGCCACACAAGGAGGAAGTATGACTAGGGAGTGGTTCTCCTGAGGTGCTTTAACCTATAATGATACGGGAACTGCTGAGACTTGTGTAATAGTCATAGGATCATAGAACAGTTTGGGTTGGAAGGGACCATAAAGACCATATAGTTCTGAACCGCCCTGCCACAGGCAAGCACACCTTCCACTAGACCAGGTTGCTCAAAAACCACATCCAACCTGGCCTTGAGCACTTCCAGGGATGTGTCATCCACAGCTTTTCTGAGCAACCTGTTCCAGTATCTCACCACCCTCAGAGTAAAGAATTTCTTCATAACACCTAATCTGAGCCTGCCCCCTTTTGTTTTGAAACTGTTACTCCTTGTCCTATCACCACTATTGGCATAACCAAATATTTGAAAGGTTGGCGATGGAGCTCAGGACCATCAGTTTGAAACATGCAACCTACTTCCTCCATAACTCATTTTATTGTAGTATTGTTTAGAGCTCATATCCTGTAGACTTTTGCTGCTTGAATATATTTGATGCCTTGAAAACAGAGGCACAATTATGTCTTGTAGAACAACGGATAGCTTTCTGCTGTTCTTGTGGTTTTTTTGAAAACTGTTCTCAAGATTTTCAGTTTACCTGGAATCTGAACAGAAAATCCAAGTATTCTTTTGTTAGGAATTTTTGATTACTAGAGCCTTATAGTTATGCTTGAGTCTATTGATTCAGCACACGTAGGAGATACACATGTATATCCGACCAGCTTGTACCACTTGACAGAACTTTTCCAACAATTATGAAAATTAGTAGGTTAATCTTTGTGAAAAATTTGAGACCAAAATCCTACATAAATTGAAATAGTCTGTTACCCTATAAAATTGTTTGGTTAGTCTAGAGTTTTAGCTCTTGTTTTTTTATTAAGCCCTTATCACAGAGATATAATAACGCCCAGGAATACTGAAATAGGTTGCACTGGGTTATTGGTTAAATATATCTTGCTGTTTTTCAGTTCCATTTGGGATCTGATCATCTTTTATCATGGTTCAGTTTTGTTGAAAGAGTATGTTTTAAGGTATGAACTCATGGCAAGTACTTCAGTTCAGAGCTGCGTTCTTTCAGATGAATTGCTGAGGTAATCCATCTTTTTGAGTCTTTTATATTGCAATGCCAGGAGTTCGTGGACACTACTGAGTGAATTTGAAATCATTGGAATCCTTGCACATGGAATTTCAAATTTCTTCGTTTCCTTCAAAGCCACTTTTTACTAAAATACAGTTACCCCCATATCCATGGCAGTTAAGTTATATGTATAATTAAAGTAAATTTGCTTCTAAAAATGAATGGATTTTCATGAAAATTACCCAAACCTTCAGCTGAAGCATCTTGATAGGCTATTTCTTGTATTGGTGAATCTTCATTGTGATTAATGCAGTGTGTATTGTATTTGTTAGTAGACACCTAAAAGACTACAGCTTGCATATAATTCTGCTTTTCTTTTGGCGGTTCTATGAACCTTGTTGTAGTTCACAACACATTTTGGGGGGGAGTGGGCTGTCCTTTCAAATTTTGACAGCATGCTAATGATTATAATCTCACTTCTCTTCCAGCTGACCAGTATTAATAAAGTACTTTTACTGTGGTCAAAGGAAGATAAACTCTGAGGAATAGAACTAGCTGTGAGATGAAAAGCAGGTTTTTTTTGTCAAAATTCATTAAATGTTAACTTTTCATTTTTTCTCAAAGAATGTGACTGACCTCCAAATTAGTTTAAACTTAAACATGACATTCAATACAAGTCAAGTTTTAAATAGAAACTGCCTTTTGGAAAGCTTAGGCAGCCAATCAAAATATTTATGTGGCTACAGCATATATAATTCTTGCATGAAGATGTTTTGTATTTCATTAAAATTATTTGGAAAAAGGGAATTAAGACAAGCAGTTATTTTTTAGGAGCATCCTATAGTGGATGTGAATCATTATTACAAGCATATGTCTTTAGTCCATATGAGTCTGGTCCAAATCCCTTCCAGATTAGGTAATTTAAAAGCAGACCTGACTTTTTATATGTATTACAGGTATGTAATATGTTGTTCAGATTCAGCTGGGATTACAGAAGATCACTGCAACTGCCTTTGTCTTTAGGCAGGGACTTTATTCCTGTGTAAAGGACAGTGGTGCAGTCATCTGTGCTGCTATGGACTGGGGAGCAGTGTAGTTTCTTCCAGGATGATGGCTGAGGTAATGTTGTGGTTTGAGGGAGGAGGGAGTCTTGCAGGCAGGCTTAGCTGATCCGTGTATGGCTCTAGTAGTTGTACCAGCTGCAGCTGGGGAAAATCATGGGATCTGTATACTGTCATCTTTGCACAGTACAATAATCCAGAAAACTCCACTTACCTCCACATGCTTGCTGTCTTATTTTGCATTTCCTAACCATACATCATAAGTTCTTTGTTAAAAAACTTATTCTTAAAAGCAAAATATTGCTGGTTGGATTGTATTGTCTGTCACATCATCTTTATTTGTGCTTTCAGTCCACCTGGCCTTTTCCAACTATTATTGCTTTATTTTTTGCCCTGCTTGGATTAGTGCTTCTATTCTCCAAACCCTCTGTTTCTCATTCCTTTGTCAGGTGAACATGGAAAACTCGCTATTTCCTGCATGGCTTTTCAGTGTCTCATAAGTTAATTCATTTTTTCCCCTGTAAATTCTTTCTCTTTTTGAATTAGTAGAAGGAGGGAGCACACAATGTATCAGTGGAGATGAATGTATGGCTGGCAAAGATGTTTCCGGGAGATTAATCTTCTCCTATTCTTCCTTTTTGCTGTGGATGGGTTGTGGAGATAGGTATGGAAATAAAATGCCAACTGGCAACACTAAAGTTTTTCTCTTGTCAGGGGGAGTATCTGCTAAAAACAGAATAAGAAAGTGTATGGAAAGAAGTGAAGTTAGGAGCAGTTGTGGGTGCAGGGGTTAAAGAGACAAGTGCAAACAGTACCAGAGCAGATGGGAATGAGCAGCTGTGAAAGAAAGTGGCTATCTAGCTGGGTGGTGGTGAGTGGGAGGAGAACTGCTGAAGGAATACAGTACCCAAAGAAGAATTTTGCATGGTTTCACTTTTCCTACCCCTGCTTCTATTCCAAAAAAGTGGTGGCAGCACATTTTGCAGGACTGGCAGTGTGTGCCTGATCACAGCTGGTTCAGCTGCTCAGGGTAGGACCTCCACTGATGGAACTCATGCACGTTTCTTTTTAAAGAGACGTTTATGACCAGGTGCATCTTGGTTTCAACTGTATTAAGTATTATTGTAGTGCCATCAGCACTGAGTACTTTGTCATGATACAAAGACCTTAAGGCTAAGAAAGATCTTACTATTAGAATTACACCAGAATAAAGTCAACCTTTATTGCATTGCTTTTGTTTTGATATTGCTTTTTCGAAGATGTAATTAATGTTCACAAGCTGTACAGTACATTTAAGTCTTACCGTGGCCAATGAGGAGGAGCTCTAATAATCTGGCTAAAGGAAAGTAAGATAATTAATGTTTCTGTAGTGCTTTCTGCCTTGCAGAGAGCATGTATAGAGGTTGTGGCATTGAATTCTCTCAGGTGTGCGCCTGGGGGGCTCACTCAGTTTGGCTTAATATAACTAAGAAAGATCTAGTGGTCTCAAGAATGGGATCCGTGTAGTAATAATTGCTTGATTCTGCAAAAGTGAAAAATTATTTTTTCCAGGAAGAGCTAGTGAACAGAGTCACATAAGCAGATTTAGGTCAGGATCAGTACATGTCCAGCAGCTCATGTTCGTTCCAGCGTGGGACCACGGTTTTATTCATGTCCTTAAGACAAGATGACTGGATCTAGCACAGTGATTCCAGCTGGACAGCTGTGTTGGGCATTCCCTTACCTGAAGTGTGGTGATCAGTCTGAGAAGACTAAAGAGCTGACTTTCAGTAATAGTCTAAGAAAAAGAAAAAACCCGATGTTGATCAGCAGAATAACTTTTTTCCCATTGAGTTTTGTCATTTGCTAGTCGCTAGAAAAAACTGAAAATATCAGTCTTGTTTAAAATAACTATGCACTTACTATGCAATTTGGTTAGTAGCTTTTATAAAATTATTTTGTATTTGAAAAATGTATTAATACTTTTGTCTAATAGTAAGAATGACTCAAGACAATTTCTGTCAGCTAATGACTACCTGGGTTAAAGGCCTGAGGCTCTTAGGCCCTGTCTTCAGCTGATGGTAGTAACTGCCAGCAAAGTCTCTTCATCAGTTATTATTTATTCATCAATATGGAAGCAATTGTACATGAGATAATTCTTTGTGGGTGAGCATATTGGTTACAGCAGAATGGTTATGCTATCAAAAGTAGAACTTGTCTTCAGTTAAAATTTTCTTCCTCTGCAGCCTGAATTTAAGTCCATCTCCAGAGTTGTGCTCTACTTTTGAAGCCCTGCAAAGTAACTTTTGTTAGCCCATCACTTACCACTGGGAGGCCACACATTTATCTGATAAACAGGTAACAGCTAATACAGGAAGCGCCAGGCATAATTCTGAAGCCTGGTACAATACAGACTTGTAATATTTAATCCTTATATGTCCATGAATCTTACAATGATGCACATTTGTTTTTGCTTTTTCCTACTAATGTTCCACACTTGCCGTCTTCAGAACATCTTTCATCAAACAGTTAAAAATAAAATGCATGTTGGAAAGAGTGTATTGGGAAGTATGCAATTATGTTGAGCTAGAAAAGCACACATGGATATAGATAGGTATGTTTATGCTTTCTTTTGCGAGTGTGAAATTTTCTCTGTAGTAACAATAGGCTGATACTGCAAGTATCTTTTACTCAGTTCAGTGCTTACTAGTGTGAATTACTTTAAGTGGGAAAGCTGTATTATAATACAATAGGAATCCAAAGAAATATTAGCTTTTTCAGATTCACTACATCAGTATTTGTTTACCCATTCTGTTTCAGATTTGTATATTGAAAATAACTTCTAGTTTATTAATTTTTAAATACTGTAGCTACAAACATGCTACAAACAAACAAAAACCTATGTGATCAGCATCCATGCTAAACTGAATATGCCAGGGAATTTGTTAAAAATATAAATTGCAAACTTGCAATCCATTGTTATTGATTTCTGATTGAATTTGCAAGTCGAATGCACTAGGAAAACTCTGTACATTTATTTTGCTTACTCCTTTAAAAATTGCTCTCTGTCAGCACTTGTAGTACATGCTGTATTTAAATGTGATATTTGTTTTACTAATGTCAATGACCAGGTGCACTCTGCAAATAATGCTGTTGAATTGAAAGACTCAAGTTTGGAAGCATTGTTTTGTTTTGTTTTAGGCTAGGAAGATCACCTGTCAGTATCTGGGGGCAGTGGTGTACTTCATATATAGTAGCAAGAAGACTCTCAAAAAGCACAAATCAATTTCTTAATTTGTGGCTATTTTGTAGTTTTATGGCTTGCTTGCAAATTACAGTGAGGAGGGAGAGGCAGCACACGATTCCTGGCCTGATGGTTGTCAGAGCAGCTTCCTAATTGTAATTCTGTACATTCAAGAGCAGTTCAGCATGTAGCGCTTCATCTGGGGTCTCTGCTGGCTAATGAAGGAAAAGAAAGGTCTGAGGCAGTATTTCCCACTCCTTCCCTGCCTTTTGCCCAGAGGAGAGTAGAGTGAAGTGCATGCAGTTCCTCCTACTTCCCACATTACAAGCAAAGAAAGGAGGGAGATGTAAGAGGAGACTTCCCTTTCATGTGCTAATGAACATGTGCTTAGTAGTATGTGCTGTGACAATGCAACTCATAGTCAAGACTGAGCACTCAAGCTGCACTCTGCTTTCTGTACTGTGTTGTTTCATGTCTCCTTATGCTTCTTATGTTGTTCTGTCATATTTTATTTCATTAAGTTATTCATCTGTCCTTGGCATCAGCATGAATACTGCTCTCTGACATCCAAAGAAGTAGCAAGAGTCTGTTATCGTCTTTCTGTAGGAGTCATGCTCTTGCTATAAAAGCAAAAGTGATGTGCCAAATAATCTGTAGGAGGTGTCTCACGCCAGAGCAACGTAAAGGTGAACACATTGCTGCGCCAGCCTGAACATCTGTCAGTCAAGCCAGTGCTTTCCTGCGTGCCTACTGTAGTAACTGTGCTCTATGCAGTGAAAATGGATTACACACTTAGCTGACATCTAGTTGAGTGACAGATACAGTATTTGTTGATGGAGGAGAGTGATGTGTCCTTATATTTATTTATAGACCAGTGTCTCCTGCGGGGTTTGGGTAAATTTTAGTTGTATTTTTCTTACAGGAATGAGAAACTTAGCCTGTTTGTTCCCAATTTTTATAGCCAGTGGTGAGAAAGTAACCTCTTATTTTGGAGATTCATGCCTGTTGCTGGTCCAAGCCTCCTTTTTGAGGACAGACAGTCAGGTGTCTGTAATGTTCATCTTTAGGCTTGCCTTGACCTGTCGTTTTTGTGTTGGGAAACCTGCACAAATGCCACCTTATTTTTTGCCTTTGTCCCAGTATTTTTTGCTGCCTAAAGTTTTATGGTATTTACCCCCATTTTTACTAGTAGAATACCTAGTCAATTGGATTTTCTTCTGAGGTATTGTAGGGTTGACAGAACTGTTTTGCTCTTACGGGGCGGTGCTTTCACACTTCGGGTACCTTTTTTGCAAGCTTTTTCTTAATCAGGTGCTGGAATGGAATGAGATGCTGGAGAGCAGTTCTGCAGAAAGTGACTTTGGGATCCTGGTCGATGGAAGATTGAACATAGGTCAGCAGTGCCCTGGCAGCCAGGAGAGGCCAGCCCTGTCCTGGGGGCCATCAGGCCCAGCATCACCAGCTGGGCAAGGGAGGGGATTGTCCTGCTCTGCTCTGCACTGGGGCAGCCTCACCTCAAGTGCTGGGGGCAGTTCTGGGTGCCACAATATCAAAAAGATATTAAACTATTAGAGAGTGTCCAGAAAAGAGCCATGAGGATGGTGAAGGGCCTTGAGGGGAAGCCTTGTGAAGAGTGGCTGAGGTCACTTGGTCTGTTCAGCCCAGAGAAGAGAGAATGTTTAAGACACAATGAGGAGATATCTCATTGTGTCTTCAACATTATCATGAGGGGAAGCAGAGGAGCAGGTGTGGATCTCTTCACTCTTGTGACCAGTGACAGGACTTGAGGAAATGGCATGAAGCTGAGTCAGGGAGATTTAGGCTGGATATCAGGAAAACGTTTTTCCCCCAGAGTGTGCTTAAACACTGGAACGGGCTTCCCAGGGAAGTGGTCATAGCACCAAACCTGTCAAGAGTTCAAGAAGCATTTGGACAATGCTTTCAGGCACATGGAGTGATTCTTGGGAATGGTTCTGTGCAGGGCCAGGAGTTGGGCTCGATGATCCTGATGGACCCTTTCCAACTCAGAATATTCTATGAATCTGTAAATGTGCTTTTCCAGGATCTAGCCTCCATGGCTTGACATGTCCTTTCCTGCTATTCTCCAGGGGTGCTGTTTGCACCGGGCAAACTGCTGCAGTGGAAATAGTGAGGCTGATTGACTGCCTTGTAGGCAATGCTCTCATTCTCAAGTTATTCCAGCTCATAGTGGTTGCTGTGACCGTCCAACTGCTTGAGCTCGGCACGTGGCCACATCCCCTGGCGCGCTTCTCATGCATTTGGGTGGGGACAGGTGCCAGAGAACCAGCTCTGTTGGCCTGGTTCCACTGAATGGTACCCCTAGGAGATCCTCTGCTGCTCCTGCCTGGCAGCTTTCTGGCTGCTGCACACTGTTGAGACCTAGCAAGAGCAGTTAGAAATGAGAACTGAGCATGTAATCTTTGTATTTGAAACAGCATACTTTGAAAGCAGATTATGTTTCACTTTGAAGGGTAAATGACCTAAAGTTTATTAAAAAGTTATCCCACAGTGGATTATCATGAAAATGTTTAGCAAAGCATTTTGCTTCATAGCATGCAGTGGCACTGTGTGGCAATGTGGGACAGAACAAGAAGACTAATATTTTATTTATTTGAAACTACTGGGTGGCAGAGAGGATAAGAAGCAAAAGGTGGTTATTAGCATTTATCTCTGGGGGTACCCACACTTTTATTTTTTCCCTCTCACCTCCCTTTTCCCAAGCGTGGTGATAGTTTGGTAGTCACAGCAGCTTGGAACCTCAGTTAAGAGTTCATAGCCTCAGGATGGCAAGTAGTACCTCAGTTAATAAAGGTAAAAGGGAATAAAAGGTGGAGGAAATAAAAGGTGGAGGAGGAAGAAGGGAAATGGATTCCTATAGAATAATTTCAAAGAAAGTACACCTACTGAATCATTTGCATGCCACATGCGTTTCTTGTAGCTCTTCAATCTCCTGGCTAAGTGAATCACAGACCATTGTTGAACAATAAATAACATCACGCTGTGTTTTGTTTTACTGAAAAGTGTTCCTATATGTTTGAAATTTGATAATGTTGTAAGTTCATTGTTGCACTTTAAATACCATGAGGAAAAGGGAAACTGGTTCATACCTGATGAGAAAGTTTGATAGTTTTAGTTTTTTTGTCTGATAGTTGAATGTCTGTTTTTCAGGTAGAAGCCCAAATGTGCATGTGGGAATGTCAGTGAGTGATAAGATGTATTGCTTAATTCAAAGTCATATATATGAATGTGTATGCATTCATAAATAGATTTTTGGCTACTTCTGCATCAGAGATGACATGCAGTGGGGTTTTTCTTCCTCTCACAAGACTAAATGAATAATTCTTCTCATTCTTCTCTCAATTTCTTACTGAAATTCTACTAACAGGATTTTGGGGGATGAAAAGTCAGGTAGGGGCTGGTCTCTTTCTCCAGGCAACAACTGTCAGAACAAGAGGACACAGTCTCAGGCTGCATCAGGGGAAAAATAGGTTGGATATCATGAAGAAGTTTTTCAAAGAAAGAGTGATATAATATTGGAATGGTCTGCCTGGGGAGGTGGTAGAGTCACCATCCCTGGATGTGTTCAAAAAAAGACTGGATATGGCACTTGGTGCCATGATTTAGTTAAGGTGCTTAGGGCGTGGGTTGGTCTTGATCTTGAAGGTCTCTTCCAGCCTAGTCATTCTGTGTGATTCTGTGTGTGAAAGGGAATGATGCCCAAACTTGCTTTTCTTCTTATCATTAACCTTTGCTGTTTATTCCTTAGCAATTCTATATGTTTAAAATGATAAATATGCAGCTCTTAAGTAAAAGAACAGTGTGATCACAGGGAATATCTGATTTGCCTCAGTCCACAATACTTTTACTGTACAACCTTTCTGCAGTAAGCACCAGCAGAGGTAGCTTACAGTAGTAGCATTCTGCCTTTCTTTGGAAGTCTCCTGCCATGCCATGCTCAGGTTATATTTGATCTTTATTGTGAGTTCTTGTTATAACTGTAGAATGTGGAGTGGTGGTTTGTACTTGTGTTCTATTTAACTTCCTCTGGGGCTGTTGAATGTTTATTCTCGAGTCAAGACCATTAGGTCTGAAGTGGAAATTTAGACAGTCAGTATGAGCCATTCTAAAATAGGTTTGCAGTCACCTGCTGACCCTGACGATCACTTAAAAAAACCCCAAAACTTTAACAGGCGGAGAATTAGGAAACAGACTGTAATAACTTTCCTACTTAAAAATATTACATCTCTTGTGGACAGCATAGCAATGAGTATATTCAAGTTAATAGGCCCCAAGAGAGCAGAAAGATCAATCCCTTGGGAAGATGCATCTTTACGTAGAAAAAGGAGAGTTGAAACTTTTCCTTGTGTCTCTGTGTTGCTTGGCTTGTGATGATGCACAGAAGACCTGTCATTCACAGTTGCCGAGGCAAGTACTGTATAGTTTGTCTGCCAAGTGAGCTTACATAACTTCTGTCCACAGGAAACATGATGCATACAGAGGAGGTTGGGTGATATCTTAGAGTTAAGATCCTAATGCAAACCTCTTCAAAACAGTGATGTGTAAAGCATAAAGAGGCTTGAGAAAGTGAAAGGGGATGAGGAAGGCCACCTCTTAGAAAACTTGGGACTCCTTGCTATGAAACAACTTTGAAATGCTGAACTAGCTTGGAACATGAGAGCTGCTTGAGCAGCAGAAAAAGTTCAGCGAAAGCATAATTTAGGTATGGAAATGAACATCAGTAATTTGCATGGTTACAATAGGGCATATTATAACATTTGTCTTTACTACAAAATACTTTGATGAATCACACATGACTAGGAATGATTATACTACCATGAAGTATTGTGAGGATAAAAAGGATCTCTGAATCATAGTGCAGCTGGTAGTGTAGAGTTGCCTGGCTTCACAGTTCTGTTATTCAGGGTTGATGGCTAAGAAGAAATATCCTGAGTGCTGTTTTGTATGTACATTTGTGCTTTAGCAGCATTTGAAGTATTTAAATACATTTAATTATACATTCTGTTCCGTAACTGATCTCACCAGTACAGTTACACCTTGCAGTACCTACATGAGGAAGTCCGGAAAAGAACAAAACTGATTTCCCAGCAGAATCTACCTGCTCTGAAAGATACTTCCTCTCAAATGCAGTCATGATTTACTGATGCTGGGATGTTTTCATTAAGTTGAGCTGTTGTTGTAATTACAATTACAAGTTGAAGTGCTTTTCCATATTTTTAGAGTTCTGTCGCCTGAACTTGAATAAGCTCTGCTTTATCTAACATCCTCTAACCACAGATTTTAATGTCCTTTTCTTGATTTTTTGGTGACTGCTTTGTGCCTTCTAGTCACTTCAGGCTCACCATCTTTCAGGTCCAAGGAATTGTGTGTTTTCCATTCAGCAGACTAAGTTCAAATAGTGCTGCTTAACCACAGTGCTGCTTTTCAGCTTCTTTTCTCTCTCTGTCAAGGTTGGGATTGAACCTCTCGAGACGATAATTCACATTGAGGCTTAGGTGTTTATTTTTTCTTATAAATGTTACAGTCTCATGGGCAGTGAGTTCTGCAGTATTTCACTAACAAGGTACAAAATGGCTAACTATCTTTCATTACAAGGTCTTTTAAGGCTAAATTATACAGTTAAAAAATGACACCTAAATTATTTTCACTTTTAACCCAATAACTAATCATTCAAAGTCCGCAATGCAGACTTTTCTGTCCAATTACAAAATACCACCCAAACCCATGAAGAAGAAGGAAGAAGAAGGTAAAGAAGAAGGACCAGCCTCCACCTTAAAACATCCATCTTGCTCTATAAATATTACTATATTCTCAAACCTTAAACTCTAAGTTTTCTACCCCGTGGTATTACGCACTTATAATCAAACTACCCGTAGTCCCAGTGCTATCAATCAATTTTGGAAGCCTTCTCCATGGCCTCAGTTCAAATGCAGTGCCCTCCTGGGAGTCAGAGTCTGTCAGCACAGTAAGTCTCAAATTCTCAGCATCCACGACTCCAACACCATAGATTGCATTTCACCATTGTGAGTGAAGCAGCATAGCTGAAAGTTACTACTGAACAGACTTGTGTTGTTCCTTCCTGTCCTTTGCCTGCACACTTTGCTGTATCATTTC
This sequence comes from Camarhynchus parvulus, assembly GCF_901933205.1. NCBI lineage: Eukaryota > Metazoa > Chordata > Aves > Passeriformes > Thraupidae > Camarhynchus > Camarhynchus parvulus. The sequence continues at coordinate 34,920,244 of NC_044586.1, read as the reverse complement.
TGTCAAATCTAGTGATCTGTGATTGGACAGTGACCCTGAAATTGTCTAATGGGAAACTAAAAAAAAATTTAATGACCCCTTTTGACTGAACCATCTCATCCAATATGTGGATAGTCTGTGGGTCTAATTTGAGAGGAGAAAGAAATGCACAACTGTCCTTTTTAGTGATATGCTGTCATAAATGTCGAGAAAGAACAATATAAAACTCTATGAAGATATTTTGCCAGTCTTGATGACTCGTGGAGGTGTCATTGAGAAATATGACTAACCATAACTCTCTAACTTCGTGAAGCATCCCTCTAACCATGAGGGATGACAATCAATGACAACCAAGCTGTTGCTCAGGTGGAGAAGTTAATGCCAGTGTTTGGCATTACAAGCATGCTCATTCAGAAGAGTGAGATGTTACTGTTCCTCTGTCTGTACCTCGCCTTCCTGATTATTAAGAACCCGTTATCATTTATTTTCTGGAATCTAGCTGTGTTGGTCACTATATTGAAGGAAAAAGTGCTGTTATCCAAGGAAGAGGTCTGTTTAAAGGACCCACAGCCAGAGCTGGTCTTTGAGTCATAGTAGTTTACGCTGAGATATTTTTTTCCCCAGTGTTTATTAAAACACACAACACAACTAATGTAAAAACAGACACAGAGGAAAATATTTTCCTATGCCCTATATGGAGACCAGTTTAGAGAAGACAGTCAGTGGAGTATTACTCCTAAACTCTAGTTTGTCCATGACCCTGACCTGGAGTTGTACATGGGCCACTGGCTTAATAGCTGCCAAAGGACTTGCTGTCTGTGAATGTGCATTATCTGAATTGGAAGCTGTTGCGCTTCACACTCTGACAATCGGTGGCAACAAGATCTGTATTTTACTTACATGTCTCATTTACTTAAATGCATTTATTCCACATTTTCATTGTCTTCTCTCTTTCTGTGATGATCAGTGACTGTTTTCCATTTGCTATGTACCAGTCTTGAGTCTAGAGATAGTTTAGCTGTCCTTTTTCAGAGCTCAAAATCACTTAATCTCTCTTTGCACGGAATTCACTTCCCATCTCTTTCTATTCTTTTCACCTTTCTCTGTGCATTTTAAGTTCTATAGTGTCTGTTTGAAACAATGAATGAGAGAGAGGGGTGGTGTCACAACTGCCTACAATGCTCAAAGTTGATATGCTTGTGTTTGTTCTGTGGCATAATAATTTTTTGGGTTTTTTTCCTTTCCTTAATCAGTTGTAACTTTGTGTTTGCCTGTTGAATATCTGTTGAGCAGTGAGCTGATGTTTTCAGAGAGCTGGCCACAGTGATTCCCAAGAATTCTTCCCTGAGTTATAGCTAATGTAGACTACTAATGTGTATGCATAGTCAGGGTTATGTTTTTCTGTTTACATTTCTTTGCACTTACTGATGTTAAATTTCTTCCACTGTTTTACCAACCAACCACTTGCTGTCATGAGATTCACCTGCAGCATTTTGTACATATGACTGTTCTGAATAATTCTGTATAGACTGAACGCTTTTCTTCTTATTTGTCCACATCAGTTCTGGACACATTCCTTATTGCTTATCTCTGCTGGTGTGGCAGGGTTAATGACACTCAGAAGACTTCATGACTGACAAGAAGATGGCAGTTGCGTGTTCTGTTTTGTGGCAGGGAACTTGTGTGGAAGGTGACTAAAATGCCTTGCTGAAAAAGATGCAGATAGTGTGGTAATATATATGCATAATCAGATTAATAGAGAATATAAAGGTGGTTGTTGCTAGAAGTCATGGGCAGTTATGGTTCAGGTCACTGCTATGTGAGAAGTCTGATAACACTAGCAGTGGCAATTGTTGTGCTGAGATTGATCAACATCTTCAACTCTTCTGAATGTATTTTAGCCTGTGTATCTGTTCAAGAGTATTTTGAATCCTTCTTTAGGTGCTATTAACTCTGTTGAACAGACTGCCACTGCCTGACAGCAGAGGTACAGATACCATCTTGTATGGTATCTGTATCTATGAACAGCATAGAGACCTTTGGGATCTGAAATGCAACTGAAGTGTCTGCTTTGTCAATCATTACGTATAGAGTTCCAACTGTAATTCTGTTTGAACAAATTTTCATTCCACTTTATTTCAAGAGGGATGTATTGTCTCTCATGACATTAAACACTTAGGTTTTGTTTTGGTGAGAAACAGGATTACAGCAGTCCTGATTCAGTACTAACAAACCAATAATGACAAGTTCAGCTGATGAGTTGATAGTTGTCAGTTGCACATCGCTGGTGAGATGTTAACACATAAAGGATAAGTACCATAAGGCTAGGAAGATACTTTTCTTTATATTGCCATATTTCCTGATTTTTATGGAATGCCAGTAATCTAAAATTATAACAAGTTGAATGGAAAAAAATGTTAAAAAATCATCACTCTGGTATGTGGAAAACTGCTTTTATTTTCTTTTTTAAAAAAATTTTTATTTGTTTCATTATTTGTTTAAATATCCAAGGCTACAATGACAGGAGTATAATTTCTATTTTTAATGGGAAAGATATTAGAACTATGAGTGAAACATCATTCATTGTTTGAAAGTCTGTCTGTTCTAGAGAATGACAGCCAGGGAGGTATTTAACTGATCTTTATATATCCGGACAATGCCAAATACACAACTTCTTTGGAAACCCCAAAATGGAAAAAGTTGGACCTTCCATACCTGAACTTTTAATCTGAAAGAGGCTGTCTGTGGCTTTGTACCATTTTCTGCTCATCAGAATTCAGCAACCCTGCAGGATAGAGGAAAAGTACAGAAGCATACGGAAAAGATAAAAGGAGACTGGGAGCAGAAAAGATAAATGACTTTGCCGTCAGTGCAGTATAATGAAAATCAAATCAGTGCCTGGCAACGCACAATTGCCTGGTATGGCTAACCCCAGACCGTGCTTTTAAAGTACGTGCCTTTTATATTTTATTCTTGTATTTATATAAAGAAAAATTACTTCATTATTAGTTGATTGCAGGGGAAATAGATGTCCTGATTCTGTAAAATCCTAAGAATGAGTATGACTTACATGTTTAGGGCCTCTTTAGTTATTGGCTTTACCTTGGCAACAACAAAATTCCATTACTAGCAAAGCCTGTTTCAGCTACTCTTACATTGTTTTGGCAGGGTATAAAAGGATTCTGCATATAGGATACATTCATCCTAAAAGTGTAAAGGAATTATTTGTTTGATAATGCATACACAAGATATCTAGGAGTTAATGAGCTGCTAGGTTCTGTTTTACTGTGCTCGCCACTGCTCACAATCCTTGCTGGCCTGGCAGGCGCTGGCTGGATAGGATTGTCCAATGTGGGTCCTTTCTATAGACCCAGTGTTGCTGTGCTGCCATCTTCCTCCAGCTCTGTCAACACTGTTGATGGTGATGACTGGAGTTGATGATTCCCAATGGGACCAGCTAACCATGCTCTATGATTTTATATCTTTGTGTTGGTATTTTTTCTTGAATCCTTTACCTAATGATGGTGTCTCAATAATCTTAAAGTCTGTAACTTTCTGTACTGACAACAGTCTGTAACTCTTATCTCCTTCCAGACTTCTTTAACTCTCTTTCAGTAGTTATACAGCTAGGCAATACCAGAAATGGACCTGGGTGGGCAGGCAGCTGAACCTCTGGGTTGTGAAAGCAGAGCTACCACTTATGGTTATAGGCTGTAGTGGTGACATCTACATGACCAAGTTACACTGGAATTGAGTGTAGTTGTAGTAGTAGTAAAACAATTAATTTTTGCAAACTTACTGATTTCATTTTGTCAAAATAAATAATAAAAGTGCATTTTCTGTTTTATTTCCAAATAAAATGTTTTAAGTTATTATACATTAACACAGTGCAGTACTGTTTGTGGTAAACTCACAATGGAAACAGAATTCATTTGGGAATGTGCCTACACTGGAATCAAAACACAAAAAGGAATCCACAACAACTCTGAAAGACTTCTGCAAACTTGCATTTTGTTCCCGATTGGGTCTGACAATGTATTTTTAATGAAGTCTTGAACATCTGCAAACTGTTTGCAAGCTAGAATTTTCTTCTTGAATTCCACAGCTGACTGTAGAATCATAGGCTCTGTAATCATGGATGCTGTGTCTCCACAGTACCTATTTGCAGTATAGTAATATAATAATCATAATAATAGCAACAATGAAATCTCTTTCCTCCCAGTTAAAATTCAACATTCTGGGTAGCATTTCATAGTAGTATAATGTGCTATTGGCTGTTTATGATGACTCAAAATTACTGCACATGCCCTCTAAACACCTTGTACAGCTGAAAATACATTTGTTTTCTGGGTTGTTCCTTTCCAGCTTCTTCATTTCCATAAATGAATCTTGGAATCCACAAGTGTACAGGAAACTTCTGAACCAGAGTTCTCTTTCTTTTCAGGTTAGATTACAATATACAAACCTATTCGAAACTCTTAGTTTTGTGTCCATAGAATGATCTTAATTTTTTGCTACCTCTTATCACAGGAGTTAAATGAGTCAGAAATGTTCACAGGGTGTTATTGTTTCATCCATTCCTTAACTTTCTGGATATTTGTGTTGATATTGATTGCTGTAAGTTTTAAATCCTGAATATGTTCATATGAATGCAGAGCAATGTACTGCTAGGAAAGCTGCTGTTATATAAACTAGCAGGGCTAGGTAACATACCCACTAAGGTCAGGTCTAGAAATACCACTAATTTAATTGCAGAGACTGTATAATTGTGACGATGCTGTGTAATGTGGGACTGAATGCACTGCAGATCATTTCCTAAAACATTGCAGTGTTCAGCGTAGACAAACCCTTAAATTTGTATTTGCTCTCTTATCTCAGTTTTCTTCTGAAGCCGCAGGACCAAAAGTGCAGGAAATGCTACCACATTTTTTCCTTACTGTGCTTGCTGGCTTTCTTATGTGTGCAGCCTTGTAAATTGATCTGTTTCCATAATTCCCAAGCCTTCAGTAACCTAAGAGTTGGAGTTTGTTCCAAAATATCTGCACTTCCGTGAGTATGATAAAGATGCTTTGGTTTTTATGAGCTCAGAGGCCACCACCTATTAAACATTCATAGAGCTTTCAGGATGCCTGTTGCTCAAGAGTCTGAAAGGCCTTTAGCCATTTTAGCACAAATGGCAGTAAAAATCAACATTCGAAGAAGAATAATTTCTCAGTCTTGAGTGTGCTTTGCAGAATGTGCATCAGTGAAACTTGGTTCAGAGAAGATCATTGGAGTGGCCTTGGCTGTTGCTTAAGGGTCTGTGTTACAGTGTCCAGATACAGAAAATAATGGAGAAGAGTGTGGACAATGATGGCTGTTCAGTTGACTTACAGCTATTTCACAGCCCATACTTGACCCCCATTCCTGTGTTGGCGTAAAATGAATGAAGCTCATCTGCTCTTTTTAGGGAGAGATGAGTAATTCTCAGTGGAGTACAGTGCAAGTACAAGCATGAGGATCCCTTAATGGGATCTAGAATGGAAAGTGGGATAGCATTGTCAGCAGAGCATCGTGTCCCAGGTCACTTGCTGTGTTGCAAGTCAGGATTTATTAGCTCAGAGATGGTTGTACCTCTGCCATGCGTGTCTTTGAGTGGTGCTGGATTGTAATGTCTGGCAGTGCTGGTGTGCCTGCCAGCTCCTTTGTGCCATGCTCTGCTCTTGAGAGGAGCTCTCCTCACTAACAAGGTCAGTTGAAGTTGCTGAAGTTGCTGTCATCTATGTGTGTCTTCCCCTTCAAAAACATAGCATTTTATGAGCTCACCACCTGGAGGCCTGCAGTGATCTTGTGGCTAGTTTAGGTTTCTTTTTTTTTTTCTGAGTGAATCAGACCCTTTCATTTTATTAGGGAAAGAACAGAGGTGGAGTTTTCTTATTACTGTTTAACATAATATGTGACTACTGACCTTTCTTATTTTTTTTCATGAACAAGCTGGGCAATGGTAAAATTCAGCTGGGCCATGAAAGTCAGGAGACCTGTGTGGATTTGTAGATGTAATGCATGGAGGTGCATGGGCTGGGTAGCATTTGGGAGGCATTTGAAGTAGACAGCAGCTAAAGTTGGCTGTCTCATAGCCTTAATCCCTTGGGTTGGGTTAATGAGATTGACTGGTCCTTGAACCAGGGAACATTTTAAGCTTTGGCCTTCCATTTAAGAATGAGTCAGTCAGCACTGTGAGCAGGCAATCCAGCAGCAATACTTCTCCCTGAGATTTTTTTCTTATTCCCTCATCTTTTTTTTCCCCTTGCTCTGCCTAATAGAAAATGGCAGCTTTGACCACTCTCATGGGAAAAGTATAGCAGATATTTTAGAGGCAGTAGCCTCTGCTTGAGAGCTTTAGGCAAAACTGGCAGCAGAATATTAGTCAATGATATTTATACAAATGTTTTTCATAGAAGCTTCTGGTAGCAGTTTCCTTCACTAAGTAGACTGATCTGAAGATTCTCAAATTTTTATTAGTTTAATTTTCTCAGCCTAGGTCCTTTGGTCTGCTTTTGTTCTTAGTAGTCTTTTACGTGTGGTGTAAATGACTGTTTTTATGGAAATCAAATTTACCAGCTCAGGGATTCCAGTCCTCACTGATACTTTGTTGCACATATTAGGAGTACATGAACTATGGGATAGGTCTTGACTATCATTGTCCTGCCAACAGCCCTCAAACACCAGAAACTTTGGGGAAAAGGGCTACTTGACATGCTGTTCTGATATGTTAAACTTAGAGGAGCCTTCCTTGCAAGGTCCCGTTTTATCTTTTCTAGTGCTTTTATCCTATGGAAGCTTCCAAAAATTTGGTATTTTTTGGTGTCTACTTTCTTAAGTGCACAAATGCTGGTTTTGCCCATGTACTGTTGATATTGCTGCAGTAATTGTTTGTAATGATTGTTAATCTGCAGATCCTCTAGTTGTAGACACAGTTTATGCTATGGGTAGAGATACGAGAGGAGCAAATAAAGGCTGCCATTTTAAAGGTTTACCTTGCACTGTGCAGTCAGGGTATGTCTCATGAGAGGAGATGCTATCTTCGACTATAAGAAAGTGCTAAAAAGAGAGAGACTAATGAAGCTGTTCTATTGATGTGAATGTCAGCTGGAAGCTAAGCAAGGGAATAGAAGGAAGGACTGTTAAAACAACAGTGATCTGTTCCACTGTCAGCAAAGAAACATATTTGTGCAGTCTATTTTTTTAATGCTAGGAACTGAAGTAATGATGGTGGTAAAATGTTTTTGTATTCCTATTTCCCTAATTGACATGCTATTTAAGACATAAACCTTTAGTGCAGGTTCAGTTTTGCCTGAGATATCACTGTGCTTGATCCCAGGTGTCAGAAAATTTTCTCTTCTTTCCATCTTCCCATAATTCATTGGACCACGTTGTTGCTTTGTGCTAGTTACCTTCCTGGGAAAGGAGTTGCCTTGACTTTTTTGTAAGGAAGGGTTTTTTCTTATAATTGATCCTGTGTTAAACACTTCATTTTAATCTAATGCCAGCCAGCACATTGATATGAATGAAGAGGTCAGCTCTCAGCAAATTGTTTTGTTTTAGGAAACTTCTGTGTTAGTCACCCAGACCTAGTTTAACCTCAGCTGCTTAGCTGACTGGCTGGCTGTTTGGATGTAAACCAGATGTGATGTTTGAGCTGTGACTGATGAGCAAGCATTAGCAAATTAACCTTTTCCATAGGCATGGAGAGGACACTGCTGATTAACTCACATCTTCCTGATAGGAAATATGTCCTGAGTTGTGCAATTTTTAAGGTGAGGAAAGTAATTTGAATGATAAAGTGTGCAAAAATATTTTTCACAGTCATCTGAGTATTTCATATATTGCAAGGGATTTGATTAATAAGCCTATGTTTAAACATTTTATACTACTTTAATTTAAACAATTCACATTACATTAATATGTATTTTGTAGACTAAAACCAGCGTACTTCAGAGTCATATTTACTTGCTTAAGTTTGTATGTGTCAGAGTACTTAAATTTTTCAGCTTCTTCTGTCTTAAGGTGCAAAAACTTCAGTTTGGTACTTATCTGTGTGTCTTGGCTAGTGGTCAGGTGGTAAACCACTCTCTTTCCTGGTTGCGGCCCTCATCTTTCTCAGATGGGAGTCCTGACGCAGGAATAATGTTCTAATTGATTCAGCCCTCTATTTTGTTTTCTCTATTTACAATTGTAATTTCCCTTTGAATTTTTTTTCCTCTGTTGGTTTTCATGTTTTACACTGAGATTGGTGTTCTCAGAAGGGGGCTGAAATCCTTCCAGTTGGAGATGTTAATGACAGAAAACTACCTCTCTCCTAATTTGCCCATAGTTTTGTCAGAGGCTAGTTGAGCAAAAGTGTTTGAATATTAGTAGTGCATTTAGCTTTTATTTTATTTTTATATTGTTCCGTCAATTTGGAGATTAAAAAAAGATTTGAAACATTAATTGAGAGTGAGAACCAGAGCTCTTAATGAAGCTTTTTAGTGGATTTTTAGTGTGTTTTCATACAAAAAGTTTAATTTCTTGATTCCCTTTTTCATGGTTTATGGCTTTAGTTTTTACTGGCCTAATTGCTTGTCTCTTTGCTCCTTTTAGCCTGAAGGAGCTCTCACTGTTAACATGGTTGTTGCTCTTATTGGTGTAACCTGTTTTTGGTTGTGTTATGGCTTTTGTACCAGTCAGAACACAAAATTTCCCATGTGCATATTTTTCTCCCTTCTAAGGGCTAAGTACAATTTTTCACAAAATCTCCAGCTCAGTCCAGCACAGTGCAGACTTATCTACAAAGTACTGTTTCCTCAATGCCAACAAACTCTAAAGGATACTTTAAAATTTAGCACCTTATAGCTCTGATCTGTTTACCTTGCAAGCAGTTTTTCTATTAAGTTTACATGTAGCTCACAAGATACTTTGCTGTGTTCCTCTTGCTTATTGCTGCTGTTACAAGGTGATGCATTGAGTAAATGCTCTTGAGGTCACAGGTGAGCTGTGCTTCTGCTTTGCTTTTCTTGCAGTTGCATTTTGTCAGTGGTTCCCTTTATTTACCTTACCTTATTTTTTTTTTTTTCCTAATACTGGCCAGGATTACTGCAAACATATGATGAGTAGGGTGAAATAGACGTATACCAGACCTGGGTTTCCATTATGGTTGTGCAGAATTTATGTGGAACAGGAGAGTATTGACATGTCCTTGCATTCATCTTTGGTCTGTCATGAACGGTCTGTCTCTGTCTCCTCCTGTCTTTTTTTGTTATGCTCTGGTCAAGTACTTCACTTTACTCAGTAGCCGTTTTGTAGGGAACCACTATATTGACATATCTGGAAGTAATTACTTTTAAGTGAATAATGAAATAACCTTTGCCTTTAAACAAACCTAAATAAGTCACTTGACAAAAGGTGTTATGGGAGTGGGATGGTTACTCTTAGACATGAGTTAATGTGGGAAACCAGTGTTCAGAATGCTTCTAAGTTAAGCAATTTCAGGGATACAGGTATGCAGTTTGGAATGAAGTTTAGGTTTGGTTTTTGAAAAACAGATGTTGTGACCGAGGAACCTAAAAACAGGATTTAATTTAATTTTTTTAATTTTTGATGGAAAAGGCAGTATTTTTCAGAAAATGTATTTTGGGAATAGTAATTTGTTGATTAATGATGAAAAGATGATTCATCAGTTTAGGGAAGTGATATTCAAGTTCTATTTCTGTCTCTTTTTTAGACTTTCTTCCTGATATTAAGCTCATCTTTCTGTAACTTTCATTTATAAAATGAAGATGATAACAGTTCATTTTCCCCATGTTTTGCTTGTTACTCTTTAGACAGAAAGACTGACAATAACAAACATCTCCTACTTCTATTTATGTAGTTGACTAAGCACTAAGTTGACTAAAGGATTGTGCTGTCATACTGACAGTCTCTAGGCAATGCCAAAATATAAATAAGCCCTTACGGTTTTCATATTATCATTTCAAATTGAATTACTCTAAGGTAACATCTGTGTGCTTGTGACAAAGCAGTCTCTAGCCAGCTGAAATTGGGTGTGCTATAGGGCTGCTGAACATTGTAGGCCACTTTTTAGCACTTCCTTTAAACTTGTGTACTTCTTAAGCTCTTCTTTTTTTAACCAAGAGTAGGTGAAATATTATTTATGAATGATGTGTGATACGAATGCTTTGACTATAAAATAGGGAATAAATAGTACTTGAAATAAGACGATTCCGTCCAGTCCCTGGCCAACCAAAGGAAATCAAAATAGGTGTTAACTTTTGGGATACATCTACTGCAAATGTTTTTCTGGAGGAAAAAGCCATTCTCACATCATCTTACCACTGGGTTTGTGATACAGAACTTTGTGTAATAGGTGAAAAATGTAAATCTTTTTGCTTTGTTAACTTGAAGCTATGTTGATTTTTCACCAGCTACAAAGGACTGGAAGGAGCTTTAACCACTGTGAATCTCAACAATTTAGACACTGAATTCCCTACAGTAGCACTTTGGAAGAACTTGAACCTTGTTTGTAGGTTGAAGTTCTATAATAACTTAAATTAATCTGGGAGCAGTCTGTCGTGGTCCTCTCTTCTCTCCACAAATGCTTTCTCATGCTTTTTCTAGCACTGAACTCATGGTGGCCAGGTGGGTAAGCTGGGCTACGTGGACACTGCCCACCTGGCATAGTTAGCTGACTCATCTGAGAGATGAGAGATCTCCTCATGTGAGAGGAGATGAAGTCCAGTGCTGAGGTAATAGAAGAGTTAAGGCTGAATGACTGAGTATGTGGTGGTGAGACTGTGGCAGTCTTAGTTGGCTGAAATGGCTATGAAATGGTGTCTGTAATTACATTTGTTCTACATTAGTTGTTAACATGTTCACTTTCTGTCCCTGAGCCATTTCAACAAGATGATAGAGATTCTAAGTGCTCTAAATTAATCTTAATGGCACTGTGGTCAGTGACATAGCCAGTATTTTATTGTATGCCGGCTGAGCACTGGTTGGATTTATATGTGAATGCAGCTCATTAACTTTCCAAAGTATTTTATGATCTCAAGTTAGAAATTGCAGCATGTCTGCATGACAGTTTTGCCTCCTGGTAGAATATATTGTTGCACCTTTGGCTGGAGCAGTTGCATTTGTTTTGGTTCAGATGAGGAATTGATGAGGCAACTAGATGCTTGTCCCACGTGGTCATGTTTACTTAGAAAGGGGCTGCACAAAACTGTTCTGTAGGGGGATAGAATTTAGGTAAATAAAGGTAGTATAGAAAGTAATCTTACCCCCTAAAGAGTTGCAGCTGGGTTAATTATTAAAGATTAGGAGCAGGCCTGATTTTAACAGGCCACAGCTGTAGCCAATAAGAAGAGTGTTGTAAAAGTGTGGATTGGTTGGCTGAGGGGAACTGGAGTCAGTTGGCTACTGTGAGAGGAAGAAAGAGTCAGTGCCTAGAGGAGCTGTCTATGAGAAATGTCAAGGAGGTACAAAACTCTGGCAATGTGGAACCTTGCAATATAATAAACACACTGTTCTCCCTCTTTCACAACTCTGAAAATACCTGGCAGTCTTTTTGCTTAATATTCCTCATTTGCCCACTGTCACCTGGAACTCCTGAAGTTTTGCTCCCTTCTTTCTCCTTCAGGGTCATGTTACAAGTTTTTGTCCAGGAATATCAACTATTTCTGTTCAAAGCCTCTTTCCCTTGCTCTGCAACAATGTTCTGACCCCCCTAATGCTTGTGTATAGTTCCCTGAGATGTCTCTCTACCACTGTAATTCCCTCAGTGACCATTTCTTTCATTTACACTTTATTTGTAGTAATGGCTTCTCTTATTTTAACTGGTCTCTTAACCGAATCTGGAATGAGGATTCCAAGACAATGTTTGCTTACTATAAAAAAGAGTTCCATCCAGTCTCTTGCAGAGGTGTTTCCTAAGTATCAGGTCATTGAATGCTCATTGATTTCAGCTAACTCTAAGACAATTCTTCAAATTCTTAAACATGTTTTGTTTTATGTTCAGGAAAGGCTCAGTGCAGTGCTGTGTGTAACTGCTCAGTTTGGAGTAAAATAATCTTTTAAAGGTGGGCTGTTCCTTTGGTATTCAGTAAGCACATTTCATTATCATGCAGTCTTTTTTGAGTATTGCCCATGATGAGTAATGAATAGGAGATTGAAACAAGGCATTCTTCTGTAATTTCTTCCCATTATCACATCTAACTATGTTCACTACAGCAGAATTGGTATTTCAATACAGCTACCTCTCTCTCTCCTTATCAGTGTTGTAAAATTTATTGCATTTTCACCACACAAAACTTGTGGAGGTATGTGCATGAACATGTGAAACAATTCATACACATTCATAGTGGAACCTGGCCTGTAGCTTGTTTGTGTCCGTAGTGAACTGTTATTTATTTTGAATTTATCACATTTAAAATCCCATTTGAGATGCAATGCCTTGGTTGCAGAAGTGATCCAGGGAGTTCACAGCTATGGCTGGTGGATCCAGACATATGTCTGCTGTATTAAATGTGTGATGTGACCATATCTTTATCTCTGTAACAGTAGTAAAAGCAATACCTTTGCCTAAAATAGTCAGTGAGCAAAAGAACTATAAAAGATTTCAGATTATCAAGTAAATTGAAGCATTTAAGTACAGAGGCAATGCATGTGTTTTTTAGCTGAGAGCGTCACTGCTGAAGTTGCTGCAGATGAAATAAAGAGCAACACATTATTAATCTGCCTTTATAAAATTTGTAAGTGCTGCTCTGTTGTAATACAAGGGCCTTCTGTAAAGGTATGTCTGAGGTTAAACATGTATTTAAAATTAAACTAACACATAAGCCCTTTTGGAACTGAGATTTTAAAATAATTTTAATATCCCAAATGTACAGTGCTGGACTAAGCCTGGGGGTATAGTTGCACAGAGAACTGGAGCTTATCTGGAGGGGCCTCCCAAGAGCAGTGCTTTATGTGGAGTCTGCTGGCTTTGAGGAAGGGATTAAAGAAGAGACATTATTCCCAGGATGGCTTTGCTGACACCAGTTGATGAGCAGAAACATCTATTTAATAATGGGAAAGCACTCCAAGCTCCTTTAAAACACCTGACAAAGTTACTTTTATTTCTGTGGGAAGTAGGTGGGAGGGATAACTATCCTTAATTGTGAAGTGGATTCCTGTGTTGATACAAGGTTACCTAATCCCTGCTTGCCTGAGAAAACGAGATTTATGGTTGTCACCAGATTTAGGCTCAGTTTCCATTCTCTCATTTGCTCTGTCTGTTCAGACTTAAGTACATGTAGCAAAATGGATCAAAGACATGAAAAAGGAGAAGAGGACGCCTAGACATTAGCAAAACAGGTATGTGCCAGCCTTGGAACATTAGCCATGTTTGCTTGGAGAGACGCTGTAATAGCGGGAAGCTAAATGAGAGCAAGGCTCAGGTCTCTTTGGCTTCCACGTGCCTATGTGATGTGACAGCGTTCAGGGATGAGAAAAGGCTCTCCATGTGGGTACCTTTGGGAGTGGTTTTGTGTGGTGAGATGGTTGGCAATATCTGTGATATCAGATGGTGTCATCCAAGGGTTAGAATTATCGATGCCTCTTCTCCCCTTGTTGGCCTCAAAGCTGACCTTGTTGTACCTGATTCTGCGACAGAGATACGGCAGTAGTTACCCCTGTGTAAATCCTGCCTCAGGCTGTTTTCAAGATTCAGAGAGCTGTTTTCTTTATAGCACATGAGATAGAAGTGTGAGATCCAGTCTTGCTTTGCATGATCTGAACTATCAGTGGCCATGACCAAAGCGCAGTCTTTTATTTAAAGGATTTTTTTCCCTTTTTTTTTCTTGCTGTGCAACTGACTAACAAGGACTGCTCGAGTGGTGATCTAAAAACAGGGACTGTACACATGGCAGATGCTGTTGGTGAAGATTGCCTTGGTAGAAGTGTCCCTAGCCCAGAGGCTGGACCAGTCATGTCTCCAGAATGTCTGAAAGCCCCTGTAGTTAACAGGAGTCATTCAGTTGAAGTCAGCAGATGTTGTTTTAGGCCTTCGGAGCCCAATGATCCATCTGCTTTCACAAGCCTCTCCTTGCTAAAATAGAGGTCCACTTTATTTCCTTGGAGCAGGATTTTTCATCCAGTGAGCTGTGATTCCCCCCAGGGCATAGGGGAAGACAGTGATGGCAATTGGAGTGGTCTTAAGACATGGAAGAGATGGCTAAACATTTAAATTTAAAGAAAAGAGGCCTTGCAGAATGAATGCAGATTATTATAGAGGATTATTGTGATCAGTAAACTTTACTATAGCAATAATTAAAAGAATAGAAGTGTCTTGATATGAGGCAAGGTGATGCTTCCCTAAAAACATAGCACCACTGCAAGAACAAAAGGTTTCAAACGGGCTGCACACATAAAATAGAAGGTGACGTAGAAAATAATGTCTTCAAAAGCTACTTCATATGTAGAAGTGCATATTTAATTCTACAGTAACAGGTGGGCTATGGTGTATGGCATGCTTCAGGCATGTAAACTTCTTACTGTAACATCCTGATTTCTGCCTGATTGTCAACTTCCTTAATTCCCTGGGAAAGCAGGTTGGCAGGCTTGTGGCAAAGGTTTTTAGTATCTTCTAGTGCCAGAAAGAAGGAAGAACATTGTGCAGTTCTCTCTGGTCTTCCTTTATCTTTAGTGAATTCATGTATGGGAGGAGGTTGGAACACAGCCTTTCTGCAATTAGACACATGTAAATAATGGCTTTTTCCTTTTTGTTGCCGTGATCAAAATGCTGAACGTATTCCATATTCTTCCTACCTACAGAACTGTACAAACCCTTTGGTTTGACCCAAAGTATTTCACATAGAGTGAAAAAATTACTGCAGGTTTTTCCTTACCATTTGTCATCCGTTTAATCCTCGCTTCTTTTCACTTAACTTGTAATGCAAAAAAAAAAAAAAAAAAAAAAGAAAAGTAGTGATTTTAAAATTTCAAAATAGAACAATTTTACTTCTTTTTGTTCTGTTCCTCTGTTTTTTTACATGGTAAAATTATCACTAGTCTTTGGTATAACAGAAACAATTTTTGTGAACCTGCTATTCTCTAGAAATTGTGTGTTGTTGTCTAGAGTTGTACTTGTCAGAATTTTACCCAGTGTAGATAGTTACTAGTTCACGTTTTTTGGAAGTGCTCTGAAGTAATAAGACAAGAAAATCTCTCTTTTCTTTTCAAGTGCTAGCTTTCTTTTTGATGGATAATTTTTACCTGCTGTAGATAGGAAGATTTTTCTCATGCTCTGTAGTTAATAACCTGACTTCAGTTAGATGAGATTTGTTTTAAGTATGTTGCATATTTCTTAGCATATATCATGACTCTCTGTGGGAAACAGTTTTTATTTTACAACCACATTTATCAGTTTTGGCAACCTGGCATTACCAATATTTTTAAAATTTCTTCGACTTATTTTATGTAGCAGATGCTGAAATACTAAGACAGACTAGAGAAAATGTTGCAATATTTACAAATTGTTTGTAAAACTATGCTGTTTTATAGCAAATAATTTTGACTAACTATAGAGGAGTAGGCTGTTGATCACTTATAACAAATACAAGAAATTTACCATACAAGTTTCAGGAGTATTTTAGTACTTTTTCTGCTAATGCTGCCAAAATAATTCTAAGAACCTGAGTAAGGTTACTAATATTTTTAAAATAATACTTCACAATGAATTTTTTTTTAAATATTGTCTGAGTGTGGCTGAGTATTGAGTTTATTTAAAGTTCTTACGAAACTACTCCAGGCCTCTGGAAGGCAAACATGGGGAAACAACTCACATTTTTGCCCACTGTAGAAAAGAATGAGAAAATATATGTTGCAGAGATTTAATTTAGAATATCTAATAACTTTCAGAGTTATTAACAAGTGTCGTATAAAGAGGAGATCTGGGTTGTAGGGCTGCAGGCACAAACCTAATTGCTCAAACTTGTGATAGGAAGGAGTCAGTCAGTTTGGTTCCATTTGAAGGAGAAATGAGAGGGCTGGATTTTTCTTCTTTGTAGTCAAAACTCCTGTTGAAAATTGGTAGTGGTTGCAAATGTAGATGTAAGAGAGCTAAGAAAAACCCTCAGAATTTAGGTTAACTGTGTAAACTTTGTTATATTTGTAGGTATTATTGCAGTGTCATTATGAATCTGATTCTTCATAACATTTTTCTGATATTTTTCAATGGATGCTTCTGACTGCATCAGAAGACCAGCAGTGTTCTGTTCATATACTTGTTGTCCAAACAGAACCTACCTTATTAATTCCCAGATATGGAAGGTGCTTGGTGCAGGTTGTTAAGTGGTCACAAGGATGAATGCCTGCTTTGAATTCCCTCCCTGCCTCTGCCACCAGAGTTGCTGTGGGATGCCAAGTAAATCACATAAACTGACAGAGTCTCGTTTAGTCATTAATCGTGTATTGCTGATTTCATGAATGCCCAAACTAAGGCATCTGTGGCCAAAACTTCGATAAAGTGTTCACCACTGCAGTAAGATATAATGGGAACAGTGCTTTAAGTATGTGCAATAAAACTGTTAAATAGAATTGACATTGAGAGATGTCAAGATAGGCACCCAGAATTACTCTTAGTCTCTCTTTGGTCTCCACTTTCTTGCATGAAAATAATAGTCTAACCTAATCTTGCAAAGATTATGAAGAAGAGCATTAATAACATTTGCAGGGCAGTAGGTGCCATTGCAGTGAATGACAAATGACACACACTGGAAACTTGTTTGTCTTTTGTAGTTATATATTTAGGCCAACCCTGCAGAAAACTTTGTTTTTTCTCTTATTTAAATTACTATAAAATCAAAATCTTAGGACAGTGGTCAAACAGCCTGTGGGAAAATAAATAAAAATTCGGCATTGTTGTTCAGTCCAATGCAGTTTTAAAGTAACACTAACCTACCTGCCTTTTGAAATGAAAGTAGAAAGCAAACAAATTATTCTAAACAAATCTCATGTCTTAATTGTCATTTTGTTTTACTTAAGTTCCTCTTTGGAGCAGAATATAAAAACTTTATTACTTTTGACTGAAAATCTTCTTATAAACTAAGGAAATAATATAGTCCCTATTTGATGGCTTTGAAAGTAAGATATGGTCAAAATAAGCCCAAACACATTAAAGAAACAGTGTGTGAAAGTTAGGGGCTTCAGTTTCAAACTTACAGGTGCCAACCTTTAGACTGAATTCTGGACCAAGCTCCTCACTTTGTGAATGGCACCTAATGTGACCAGAATGTGTCCTCTAAAGCAGCTAGCCAGGTAGGCAGTGTCACAGACTGTTCCCTGTGGTAGCCCTCTGCTAACCAAGAGGGAATTTCTGAGGCTGGGGTAGGTCTGTAGTGGTGTGTCCAAAGTTCTCTTTACATTTCATGCTCAGTGGTTGCTGGGTGAAAGGCAGAAGCAAGACCCAGTGTTTGAAGATGGTTGACTGCTTTGACAGTATCTATTGCCTCAAAGCCCCTGAGAGACCTGGGCAAAGGTGTGGGTAGTTTCTGAACTGTGTTCCAGCTTACGGGTGACCCTGGTGTGAGCTGTGGAGGCCTGGCAGTCCATAGCTGTTCTGGGCAGGCAGAGGGGCACACAGGGAAACTTTATGGGCAAAATAAAAATACATTCAGCGTTAGGCAGGAGACAAATGAGAGTTTGCAGCATTGCAGCTTTTGTGCCTTGGCTCCATCTCAGACACCAGTAAATGCCTTTTCTATATTTGCCAGGAGACATTCATTGTAATGCAATAAGTTGAACCTTGATTTTTCTTCTATTTCCTTACTATTTTCTTCCCTTCTGTCATCCTCTTTCTTATTATGGACAAATTTGGCCACTATCAATTTGAATGATTTTTTGCATACTTGGCTGACTCTTTTTTCCCCTAATTTGCTGATACAGTCAACTGTGCCAGTAGAACAATTATGCAAAATTGTGTATAAAGGTTTAATGATACAAAACAGTGTTCATCACAAATCTAATTGTGATTCTTAACATCCTTCCATAAACTCTGTGGTTAATACGTGTTTTGTTTTAAAACCTGTATTTAGTTTAGTAGATAAGGGAACATTTTAATGTACACGTTACTGTTAACTTTGAAAGGAAGCAATAAGAAGTAGTGATTTGGAGGAGCCCAGATGATGATATATGTGCTTTCAGGTAGTGATTATAAGAAGTCTGCTTTATTACATATCTCATCAGGTTACACCATTACCTGTTTTACATTATGAATGATAACTATGTATGGTTGATTGTACACTGAGTCTAATACAACACAAAGATTAAATATGAAGATAGACATTGTAATGAAGCAAATAATGTGTCTCCATACTGAAACTCAAGAGATAGTGGGTTTAAAGAGAATTGACAGGTACACTGTACTTAGGCTTGATATCTGGTTTCCACTTGGACAGCTGAAACTGCTTCAGGAAAAGAGCACTAAAGCAATACTTGCTAATACTTTCACTGAAGCCAAAAATCCCATTGGCTTTTCTTAATCCAGAATAGAGCATTTAGAAACATTCCAAAGCTGATATTTCTCCTTCATGTTTGCATTGATACTTTCTGATTTCTGCACTACTGCTTTCCTTGGGAACTCTAGCTGGGGTTTAATCCTACCACAGAAAGTACTGGCGAGTCAGATATTATTATTAGGATTGACCTTCAGGAGAGTCTCATTTACATCAGGTCATTATGAACCTCGGGGAGAGACCTTCTGCCACAGTCACTAGAGACAAAGCACACGCTGCTTCCATCAGGCAGGGTATGAGGAGAGAGAACAAAAAGTGGTTCTCCTTTCTGTCCCCTTCTTGATTAGCAGTTGTAGGCTCTGTGTCATCTTTGCATGAAGAAATTGCTACAGACTGTAAGGATAAGGAAGAGGTAATAACCTGGCAGTAATTTCTGCTACCTCCCTAATCAGGGTCACACTTGAATGCTGAATTATGAAGGTGAGTTCTGTTCACTTGGTTCACTCCAGGTATTAAAATGTGTGAGCTGTGTTGTACTGAACAGAGCAGTCTGTGGCTTATACAAACAGCTTTAATTTACTGCTTTCTGGAAACAGAAGCCTGAAGCAGTCATGGAGGTTTCAGGAATGTTAATTGTTTGTGTACATGAATGAGCTTAGAAATGGTCGTTTTTGCAGTCTTCCCATAGCTCATCGAGGGTAGCGGTGTCACTGCCGGAGAGGAGAAAAGAGAACGATTATTTTTTTCCTTCACTGTCTACTAATATTTTCAGGGTTTGATATAATGTGCCTTTAACAAACCATGAACTTCTCTCCTACTGAGTCACTGCATCCTGCCTACATTCAGTGTAGGCAGAGAACCATTATACTAATCCACTCTTCCATCATATCTCTAACAAACACATGTATTTTCTTTGAGTATTTATTTTGATACAAGGAGTGCAAGTTTTTTACTTGGCAACACAAATAAGTAGGAGATTGTGACTTCTGAACTTTGTAACTTTAATTGTGGTAGGTCTGGTTTTCAACTATGATATGACTTGACGAATGTATGACAATCATATTTGACTTTAAGGGAATAATCCTGCCACCTCATAGCAACTGTAGTGTAATTAATTCACCTCTTCTGGTAGGATAGGTTTAAAAGGCAGATGCTGAAATTGGACTTTTGCTTTGTTTTTTAACAGGTACGGTTATATGCAAGGCCTGATGCAATCCGAAGAGGATCAGGGGACTATGCTCTAAATATTACAAGGAGACTCATTGAGTTTTATGAAGATTATTTTAAAGTGCCCTATTCCCTGCCAAAATTGGGTAAGATTTCCCAAAGAATGTGAAGTTAACCCAGAAATGAGGCATTAAGTCAGCTAAAGGAATGTCATGTATTGGATTTCAAGTTAAATGTTTGGGTTAATTTAGGAGGATCAGTAAGTAAGAAATTTTTCCTTATGGAGGAGGGGAAGCCAAAATATGCTTTCTCCAACCTGGAAATGAAAGGAGCGGGAAGCAGTCAGACGTTTGTTTGACAATGGGTAGAGAACCTGAGACCTTTCACTGATAAGTGGGCTCGGTTTTTCTTTGTTTTTTTGATGTTGTCCGTTTTGGTCCTTACTCCTGTGAGATAGCCACTGGAAGATGTTTGTTCTGTAATACTTGTACCTTGGTGCCTCAGCCTTAAATGGGGAACAGAAGTGAAAATAGTTGTGAAACTGGCAACCTGTAGCAGTGCAAGACTGTGGGCTTTTTTTTCTTTTTTGATTTTATGGCTTATATGGCTTATTAATGATGATTAGTGGAGAAGCTTATTGTCTTGTTGTTTGTTGAAAAAAGTGCTTTTGTTTTACTGTGACCTTTTAAATGTAAACCCTATAAATTTCTGTTATTTTTAAAAAATAGCTTTTTCTCATCCTCCCTTTCACCACAATCAGTTGGTCTCATACTCATTTAAATACTTTCCACAGTATTACGCCCTCCCTCCTTTGGAGCATGTTTGATAAAGATTCAGAAGAGCCTGTTGCTCAGCAGCAGGAAGAGAGCATGTATTTGATCAGAAGTATTAGAGTTGGAACCACAGGTGATCCTCCCAGGAAGTCAGAGTTTATTTCATTAAATCCCTTGCCTGCTGAGTAGGTTTATTGGACTTACAGCTAATGGTGTAGGAGATAGATAATGTAATTGATGTTTCTAGATGAGGGTATTGCATGAATATTTTTATAAGTATGTTGTGGCATTTATTTCTTGATGTCTTTTAATAATAGTTACAGGCATAAGGCCTATTTAAGTATACACAAATTTTCTATGTGTACTTTCATTTATGTCTTCAAACATGTTAATAATGCTTTGTAAAGGAAGTACTAGGCTTACAGGGGGCATAAATTCAGAGGGAGAAAATATAATCAAGAACTTGTTGAATAGAAAAGATGAACATAGAATGGTTTTGGTTGGAAGGGATCTTAAAGGTCATCTTAACATCCAAACATCATTACTTCGGGTAGTTCATTTAGAATGCCAGCTGGCAGTAGTGCTAGTAACTGTATCTGCTTCAGAGTATCTTTCAGAACTATAGCATATGGTCTTTAAAACCAACATGCTATATCCATTGTCATTGTGCTGTGGCATATCTTTTAAAAATATCTAATTGTAAGTTAATGTATTCCAGTTTGGATCTTTTTGGAAAAGAACAGGAAGAATAGTCACAAGTAAAGTTGTATTTTTTTCATCAAATATTTGCAGTAAAATTGTTAATAGGAAATACTATGCGAAGACTTTAACCATTCAGTAGTGGTACATGAAAATAATTACTATAGAGAATATTTTTTTTATAATATAGTAAGGTTGAATTTATTTAATGTAAATATAGGAAGAAAAATTTCTAAACTCAGTAATGTAAATATTTTTAAGAATTTTATTTGCGTATTAATACAGGTATATTTGTTCCAGTTCAACCAAACACTGATTACTGTCTTTAAGCATGCGCTGGTGTCTTTAACCTGAAAAAATGCTGAATTTTTATTTTTCCTTTAAACTTATTAAAAAAAAAATCAAAGTTTAGAAGGTTAGGGACAGTAGTCTGATGGGTGAATAGAAGGACTAAAAATTATTATGGTAATAATTTAATCTGTCTATGATAGGGATTTTGCAGTATTATTGAAGAATTTCCCAACTGAAAAGACAAAACAGCATTAATGACAGCAATGGAAAAAGCATGTGCATCAGGTAGATGTGTTGATACTAAAAATGCACCTGGGCTCTCCAAAAGCTTAGGACTCATCTGATTTACTGCTGTCAGCACTGCAATGGATTGAGTACTTTATTATGGTTTTAAGAAAAATGAGCATGTTTTCTTCACCAGGGCATTTCAGAAGTCTTTAATTTCACTTCTAAATGTGAAAGTGGGAGTGAAAAATGAAGAATGTACTTTGGAAAGCTTTTTAATGTCAACAGTTTTATGGAAAATGTTCTGTTTCAAACAGATTTAAAAAAAAGTTTCACATACTTTTCAGTTCTAACAAGAAGAAACTTAACCAAATGTAATTATTTTTGTTGAAATCAAAGTTTATGTTTACAAAATAATTTTGTTGAAATATTGACCAGTTGACTATGGAGGTGCTGTACTGGCTATTGGGTGAGACATTTTTGGTGTTGGTGGTGTCTGTGGGGCTGTCTGTGTGTTAGAGTTGGAACTACAGGTGATGTTCCCTGGACAAGGGGCCTGCCAGCCTTGGCAAAGCACTTTGTCATCTGTGTGGTCATCCATTTGAGCTCTCTGTATGGCAGGAGTATCTGAGGACATTTAGGCTCTTTAGATGGATCAGAAAGATCTCTGTTCATTTGTTCACTTCTGAGTCAGTGGGGTCCATTTCCAAGGCATTTGAAACTAGTGCTCCTTACTTGAGTTTTTAATACATCAGCCAAATCAGCCAGTGTTCTCCACAGGAACCAATTCCTCCTGTTGCTCTTGGCTACCTGACTGGTGGTGACCAGGCTTTCTTGCTGTGCTTGCGTGCAATCAGATGGCTGTGGCTAAGGTTTTTTACATCCTATATGATCTGTACTGCCTTCTGAATGCACTGGAGAAATAGATTTGTTTTCCAATTGATGTGAATTCTGGTAATGAATGTGAATTGGGAATTTCTCTTTCTGGAATTAATAATTTCCACAGTTAAAAGCTTCTATTTAGCATGTAGCTTTTTTCCCCTACTCTCCAGTTCATACTCTGAACAGGAAGGTGCTTGTGGAAGGTTTCAAGCCAATAATTTTTATATGAATTTCATTTATGAAAAGTAAATCGTGTCTTTTAAACAAAACCTAGATTTTCCCAAGACTATAATATTGTCATTGTAAACATTGGTTAAAGCGGTGGGTGGATAAAGTATGGAATTTTATTTAATCTAAAAAGGTATGCAGAAGGATTTTTAATTATATTCTTATGGCTAGTGAACACAAAATATTTCTGTATTTATATCACATAGTTGTTTTTAATCCTGTTTGCATTGCACAAAAAACTGCTTTGTATGCATAGAGCTTTTCCTTATGAGAGTCTTTGAGACTGCAGGGGTCTTGAATTTTTCCTCCTGGAGCCCTGACCAGTTAATGTTTTGAAGTGCACAGAGCTTAGAAATTTAAAAAGAAAAAAAACCCAAACAAACAGAAAAACCACCTTAAAAGAGAGGCTTCAAAGGTCAGAGTCACACTGTGGGGAATGAAAATGTAATCAAGCCCTCTTGCTATGTGGACAGCTGTGATTCTTTAGTTGTAGATGGTTTGAGGTGGAGGGGCTGACTGGCTTTTCCAACCAAGACTCCACTTCATGAGGGGTCACATGAGTGTGGAGTAGAGAGACAGAATCCCCTCCCTCACCCGGCTGGTCACACTGCTTTTGATACAGCCCAGATTGGCTCATGTCCAGCCTCTCCTCCACCAACACCCCTAAGTGAAATATATTTTCTGACTTCTGAAAGTTCTTTTCTCTAGATTTGCTGTATAGTAAACTTCGGAGTTCCATCTGATATATTTTATGAGGTTATTGTTTGGTGGGGTTTTTTTCCTTTACAGTTGTGATTGGGCTACCAATTACCTGCTTCATACAAAGATTTTATGGCTTTGTTTTCTTTATGCTGCATAAAACACTTTGAAACTGTGAATGGCAGATCTCAGAAAATGATTTTCCAAGGGATTTAGTGAACATGTTGCACAATGAAAGACTAGATTTGAGCATTAACATTTGCTCATACAGTATTTTTGGAGGATTCAGTTTTTAAAGTATGTCGCTGAAGAATTTGAACTCTTTCTTATGAGGTAGAAAATCATTCAGGCATTAGAATGAAGAAATTTAGCAGGAGAATGTTCCCATTCTGATTTTTAAAAGGAACTCATGTACCTCTGTTCCATTCCCTGATGTTTGACAGTGAACATTCTGGTGAGAGAGACCTGCTGCTGCCTCATGCAGTGTGAGTCATGGCAGGCCCAGAGAAAATGTGTTGAGATGTTGTTGTTATGTTAGCCAGCTGACTTACTGTGAGCACTAGTGATTAACTGTTCCTTTTGATTTAAGTGCTTTACTATTAGCTTGACTCTTGGACATGCTCCTGACCTATTCATTGCAATGTTGCCTCCTGCCCTACTTGATCTTCTATCATCTTCGTCAGCACTTCTTGTGCTACTGCTTTCTTCCCCTTTGTTCATCCTTCCTTCTGTCTCTGCTGCTCCTTGTAGGGTGAACCTCTGTGTTGTTGCCTGCATTCTCTGCTAAAGTTATGCTAAAAGTTTCACAATTCTATCCTCATGCTTTCTCTCTAGCAAGGCGAGGCTTCCTGCCACCTATCCAGCTCTGAACTGAAATTACTGTACAGCACCAAGCATGATAGCTTGTTTTTTCGTCTCTGTCTATAAAATTAGAGCATTAATTAGTACTTCTGGAATGGGGAAGGGTGGGAGAGCAGGCATTAAAAACTTGATTCATGTGCCTAAACAGAATTAACTGGTACTGTTAAATGCCATGGGATATTGTGAGAACTCTTAGCTAATGTCCTGCTGGCTATCAGATGAGATTCTGTTGGGCCGTGGCTGGCCCATACCTGACAGTTTCACATGGATTTATTGCTTTTTAATAGTTTTGAACATCTCAGTTGGGGCTATCACCCATGTTTAGGCAGCAGAGTTGAAGCCTGCTATTTTCTTCGACCAACTACTTGAAGAAAACATAATGCTTCTGCACATGGAGGACTATTTGTTGATACAGATCATTCCTACACAGAGAAACTGTGTCACTTCTCCCCTTTGGGGTGTGGTTTTGGCATGCGAGGGCTTTTTTTTTTTTCTTTTTTAAATTTCTAAGCTGTGAGCACTTCAAAACAGAGACTGGTCAGGACATCAGGGGGAAAAATTCCAGCTCCAGCCATAGGGAAAAGCAATCTATTTTCTCAGAACAATGCTTTGATATATAAAAGGAACTGTGAATTACTAAACTGAAACAAACCACGCAGGAAATCAATCCATAGTATAATGTTAACAAAGAAGGGAAAAAATAGTCATCACTTAGGACTTACTATATTGCTCTAAACTATTTCAAATGATAAGCCAATTATTTCTATTAGTGAGTTTAATATGGCTCACATTGGGCATTCTAACAGGTTTTGGAAGTTTGTTAACCTGATCTCTCTCTGTTGCATTAGCGTAGCAACTCTGATATTGTTTGCAGGAGATGGGAAAAGTTACATATAGGAATAAAGTAGCTTTATATAGAATAAAGATGAATGGGCCCTGGTGGAAATAATCCTGTTCTGAATGGAATGTTTTCATTATGTTGTGGTTTCCCTTCCCTCTTAACTGTGACACGAATAGAAGCCATACCTCTCAGATAAGGAAAGTGTCCAGGAGTATTATTGCCAGTAGCAATTCAGTCAGTCCATAGTAAAAAGAAGGTGACCAAGTCTGACAGTGTCCCCACTGGCTACTTGGCTAAATCAACTTGGCTTTTAAATGAGTAATTAAAAAAAAGAAAAAAAACCCAACACCTGAGAGTGATGATATTATGAGAGGGTAATAGGATGTGGGATTGTGGGGGATTCCTTGGAAATGTCAGGGCTGTTTTTGAGACAGGAGAATTCTTCATCTGAATGTAAATAGATTTTTCCTAAGCTGCTCTTCAGTATGTGTAATTTGAACAGTTACTACCAGTGTAGAAGTGGGTGCACTGAATTTCAGCAGTGTCTATTCTTAGTTCTCTACCTTGTGAAAAACACAGATGCCTTCAGAAGATGATACATTTTATGGTGAGTTAGGAGAAATCTTGGCTGAGAAGGTACCAGTAAAGGTATCTCTTTACCTTTACACAGAGAGGAAACTAATCTGGATAGTTTAAATTTGATCTCTGATTTTAAATTGATAAAAGATGAAGTGAATACTTCTGTAGGATTTATGAAATGGGGTAAGATCTTTGACACACAGAAACCCCATAGAAATTATGGGAATCACCAGAAAACTGTTTGAAATTCTACCTGGTCTGAGATGGTTAAATGCCTAAAAGCACATGGATCCAAAATACTTTTTACATAGCTGTGACTGGAGTAGTTTTCATTATAGTTCCTTTCACTTGCCTGAGCAGAGCTCTCATACCTGATTGACCATGTCCAACTTTTGAACTAATTTTATTTTTAAGACAGGCTACAGAACAATTTTAATAACCTTGTTAGAGAGTCAAGAGGGTTCATCAGAGACTGACCAGAGCTGAGATCTTTTATACCAGTAACTGTAGCTTTAGTTTAAAGGAGCGTGTCTAGGAAAAGATTAGGTCTTTGGTCCTCAATGAACTTCATGTTTGTACAGGCATTATGAATGGTAGTTTTTATTATAGGACAGGGTCTATATGTCATTAGGATACTGTGAGAGTTACTTTCTGTGCATGGTGTGACACTATGAAGGTGACCATGCAAAGCTCAGAGCTACATGGCAGGAAAACAAATACAAAAGGGTTTGGATTAAAGATAAATGATATCACTGAGGATACTGTGGTAGATTTAGATGGTGCTCAAGAAGAGGGATGTGTGAATCCTTGGGCAGTGTTCAGGAAGATTAGATTGCAGTAGAATCTGCTAAACCGTGAATTTTTTTCTTTTGAAAATTGTACTTATAGCATTTAGTTTGAATGAAGTAGGTAATGCTGTTGATCTACATCAGAGTACCAAGGAGAAAGTAATGGCCTTTTTTCTCAGAATTGAGGTAGAAACCTGATACCATCTATATCTAAAATAGGACAGAAGTATTACACAATCTACTCAAGTATTTTGTCCTATGGTGGAAAAGGAGATGGCTGTTGTTGACTTAATGAAATGTGTAGTCCCCCTGTGCAGTCTTATACACTGAGCATTATTTAAACAGCACCTTCAAGAGAACTGTATATTTACAAACAGAGCTAATGGAATAATATGTAATGGACTAATGTGTTCATAATGACAGTATTTGAGTAAATATGAAAGTTTACAGCTGAGTTGCTTATGTGTAATTTTGATTCATATTCATATAACAAACTTGAAATAATTTCAAGTTCAATTCATTAAAGTTCCAGTTTTCATTTAACCTTGCAGTTTCAAATGGAAGGAGAGTGAACAAGGATACTATGGTAACTCCTCTTTTTTCTGTCTTAACATGTGAGGTAGAGGATGTCCTGAAGAGTGAAACTCAGCAAAAGCAAAGTGTTGTGCTCGTGAGAAAAAAAAAAAGGCAGATTATAGGACTGTCCACATCAAACACTGACACAGTTCACTCAGACTTTTTGTTTAACGTGGGCAGTTTGAGTACAGGTCAATTCTATTATTTTTTTAAGAATTTTTAGTGTGAATTGATTGAGACAGGCAGTTTTACATACTTCAGTGGCAGCAACAGCAATAACTTCCACTAGTATTTTCTTCTCATTCAGGATTGTGGTTTTTGGCCTCCCACATTTGATTTGAAATGTGAAGATAGCTCAGTTTCTGGCCGGACTCAGAAACCAGTTCAAATGAGTCTTAAGAGGAAATAAAAATCAATACAATGGAATCTGTTTTTCCATTCCTGTCTGAAAATGTGTTCTGTACCAGTTTTAGCCCTAGTGTTTTGCTTGCTGAACCCTGTAGTTGCTGTATGAGGGATCTCCAGCCCTGGAAGACGTAATGCTATGACAATGTTCAGAGTCTTATTTCAGAAGTCTGTTCAGAGTCGTGTTTCAGAAGCACAATTTTATTTAGCCTGAAAGTCGTACTATAGCCTATTTCCTTGGTCAAGACAGGCAAGAAAGCCTTAAAAGACATTTGTTCTGTGTCTCTCCCTCACTGGAGGCACTTAGAGCTGTTGGGGTTTGCATAACTCCTTGCCTTCCTTCCTTTAGGGGGTAAGCCTGCTGTTTGAAGAGTTAGCAAACTGATTTAGGATGTTTAATTTCAAAGCTAATCTGTACCTTCTGTCACTTATTCAAAGTCTCTGAATGGTGAGATGAAAACTTCCATGCAGAAAGACTAAAAGAAGATTTTAACAATATTTGCATTGTGTTGTTCCTTTTGCATAGGTAGCAATTGTTTTCACAGCAATTTGAAAAATCCTGCCATCAGTTTCAGGCTGGTTATTAGGACCTTTAGGAGTGCGTGAATTTATTTATTTTTCATATCAGTATCATTGCTAAAAGTGAGTGAGAAGAACAACAATCGGGTTTTGGTTTTTTGCTTTCTTTTTTTTCCCCCCTACAGCACTGAAGAAGTGTTCCTGTTAACTCGCCATGTTTTCAGTTTTAGAAGGATTGTGCTCCTTTGGGGTAGTTCATTACGCTCTGCAGATGGTATTGTACCATGGTATTGTGACTGAGTTCATTTTCCATTAGATGCTGATTTGAGGGCAGCAAATATATTACTTGAGAAACAGAAATTTCACTAGGCAAAACTGATGATAAAGCACTTTGCCCACTGCCTCACTGAAACTGATTTGTATTTGGCTTCGCTTATTTTCTTTTGTTTGTTTTGAAATAAGAATGTATGTATTTTAGAATGTTATCTATTCAGACATAATGTAATGCCAACATCATGAAAACTCCGTAATTGTCCCTACTAAGAGCATTCTTCTTCACTATGAACGTTGTGCCATAAAAAAAATAGATGAGGGAAGTACACACACACAGAGTAACTCAAAATAATGTAATTAATGTTCTTCCTAGTAAATCTAAAAGGTATGCATTACTGATGCAGTGAGAGCTGGAAAAAAGTTACCACTTACTGAAAATATCCTGAGTATTAGACACAGCTAAAAATCTTGATGTAGGTGTTTAAAAATGAGCTTTCACATCTTATTTATGAACTGTAAAAAAACCCTATAGATACAAATGTAAAGAAGAGACATTTTCATGTATCAGCACAGAGCACACAAAGTTTCTTTCAAGAGATTATTACAGTGTCTTGAAAAGATTGTAACACATTAAAGTGGGACTTAAGTAGGCCAGAGATTTCTGTTCATACAAAAGATGTGAGAAAGTGTATAGCTACTGAACTGAATAAACCTATTGCTGCTGGCTAGATTCTGCTGGCTTAGTTATAAACCTTCCACCTGTACTAGCTAGTTTCTGTAAGCTACTGAAATTCAAAGGGATGTATGTGCTCACCTTTTATTGCTTTTGCTAAGGATATTGTAACTGAAAAATATCCTAACACAATGAATTATGCTACATTTGCAGTTCCATGCCTGAAGCAACTTCATTTTTACATTATGGAAACCAATGATTTTCAGTGTAACGATGAAAATATTAAGATGGCTGAACAACGTTAAATTAAACAAGTGAATTACCATTGTGCATTTTCCCCTCGCCCCACCTTGCTTCCTGGGTGCTAGCAAACTTCTTAAAATGGTATATGGACATTGAAAGAATCACTTAATTAAAATTTGGTGGAGATCTTTGGTAGGTACTGCTAAACTTGCTTTCTCTGTTCTCTCTTGTTGTATGTGCATTCTCCTTTTCTTCTAATTTATTTAATTGCCATCTGCTTATGTATTTAAACCATTACATTTCCAGATTCAGGACCAGCTCTGTGAAGACTGCAATTTCTGTCGCTCTCTCTGATTCTTATCAGTAACACTTCTAGCAAAGCTGTCCTTGTGAAGATGCATATTTGTCATGGTGATAGAACACTTCAGGAAATGTATTAAGCTAAAACAACTCTCACTGTTCAACTAAAAAATATGTTCCTTGTCATATGCTACTGCTTACTGAAATTAAACTTGGGCAACATTGTAGTCTAGAAAAATCCAGTTGCTTTTTCTTCTTGGAGTGTTTGGCACTGCTACACGTTGTTCTGCTTTTTAAGTACTGGCCAGTTCAATCCTGAAGTGGGTGGGAGCAGGAGGGAAGGGACGAGTGCACAAAAGAACTTAGATATATACTCTGGAGACCCTTGTTTGAAGTTTCTGCAGCTATTGCTGTCTCTCTGGGGGGCTTAGATAAATCTTTAGAAACTGCTTCCAAATAGTGCCTGAGTTTGTACCTTTGTAATTGATCCTGAGCTCTGCAACAAGAGGGAACTTACCAGTGGAACGGATCATGCCAAAAGAGGTCCTGATATGTTTTTTATTCAGCAGGGACTTTGGTCTGTCACCACCACTATGACACTAGGTTTCCTTTTGAAATCATGTTGTAAAAGTACAGGAAATTTGACAGAACTTAACACGTGGCTCTTTATGATGTGACTCCCAAACAGTAACAGAGGTCAGTGGTTGAATTCCTCATAAGAAATTATGTGAGATGTTTCCACACCACAGTTCTGTTGTCCTATTTAGATGCTTTGCTGAAAGCCAAAGAGTGAGGGCAGGCAGATGTTTTGCTGGTCAGATGTGTATAAAATGTTCAGAGATAAAGATATAATTTATCTAATGATATAATTTATATCTAATAATATAATTGATATAATAATATAAATTCTATCTGTGAGATAGAATTTGAGTATGCATTGAGACAGCTGGAACTTGCATGCTTTCATGGTTAAGTATTGATGATTTATGTGAGGGACATACAAGTGAATGCAATATTTCCTGCTTTAAAGTTGGTCTGAGAGGTATTCTTCCTAGGGTGCTAATTCTCAGGTGTGGAAATATATAAAGCTTCACAAACTGTCAGCCCTAACTTAGATACATAGAAAAATGCATTATATGTCTTTTCACTGGTAATGTAAAAATTGATTCCTAGGCATCTTTTCTCCATATTCTTGAAGTGTTTTAAGCTTTGCTTCCT
This sequence comes from Camarhynchus parvulus, assembly GCF_901933205.1. NCBI lineage: Eukaryota > Metazoa > Chordata > Aves > Passeriformes > Thraupidae > Camarhynchus > Camarhynchus parvulus. The sequence continues at coordinate 34,889,522 of NC_044586.1, read as the reverse complement.
CTTTTGAGGTAATCACAGAGAATTGAATTTTACTGGCTGTTTATTTGGCTGTTACTCAGTAACAAACAGATGCATTAGAAATGCAGTTTTATGCTTCATGCCATATCTCCAGGACTTTCTGTAGAAACCTACAGCAGTTTCCAAATGATTAAAAAGGTCTCTGAATTGTACAAGTTATGATTGATAACACAGTGATCTTATGTAACTCTTAATAAAACCTGCCAAAGAAAGAATGTTGAAAAGTGATACTGAAGGATATTTGAAATTGCTCTAAGTCATTCAGAGTAATAGTGAACAGACAGCTTTTTGTAATGCTTATATTGTATTTGGGGACAGCTGGATGGAAGTCCAGCCCAGAAAAATCCACTGTTTTATCTTTGTCAGTCTGTTTCTTGAAAAAAAAAAAAAGAAGAACTTGCTCTTTGCAATCAAAATACAACTGCTGTGTGACAGGTTTGATGTGGAGTATAAAATGGTCAAATCTGAGTACGCAGCTGAAGGATAATTTAATGTTTCAATAGTGAAGTGCAGAAAAATAACATTACAAGCAAGTAAAATGTAATTTTAAACATTAAAAACAAATCTTCTTACAAGTAGCTCTAACCTCTTGAAATTTTACATATACTTGTCTTTGGATGTTCCTTTAATATTAATCTGTCTGTCCAACCATATATCCTGGCTGTACTTTACAATGGTAGGCCTATAAAGACTGTAAAAACACATCTGTAGATAAAATTTCAGTCAGCAGATGCCAGACTTTTATGGAGACTCTCCCAAACTATAGTTCCTTTCTGCTGTCATATGTGAAGGGGTAAGTCTGATCATGGAACCAAGAAGTGTGCACGTGGGATAAGGAATCTGGGAACAGACAGTCTTACAAGCATGTGATGACTTTGGAAATGTGGATAATGAGAAGATTGGATGTGCTGGTTTTTGTTGGTGTAGAGTTAATTTTCTTTTGGTGGCTGGTGTGGGGCTGTGTTTTGGATTTGTGCTGAACACAGTGTTCAGAACACAGAGATGTTTGTGTTATTGCTGGGCAGGCCTTACACAGAGCCAAGGCCTTTGCTGCTTTTCATGCTGCCACACTGTGAGGGAACTGGGGGTGCCTGGGGGGTTGGGAGGGGACACAGCCAGAACTTGTCACCCAGACTGGCCAAAGGCATATTCCAGACCATCTGACACCATGCTCAGTGTATCAAGTGGGGGAAAGAAGGAGAAAGGGGGTGATGTGTGGAGTGATGGTGTTTGTCATCCCAGGTCCTGATGGGGCTCTCCTGGAGATGGCTGAACACCTGCCTGCCCATGGGAAGTGATGAGTTCATTCCTGGTTGTGCTTTGCTTGTGTGCACAGCTCCCACTTTCCCTATTAAAGTGTCTTTATCTCAACACACCAGTTTTCCTGCTTTTATTTTTCTGATTTTCTCCCTGATACCACTGGTGGGGGAGTGAGCTACTCTGCGGTGCTTGGCTGCTGCTTGGGCTTGACATTGTGGCAGTTTTCAGGCTTTGATCTTGTGGGTTCCATGGAGAAGATGGGTCCTGTTCACTGGTTATGAACTAGTTGTCCCTCATTTCAGACGTCTCCTGACCTTTTTCCAGTTGCCTCCTCCACTTAGAAATCATCACTACAGTTCTTTTTCTTCAGACCCAAGAAGGATTAGGCAAGCAGGCTGTCCTACATGCAGTTTTATAAGACATTAACTTCAGTGGTGTAAAGTAGTTTTCTTCCCTTTGATTTTTTGGAGGATATTTTTAACCATCTCTTTCCAGAGAACTGTTTTTCAGGCTGGTCCCACAGTTCAGCTGCAGTGCTGAGAAGCTGCTGCTGGCTGGGCTATCCAGAACTTCTTAAGTCAGGTCTGCTGCCAGTATGCATGAATCTATAACCCTGGAAGATTGTAGTCACAGATGGTACAGCAGTGTAAAGCTAAGTGTAATTCCAAAGTGGCTTGGAAGTTTCTAGTGTATGTTGTGCGTGTTATCAAAATCAGGGACCTCAGCATCAGAAAGCCCCTGATTTCTGTCAGCAACATAAAGGTGGCAGAGTCAACCCACCTAGAGAGAAAGAACTGTCTTCTACTGTACCACTAGCAGCTTATTTCCATTATTCAAGTAGTCTATAAGTAAAAGTTGACAGACAGAGAAGCTGTAAAATTGTTTCCTTTCAATATTCATATGTAGGAATGGGGCTCCTATAGAGAGGTAATAAGACTAGAGATGATATAAATGTCTTTCTTCGTATCAAAACTTTTGACTTGACAAGCAAGCTGTTTCATATTTTGGAAGGTAATTCCATGCAGAACTAGTCTTTTGACAGCATATTCTTTGATCTGTTAGACTGGTGAGCTTCACTGAAACTCATTTTAAAACTCCCAGCTGGGATTTTGCCTTCCCTGCACATCCAGGATCAAGGCATTTTGACCTAGGGATTATGAACAAGTCAAGGTGGCACAGATATTCCATCTTTGTGTGAAGATGGAAAATTCCTGATAATGTTGCTATTGGTTAATGGTATTAAAATGCAGAACCACTCAGGTATATTTAAAAGCTTTTTTGAATGTCTTTATCCATCTATCATCACGTGCAAGGGATAATGCCTTTCTTCAAGTTGCTAAAGCCTCATTTGTGATGCAGATTTGTATAGAACTGGATTTAGAAAAACACTCCCATGTGGATGGGGTCTCTTAAGTAAGACATCTTTCCTTTATCCTAATATTCTAGCACCTTGTTCTTCCTTAAACTAAGCATGCTAGTGAAAGATGTGTTGTAGAAAGGTAGTAAATTTTCATTTGTTGGTGTTGTTCTCTCAATACATGTTTATGATTTTTTTGTCAGTAGCTCTGTGTCTCATGCTCTGATGGAGAAATTGTATGAGTGCATTCACCTCATATACAGTTCCTTCTTTTCCAATGACTGACACTTTTCTAGAGGTGTGTGTGAAGTACCCCAGTAAAGGAAAGGCATCTTCATCCTCTCACAAATCTCTTATAGGGGACACATTTCAAAAGCGTAGACCATGTTGCATTTCTTTCAGCATGAATAAGTTGCATTTTTGGTATAATCCATATTAAAAAGTTGCACCAATGAAGATTCTTTCTTTCTTGTCTTAGCAGATTTAGTGAAAAATCGAAGAGCAGGTGCACACATTGGATTTCATAATAAAGAAATATTAGAACCTTTGGCTTACACTTTTCTTTATGCTGATCACTGAGTTTTACTTCAAAATCTAACAATAATATTTTCTCATTTTTGCTGTCTTGGGGAGGATTGACTGTCTAGACTGAGTGCTGAGTATCATTATTATAGTGCTAATTGCCTTTGTTATCCTTTTCTGGTCTTTCTGTTTGTGCCATTTTTGATGGCAGTGGCCTCTGAGTCAAACTGTTTTCTTATTTGTACATCACATTCCTCTGTGGTGTACTGTGTTTTCCAGACTCAGTTAGCAAGAAGCTGAAGCTGAATCCTGTACCTGATTGCTTAAAACTACCATCTGAGATTTACTTCAGGTTTAAAAATTATATGTGCTCAAAATGTAATGAAATTGTGATAGGTTTTAGCAGCATAGTAAGATTTGTATTCTTGAAAAAGAATTTTTTCTGTTTCAGTTAAAATAGAGATGAAAAAGGATTTTTTCCCTTCTTTATTTATGTCACCTAAAGTCACATGTTATGACATTTGGGATTATGGATTTACTTGGACTTTATCTGGAAAGTTTGTTTTGTGAGGTGGACTGGACAGTTGAATCTGTGCATACTAGCTTCTCTACACTACTGTGTTAACTTCTGCATCCCTGCCAACATGGTTGTGGAGGCAGTATAGTTGTAGTACTTAACAGCATATAAATAACTTCTTGTTTACCTTCTCTGCTCTTGACATTATTTTTATGTCCACTGGAGCTGTTCTAACATTGAACCCATCTCTCCATCTTTAAACTCTATTACAGCAATCTTTGCTTGACATCTTCCTTTCATGTTTTTTATACATTGCGATGAGCGCTGAGATGGGGATTCCCAGGTGCAGTTAGACTAGAAATTCAGTATATGGTTGGAGAGCTGCCAGGAGCTGGGATGAGTTGCAGATTTAAGAATCAATATGAGCTGCCTGACTGCGGGCTACCAACTGGTTGTCCTTGCTACTCGGTATGAATACTTAAATTATGTTCTAAATGGGATGGCACCAAAATATATACTTTAAGAAGATGATTTCAGATATAAAAATAATGTTCTGTATGCTTGCTCTTAAAAGGTGATACCTCATTTAGGCCTTGAGTTTATCATAAATCTGATTTAGAATGTTTTTAGTTAAGACATTTTATTCAATTGGATCAGACTTTATTGTCTTCCTTTATGCTTCTTTTAGATGTTGATGTAATTAACAAAAGTTGATTTCTTTTCCTTTCTTGTTTCTGTCCAAAGCAAAAATATAGTACAATTTTAGAAGATGAGATTGGGGAGTTTTTGTAGGCTGTATTTATGTAGACAAAAAACTTTTTAAAACAGGAGTTTTGAATATACAATTAAGGTATAGTATACAATCAGTGCATATGGGCTTGTGCTTAAGTTTCCCATTACTGCATATAAAGACTAAGTAAAACATATTGAGATCAGAGTACTTCAAATTTTTTTCGTACTCATCACTATTGATTAATGTACGATACTACTAATAGCACATTTGTGTATTGTGGGCTGCCTCAGCTAGACTGTAATCCTATCAGCTATCATCAATCAAACATGGCTAGGCATGACCAGAGTTTGTATAGAGGCTGTCTCATTGGGAATACAGTCTTTTAATTCAGTTGATGTTCTGCTTCTGACCAAGTCAATTCTTCTTTTGCAATAGGATGAAATAAACCCAAAGAAATCCTTCACCGTGTCAATGCCTTAAAATAGTTTCCCATTTGGTGCAGTATACGTATGGATAGTTACATTTGGTGAAATTTCTCCATAGTGTAAATTGTGTTTGTGTCAATGATTCTCCCACAACTAAAACCCCATTAAACCAAAACCACTTTGGAATAGTAAGCGACGTGATTAAGTCATTATTGAAGTGCTATAAAATCTGTCATCACTCATTATCCAACTAAATTCTATAGTTCAGGTAAGATATAATTTGTTGCCTTACTTTTTCTTCAATGAAATATTATTGTCAGATGCCTGGAATTTCTGTATGTTGTCTCTTGAATATATATATAGCATAGAGTATGAAATGAAAGTCTTGTGTTGTACTATAAATGTCAGAATAAATTATATGCTGTATATATTTTCATATGGTGATGGGTAAGGATGGAAGAATATTTTTGTGACCAGAAATATTTGACATCATAAAGTACAATGGCTGTGAGATTGCAGATTTTATAAGGGCTTGAAAATTAGATTTATAAAAAGATTAACAGTGTTGCTAAAGGGATTTTCTGGAATAGGCAACATTAGAGTGTAGAGTGATATCCAAACATGTTAAAAACATTCCCACTGAATAATAATTTGGAATTATTAAAAAATTATTGTATTTTGTGGTTAAAAATAATGCTAATGATTTTTGTTTTTCAAATAGCAATAAACATTTTTGGAAGAAAGGTGGTTTTAAAACGTATCCAGTGTTTTAGGCCTGCTAACTGGCATGCCCTCAATGGACATAGAAAATAGCTATTTTTTCAGTAAGAACATAATAGAAGAAGAGTTGTGCAGCCCTATAGATTCAAATGAATAATTTTCAATGGAGATTTCAATCCAGGAGCTATTTTAACAAGTCGTTTTTGAATTAAGGTACATGATTATTTTTTTCTGACTCAAACCTAACATGTTTAAGTACCTCATTCCCCTGAACTTTTCAATACATAATGGGGGGATGCTAACAGGTGATTTGTATCTGTAGTGGTATTAAACGTGAGAATGTTTGGTAGTTAACAGATGTCAATATCAATGTGTTTACAGAATATATGTTTAAGATTAATATAATAAAATATAAATGAAGAAAAGCTGAACTAGATGCAATACATATTTTTTACTTGCTAGAGACTTTACTTTTGAACAAACGTGTAAACTGACCTTTTCAGAATTGACTGTGCTGAAGTTTATAATTCATAAGAATGGAAAAAACCTCAGGTGGTAAGTAATGATTTGCAATTGGCTACAATAAGCTTTCATGGCAAAAATATGACCAGTACTTAGAACAAATTTTCAAACACCTTTTTCCTGATACCTGGTTGCAGAAGAAACCATTTTTCAAATTCCTTCAAAAGGAAAGAAGAATTTTATGGAATATTTCAGCTAATGGAAGGTGCTTCAGACAAAGTTTGCTTACATTTGGGTTTGATGGAATTTTTGCTATGAATTTTGAGTCCTAGATTTTCACTTGTAAGTAATCCTTTCCTCTCAAATTTGTAGCTGATTTCCTGCATTGCCTGCATGACAAGTAAACTACAAATGATATTAAAGTGCGTGTACAGTTCATAAAAAGGTGTTCTGCTAATTGATATATCATACTGTTAGATTTCCAGGAGTACTAGCATTTGTGCTGGCACATGGTACAACTATTTGGGGTCACCTTCTCACCCATCATCTGCCTGAGGAATCTCTGGCTCTTTTGGGCAACACTTCAGTGTAGTATGGCTCTGTACAGCACTGCATCAGGATTTTCCCATCCTGGAAATACAAATGTCAGTAGCAAGAGCAGTAAGCCTTTTCATTGCCACTTGGGTTTCCTTGAAATTACTGCCTGAAGGACCAAATCTTAGGTTACTCAAATGTAAACTCAAATTAAAGAAAAATCAGTTTGCTTTCCAGAAGTACTCTTCACTTGTGCTTTTGAATCCATGGTCTCTTTTTGTGTCCACAAAACTGGGAAGTTTTCCTTGTTGGGTCCTCTCAGATTTTATTTTGGGGTGTAATTATACCATACATTGACAGCTGCCAGAAAAGTCTGGATTATGAAGCACCTCTGCCTGTTATGGCTTGTTTGCACTTTCTCCACACATGGGCCATTAAAGTGGTTATTAAATATTGCTGTCAATCAGCCTGTTGAAATGACTCAAGTAAAAATAAGCTGCTAGAAGGATTCTCCTGGACCCTGGAATCTTTTATAAAGATAAACATGCAGTTTTTAAAAGATACATGAAAGGAGAAGACATTTTACATCTAATAATTAATACCTACCCCTCCCAATATCTTGTGTATTAATATGAGGGAATATCTCATGAAAGAGTGCCCAGAATCACTTATTCAAAACGCAAAAGCAATGGACAGAAGTCAGCATTTCTCTAAACCAGATTTATAATCATTGTGTGCTTCTTTTTCAGACTCTATTCTAAGAGTCATATGTTTCCTGTGATTGGTTTGTTTAGTTTTGCTTTCTGCCAACAAGCTGATACTAACTTTCAGATGTTTTTCTGTAGTTTTCATAAGTTGTTTGAGCTGCTGAAAATTTCTTTTTGCCTTTGCAAATGAGGCTGAATAGAGTCACTGGTTTTCAGTGTCTCTGGGATCATGTTAAAAGTAACTGGAGAGGTTTGGGGCAGATTGTTACTGTTGCTAAAAAGTTTTTAATTGGGTAAGAATTGCTCTACCTCTCTTTTTGTTTCTCTCTCTTTCTCTGAGATCTTTTGTCAAGCTCATGTTGACAAGACAGTAGTGAAAAAGGTTGTTGAGAAGAACAGGGCTGTAGTCCCTTGAAGAACTAGTATGGGGGCCCTGTACGCTGGCATCTTAAGATGCTATAAGCCAAGTAAATTATGCAAAAAGAGACAGAATCATTTGCATTGACTTTTTACTGGCTGACAAAACAAATTGTCTTTTCTGTCATGTTGTGGACAATTTACATTATTTGTTAAATGATTTCTAAAATAGAATAAAGGCATCTGGAGGAAATAATTACAGAGAAAAGCCCAAGGGATAATCTTCAGATACAGCAAAATAATTTGAGCCTAGTTATACAGGTTGTTTGAAGCATAATTCCATGCCCAGAGGAGCCAAGGGGAGAAACCTGGAATGGTTTCCACAGATATCAATTCAAAGCTTTGAGCTGGCAGAAACAGCAAGCCAATTTCTTGCCCCTCATTTCTTGTCCCTCTTCTCTATGTAAGGAGCTATATTGTGCTTTTATCAAGCAATTTTATAAACTCAGAATTTCTTCACAAGCTCTAATCCATCTCTTAATTCTAGGCTTTGGACCAAAGAATGTTCCCTGACCTTTCTTGCTTTCTTTTATGGCTAGAAAGAATCTTTACTGCAGGGAAACACTACCTAAATCCCTAGAAAGAAACTGTCTCTTTATATAGATTATTTCCTCCTGTGTCAAAACCATGAGGCAAGATTCTTAAGACAGCAGAGTCTCTGCGCAGTAGCAGAATGAGCAGAATGAATATATGTTATTTTCTAAGAGTAGATACACACTCTGGTGAGATGCTCTGGTGGATGGGCTTCCTAAACTAGTGATGTTGATGTGAAGAAGGTTTGTTGCACCTTTTTGTTTTAGACAGGCTTGCAGCAGTGCAAAAGTGGTGGCTGCTGAGAGAGGGACTGATATTTTGCTTTCTATGTTAAAGACAGAATTTGAAATGTGGGGAGACCATATGGCAAATGGCAGAAGCTTCTTCAAATTTCACTTAATTCCTGTTCACTAAAAATCTACTCCAGACTGAAGTTTGTAGATTGGTAGCTGTGAATTTGTATTCCCTTCTGGACTGGAGAAGAAGCTTGCAGATTTCTGCATGGCCTAAAGTAAATACATAGAAATGTGTCCGCAGCATAGATCTTTTGCTGATCATGTGCCCCAGTCAAGTTGTTGTGTTGCAAACAGGCAAGACTCTACTCACTGCTTCAAGGCAAGGAGCTGAACTTTACACCTGGTTTCTGTAGGAGACTGGCAGCAAGGCTTCCCTCGGTTTCACATAGATAGGCATCGCTACTTTTTCTTCCATGGCATCACCTGCATGTTCTGGCTACAGGCTGATCTGAGGAAATGAGGACAAGAATGACACTACAACAGCATGATTCTTGGTAGCCTTTTGTGTTTCTTGAACTGTGGGAGGCAAAGCCCATGACATGTGTATATCACTGCTGTTGCTGCTCACTTATCCCACTCATTAGTGAATCAGCATTTCTAGAAGGAAATTCTTTGGTCAAATGTTGTGTTATCTGGGGAAGTGGTGAGTAAGTTCTTCCTTCTAGCTAACACTTCACTCTGAACACCAAGGAGTATATTTCCTTCAGTGTAGTGTCCTTTTGGAAGACAGCAAAGAAAGGAATTAAAGAAAGGCAAAAGTAGAGTTTACTTTGGCTATTGATATTTCACTTCTGTGGTGCTTGCATAAGTATCCCAAGCTCTCTCTCAGGGTTTAGGGGACTTATTATTTCTCCATCTTCATTGTGGGAAATGTCAAGTGATAGAAACATATTTTAGTCATATTTCTGTCTGCTTTCCATGTGTTCTTCCATAGCATACATGTGGTATATGTATGCTGGTTGTTTTGTGGATCAGACTCTTCAGAATCAAAGCTGTTGCTTTTTGTACTGTACCTTAAACATACAAAACTGTTCTTTTGGTGTCAGGTTTCTGAAAGGGCTAAAAATGTCTTCAGTTAACTCTTGCTTGGCACACAAGTGATAATGGCATCCTACAACTAAGTGATCAAGAAACAAGCACAGGCAAACAGAAATAGTTACATATCTCTGAGTGCCACTAGTTGCTTTTTTCTTTCCCCAGTCTGACATTTCTTCTAAAATGCTGTTGGACAACAGTTCCAGAAAGATAACTTGTACACTTACTATAAATATTTTCACAGTAGTAAAAATGTCTTGTGGTGGGACCACCCTGAAGAGAAGAAAACACAGGGTTAGAGCCAAGTTAAGAGAATGCATCATTTAGCTGGGGACAGAGGGAGGAAAGGGACCTCCTGAGTTGTTGCACGCAATCCCGCTTCTGTGTTTGACAACCAGCTATATCAGCAACTCATCAAACTCCAGTTTAAATATGTCTAGAGTCTTCTGATTCCAATACTCCTACTAGAAAATGTTCTGGATTCAGAATTTCTTGGAAGAATTGCATATCATGAAGTCTGAATTCTGGTTGTGGTGGCCAAATGCTTCATTTTACACTACTTTTCGGAAGAAAATGAAAACATTGATTTTAAAGCCTGACATATAGAACACTAAATATAAAGTTTCTTGCTTCTTCCACAGTAAATGTATCCTGACTTGGTAAAGGAATGAGTGAGCTGTCTTTTAACAAATAGCTGTGTCCTTCTTGGACTTGATAGATTTCATTGGTCTATAAAGTGTATGTAGTAAGGAAAATGTGCAAGTAGGAAAGACTGAATCTAGATCTTATGTGTCGTTCATTGCTTTGAAAGAGAACATTTTGACTTTTTGTCATACCTTAGGCCTGGAGCAGAAAGGAGAAACAAGTCAGAGAAAAAGGGCTTATTGTAATCAAGGAAAGGTCTGACAATTTAGGCATGACATGGTACCCTGTTTTCTCTTAGGACCCCTAGCTACCTCACAAAATATGAAGAATGGAAAATCTGCATGCCCTGGGTTTGGCTCTTTTGTTAGATGCCACTACTGAGGTCCCGAAGTAACAGTAACTGGATCATTTATGTTGTTTCTATTTTGTGGGATTCTATCATATGGCTATTATTTCTCTTTTTCAAGCTATCACTTCTACGTCTTTCCTAAATCCATTCAGTTTCTATTTCATGTATTGATAAGGGGCCATGCCTAGCTTTACTACAGACAGTTCTTTCCCAGAGCTGAGTCTTAGAAAATCCACACTGTTTCTGGGGAGGCAGATTAATTTGTAAAACCTGGTGTTTCCAGTTCTTATCAAGGCCAGAACCTTGCAGGTCTTGTGAAAAGGAAGAGTCAGATGAATAAAAGCATTCATTTACAGTAGATTATCTGAGACTTTTTGAGATATGTAAACCCTCTTGCTCTAGCACATGATACACCTGCTGATTGACAGAGATGGAAGGGCAGAAGGGAGAGAGAGGCTAACAAATGAGAAACAGGATCAGGTTGTGCTGTAGGCTTTTTACAGCTCTTCATTCTCAGTGGTGCTACTTACTAAAGCATTTGGGCTAATTAAGATGCAAAAGTTACATGGTTACTGGAGGGGATGAGAGATTGTATTTTCTAATTCTGGGTGCAAAGTCAGCTTAAGATATGTTTATGCTATCTATGTGCCCTTCCAGACAGGATTAAGATCAGTTCATCTCAAAATTATTATCATCCCAAAGACACTTGTTACCACCATAGTAGCTCTCAGTAAAAAGACTATGTTGCCTTTTGTGTGGGTCACACAAGTGCTTTGTGTACCTCTCTATAAAATAAGAGACTAATGTGTTTCAATCAGTGTCAGGCTATGAATATGGAATGTTTAGTCTTCAGTGCAATGAGTCTCCTGCCTTGTAGAAAATAACTTGTTGAAAGTTCACTTGTTGTCAGTCCAGGCACTGTTTGGGTGTCACCTCTCACATTAGCACTACCAAAGCAGAATATGCCAGTAAGATAGGTGAAAATATTAAATTTCTTCCTGCCTGGATTGATGCATACAAATAAGAGTTTTTCTGGCAGAAGATGTAGTAGTGAAAGAGACTGAAAAGTGAAGAATTACAATTACAGATCTGGGTCATAGGAGAAAAAATGTCTTGTTGTTTGGACTCATTTTTGGTCAGGGGTAGGTGAAGGAGATAGGGTGAAAATAACAGTTCTTAGTTGGCAAAACTACTGGTTTACTAATTAAATAATAAGTGTGGTAGAAACTTCTAAAGCTGGTTGAAGTTAAAAGTTCTTCCTTCTCTTCAAATTATCATACTTTTTTTTAAACTACAGGATGCTGTTTGTGTTTAGGACATGAGTATGTTTGCTTCACTTTAACTCAATTTAGGGCTCAATTTAAAAATAACTAGTTCCCTGTAATATGCTTCTCGTTGCTTGTAATGCTTCTTAAAAATGGCATATTGGAGTACTGTATTAACTAAATATCCTGCTTCTAAATTCAGGGCCATAAAAGGAAGCTACTTCTTCCCTTCAATGGTATTGAATAGTTTTTAATTCATTGATTTGGAGAAGTGTCCTCCAGTGATAATGAGGGAAAGTCTTTGCCATGTGGTTGCTAATGTGTGTTAAGTGAATGTCTGCACACCAGAGCATACAGAGTCATTCTCTGTGATTTCTGTGAGATAAATACAAGAGTAAGTGTAATATAATAGCATTGTGGATGTGTAGGAGAGCAAGCCAGAGAAAGACGGATCTGCAGTGCTGGAAGAGAGGTGGAACTCGTATTGTGGAATGCCCTAGGGAACCGATTGTATCAGTTTACATTTCCTAGGCCTTTTGCAGAGAAAACAACTATTTTCTATTTTTTTAAACTGTAAATGGAAGTCTTTTTTCTTTGGCTTATGGGTTAGCATTGTTGACAAAGTACTCATGAGTTGCCTCCAGGTTGTTGCTGTAAGTTGAAAGCCACTGGCAATTTTGTTTGTTAGAGGATGAAACTATTTGGGAGAAAAGAAAGAAGAAAGGAAGGGATAGAGGGGGTTTCCTTGGGGGTTCTAAAACACTATCTCCTTGCTTTGCACCTGCTGAGAAATTAGAATTTAAGCTTGCCTGGGTTCCCTATGGCTACTTGCTGTCAGTGCCTGTTTTGGCAGCCTCTGAGCAAAAAGCATGAAACTGCTTTGATTCTCTTTCTTCTCCCCTCCTTCCCATCTGTTGCTTCACTCTGGATCATGAGGTGTGCCAGCCTCCTTGTGCAGGGAAGTGAGATCAAGCAGAGGCTCTTCTATAAATGCTGACAGTGTCTGAGACCCCTTTAATTAGCATTATCTGCCAGATACCAGCCGAGGATCAGTGCAGACAGAGCATGGAGCAAGACCTGGAGTCTTTGCACTGGTATGAACGAGTTTCTGAAAAAAGAAGCCTGGTCTTGCAAACAAGGCAGTAAGAGCATTAGTGTTCTTTGAGGGTGGTACCTCTCTGAATTCAGTTTTAGGGTTAAAGTTACGCAACCAATGCTATGTGATTATTTCCAGCATACACCAGTCTAGGACTAATGTCAGCTAAAGACAAAAATGTATAGAAAAGGCTGAGGCATGTACACTTCAGACTGAAGGCAGAGAAAATATTTGATCTTTCATTTTTTATTAACTAACCCATTTTTCACCAAAGCTGAGGTGGAGCAGGTGTGGCCAATTCAAGGATTTTGCCTTTCCTGGAAACAGTCCAGATATGAGTGACTTGAGAGTATGGGAGATATGACACTTTCTTTGTTAGCTGCATACTCATGATTTGAAGTGTGATTATGAAATTCTTCCTGTAACACATGAATTTAAATTTAATTTTAACTGCCATTTTTGCAGAAGTGAAGGTTATAGAGGTATAGAAAGCTAGCTGATAGGCTACCTATTAAAAGTTTATAAAGCCATGTTACATAAAGACAGCTCTTTGAATTTGGCTATATGTTTCAGTAGTGAAGGCTGATTTTTTTTCCCCTGTTGTAACATTTCATCCTGAATTTTCTTAGTAAAGTAGGCAAAACCAGTAACATGTTTTTTTATTTCCTTGTTTTCAGGAGAAAAGGAGGCTAACAACAAAGAAAAGTGTATTTCACAATATTGAAATTATTTGGATGAGAATTATACTGAGAGGTGGAATTTAAAATTAAAAATTTCTCTCTTTCTCCCTTTTTTCTAGTCTCCCCTATTTTTATCCAAAACAGTTTGACTTTGAGAGTAAAAAATACATTATTAAGAGGGTTTTTCACAGAGAGTTTATTAAAGAGAAGGATAAAACTGTAAATGAATTAATTCAGAACTATATTTCATCAAGTCCTGCAAGGGACACTACTACCTCTCATGCTCATCAAAAGTGGTAGGAGATTGGTTTGAAATAGATAGAAGAAAGTACTTTTTAAGAGTCTTTAGTGAAGTGCATGAGAGAATTTTTGATTAATTTGCTCCAGTAAGAAATTGGATGGAAGTTACTGCCTTTTTATCAGTTTCTGAAACCGATACTGTGGTTACTAAAAGTTCAATTTTTAGTATATTCAGGGTACACTAGCATCTTCTGTCACTGACTTTGCTGCTTCCTGGATGTTGAAATGTCACTTTTTACATATTTATCTCTGACTGTAACTGCTGGATATACTTGTGAAATAAAAAGGAAATGAACAGCTCTTGCAGTTTCCAAAACTGTCATGCTAAAATAAATCATAAGCATAATTTGGGAAACTTGTCAGACTGTAATTAGGATTAGTTTTATTGAAGGCTGTGTTGTGGTGGTTACTAAGCAAAAGATAGAACATAATTAATGACAGTCACTTCAAGTCACCTTGTATTATATGCCTTTTAACTGTTGATTTATTGGTGCAAAATTACAATGAGGTGGCAGTGTGTGCCGCTTCAGCATATTTGGGTGAGCCGTTCAATCACCTCGAACATATTTCCTATTTGGGCTGGCAGACACAGCTTTGCATCAAGTGGCAAAGGAAGATAGATGTAGTCTGGAACTGTGCAGAAGAATGCTGCCTCAGGTATGCTCTAAGTTGGTGTTTTTCCTGAGCATTTTACTGCTTTACCAGCTCTATCTTTGTTCATATACCCATACAGAACCTTGACATAGTCAAGAAAAAACACATTGCAGCAGATCTGCTCTTCCTCTTCCATTCTGTTGCAAGCAAGAGGGTCGGTGGTCCTGCTTCAGCCAAAGTAACAGACTCCTGCAAATTCAGTCAGTAGTGTGCTGAAAACAATATGGACCTGAACAGAGTATGGAGTCCAGGAAGTACCAGTTACAATTTTGTTTCAACATCAGTATGTTACCTTCAACCTCAGATCTGATCACAGAGATATACAGGTACGGTTTTCTGATATAATGTGCTGGTGGGAGAGGGAAGGATGGAAAATTACCAGACCTGCAAGAAAACAATTGAAAACAAAATCTGGTCACCTTCAATTGCAGACGCCTACTTAATAGTCATTTAGTTCAGAAGAAGCCACAAAATACTTCCCAACTGCTTGCAGCATCCTTAAAACTTTTAATACAAAAGTTAAAAGGCTCAAATTTGGAAGGAAAACAGGGGAGACCAAGAGGTCTAAATTTTCGTTGTACTTGGAAATATGTTAAACAGAATTTCCTATATGAGCTTGGTAAACTGACCACGTATCACTGCACAGACTAGACTAGTAAGTGTGGACCTGTACCACTGTGATGCAGGGGAAAGTTTCTGGGATGTCAGTGTGAGGCACTAACAGGATGTCAAAAAGGTAGAATTGCTGATTCTGCATAAGAAAGAATCTCTTCACTGGCCTTTCTGGTCTTTGATTACATGCGCCCAAAGAATTTCAAGGATTCATGACACAACTACTTTTCTTTCTTGGGGGTCACACGAGATTCAGTTCTCTCTTCAGTTTTTCTTACTCCTTTCCAACATCCAAACACAGAAAATTGCAAATGTACCTAAGGATGTGAAAGGCAGTAATGTAATACAGTCAGAAAGAAGATAAAGAGTTTTGATCAAGAGGAAGTGAGACATCATTACAGTACTAGGAGAGGAGACAAGTTAAATATAATGAGCCAGAAGAAATATGCTGAATTGACAGTGACAGTTATGTGGAGGCCAGAATGACTGGATTTTCACCAGACCAAGTCATTACTGGAATTCATGTGCCTCGAGATGTGCTCTCTTAGCTGTGATTTCAACAGTACTTTTGTAAATCAGATGGCATGCTGATGCAAGTCAATTCTCTGACTATGGAAAAACACTTCAAGAGCGGAAATCTCTAGGAATGTCACTTTGCTAATGCTAGAAGGGCTAATACTCTATAGAGTAAGTGGCAGAATTCTGTGATAACTTTCATCATCAGAGTTCCTTGTCTTTCTTTGTTAGTTGCTAGAATATATTTCTATAATTATGCATTTCTCTGTATCGCATACAATTAATTTATTGTGTTTGGACATTTGTTTTCAGTTGAAGCTATTTTATGACAAAAATATTTTTTTTATTACAAAAATAAATGAAATTGTTTAGTGTTTTATAAAAATAGTTACTGTAAAATGATGAGAGAATGTCTGTGGAAAAAGCTGGGTATCTAGAATGTTAAATACCAAATGGAAAGATGTGCTCCTCTAGATCCTAAAGTGATTATTGGGATTTTTTATCTTTTGTCTGATGCTTCTAAAGTTTTCCATTGGTTACTTCAAGTGCTGAAGTTTGAAAAGGCAGGTAATAATCTTGTACCTCATCACTTTGTCAAGCATAGTACTCCATTCACTGAAATTTTCATTGTCACTGCAACACTGAATCTTCACTTGTAAATGAAATAGCAGTTCCTTGTGCAGTATATAGCTGTGGCAAGAGACAAAAGTAGTTTTTAATAAATATGTGTTTAATTTTTTCTTGCTGGCAGGATAGCTGTTATTCTTGAAGCCCCTAGTAATTTGTCTCTGTAGATAACTGTCTTTGGCCATCACTGCCATACCTTCAACTGACATCAAGCTGAACTCCCAGTCAGCGCAGACAGCAAGGAATGTACTGAGATTATGTATGGTAATACAAAGTACAGTACCATTCCTGTTATCTTTGAAGAAGAATGCACTGGACTTACTTTAAACAGTTTTTGAAGCTTTAAAGAAGAAATTTGGATTGGAATATCCATAAAGAATGAGTTACAGCTGTGGATTTTTATTCCACCTAGCCAGAGGAGGTTCACCATCTTTGAAGGTGTTAAGCAAAACCACCCTTGCTTGTTTTAGCTCTATTTGAAATGCAGACGGGGGTGGGGGGGAAGCCAGTGTTTACTAAAAGCGAGAGAACAAAAGTGGCCTAAGGAATAAAAGATGTTGAGAAGTATCAAAATACTAGCGCGAGAAAGCAAACCAAATTGGCCTCTTAGTGAAATACCTGTAATGTGCCTTCCATCAAGTAAAGTCATGAGATAAGTAGGGGATATAATTGTTACTGTTTAATTTAAACCGGTAGATTTTTAATGCTTGCACCAAGAAAGAATCCCTCAGTTCTCCTTTGTTTTTCTTCAGCCTCGTCTGCATCTCTCATTTGCATTCTCAGATGCCAGTAGAGCGCTGACTTTGATCTTTCACATACTTAATAATTTGCTTTAAGCAAGTCCTTAGTCCTTTAGAATCTGTTTTACATTTGAACTAGCATCTGATTTATATTGTTCCAGTGTTGAAAAGGGACCAGTATCCACTTGTAAACAGTGTTTCATTCAGGCTGCTTTATAGCCTGTATTTTAGGAGGAAAAGGTCATGTCTTTGGTGTGAAGGAGAACTTGATTCAAAGTCTTCTGTGTGAATTTTGCACAGTTCCAGTGGAGATGATTTGATGACTTGGTGTCCTCGCTTACTAGGTTCACTACAGAACTGCAGTGGTCCTCTGCATAATATTACTAAGATCTTTAAGAATGCTTCTATGGTGCACACTGAATTAGGTGTGTACCCTGTGTGGGTAGGAGTCAGAACAAAAAGACTTCCTAAATTCAGGGACTATTAAATTCTCATTCCATACTAGGCATTCTTTTGTGCCTTTCATTATACTGAAGATCTAGCAATTTATTCTCTTTCTTCTAGCAGACATTACAATACTTGTTTTGTGCCAGTTATTCTTACATTTTCCGAAAAGAAAACCCTGTATGCTCAGTCAAACATCAAACATCACCGATGCAGCAAAATCTTTAATTAGATTTTTACTTTTAAGAGGAATGATCAGAAATTGTGTTTTCTGTAAATAATAATGAAGCAGGATGGTTTGGGAAAATTATGATTCTAACAGAGAAAAGTCATAATAGAAACATTTTAAAATGAGACCTGTATTATCTTAATGTAAATTATTCATTGGTTATCAAGTTTTGATGAGGTTTGTGAACCTAACTTTGTTATGATTCTTTAATATAACTTTAATATAACTTTAATGTTTAAATCTGTGATGCAGAGAATGGAATTCTGCTCAGGGAAACCATTCTGATTTCTGTATAATTGGAAAAGTTTATATATTCATTGGGCTAGTAGTACTGGGAGCAGACATCTATCTCCATGACTTTGTAATGCCATGGTATAAGATGGGGCATAAACAAGATTGTACTTGGACAAATAGTGCTATTTCAGGAGAAGAACGTGCTACATCTGTTTTGGTATCTTTCTTGTTGCCAGGGGCTGATCAGGAAGGTTCTCGTTTTCTGTACCTATCAGATGCAACTGATTTAACTGAATTTCTGTCTGCTTTATGTTCACTTTATTCAAACTTTTTTTATGGCTTCTCTTACTTGTTCAGTTTAACTGCTGTTTTTCCTTCAACATCTTTGATACTCATGTGGTCATTCAATTCTCTGTGTCACTGCATTTGTGTAAATAGTTTGCTCTCAAATACAACTGCACCATGTAAAGCTGTTTCATAGCTGTTTCATAGAATTGTTAAGGTCATCACCCTGCAATTCGTGAAATGCAAAATATGTGGATAAAAAGTAGATGTACTTCTTTGTCTGCAATTGTTCTGGCTCTTGAGTACTGAAAACAGTTATTTCATTTGGCCATGACAAGAGTTCTCTGTTTACACAGAGTAGTATTCTAAGTAAAACATGGACACTAACAGAAAAATATTTTACGGGAAATAAATTAGTAAAAGTGTACAAAATGCTGTTATTTAAAACATATTTTTAATCAGACTTTAGCATAAAATTATCTCTTTTGAACTAAGATTGTAAATTGTAGTGGATTTGTGGAGGCCTGATTGATCTTTGTTCTATTCTGCTAATTTAAATTTGAGGTAATATACAAACTGTTTGATGAATGACAGACTACTAAACTTGGAAAGATAATCTGCTAAACCCCAGGGAGCACAGAGATTGTGGTGTCTCAATTCTTAGAAATACTCAAAAGACATCTGGATATAGTTTTAGGTACCCTGGGTCTTGATGGCCCTCCTTGAGCAGGTGAGTTGGACAAGATAGCCTCTGGAGGTTCCTTCCAGTCCCAACCATTGTGTAAATCTGTTAGACAACTGTCCTGATGCCATGTTAAAGGTACTTCAAAAATTTAGCTTTATGTTTTCTGTCATCCTGTTTCTGAATTGGCTGTGGGAGATCTCTTAGTTCTTGTTGCCTTTTCAGACTTCTATGATGTCTGTAAACAGGATTTCTCAGTAATGGTTACAGTAATTGCTGATTAAAAACCTCCTACATCTGGCACAAATTCGGTTATATAATTCATTATTCCAAGGAATCTCAGTATATACTGAGATTGTATGTAATACTTCTGTTGACTAGACATGATGATAATGCTGTTGTTGTACTCTGCCTGCACATCTCAGTGCACTAACAGCTCTCTGTACTTCCAATACAGTACTTCCAATGTGTATCCGTTATGCTTTTTTTTTGGTGTGTTTGGTTTTAGCTTGGCCTTTTCCTAATCTTTCCAAAGTTGTTGAATGCCTCCTGCTGCTCTCTCTTCCTGTTTTTTTCCACAGGAAATGTTACTCTGTAAAACTTGATACCCTGTCTGTGCCGTCATAAGATGAATGCATAACCTTTTCAAATGGCATCTGCCTGAATTTTGCACATTCATCTAACACAGGAATACCTGATATCAATGGCCTCTCAAATTACTTCCTTTTGTAGGCAGTAAAAAAGTTCCAATTTTAAGCAGATTATTCCTTGTGCAAAAGCAGGGGATGATGCAGCTTCTTTATGTTTTCTTATTTGTTATATTCTGCATTGTCTTGCTCTGCTGTAACTTTGAGAACAGCAAGGCTGCAGTGGGATTCAGTTGCTGCAAGCCCACTGTTATCCCATAGTGGTTTGTTACTAGTGCGTTGGGCTTATTGGTCTCAGTCAGCAATGAGCTGTATACATTGTATTTATTTAGATCTTTGGAGAATGCAAATAAAGATTGGTACAGAATGTAAACTCTGGTGGAGGTCACATTAGAAACTGAAAAAATGCAAATGAGTTACTAAAGTGAGAGGAAAATATTGTTATCCCCCGCTGAAGTAAGAAGCTGCTTACCAGCCAGTTTAGCAGGGAAGATGTTTTTTAGTCTAATAAACAGATATTTGCATATCTAAGGAAGTGAACAAGCACTATTAAGAAAAATGGGCAGACTGTGTCTCAAAAATGGAGGAAACAGAAGGAATGAGGATGAAAGATGTAAATCCATTTAGATCCCAGGAACATTTCAAAGCCTGTTGTGATTTAACTGACAAAGGAGTATGAAGATCTCAGAGGGAATGGAGGAGTGCACCTGAAGGTACTCAGTGAGGCATTCATCTATTGCAGATGAATTCTCAGACCAGAACTTGTGAATAATTTTTTGATGATAGGAAAAATGTGAAACATAAGGATATGAGCTGTGATTACCTCCTTGTCAGTGCCAGCTCAATATGGATGTAGGTACAGATCAGTGTAACTACATTAAACATAGATTTTGTCTGTTTGGTGGTAACTTTAGTAAGCATTCAGCAGTGTTGTCAGATTTGAAAGTTATTGATAAAATGTATGACTGATTTTTTAACCTGAATTTGGCTTAAATATGATTTACGGGAACGAAGAAGGCATACTTAATATAAAAATATAGCAATGCCATACCCTAGGACATTTGTCTATCATAAAAGTAAAAAGGAAATACTAATAGGAGTGAGTGGTGCTGTCATCATCCCCCTTGTCAGTATAGTCACTCCATTGGTGGAGTGGAGAGCTATGATCCATCACCTTTTCAGAATTTCTTCCCCCACTCTAACGAGGACTGTTGCTTGTCCAGACTGTCACTGTGTGTGCAGCTCCACATGTTCTCTGAGCTCTGGATGATTTTCTGTCTTGAATGTATTTTCTGGTGGGATATTGGATTATCAATCTTACTCCCTGTGTCAGAGATCTGACTGATATCTGTAAACTTTGTTCTGGACTAGATGGTTCCTGTTGTTTGCCGGGCTCTGCTTTTCCTTTTTTTCTGAGGAAGTCAGGAGTCTGAAACACTTGTCCCAGGTCTGTCCCTATCTCTTTTGTTGGCAGCTCTGGTTAGCTCCTTGCCAAACTTAAGTAGTACAGTTCATTTGGTACTGGCCACCAGCCACTCTTTAGTGTGTCACTTTTCTTTTGTAACTTCAGATAACAAATATGTCTTTCCTAAGGTATTTTATTTTTACAGTTTGCAGTATTCCTTTTTGTGACAGATTTTCATGTTTGGGTTCCACTCTGAGTTAATTGAAACTATTAAACACTTGCAGTGTGTCTGGAACCACAACTGTCAGAAAAAAGGCTACTTTCTAATTGCTACCTTTATTGTCACTAGTATCAGTTGCTTCCAGGCGCAGAATGAAGCACCATTTTCATCTCTTCCCATTGTTCTTCGTGCTCAGAGAGATTTTCAGCTGTGGTGAAGGTTTCAGCTATTCTGCTTTTCCATCTTGCTAATTTCTTTGATTTCTTTTAATAATTTCCCCCTCCCCCTCAGATAACCATGTGGGGTAAAATCTGGGCCCAGATGCTTAAGAAAAGACCCTTTTTATTTGGAGACATATTACTGCCTGCCTCTGCATAACAGGGTGAGTACAGGGTGGAGCCCACCATTCAAGTCTCCAGCAGCAGGAAAGTGAAGCTTCTTGATGGTTCAGATCTTGGTGCTGCATTTTACTGTGGGAAATACAGGGTCAATGTGGAGAGGCATGATTTTTTTTCTGTCACAGTCTTGCATACGTGGTTTTTAACTGTGATTTTTTCACTTGCCATGAGTAGCTGCGCAGCACATGGTTGGCAGGCTGTGCCCATGCTGATAGGTAACAGAGTGAAGTAGTAAATTCACTTAGTTAAATCTCTCTAGGAAATCTAAATGCATAAAGAAGTTCACCTTGGACTTCCATATTCTAATTCATCAGGGTGTAATTTGAGCCTCTTGTGAATATGGATTCTGTGACAAGACTTAGTTTATATGGTTGCGTCCTTAGGTATGAGTGGGAAGGGGAGAGTTTGGACTTGCATGAGGACAAAGTGAGTCCTCTGTTACTTGTATTTCATTAAAATTAAAGATGATGGGGTTTTATTGTGATATGTTATAGAAATATACTAATTCTTTTATTAACATAATTTAATAAAGTGATGAATGTATTACTGTTTTTAGTGTTGAGATAGTAAAGATTTATCCTGATCTACTATATTGAAAGAATTTGCATAAGAATGTAAGATAAACTCTATTCTAGGACTTAGGATACACAGCAAGATCTAAGAACAGTATCTCAGGAGCTATCCAGCACAGTCCATTTGCATTTCTTCATCTTACTGTGGAACAGAAAATAAATAGATACAGTCCTCACAAAAACATTGCCTTCAGATGTAGTGAATATGATTCAGTACATTGTAATTTTATCTCCAGGTGAAATGTAAGATACTGCTAATGCTAAATAACTGCCTGTCTTTGCAAAATTCCTATTTCTACTTTCCCTGTTAAACTGTGCCCATCACCTGTGAATGTGATCTCACTTTAAAGCAAACATAAAAGAGGTAGATCTTGGTATATAGAGTGTCGTACATATGCAGACATTCATCTCTTTTTTACTGTGGTGCAAATCAGTTTAATGTGTGCCAGATAAAAAAAATAAATCTCATTACTACTCTTAAGTAGAATGGAGTTCTGGAGTTTTCTGTGTACCTGCACCTTGATTTTGCAGGAAAGAGAAGGAATATGGCAGTGGCACTTGATCATTTTCTTTGCAGCAGCATTCATACTGATAGTGCTCAGTAATCAGTGTCGTGTTGTTTTCAACCATAGAATCCTCATGCTCTACTAACTCTGGTGGTAGGAAAATGGCTGTTGGCAATTTTCCATCATGTCAGTGCTCTTAGTATTCATGTTAGAAACAGTATTTATGAAGGCAACAAAAGTGTTTCTTGTTTTTTCCTCTCTCTGGATATTTTAGTGTTGAGATATTTTTGCTGTTTGTCTGTTGTTTACATCCTGTAGAGGATGCATATACAGTACTACCCCTGTTACCTGGAGTAACAGAAACCTGAGCTCATTTCAGCCTGTGTCCCAGTTTGAGCCATACAGCTCCCTGTTTGAATTCCCACATAAGGCTGAAACCGAGAAAAAAAGTTTATATTTATAAAGAAACTTTGTGAAATATTTTTTTCCTTGTTTAATACTGAGCAGAAATTCATAATGATCTGTCCAGGTATTATTTTAAAAGAAAAGCATTGCTCCTGTGCAGATCGATACAACCTGGATGATACACAATTCATCCTCAATGGGCGATTGCATTCATTTTTCATTTTAACATTGAATCGTTTGATATACTTTGAAATAACAACGCAATGATCTATGGACTGGGGGTATCAAAATTGAAAGAAATTTAATGATATGCAAGTCAAATAAAATCAACAGATTTCTATTTTATTTTCTGAAACTATAAACTAGCTGTCACCCAGTGTCAAGGCTCAGTTGCTCGAAAACATATCAGTTTTTCTTTCTGTGTTTCTGCACAGTCTTTCTCCTTTCCCTCCCCAGCTTTCTCTCACACATTTTTTTTCCCTCTTGGATCCTTTAATATTCACATTGCATTAAACATCTGCTATACGCATCAAATACTCTGAGAATCCATCCATTGTTTATATCAGTTCATGTTAAGTAATACTTTGTACAGCAATAAGAAGCAATAAAAACCCCAGCAATAAACTGCTGTGTGGTAGTGATTTCTCCTCAGGGTCTGCAGCAAGCCATTTGATTTGACCAGAGTAACAGCAAACAGTTTTAGACCTTTCCATTAACTCTGCAGGCCAATGTCCGGGTGGGTTGTTAAGTGTCAGGGTTACAGAAGGGTGGTGGTGGTATAGCCCTGGAGATGAAAACTGATGGGTGCCAGAATAAGCATGTCGCTGAACAGAAGCATTCATTGAAGCTTTCCTGTGGGGGTGTCATCCAGGTTATTTGTGGATTCTGTGCGTTTGAATACTTAACATGTATTGGGACAAGGCAGAGCAATACTACTAAGTTTAAAGACAGCTAATTCAGGATATTTAGGTCCTAACTGCCAAAAGTGAAATACTGAATTGATTTAGTTTTCAGGGAACATGCACTTAGTATTTTCTGAAAATAGGGTGTTTCAAAGTGTCTCAAGGTAAACATGGGCTTGAGAGAGCTTTTACCAACTCTGGGATGTTTGGTTTTTTTGGTGTGTCATCCCATTGTATCAGTCCCCTGCCTCCTCCCTCCCCCACATATTTTAAGGGGATGAAAGTATACAATGAAGTGACTTGGTTTTCCAGAACAAACTTCTTTGACATATACTAATCAAACAGTGCAGAAAAAAAATCAGCAGCTAATTTAGATATTTCTTATAAGTACCATTATCAGTAGTTCTTTATCAGTAGAAAATTTGAATATTTCTTACAATAACTACTGTTTGACTTCATGTTTTTTAATGAGATCTGTCACTTTTTGTATTTGGCTTGTTCCTTAAAAATCTGTATAAATCATGAAATGGTATTGTGGTACAGAAAAGCATCTTCTACTTAGTAAAACAAATTACTTTGATTAAGGAATCTGAGTGGCAGAAATATACACCCTTCTAGTAAACAGTTCTTCTTTTTTTTTTTCCCTATTGGTACAGTAGCATTCATTTAGGAAATTGCACAAGGCCGTTAGAGAGATTTAATAAAGCTATTGATTGCATTATGCAGTACTAGGAAAGGGCAAAAAACATACTTATGGCATGACTTAAATAAACTGATATTAGTCCATGCTTCTTCTTAACTTGTTGAATTTGCTGTCAAAAAAGTGGAAATCCTGTGAGCAAGATACCTGCACCAATATCCTGAAGAAAGTTTTTGAAGAAATGAATGAAAATAACATTGTGAGAGACACATAGATAAATTTAAATTATTTTTGTAGTGTCATTTTTTGTAATAAAAGTAGGGATTATAAGGAAAAAACATGGAGTTCATGGAGTGAATAGTTTATCCCTGCATGCCTCCTGGGTTTATTAAGGAAAATGTATGTGTAAAGATGCTTGACAGAAAATTCTTGTCTCTCACTCTGTTCTCATTTACAACTTGCAGTGTTTCAAGGGTCTCAGATATTTATTTGGGAGACTTGTCCTGTATGCTAACAGAAAATGTGCAGAAATAATTAATACATCTAGTTTTTTTCCCGTTTAATGCTTTTTAACTTCCGTCGTGAGTATTAGAAATTTAATACTGTCATATGTTCTGGAGTACGTAGCCCTTGGTTACATTACGACCAGCAGCTAAAACAAATAAGATTGCAGTGCGTAATGTTAGTAAATGTGGATATCTGTTGGTGTTTATTCATGCACTCATATTTATATGTATAGTGAGGTTGTGTGCATGTGTGCCATATCCTTGTCCAGCTTCAAATGGAGGTGGTTAAATGTAGTAGAATCACCGTGATGAAGAAGATGCTTTGATGTTTGCAAGAGAGTACGATGGTAAAGGGGGGGAAAAGGCCCCACAGATCCATGGCACCCTGCATGAGAGAGCTAGATCTTTTTGCATTTAATCCTTTTCTGTTCTAACCTTGCTGTCATTTAAAGCAAGAGTGATGTTCCCAGTTTGTGCTTTGGGGAATATAATGGTTTTTAGCAGAACCTAGAAGATACCATGACTGAGTGGCAAAGATTGAAAAGTAGTATCATTTGTACAAATTGCACAGATACTAAGTTCATGGATAAAAAAATCCCCATCAAATGTGTATTTTCTTTGTGGCCAACTTAGGTGTGAAATTGCTAATTTCTATTTTGCAGTATGATGATAGCTTGCTGATAATTTCAGAGAATTATATTGTGATGTAAGCTCACATAGTTATGATGCCTTAATTAAATGTTTGGAAATAAAACAAGCTGTTGAGCTATGTACAATTTTTGTAACTTAATTTCTTTTTCATGAAAGTCACACGGAAATAGATTTTTAAAAATTTATTAAATCTATTGATCTATTCCAAATGCTGTCCTTCTATTCAAATAATTGTACCAGTATAGCATGTTAGTGTGAAGCTCCAACACATTTTTGTCTTGTGATGTTATTTTAGATGTGTAATTTTTACTTGTTGGTTATGAATTTAGTCTCTGTGAAGGCCAGGAGGTAGAAACCCTTTATTATTCCAGCACTACATGGGACTCTGCACTGCTGTATCAGGAAATCTCAAGTAACAGTTTTATGACGCATGAGGATATTATTCTCTGCAAGCAATAACACACATTTCTATTTCCCCAGCAATATCCACATAATCAAACATTCGCAAGTGCTTTACAAAGAATTTAATTAAATAGTGTGCAGAGTGACTGGATGCAGCATGTACACAAGCTGTTAGATATTCAGTAGTTCCCATTTTGCAGTTAGTGCAGAACACTTTCGTGCAGTAATATGTGTGAATGATATTTCCATCAAAATGTGCATTATCACTCCTCCCTTTGTACCTTACTCCTTAAAAATGACATTAAAACCTTAACAGATGTCGCCCCCAGAATCATAGGATACCTTGCTCAGGGCTCTAATGGTGTGATAAACAGGGAAATACAAATTCTCATGTTGAGACATGAGCATCACACATTGTTCCTCTGAAATCAAGCGTTTATTACTCCCCAGAGAAAGATATAGATTATTGTGTCTTTTACCACAAAACTAGACGTGTTTGGAATTTTATTTAAAGGTAGTAGAAATTTTTGAAGCTATCAAAGACCAGCCGCTGAAAAATTAACATTGAGACTTGGATATTCAGAATTTAGATGTAGACAATAAGAAGCAAAAAATTTCATGACGATGAGTATTTTCAGAGACCATTCTATCAGTCAGTGGAGATTAAGAAAGTCTCTTTGGCATTAAAGTGTAGTGTATCAGTCTCTGTACTGGGAAATGATAGTGTGCTCATATTCACTCAACATTATTGGTATGCTCATGTCACCTGCAGGGATTACCATTCTGGAAACTGACAGGGTTATCTAATATGTTTTGTTTTCTCTCTTCAAAAAAGCCCTTTCAGCAGTAGCCGGTGCGTGAAAGGACTTTTCAGGCTTGCAGAGAAATGGGGCTGTGTTGGATGAAAGTGATTTAAAATATCCCTCTGTGGCTGCCTTCCTGCAAGGCACTTATCTGTCCATCAGATTGGAAGGTTTTGTTGGTGTGTCAGTGCTGTAAAGTATCAGTACAAACCAGAAAAGCAGTAACAATGACACAAATAGTGAAAGGCAGTCTGTAATTAGCCTGTAAATGTGTTTAGTGCGAGACCTCACCCTTGTTTCCCGGTTCCACAAGAGTTATTCCAGTTTATTACTGGATGACGCTAAAAAAATCTATCCATTTAGCTGGAAAGAAAGACCAAAAACTACAAATGAACCCAAAGGAGAATAAAGAGATGAAAGAACCAGTGAAAAATAGGTACTTGGTTTTACTTTTGTGCTTGTTCTGTTCTGTGTTTAGTTTTACTTTTGTGCTTGTTCTGTTCTATGTTTAAAGGGAAGTGCTGGAAACTTAATTGGGGTAAATAAGAACAGTATTCATCTTCTGAAGACACCTTTTGGAGGAAAGTTTAATTGGTGTAAGAGAAATTGTGGCTTCCTTTACAGAGTTGAGAATGTTTTGTATTTAATGTTAATGAAAACTTGCCATTAACTTCAGTGATTCCACGTGGTAATGTTTGTCTTTTTGTTCCCCCCATCCCTAGTCCTTCTTTTTATAGCAGACAGGAGCTTTTCATTTTGCATGTCATTTATAAAAAATTGCACTTATTCTAAAAAAATTGTACAGTTCAAGCTTCAACTGAAGAAGAAAAGGAAAACGTGTAGTTTTGAATTTACTCACATGCCTAATTTTGAACACCATGTTTTGGATTTTTCCTTATTTTCTTTAATTAGGCTCGTGTTCTAGTGTTTGCTTTTCTATAAAATATTTATTTTTTAGCATTTGAAGTGTGTCTCTGTGATTTGGATGTTTTCTGCATGTATTTGGAAGTAGCTGCTAGACTTGCCTTGAATTCACTAGGAGGCTGGTATTCTTATGCTTCTTAAAGCAGGCCCTTTTTAGGAATGCCAGAATATACCCAAATTCTCATTTCCCAGTATTTCAGTGGCAACTTCCTTTGAATTTTGGAGCAGGGGTCCTGCAGTCTGTTTGTTCTCCAAGCCAATTCCAGCACACGTATTGGCAAGCCAAAACAGACAAACCTAGAAGTGTCAGTGCTGTAATAGAATTTATAGTATTATTTAGAATAATTAGGTCAGAATTTCTCTTGTTCATGTTAGGAAATCACCCAGTGAAAGACCACCTAGACAGACTTGTGATACCTGCCAATGAACTAGCTTTGGAAGCAGAAGTCGTAGAGGCAAATGGGAGAGGAGTGTGGCAGCCAGGCTAATTAATTAAGAAGTCAGGCTAATTAGTTGGACTAGAGGGAGCATCATGCTGATGTCACATTGCAGCTTCCAAAATGCTGTGTGATTTGCACATGGGTGGTACTGGGCTTCAAATCGACAAACAAGTTGTTTCTGGGCTCTTTCAGAAATTTTTTGCCATGAAGCAGAATTGTGTATTGGTTCATTTATGAACCCATATTGAACCTATGGAAATTTACTGCAATTTTAGATTTTTTTCCAGACTGGTAGTCAATTTAGTTCATTTTCAATCTTGGCAGTAAGATTTTTGTAAGACATGTATTGTAGCATTGAGTTGTTCAGCCTCATGCCACTGGGACAGATTCCTTGGTGCTTTTTTTTACTCGATGAAGGACCGTCCCATATTGTTCCTAATATTTTCTCACTTAATAAATACAAAACTGAAGTAAAGTTCCTTAAGTTGCATACAGTCCCATTGTGCCAGCTGGCAGGGCTGAGAGGTGGCTGTCAGCAGTCTTGCTCCCAGAGGATGCATGCTAGCAACAATGTACACTGGAAAATAAGAACTGGGGATTCTGAACAGTTTGCCATTTTTCTTGATGTTATGAAACAATATTTCTTCAGTGCACCCCTACATGTCAGTCATTACATACAGTTTGATGTGTAAGATGTTCATAAAGGAGTTGCTTTAATGAAAAGATAAAAAATGCTTGTAGTAAGTCTGTGTTACTGTGCTGATATGGTATAATAAACATTTGAAGCAGTATCAAACCCAGAGGTAAGTCAACAAGGTGGTGTAAATAAGCTGGATTCTGTATAAAAAGCTTCATTAGAAATACTTAGTATTGTATTACATCAATAACGTGGTTATCGTTTGTGAGCAGATAGTGGCATAAGATAAAAATGAATACTTTATTTATGTTTCCTAAGAAATATTACCAGAGAGCTTTTTTTTCCCCTCCCATGTATGTTATATAAAATGCTTTTAGTGATGATTTATGGTCCTTCTTACAATAGCTCTTCAGCATAGTAGCTCCCACAAGGAGTTAACATATATCTTTTCTATTTCTAGATCTGTTGGCTGTGCCTAAGCATCCATATGCTGCTATGGAAAACTGGGGACTGAGTGTTTTCGTGGAGCAAAGGATACTGCTAGATCCAAGCATTTCTTCTATTTTATACCTACTGGATGTCACCATGGTCATTGTACATGAGCTATGTCATCAGGTATTTAAGATGTTCACATATTTGAGCTTAATGTCAGAAACCATGCGTTTGCAGAACTGAAAATGAATTTGTATTGTACATATGGATGGTTGTGATTTCTATTGTAGCTGGAATCCATGTAACATGGA
This sequence comes from Camarhynchus parvulus, assembly GCF_901933205.1. NCBI lineage: Eukaryota > Metazoa > Chordata > Aves > Passeriformes > Thraupidae > Camarhynchus > Camarhynchus parvulus. Next base: position 34,859,826 of record NC_044586.1, on the reverse strand, counting down.
GGTCTGTAAGACACATCCCTCCAATACAGAAACTGTGAAGACTCAAAATGGGGATAGAAGAGAAAATTGGTACCAATAAACAGCTTCTCTGTCTTCTGTAGCAGTATATTCTGTGTGTTTGTGTGTCACTGTCTTTGTTACTGGTATGTAGAATAAACCTGTTGATAGCAGATTCATGCTAAGTTTCTTGTTCATGTCAAAAAATATTTTGGCTGAAATCAATTTAGTAGTAGTCTTTGTCTTCTGTTGCATATACATATATCCATTTTCTTTTTCTTCTCAGTTTTTTTCCCCAGTTTGGTACTAACCCTCTCTGTTCACCAATGGTGGATAAGTGAGTCTTTATGTGTACAGAACTATTGTGTCAATAAGAAAACTTAAAATAATAAACCCATATTACAATTTATTTTACATTTTTCCCATCTTCTTATCTCAAGCTGAACACATTACAAGTGTTAGTAATATTGAATTGAATACAAATGTTATTGAAGAAATATGCTACAGGGGCAGGAAACGCTTTCTTACACTCATAAGAGGCATAATCATAGCCTTCAGCTTAAAATGAATGAAATCCTACTGTGTAATCACCATGGCTTACATCTGTGAATTTACGCAGTATTCTTTAAAGGCAATGCAAATTCTTAAAACTTTCTGCAAATAAAAAGTACCATGTAAAAGGAAGTCATTGAAATGGCGTTTTGGGAGATGAACCTGAAAATAATGTTCGGTTCATGTTTGTATTTCACATTAAATTGGTCGATGAATATGAAGTCCTCAACTAAAACAGGAAATTTTTATTGAAAGTTACTGCTGGTTTGATCTTGATACTATCATCTGATTTTGCCAAAAGCTCTTCACTGTGCAGTGCAATAGAGTAGTACACAGTTCAGCTAGAAAAATTACAGTGCCTTAGGAACCATGTGTGGAAAACATACATTAGGTCATCAAGTCCCAGCTCCTGTGAGTATTAGATTTTTCTGCGTGATGTGTTTGAGTGCCTGGTTCTGTGCTCTTGATTACAGGGTTATATGGCCTCCCTTAAAAGCTTTTGATTAAATCTGATAGTAAGTGACTTTTTCCAAGTGTTCACCTTAAGTCTTGGTTTTTCTGAAATAGTTTCATTACTTCCATTTATTCTTTGCACTGCTTTGATAATTTCCTCTGCTTCCAGAGCAATTTGTACTTCAGATATGGGCAATTATCACATCAGTAACTGGCCAAGTTTGTTTATTTGATTCTTGTAGACACTGCAGCCTTTTTACATTGTTCTGGGAATTTTAGAGGATCATGAAGTAGGCAAAAACTATAGCTGAATTTATTTTAAGATAGAAATATGATCATAAAGTACATTAAAGTGACCTTAAAATTGCAGATGAGGAGGTTTACTTGATGTCCATGTTGATATTACAGTGCTGTTTGCTTAATTAAAAGTAACCTCCCCTATTCCTGTTGCTGCTGTTTCTGTTTCAGTACCATGCAGATTAGGTATTTGCTCAGCTACTTCACTGGATAGCTAGACAAGGTAGAAAAAATTGAAGTTGAAGGAGCATTTTTCTACTTTTTGAATGCAGAATTGAGTCACAAAGAATATGGATTATTCACTTGCAATAAAGTTTAAAGGGAGAAAACTCAAAAAATATAACATAAAAACTACTCTCTAGTACTTCCATCACATTGTCTTTATTTAGCCCTTTTTTCTATCTTTATCTTACTGTACTCAGAAGGCCCTCAAGGAGCTCTAAATGATACTATCTTAGCTGAAAATGTACTGAACCAAGACCAGGTTAGGTCCAGGATCTCTTGCCTCTGCTGTTTAATTGGTATTTATTCATTGCATTTTTCATTGTCTTTGGCTGTGCATCATATCACCTGTTAGCCTGTGGTGATGTATGAATATTCTTCCCCTTCACTCATTTTTACACATAGAATAACAAAAATTAACCAAATTCTCTCTGGTGCAAGCAAAACTGGAATCCAGATCGCCAGTTTTGTTTTTTATTTATTGGTTTTTTTTTTTTTAGATTTCAGGGAGGGGGAAATGAAACTCTTGTAAAATATGTGTGGATTTTTTTTTTTTTTTTTAATTGTGTCATTGTCCAGTTTCCCTCACTTTAAACCCATAACTTCAGGATTTATGGAGCATATCTGAGCATGTAATAAACTGATCTGTATGAGACCCCTGTTACTTAGAATAACACAGCAATTTCTTTGCTAATGTTTCCAAGATTAGAGAAATCAGATTAATATTAAAAATCTGGATTGTTGCCTTTAGATTTGACTTTTTAAAAATTGTAATTACCAAACCTGCTTTGTATTAATGCTTGAGCACAGTCCTCAAGACAGATAGAAAATGAGAGATGGCGCTGCAAAAGGAAAGATTCAGTGATTGCTAAAATACAAGTAAAAAGTGTGTAAGAAAGGATTTCATGTTCTGTTTCTTCATAGCTGACTTCTCATGTTTGACCAGGTATTTTAGGTACATGTTTTGGGAGAGATTCATTAAAGTTACTTCAGTAGTTTTTGTTCAGTAATTTTGTAGGGTGCTATTTTTTGATATTTCAGCTTGAGTGTTTTTTTCAGAATAGTTGTTTGTTTAATTAAAAAAAATTGATCATATGAGTATTTTTCAGAATATTTGTTTGTTTAATTAAAAAAATTAATCATATGAGTATTTTGGCATAAAATCTTGTCCTCTGAGCTCCAAAACATGAGTTGGTCAAAACACATGTATTTCTACCAGCTTAATTTGATAGCTTGAAATAATTACCATAATTTATTAAAAGAATTCTTTTAAGCTAGTAATCAGTTTTATTTGCATATCATAGATCAGTTCCACCTATAGCCTTTGAAGAAAGTCGTTTGAATTTATGCATCATGATTTTTTGTGATAGTTTTCCCACCTGAGCACAAAACTTGGTGTGACAGATTGAGTTACAGAAGCATGAAAGCAGAAAGAAAATTAAAAACTTCTAAATCAACATTTTTTAATAATCTGTAAAAAAAGTATACAAAAGAGTGTCCTTTCAGTGTATCTGTAAATTGAGTACTTTCTGCACATCAGGTTGAACATAATACTGGAGGCAGAAGAGAAATTTATGTGATCAATACATTTCAAAATGAAGTGATGGTCTTCACTCCAGGCAGATAGAGCCTATAGTCAAATACACAAATAAATAAATAATTACTTAAAGAAATTAAATGCTTTAATTACAGTTTTCCTTTGAGACATGTAACACCTAGGAAGATAATAGCACCTTTCTGCTGGAAAATTTGGCTTTCTTGCTTACAGCCTCTGGGTACTGCTCTGTCTCTGACATCCATAACTCTCTCTGATACTGTTCAAAAGTAGTTAAGCAAATTCCCTACATTGTCATATTGATATCACATACTGGTTTAATGCCTTTAAAACAATTCTTCCTTTAGGTGGATAATTAAACAAATAATTTTAATTGTATCATTAACAAATGAACCCAGAAAACTCACAAAGGAGTAGAAGAATTATGGTGCTCTTTTGTAGCACCATAAATTAATGTTATTAATTCAAATTACAGGACAAGGTATTATGAACTTTAAAACCTTTATTTTCTAAAAATCTCTCTGACTAGTCATAGTTCAAAATGACAGTTGTACCACCGGTTTCGTATTTGTTCAGTAGTACTCCTGTAATTCAGGAAATAAACTCTATGCTGTTATGTTTAGTCATTAGAAATCATTTAAGCAACCTACTCTGGTATGAATTTAGCTTCCATACTTCTTGGTGTATGAAAGTTGTATTCATTTTATTGTTTTAAATTCTGCATAACCTATATGAATATATTTCTAGCATTTCTTTGTCTTTTCAGTTAAATGTTCTTAAGATCAGGATCTATGTTTAGTGGCTTTGTAGAGAGTTAATTTAGTGATAGCCTTCAACTACATTATGCATACTTTGTGTACATTAAGTTTAGCTTCACATAGTGTATGAGTATGACTTCTAGCAACCTCATCTTTTCTCTCTAAATTCTTAAGGTGGTCTTCAGTGACATTCATTGCCATGTTTTTCTTCGTTGTTTTCATTTGAATTCTCTTTGCTGAACCTTATGTGGCTGTCTGGTAATCTTCCAGCTAGTCTGGTCTTTGCTTGCTAGTCTGTTCTTTGAAGCTCCAGTGTTCACATCACTATGGATCGTCATTGCAGCATTGATCCTCCTGTGCATGTCATTCTCACTCCACAAAGACATGCACAGAAGTGACATCTTTCATTCCGGTACCAGACAAACCCTTCAAACAAGCCAGCTGTCATGCTATCAAACTGCTTATGGGCCATCTCTGCTTTCACTCTTTCCTCACTCTCATTACAGTTCAAAATCAGTTCCTCTGCTCTGACCTGAATTTTTCCCTCTAGAATACTTGCTGCTCCCTCTCTGTATTTTTAGAGCTTGCTTACACATAAAAGCTCAAAATTATCTCTGTTGATTATAACTAATTTTAATAAATATTAAGAGAAAACTAGAAAATAATGTTACTTAAACAAAGTTTTGGTATTTTTTTGGTAGAAGAGATGCTACAGAGAGTATGAAATAGGTTTTCATAATACTGTTGATGTTTCTGTTCTTACCACTGGTGTAGCATTATTCAGGTTACACATTACGAACATTCAAATAATCATTTAAACAGGATCATCCATCAGCAGATGAATATATGACATCTGGTTTCCATTGAATTCCAGTCCTCATCTGTCTTCCAATGATCATCCTAGTTCTGTGTAAAATCCCTCTGACATCTACATGTCCTGTACTATGAGATTTGTGTCTGTTGAGATATACTCTGTGAGCAGAGTATGTATGTAATGGTTGTATTCTTGCCTTGCCCTCAGGTCAGGCCCTTCTCCTTGTTTCAGCTGATGATCTTTATTTACTTGTGGAGTTTATGGAATTTAGTTATCCTTGAGATTTCTGTCCATGATAAATTAGATTGAAGTCAGTGGGGATGTTGAAGAATCATCTGGAGGAAATGGGAAAAGCAAGCTGCTCAAGTAGGGTTCCTTTGAATATACACAGGTGGGCTGTCCCATTTCAGATACCTCTGCTTCTGATTGCTGTTTGTGAAGGCTGCACATGTCCTTTAAGTCATGTATGAAATTTCCTGGGCCTTTGTGGTTATCTCACATACCCTAGTATCTTCTCTAAATGCCATCAACTTCCTGCTTTTAGGATTCTGGGTCCACAGAGAGCTGGCATTGTTATGTAAAGCTGCTTTCTCTAAGAAACCTGCCAAGGAGAGGAGCATCAGTAGTATTGTAGATCTTAGTGGGCAGAGAGTGGGGAGAAAGAAATGCTAAAATTTAGGTCTGGTGGAGAATGTGTTCCCATTCTCATATATATGTTTTTCGTTATTCACACTATGCATCATGAATTTCTATGTAATGGATCAGATTACTTGAGTTAGAAGCCTTTTTCTGTCCAGTGTGTATGTTATTCTGTTAAACCTAGGTGAGCATCTTCTTCAGAGAACTAAACGTGACACTGTGAATACTGTCCTCAATGCTTCTTTTGCCCTGCTTGTTCTTTTCTAATGTTTTACTTCATTAACTTGTGCATCTTGCAATGTTGAATTAATTAGCACAGGAAAATACAGTTCATGAATTTCAGTGTGTAGTAAATACTACTGTTTTATTAATATGAGTGAAGAATGTGTTTGTCTAGGTGAAATATATGCAAACATGGTTTCTTAAAGGTTGTTAAAGTTGTTCATGTGAACTTTTTGTTTTTCCAGTGGTTTGGTGACCTTGTGACTCCAGTTTGGTGGGAGGATGTGTGGTTGAAAGAAGGTTTTGCTCACTATTTTGAGTTTGTTGGGACAGACTACCTCTACCCAGGGTGGAACATGGTAAGTCAGTTCTATTTTGTTAATGTGGAGATTCCACAGAAAAGTTGCTCTGCTGTTAGACTCCTGCTTCTGTTATAGACAGGGACTGCTGAAAAATACCAAATGATGCATGCAAGTATCAGATGTCGAATGAAGCAAAATTGCTAGGTGTGAAATAATTCTACAGCATTGCAAAAGTGTAATCTGCAATTTATTGCAGAAGAAATAATGTCGTGTCTCTCGTAACCCAGCATTAAAATAGCTACTGTCTCTCTGCTTAGAAATATTTTTGATTAAAGCACTTATGATTTAACATGGATTATTTTTTAAAACATTGAGAACATTGAATTTTATCCACAAGATAAATTGGAAAGAAATGTTTGGCTAAAACATTCTATGAAAATGAGCATGTTTTTTCTTACAGTATTCTGTTCTCCTCTCCCTAAATATACTCTTTTTATCTTCCTGTATTGTTTGCATATCTAGAGTAAATGCTAAATTAACAAGGGTTGCATAAATTGAAAATTTATGTTTTGCTATGGTTTCTAGCTGTACACAGTGGGACATGCTTTTTCAACCAGTGTGCAAATACAGGAACTCTCTGAGGGAACTGGGAATTCCATGCTGGAACATTATTTTGGAGTTCTTCTGTTATATCATATTGTACCTAGACAGAATTTATATGAATTGCTGTAGTCTAGCTATATTATATTTGTAAGCAAAATAAGAGAGATGAGACCTCAGTACAAGGAAATCATATATGAGACCGTGTTGAAGGTTCCAGTAGAGATTTTTATTGTCCTTTGGAGGCGTGCTAATGTTTGCTAAGCTTTTGTGCTTATATATGTTTGATTATGTGGCAAAATATTTATTATAGGTCATGATTGTCTGACAGAGATTTGTTGGGGCTTGGATGTTTTGCTTAAGCTCTTGAAAACTAACATCTGAATATTTTTTCCATTTCTATGTGCTTTCTTGAGTATACTTATCTCATTAACTTATGGCACCATAAAATGAAGATGCTATAATTATGAGTTAAAGCTAATTTTTAAAAAAATAGTTGTATACAGGTTATTCTTGAGTTAGTTATGCTTCTTGTGAAATTTGAACTCTTTGTAGTATTTTAATTTTTTCTTTCAGATGTCAATTATGATTTATAATTGCATTATGAAAAGGAAAACAAACCTTTATTTGAATTGACAACTGTCTTGCATAGGTAGGCTTGTTGGGTTTCCCTGGGTTTGGCTGTATTAAAACTCATTCTATTCATCTTTATAAAGAACACAACCTGAATTACAGTGTAATGATTCTAATTATGAATGCAATGAAATTCTAATTATGAATGCAGGCCTTTGTGTTTTTAGCATAGTGAAGTGTCATAGATGACAACATTTATATACTGAATTTTATCTTCAAATCATCAGTCATTTGTTCTTCACATAATCAGTCTAACAAATTCAGAATAACTATGCTTAAGAAGTCATTTGGAATATAGTATATTTGCTTGAAATTTCTGTGGAATGAATGTAATGTTCACTGTTATGCAAATACCATGCCCATCATGTGAAATCTTGGCATGTTAGCAGAATACAAGCAAGAAGAGTGGATTGAACAGGGAATGACAGTTAAACTGGGAAATCAGAAATGTGCTGCATAAATTAGAATTAGCTATGTAATATTGCTGTGCCTGAAAAAGTATTATTCTGTCAAGTTTCTCCTTGAATTACAAAAAAAAAAAAGGATAGACATATATTGTTCATAAGGCTTTGGATATCTTTGGCCTTTGATATAAAAATGATCATACTGACATATTTAAATGATGACAAAATGAGATGAAACTCAAAATGGTTTAATCATCCTTCATTATTTTGCAGACTACTAGAGTAGGAATCAATATTGTTGTGTTTCAGCATGTTGATTACATAGATTGTAGGAAGAGGAAGCAAAAGTTACAGTTACTGAAATTTGGCTTGCTGAAAATTTTGTTATTGCTATAAAGTGCATTTGCTGTTTAAACATATTGACTGACATTTGTAAACTTGAAAAAATTAAAGCAATCATGTATAAAAATAGAAACTGTTCCAAGCAACTTACTGTTTTTTAGAAGAGAAGGATGAAGTACAAGTTTCAAAAACAAGAACTAGAAACCTTATTTTCTGTCATGATGGCCAAACAGGGCGATATTCCAGCATTCTGTTTGGTGTTTTGTCAGTAGTAATTCATACCTATGAATTATAAATAAAAAAATGTATGATGTATGTTACCACAGCTCTTTGTGTCAGGAAAATAGTGATAAACTAAAATCTTCTTTATTTCTAAAGAATTGGGAAAGTTAGATAGCTAACTTCTTTCCCTTATAGTTTTGAAATGTTAACCTTGAAGGTTTGCTCAAGATGCCCATGAATTAAAATGTCAAAATCAGCTTATTTTTAGCTTACTAAAGACATTTTGTCACATTCTTTTTTGGATAAATGTAGAAGCAGAAGACTGGTAGTCCATTCCAGAAAAAGGACTTTTGTCTGGAAATGCAACTTGGGCAATGGATACACCTGAAAAAATGGGATATATCAGCAGCTTCCTCTCTAAGTTGTGGATATTTATAGTCTACAGGAATATAAGCTTTCACCATTAAAGCTTATAAACAACATAATTTTGATATGACTTGTCTGAAAAGGTTTCTCTTTTAGCAGAGCTGAGCATTTTTCAGTGTCCATCTTACCGGTATTCACAGCCTTGGTATGGCTGAACCTAAGACTCTTGAGAAGAGCTGTCTTTTAAACATGTTCATACCAATACTGCTTAAACAAAAAGCACCAAGTTCTGCACAAAACAGGAATTTATGATTTTTGTCTGAAACCCATGTCTTGGCTTTTCCTTCTTCTCCAGGTACTTTAGGTTTCTTAAATATTTCTTCCCCCTGTGATTTTTCATTATATCAGTTTTTCTTTAATTGTCTCAAAGACTATTTTACAATAGGAAAGATGAATGGATAACAGTGCCAACTACTATGGAGCTGCAACACTTTATTGAGCATTCCAACATGTCAGGAATTTCTTGTGTTGTCCAGAAGGCATCTACTGCCATACTTCATCATGCTTGCATAATCTTAATGAGAAAGGAAATCCAGTCCTTATTAAACCCTTGCTATCCTTATGTCCTGGATCTTCTAGCTGAGGTCGCTTGATCTGTTCAGCCCAGAGGAGAGCAGACTGAGGGGACCTCATGGCAATCTACCACTTCCTCATGAAGGGAAGAGGAGGGGTAGGCACTGATCTGTGGTGCCCAGTGACCTGAGGGAATGGCCTGAAGTTATCAGGGGAGGTTGAGGTTAGCTATTAGGAAAAGGTTCTTCATCCAGAGGGTGCTTGGGCACTGGAACAGGCTCCCCAGGGAAGTGGTCACAGCACCAAGCCCCTCTGAGTTGAAGAAGTGTTTGGACAGTGCTCTTGGACACACTCTTGGTGTGACATGTAGTGATGGTCGTCTCCAGAGCCAGGACTTGGACTCAGTAATCCTTGTAGGTCCCTTTCAACTCAGATTATTCTGTGATTAAAATTTTGGGTGAATAAGAGAATGAAGAGGCATTCTGATGGAGGTGTCTGTTATCCATTGCAATTAATGTGAAATACGTCAGAACTTTCCCAAGGAAGGGAATGAAATTTTGCTGGTTTTAAAACAGGAAGATGAGCTTTCTGTGCTGAGATCCTTAACGATTATCCTGGTGTCTTAATATCCTTTTCCAAAGCTAAGTCACTTCAGATTAAAGCTAGAATTTCTCATTTCCTTCCTTTAGCTAAAAAAAGAAGGCCCTGCATATTACTTTTTACCTTGTAAAGATGAAGTTATGTTTGATTTTGGAGGAAAGCTCTCTCTGCTATACAATGATTAGACATTTGCCATGGGAAGGAATTCACCATTCTTCCCATTTCAGCCTCTTGCCTTGCCTGTCTCCCAAATTAAGAATTTTTTGAAATTCTTATTCTGAAATGCCTCAAATTCTTACTGCTAGATCTCATTCTTAAAGGTCTTGGAAGTTTAAACAGTTGTTTCTATGTTGTCAGGATGATTTTAAAAAGAAAGCTGTCTTTGCAAAGTTCCTCTGAGACTGGAGAATTTTCTTGATCATGTGTGCTCAGAATAGTCATCTGCATGTGATGACATCCATCCTTGGCTGTTGCTATTTCATGACTTAGAAAAAGGTGAGATTTCTCTATTAGAGGCTTCCCATATGGTCGTCACTCCATGTCATCAAAAAGAAACCACAGCTGGAGTTGAGTTCTTGAGCTGTAAGATCTTATGACCAATACCAGGTAATCTCACTTCTGTGGAAGGGGTCTTTGCTGATTTTAGAATCAGAGAAAATTACAGCAGGAAACTCCATGATGGTAATTTCCTCTTCAGAGCTCTGTCTTTTCTCATCTACCATGCTCACCTTCCTCCTTTCAGAGGTCTGTTTGCAGCTGTGTATTCCATCCTCCTCTTGGTTTGTTTCTCTCATATCCTGAAGTCCTTCGCATGTGGCTTTGTAAAGGAATGAATTCAGCTGAGGCTTGCAGATCCAGGAATTTATTGTCTGATCTTTTCCCTCCATATTTTCTGGTAGAAGGAACCATCATGTTTGTCCTTGAATGTCTCTGGTACTGGGGTAGATTTTGAGGACTATGACAGCAGGAATTACTGGCACGTAATTTGCCCATACACATCCATCAAATGAGCATCAAATACTTTAGCAGTCAGTACCTGGCTTGGTGCTGAGAAAGCATTTCACAGAGCCCAGCTGCCTTCTCCCTTTTCTTTATTATATAAAAGCTTGCTTTGCTGACTTCACTGGCTGAGTCAAGGTGTAGCACACCAGCAATGGCTTTGGATCCTGTGTCTTCTTGATCCATTAATGCCTTGGGATAGGATTTCCTACTTTCTTATTTGCTTGCTACTTTTATAATTAAGGATGGTCATATCTGCCAGAATTTTTCTTAAAAATGAAATGTTAAATTATTTTTTCTTATTAAATTGAAAACTTTTTACCTGTATAGAAGGATATCTTTCCTCCTTCTGTAAGTGAGCCGTGCTTCCTTCACACTATTAGGTTCCACAGTCTGGACAATCCTGTTATTACTACAGACAGCTGAAAGTAATAATGAGGTTGTGTATCAATGTGTCTGTATCATAATAAGTAAGAAATAGAAAAATGATCTTAGTTGCCCATCTTTCTCATTGACTTGGTTAGAATAATGAGTGAATTCAGCCACTAGACACATGCATATCTTTAAAGTGCTTTGTCTCACATGCTTCCTAATGCGTTTGCCTCCATCAGTAAAAATTTCTAAGCCATTGTTTGACTCATAGAAAACCCAGAAAATCATTACAAGTTTTGAAGTAGACTTAAGATATGGACCTTTTTGATTTATTTCATTATTATTTTGGCATTTCAGACCTGAGCTATAGCCTGCTTGATCCTTCTAACCCAACATAAATATCGTGCTGGCTCAGCATTAAGGGAGCTCTCGTTTTTTAAAACTACTTTCATCTTTTCTTGTTTTGGTTAAAGGCTCCCCATGCTGGTGTAAAGTAAGCCTTTAATTAATACCACATGGAGTGTTTTTCCTCCAGTAACTGCTCAGTGAAGTCAATCCTTGTATGATTTTTTGTTTTTACTTGACTATGGGGGAAGCTTTCAGTGTAAAATTAACTAGAATCTCATGTATAATTGACTTTGGCAGGAAAAAAAGAGATTGTAAAGGTAAGGTGCACGATCTTCTGATTCCTAATTACTAGCCTTTTTTAAGCGTACCAGGTAAGAAATCCTTATACTAAATTTTGCTTATAACTAAGAAAAGAATTTCCATTTCCATATTTTCTTCCTAAAGACAGGTTTGCATTTTTTTAATGCTCTGGCAAAGTAGATTATTATAGGGAATTCTTTAGGTAGTTAACTCTTAACAGTTAGAGATCAGACATAAGTGAAGATCAACATTTAGATGGAACATTTATTCAAGAGATTAAGTAGGGGTTTGGAGAATGTCAGTCTCTCTTCTAGCTTCATGTCATTTTCTGCTCATCTTGAGACATCAGTTTAAATGACATTATGATGGGAGCTTTGGAGTAATGTGAGTTCAAACCTTCTGAGTTCAGGGTTTAGATGAAGCTTTAGTTTCAGAAAAAAACTTCACTCAGCTGTCTGAATTTCACATAATTTTGAATCAGTAGACACTTCATCTTCAGTAAAGATGAGAAACTTTGCAGCAACTTTTGCCTCAAAAGAAGGACTCATTACAGGGTTTTCCTGCTGAAACAAGAATATGCATTTCATCAGAAAGTATGGTTGATATAGGAAATTCAATAGAAAAGTTTAGTTTTACTTTTGAGGGCATTCTTAACTGAAAGACCGATTCTCAAATTTTCAGCAATCCTGAATGTGCCACGACTTTATTTTAAAGTTGTGGCAGTGTGCAGTTACTTGGAGCACAAAACTGGTAAGTAATTTTTGGTGTGTCTGCAAAACATCTTTGCTTCCTTCAGGACTTAACTTGTTGAATCTCATCACTTTCAGATTGAAGCACAGTCTAGCTGTGCAATAACTGAAAAGTATTTTCATGAATGACAGCCTTTGACAGTAGTTGCTGGAAGTTGACTCAGTATGCCAACTACATCATAAAGCCACTTTTCATTTAAGTATTATTTACTGTTTCTTGAATTGAGGTGATTTTCCTTTACAGATTTCCTCTGTGGTGTTTGAATTACAGGATAAGCTTCATACTTTGTTGCCTAATATTTTAAAATGCTCTAAAGACAAATGCATGAGGAAAACTCTCTGTTCATCTGTTTGCTTAATGACTCTATTTCAGTGAAGGCTACTACATATATTGTGGCAAAACATGATCTTGGAGAATGAAATCAGCCTTTTTGTCAGTCAGCGTGAAAATTTCTCAATAAATTTTGCAAGATCTTTGACAGGAAATGCAGAAAAGAGGGTTATGAAGGTAAATATGGGACTGTGACATGTTTACAGCTGATCAATGTAGAATGTGTTGCAGGCCTCCTTCAGCAAATTACACACATAATTGAGGCACACATCAGAGATACAAACTAAAAAAAAAAGCAGTTTTTCAATTGCTCAAGGTTTTGCAAAAGATTACTGTTGGAAAGCAAGAAGGAAACATTGCTGTCATTTGCAAGTAGTCAGGAGACTTCCTGTGCTATGACAACTTAGGATTTGTAAGCATGTAGACAGAAAGAACTTGATTTTGGCTCTCAGTGGATCTTATCTGGCCCTAATGTATTTTACCAAACCTTACATTTCCTCATAGATTATATTCCTCTGTTTTTTTAAGCTTCATCCTGTAATACATTTTGTTAGAACTCAACTGCTGGTAGTGTATATGCTGGTGTTCTTTGGTTGCTTTAAAAATTTGCCCCTATTTCTTTTTCCCTAGGGTGCACTTTCCCTGTAAACCCAAATATTTGTGTCTTGCAAATGCTTGTTCTCTTAGGCATGAAAGATCACTTCTTTGTATTCTTGGTGGCTACTAAAGCTCTTGTGGAGATTATATTTTCAGAAAATATGTCAGGAAGGTCATTTTCAGATTTGCACACCAATGTTAAGCTTTATTCATGTAGATTTCGCAGTCCATAAAGTGTTCAAATGGCTGTCCCAGAACAAAGGCAATGCCTTTAATATTGAGTCCTTTGATCTCTTTTGCGTACTAATTATCAGTTTGGGCTTTCATTATGGTGCTTCTTTAATTCCTTTTTTTTTTCTTTCATTTTAGTTTTTTTCCTTGGTATTTCATATTAATTTTTAGAAATTATTTTTATGTGACTCTCTTAAAGTATTAAATTATTGTCATGCTTTTGCTCTTACATTATACCTTAATATGATATTGTAAAATCACCGTCAGCAACCTCTCTCCATTACATCATTGTTACCCTGTTATACACAATACATTTTTCATTTTTTTTACATTTTGAAAGTAAATGCTTCTTGAAGGTACGGGACATTTATACATGAAGAGTGGCCACTATCTCTCTTTATCCCAAGAACAACGTGAATTTGAGTGTTGGCTAGGGAGGAGACAGCACAGAAAAAGGACAAGTCTTTCAGGAAAATTTTGTGCAAAGCAGAGAAGGTCTTACTGGTGAAGACTGAAAGAAATCATTCCTATGAAGACAAATACTTGAGTCTGGTGACCACAGATGTTTGGGAATAATCAGAAAATGTAGATATTTTAAAGACGTGTTCATCTGATAACAGCACTTCAGTCCCTGAACCTGGAAGCATTCTAGAAAATAAGAAAGAGAACCACCAGATATGATTGTCGTATGTTTTATTTTCAACAAAGGTCTGGTGTCTCAGACTTTGACTATACACAGTTCAAGGAAAGCTCTGAGGAGAAGACATGGAGAGTTGGGATTCCAAGTGTGCAGTAGGAAGACAGGGAGTGGAGGAGTTTCCTCTTTGTCTTTAAAGTGAGGCACAAATTTGTGTGGAAGCAGCTCTGTCCTTATTTCAGACTCACCTTGTGCTGCTGTGACATCCTTCCTGCTCAGAGCCCTGGCCCTGTGTTAGTGTTGCACTTGCATGTGGCTACTGACACTTCCCAAGCAAGGCTGCAGGACTCACCTGAAGCCCTCTTTTCCTCACAGCTGGATCACAGTCTTCGCCTTTTTTCTGGCAGTTGAACTCCCCGAGGGAAAGGTCATCTTTAACAGCATTTGTCATTGCTTCAATGTGTAGCTGCAAACCTGACACCTATCATGTTGCCGGCTTGCTGCTCTCATTAAACACATTCCAAGATTGATTTCCTGTACCATTTCTATCATGAGTGTTTCTTTACTCCTGTAGGTGTCGGTTAAAATCAGATCAATTCCACTGTATATGCACAGGGTAAAATAACTAGGGAATAGAAGCCCTTCTTCCATCCGTATAAGCAGTTTGGTCACACATATTGACCTTTTCCCCTTAATGTGATAATAGGACTTCAAGAGCTGAGGTAGTGTTTTGTCAACATAATTAAGGCAGTTTTAGTTTCTTTCTGCACGTTTGCTTCTTGTTACCTCTTCAAGGTGTAGGCCCCTTGTCAACCAGCAGTCTCTGCCTCCTGGGAATTATATTTGAGTCTGCTTCTCCAGTCTGCTGTCAGGGGCTTTATACTAAAGGGAAAGGCTGGGAATGTTGTGGAAATCGTTTTAGTTCAAGAAATTTATCTTTATAGGTCAAAAGCCTTCTTAATTTTGACTAAACTGTAGGTTTGCATTTTTGGAGGCATACTAACTATTCCATTTGTATCGCAGTGTGACAGTCTGCTGTAAATTTCAAGGAAGTTTTTTCAGCTACGTAACTTGAATGAATGATCATGAATCTGAGGTTCTCCTTTTCAGTCCTTCAGGACATAAACAAAGAAACAAAGAGAAAACCAAAATGTATCCTGTTCTTTTCATATGCTTAGTTTTCTTCTTGCATCTTCGCTTTGTTTGCCATGTGCTGATTTTCTTGGTTCTGGTTCTGTATTTAAGGTATTAATTTGTGATTCTCCAAGGTCCTTTTAATGAGTTAATTCCAAACAGTAAAAATCTACTCACACAATTGTTTGTCTTTTGGGATCCAAACCTGAATTTGGAGACAGGTGTGTTCACACCTGTATGTGTTACATATCATACATTTGATGAAAATGGGGCTTTGTAACTGACTGATAAAGAATGTGAGTGAAGTGTAACAAAAATACCTACACTTTTTACACCTCAGCAGTTTCCTCCTGAGTAGGACTGTCATTATAATTGTTTCTCTACACTTTTTTTCCCATTAAAAAGGGACAGTTACTAACTGCTTATGCCTAAGAAAATTAACAATGATATGAAAAAGACATTACTTTTTGTTTTACAAACCTTACCTCATGCAGCCAGATGAGAACACTAAGAGTGTGTAGGTAATTGGCTTTCCTGCACCCTGTGTTTTTAATTGCCTGGATATGCAGTCAGCTAAAGGTACATTTCTTGTGCTCTAATGAATTTTAACATAAAGGTTTATTTCTAGATAGATCAGCATTGGGAGAGCTTTTCAGCTGTCTTATAAAAATAATTTAAAGTAACACATTGATACTAAAACCTTGCCACCCAAGAAATTAAACATAGAATTTATTATGCAATTGTGTGTGTATTTACCTAATGACATCAAGGTGGCTTTTGAAAAAAATGCAGCATTCCCCAGAGTTTTTTTATATCATGGCAGTAGGTTGACATTGATTCAGGAATTGTTATAATTTAGATAAAGTTTGAGATATGCCATTTCAGGTGAAAAAGTTTATTTAATCCTTATGTAATTTTTAATACACTCTTTGCATTTATTTGTGACTTGAAAAAGCAAGTAAATAAAGCTCTTCTTTCCTGACAAAATGTTTTGGATAAAAGACATCTACATGAATGCAATATGAGGAGGGCATGTCATTTCTCAGCTGAAAAAGCCCCATCTAGTTGTACTGTACAAATGACTGCAGCACAATGCATAGAGTATACATGAACATTTCATTAGTGTTGCTGCCAGTGTAAATAGGCAGCTGTTTTGAAATACCTCTGCTATCCATATTTATAGAAGGTAATCAAACAAATGCTTGTGTTGGATGTTGTTTGGGTTTGTACCTGCCTCTGATGTAGCTGTGACTTTGACTATGTCATTTAAACTACATGCAGCTCTTTTCCCACTTGCAAAGAGACACGATAATGGTTTTCTTCAGATGGAAGTTACAAAGTCTGTAGATGGCTCAAGCTCTTGAGGAGGAAGGATTTCTATACTAGTCATGAAAGAGTGCAAGTATCTGCTGTGACGCTGCTGTGAGCTCTCTCAATTGTCCTGTCCCACACTAATCTGCTAAGTGAACTTGTCACTAAGAGCCAAATAACTTAAACTTCACTAAATAAGAAGTAGTAATTGTATTTACCCATCTTTGTCAAAAATTTTTGTACCTGTATATGCAATGAGCTCGAGGACAGCTATTTTTGTGATTGAAGATTTTGCTAGTTTGCCTCTCTCCCCACTCCTTGTAAGTATGTATGAATAGTCATAATCAGAATTCCAGTCTGCACATATGGATGCATTTTGATTCATTTAATGCTCTTTAATTTCAGTCAAGTTTCACTGCAGCAAAGGATCTCAAGTCTGATCTGTTCCAAATACCTATTCAAGATTGTAGGAGGTCATGGTGGTTTACATTCAAAGCAGAAGGTCTGACTTAAGTCAGCTGTAATGGTAGCCAACTGCCTCTGGTAACTGTGCATAATTTCTGTTTTCTGTAAATGTGTATTTGTCTGTGATACTACTGCATATGCTGTATTTCAGGAAAAGCAGAGATTTCTGACAGATGTCCTTCATGAAGTGATGTTGCTGGATGGGTTGGCCAGTTCACATCCAGTATCCCAGGAAGTGCAGCAAGCCTCAGACATCGACAGGGTGTTTGACTGGATTGCTTATAAAAAGGTGAGACTAACTAAGCTTATCTATATGATACAGATATGTCAGGAGCTATAAGAAGATCATGTTCCATCTGTAAAAGAAATACCATTGTTAAACTATGTATGGGAAATTAATTTGTGTGGAATGCATTTGGAATATTCTAAAGTGATTATAGCCAATTATGTTCAACATATCAAGTGTTAGTAAATGTTATAAATAAACTTGGGAGGTTGTCAAAATTCACTAACAAGATTTAGGGCTTTTTATTACTATTTATTTTTTTTACAGGGTCTGAATTGTGTTAGATGCTTTAAAAAGCAAAAGGATATGTAGTTTTTGTCCTATTGAAACTCTCTAGAAAACTTACCAAGGGCTAAATTTAAATGTAAAGTTTTTCCTATGCATAAGAGTTTTACTGTCAGCTAGTGAAAACTCTGAAGTCATTGCTGAACACTGGGAGTGGAGAAACTGCCTTCTGGTCTGATGAAAGAACAGGTATTAAATTAAATAAATTTTAAATTGCATTTCAGTGATTTGAAAGTCTTCTGGCCAGTTGCTGGATTCAGCAGCTTCTGTGCAGGAGCGAAAGCGTTTTCCCTCCTCCATAACATGACTGGGCCTGCTGTTAGCCAATGGCCTGAAAGCTGGTGTTTCCCACCGTACCATATTGCTTATTCTCTGCTACAGGCTATGACATATAAAATTGTGTATCATGGCCAAATGTGTTTGCTGTGTGACACAGTAGCTGCTGCCTGCAGCCTTCCTGTACAGGAGCTCTCTAATGATGACTCAGTCGCAAGAGTCTTTTGACTGTGGCCTTTGTGTCTAATAATCTTTTCTTCTGCATCATTTTCTGCCTAACATCAGACTGTAGCAAAGCAGCATAGAACTGACTTGGTGACTGAACCTGCTCATTCTGGGATGAAAAAGAGGTGTTATCCTCTCTTGTAGTCATAAGCTGTTCCTAGACTGCAATAACTTCACCTTGGTCTTCTTCCATGAAAGGATCATAATGCCTGTAAGGATGGGCAAATGAGAGTGTGTGTATATGTGTGGGTATATGTGACCATGTAATAAGTACCTATGATGGAATATAAAACCACAAAATACTTATGAGAAGATTTTAAAATGCTGCAGTTGCTCAAGAGCCCAAGTAACATTTTCAAAAATCCCTTAGGTATGTTGGAAAATATTGCTCTAGGTGAATTAAGCTATAACAGCCAGCAGCTTTTAGCATACTGAATATTCTCATATTTTAAATCTTTCAATCATATGCTTTCTGGTGATAGTTAGACGTTGGTAGGTTCAGAGGCTTATCTTACATGAGTATCTTCATATTTCAATCTAATTATTTTTGCTAATTTATACAGTAATAGCCCTATCTTATAGTTAACTGTAGTACATGACAATTTTATGAACACTGCAACCATCGCGTAATTTTCATTTACATTGAAATGACAAATAGGACAATAAGACACATCTGTATACTGATAGCTATTTTTTGCAGGCTAATAGGATCAGTCTGTTTTTTGTGGAGATTACAGTACAAAATTTGTCTTGTATCTATCTGTGTAAATGTTCCTTTTTCAGTGTAACAGTGGCCATGCCCAGTGGATACAGCAGCATCTCTCTTAGCTGCTCTGGTGGCCAATTCTCTTTAGATGACATTGGATGTGTTCATACCAGGGCATGATCCTGTAAATTTTGAGCCCAGTTACCAGATCTAGCAAACTACCTTAGGAAATGGCAGTAGCAGAATTTACTTACACACTTTCGTAGGTGAGGAGATTAAAATGGCCACTCTTTTACCTACAAGGTCCTTTTTTTTTCCTGTCTGGTAATTTGTCTGTCTGCTATTCTCTGTAGCTGTTTATCCTTTTGGCTTAAGATACAAGCTTAATTATGTAATTGGAAGCATAAAAGTTTAATTAACAGCATACAAGCCTATTGTTTAATAGGAAGAAACTTTCCTGACTTACTTTATAGCTGCTGTTTTCAGTACCTTCCTTGAAACACCTTACACTGTTCCTTCTGAGGATAAATTAGAGCAAATTTAACATATCTTACATCATTTCTTTCCTAGAAAATCTTGTATG
This sequence comes from Camarhynchus parvulus, assembly GCF_901933205.1. Classification (NCBI taxonomy): domain Eukaryota; kingdom Metazoa; phylum Chordata; class Aves; order Passeriformes; family Thraupidae; genus Camarhynchus; species Camarhynchus parvulus. The sequence continues at coordinate 34,840,440 of NC_044586.1, read as the reverse complement.
CGTGCATTCATTGCTTACACTGAAAATCAGCTTTGGAAATAAGTTTATTTATTAGATACCCAGAATAGAGCCTATTCCTCTAGCTCTCTAGTGTCTGCTAGTGTAAATACTGTGGTGAATAGTATGTCAGTAAAATCCAAACTGTAAAATTACACTGAAGGCTTTCACCTGGCCAGGTGTGGGCTCAAATATTTTCAGGTGCCACAAAGCCCTTGACACAAAATGAGCCCTGCTGGAGGAAAATTATTACTGGTGTTTCTGGGATGACTTTTTGCTTGTCTTTGGTTGAGTGACTTTTAAAATTGCTATAAAACATTAAGCTGTCAGGAATTTTTTTCTCTTGACTCTTCTAAATTTTGGGTCAGGACCATCAGTGAGGACTTTTCTACTGTCTTAAATAAAATACTTTTAAATAGTTTACCACTATGTGCAGCATCCATTCCCTGCATTTTAGATTTTTTTTCATTGTCTTTTAACTTTTTTTTTAAATGTCCATTTTGTGCTCCCAGAGTGCTTGGATTGCCCATGTGATCTCTATTCTCCCTTCACAATTTTCTACATGATATTGAAATGATGAAACTTTCTCTGATATAAGTTTTGTTCAGTGAAATGACAGTCATAGAATGTTCTTGTTATTTCATTGTCTTTACTGTCATCAATATGGTATAAATCAGACACCATTAAAGTACCCATCTCTACTAGACACTCAGCTGTCATTCTAAAGTCATGCCTTTTTCTACACACTTCAGAAATGACCATTGAAAATGTGCTATTTAGTTGCCTCAGAGTTGAATATATTTTTCATTTCTACTTTCTCATCCTTGGTAATTGCATGTGTGAAGAAATCCAGGACATAAACCCCATGGCATGCAGGTAATCCCACAAGCAGAGTGAAACAGACACTACAGCCTGGCAGCACACAATGTTTTTCCACTTAAACGGTGAGGGTAAAGTTTGCCTCTTTGAAAAGCATCATCCTAGTCATTCTTCAGATAGAAGCATTTCATCCTCCATTAGGGTCACAAATAAGTAGAGAAAAATGAGAAGTCACGATAGTTCATTAATAAACAGTACTGGTAGATGATTCAAGGCTCTCAAGTTGCATCAGAGAGTGCATATGTCTTCCTAGTGCAGCTGGAAGTGAGATAGTGTCCTCCCACGATGACGGGAAAAGTGGTTATATCCCAAGTGCAGTAGAAAATATAGCCTGTTGAACACAAGAGTAGAACTGAGAATTGTTAAATCAAAGCAAAAAGCGTGACAGCCTTTCCACACCAGAAATAACTGACAGCAGGAATCATAGCCCTGGAGAGCTGCAGCATCAGAGGAGGAGAGAGTGCAGCAAGAATAACGTGAGGAGCAACAATCAGCGTGGAAAAACTGACTCTAATAAAATGGAGAAACAAGGCAGCTGCATCTCAAAGGCGACAGCCAGAGCCAGAGCAACCTGAGGGAGAGCCATCTCAGACAGAACTAAAGGAGTCATAGCCCTAGATGAGCAGCCATAGCCAGACAAGAGAAGGGATGAGAGGACATCTAGGGAGCCAGATATCTAAAGTCAGTTCAGTCAGCCTGCTGCACGCTTTGAAGTGTGCTGGTTGGAGATTCTGGCAGCAGTCAGTGCAGGCAAGACCATTATGATGGAGTGTAGCTATAAAAGTACCCCCAAAAGAATATGCCTTGGTAAGTGACAAACAATAATCAAAACAAGGAAAAGGATGACTGGAATAGGGAAGAATATTCATTTTTTCCTTCCAATGTAAGCTAAATTAACCTCAGCAGTGAGACCAGTTACTGACTCCGACTTTGTAATGCAAACAATTAATTATTTCCTAAACCCTTGTATGTATAACTTCCTTTTCCTTTATAACTCTATGCCACATCTTTAAAATTTCCTTTTTCTTCTTTCAGTGTCAGGTGATGGAAGGAAGATTTATTTCTGATAGTAATAAAGGGAAACCATGCTTCCTGCTTCCCCTCAAAAGCAACATTCTGCATTAGATTTGTTCAACTAAAACTTTACACAAAGAAAAATGCACAGCTTCCCTGCATTCTGGCAAAGGAGAATTTAAGAAATTGAAAGCAGCGCCTCGCTCACCCTTTTGGGTGTAATTCTCTTTGAAAATTTACAATGTAGGATGTTCTGCAAGAATGTGGAAGAACAGGAGGGCTAATGCAGTCACTGGAAAGGCTCTCCAAAAACTTCATTTTTTTACTTTTGTTCCTCAGGCACTGGGAAGCATATTCACACTGAAATAACAAAATCAAACCAAAACAAAAACCCCAAACCACCACCCCATATTCTGTTCAGAAATAGTAGTTTATAAGAAAGCCAGTTTATGAGTGCAATGAAGTTGTGATGATGTGCATCTCTGAAGTGACAAAAGAGTGGGAGTAGCTCATAAACAACGAAAGAAATGCTAGATAAATCCTTAAAAATTGTACAATAGGTTTTATTTTTAATTTTTCTTTAGTTGAATTGATAGCATAAGGTGGTTTCAGACTAGTTGAAAGTCTTACAATACAATAGAGATGGCTTTGGAACCCCTTCACTTGCCATGGTATAAAGGAAGAGCTTTTTGTTTTCCCTATTATAGCTGTACTGTTGTCTGTGGGTGCCATTAAGTCCAGAGGGTGCACATTGGTGTGATGCTGATTTTTCTTCCATGACTTGTGAGTGCAACAGGTCAGTGCCCAGATTGCAGAAGATGCTTTCAGGAGCCATTTGTTCCTAATGCATTGTAACAGAGGAGGTATCTTGTAATGAAAATAATGTCTTTCTGTTCAGATAAAAAGGCTGTAGGTTGTTACTGCTTCCTGTATGAAAGTCATTGAAACGCAGTCAGTGATACCAACAGGTTCAAGTTCAGAGCAGCTTCAAGAGTGCTTGTCCTAAAGTATGGAGGCTGTCCAAGTTTAGCTGGTGGCTGCCAATGCTTAAAGCTAGACAGGTGCTTCAAGATACTTAAAATACTTCTCTTAACTCATCTTCCTACCATCCTGACTCAAGCAGGAGCAAATGGTCTTTAACCTGGTTAGCGTATGCTAGTTATTTTCTGAAGAAGAAACATGGGAACTACAGTGTGTGGTATATAAGCAGCTGCACATGGACAGTGCTTCTGGAGTGTTATGTGTTCCACATGCCAGGGCCAATTGCATATGGGTTTGACTGGAAATAATAAAGATGGAGCACAAATGTTAATAAAAGCATTTTATTTTAAAGAAGAGCTCATTGGACTAGACCACTCCATGAAGGCAGAGTTGTTGCAAGGACACAACTTGTGGTCCAAGCCTTCTGCCTGTTTCCCATGGAAAGATAGTGGCAAATGGCAGCTCCTAAGGGCTGGAGGAGATGATCAAAGCAGAAATGGCAACAGTAGGTCTAGACACCAGGTCCTACCATCCTTCCTTCCCCAAAAGCCATTAGAAGGAACAACATAGTGCATCTATGTCTCAGATATTTTCATGACTTAAAATAGTGTTCATAAAGACAGGTGTACATGGAAGTAGTTGCACTTGCACTGGACATGCACTTGCCTTTTCTGCCTCTCTGTTTCTGCTTTGTAATGATCATTTTCAGCAAAGGGCAAAGCAGAAAGTTACAGGTATTTTCTTTTTTTTTCCCTGAAGGAGTCCAAAAAAAAAAGGCCCTTGTACGGACAAGGGCTGATTTTGCTGATACACATCCTGGTTTAGATCAATAAACAGAAGAGCAACAGTTACAAGTGTTAAAGTAACTTGGAAGAAATTGTAAGAATTAGAAATAGAAAATAAATTTGAGTTAGTGAAATATAACAAAAGAAACAAAACTTGACATAATAATATGGTCAATATTTTGATCAAAATATGATCCTGTAAGATTTCTATTCAAAAGGGGACTCTTTAGAAAAGCCTCTGGCGCACTGTTTTGTTGTTGTTGCTGTTCTTTTTAAATATATGTTTAAGATATGTTAAAGATATGATAAAGATAGGTGGATCTTGACTGGATAACTTATGGAGCTTAAAGGAGGTATTAGAAAAGAAAAATTAGAATGGCAGGTTTAGTTATAGATAGTTGCAAATCAGTCTTAGGCAAATGGATTGAGATTCTTATGTGGTATTTAGTGAACTAAAAAAGAATAGTAATTTTTCTTGAAGATTTTTGTACAAAGGCAGTTAATAAAAAGTGTAATGTTCCTTTGTCCTTGTCACTGGTGTCAGAACATGTAAGAGGGATTTTGGTGGTGAGGCCAAGTACAAGTCCTGTTGTTAGTTGAGTCACAATAGCATTTTCTCTGGGCAATGGATAATATTTTATTATTCAAGGAAAATGATGTGACAATATCCAACTGAAGAAAATGATTAGTTATGGTCATATACCCCTGAATTTTCTTCTTTGTGTCATGTTCTTAAAATTTGCAATGGAATTTATGACTAAGACAAGTATTTTGCCAAAGCCATCTTACTATCTGACCATTTTGGTATTATCCAGCCCTAGAACAGCTGTGTTTGTCAGAATAGAAAATGATTATGATTTCCAAGTGAAAAGCTCTCCTTGAATATAATGTTGCTTTTTCAGTGATGTTTTGGCATCAGATAAATGGCCTTTCATTCTGTAAAAACAACATAAGGTGCCTTTATGCATCTTTGAGGATTTAAAAAATACATTATAGGTTTGCAGGTATACTTGCTGATTTGAAAAATGGTGGTTTACCCATGCTATTAATAAAGTTTAAAAAAACATGTAAGTTTTTTTTTTATTAAAACATTTCTTGTTTTATTGCTGAATATAAACAGCATATTAATTTGTGAGTATGCACTGCCTGATAAGCAAATATCAATTTGAAATTCTGTTGCTTTAAAAAGTAAAGAAGATTAATTAAATGTCTGATTTTTTTTTCTAGTCTGTATCATTAAAATCAAGTAAGGATGGTTTTGTTTGGTCCCTTATAGTCCCTTAATGTTTAACAATTGTTGCCAAGTGCAGGGAAACCAGTGAGAGCCACAATCAGCCAAGTACATAGATGTTCAACTTCATGTTTTGTGGAATTTATTTATTTATTTGGGTTGCTTGTGTGCTTAAGGTACTTCAGTGCATCACTGAATGATTGCCTGGGCAAAGACCCTCAGGATAGTCTCGTATTGTGACATTTGGTACCAGTATGCTGCATGATCTGCATATACCTATCTCCTTTTGTACTTCTTCCCTTGGCTTTTATGTAGGTTATCCAGAGACAAAGCCTCTAGGAATTAAGTTAAACATTTTACATTTCTGTCACAGGGAGGAAATCATAAGCACATATTTACTCATTTAAACAAGTATGTTCTGTTAACCTAATGAAATAAGGAAGCATTTGCATGTATCAAATTCACTTGCATTAAACTTCATTTTTTCTTGTAATATTTGGAGGTGCCATTGGAGAATACAGAAAATAGCAACGCTGTTGTATTACAGTGCTCAGTTTCTGAAAATGAAAGAGGAATTTAGTGTTGGTGACTCATGATACAATCTAATTAATTCCCTGAAAAGGATTTCTCACTGGGTACTTATGCAGTTCTCAGAGATGAGATAGTTTTGATAGAGACAGCTGAAGAATTCCAGAGAAGCCTTTGCAATTATCTCTGCTGTTACAGCTTGATAGAAGTGCTTTAGCAAAGATCTCTCTGGAGCCTGCAACAGGATCATGTTGTAACTGATGCCATGAATAGGACACTCTTGTTCCATAATTGTCAGAGTAAGGCCACATAAGATAAAAGACTGTTCAGATGATAAAGGTAGGAAAGTAAAATACATTTCAGCATAACCTTCTGAGTGGGAGCTGAGGAATGGCTGAGCTTCTCTTTTTGTGGGAAAATAAAAATAAAAGGAGAGCATACAGTGAATGTGTTTGCTTAAGGAAATGCAGCTGAAATGCAATACCTGTGTTTGAAAGTGGACCCGGTGTTCAGTTCATACAGGAGAATTGCATGTAGTGTAACACATGTTACACTACTTACATCAGTTAACCAAGTTTTTAAATAGTTCATTTACATATGTATACCTCTGCCTACATTTGAGCAAATTCCACAGGTGTGACTTAGTCAAAATATACTTATTTTCTGTTAGATATCTCCAAGATGCAGCATATTTAATTTTGGGTTTTTTAAAAAAAATTATGTACATCTTTTTTTAAATGTCACATTTTTGCTGTGTGTTTGATGTATATTATTCTTTTGCTTTAATTCATGCTGTGTTTTTTCCCAATAAGCTAAATTTCACGGGGTATCCAGCTGTGGTTGCTTAGTACCAACAAAGAATGATTGTTTTGAAAAACATGACTTGGATATTACTTGTTGGCTAGTGTTCACATTGCAAAATTAAAGTGCAAATATGCATTCTTTGTATAAGTGCTTGGTAACGTGCTCTTCTAATATTTTAAATGAACTTAGACTCACAGAATTACCCCAGATTTTGAGAACTAAAGAATAATGTATGAATTTAAGAAATTTAAGCTGAAATGAAATGATACTCACTCACTTAAAAGCTGATTTGATTGTGGATATCCTTAGGCTTCTGTTTGACAGAGAACTGTAAAAATATGTTCAGCATTTAAAAGAAAAACCCACAACCTGTATGCTGCTTCTATTACATTCACAGTTCTAAAAGAAAATTATTCTTTGTGTGTTTCGTGAAGAAAAGATACATTTCAACCTGTAAAGCCATTAGCCAATAATTGGAAGTTTTTCTGTGTTCTGAGGTGATTCTGGGGAGCGAGTGTAGACCTGACTTGACTGTATGCAACAGGTTTATAAGCTGTTTATAAGCTCTGGCTTATGTAGTGAGGGACCATATCATGGTCAAAGTATAAAATGGGGACTGAGATTTTTAAGGATCTACCAGGGGAGTGCAGTGAATTTTTTGTGTTGGACGTTCCTGCTGAAGAACAGGTTTATTCTCATGCTCAGTTTATTCTTTGTAGTATGTTGGAGAAAGCATCAATTTGAGGTAGGTGTGTGGAAAACACTAGCTAAAGGAACTGGTAGTTGTTAGAAAGTCTGCAGATCTGAGTGGCATCCACTTGCACCTTCTGAGGGTAACCAGACAGGGAGCTGCAGAACTTCTGGCAGTGGGATGAGGACCATCCTAACAAGTAGTTGCCATGCCAGAGGATTGCTTGGGAGCTATAGGCTGGTGAGTTTGTCTTCCTTCTCCAGTGAGATGGGGACTTTATAGGGTATAAAGGGTAAGATAAGTGAGCACATGGATTAATACATTGATCTTGACTGGTCATCACTACTGCAAAGGGGAATTTGTTCTTACTATCCAGCTGGAATTCTTGAGGGGAGAGTGAGAAGACAATGGATTTTAAAAAAGTTTTTGACAAGGCACGCCACCTATAGCTCAGGGTAAATCATTTAAGAAGAGAACTATTCAAAGTGTGTGTACTGTGGCCAATTAATTAAAAACCACCAATACTAGTATACATCAGGTATACAGTACTAGCCATGAAATTTTGTATATTGATTCTCATCTTAAGTCAGAAGGTCTTTCATAAAGAATGATGCCTTTCTGTGTGTGCCTGTGTGTGGTCTGAGTCTTGTTTTAATCAGTGAAAAGGAAGCTGATTATAAGAACTTACTATTGATAACAATAGCTCTAACAGTATGAATAAAATGTAGTGTAATTGATGCAGAGGATAGAGTAATTCTCTATAGTTACAGAGAATTAGTTAGTTATTTATAGTTATTTCTCTTCGCTAGAGAGAAGGTTAACCTTAATCCTGAATTGCAGGTTTATCAGCACACAGAAAAATAACTGTAGGTCTTCTGTTTTTGTCCCACTGAATTTGAAAAACAGGTGGTGTTATTACATGTTAATCAAGACTGATTTTGAATTGACTACTGCACAATAGAAGAAAGTTAATAAATCACCTGTATTTAGTTTTTGGTTTTATTTATTTAATGAGAAGAGGAAGCAAAATGGATGGGTAGAGATTTTGTGGAAAATTGATGTATTAAATTTCTGGTTTAGAACCTCAGTTATGTAATTTTTTCTGGTAGTCCAGTGTTCCCCTCCTCAGCATCTCACTCCCTGCTTACACCTTGGATACCATGGGGATGTTTTTCTTACCAGGATCCTTCCCAATTTTAGTTTTTATGCCACAAAAGTATTTTTATGAACTAAATCAAACAGCTTTAATTCCTAAAGAAGGGTGGCAAGGTGGACATTCAGTGAAGAGGAGATAAATTGAGGTCTGTGTAATTACTATGATTGATACTTGGTATTACATGAGATAATTGATGGGGAAGCCTTCACGATGCTGTATTGGCCTTCGCAAACTCGAGGAGGTGTTTTCCCACTATTAACTTTTTCATAATTTTTAATGTTTTGTAATTTACAGGGTAAAATATCTTCAGAGATTGATGTCATCTCGCTTGAGATGGTCACCATGTAGACACCTGCAACTGAGTAGCCCCCCATCTTCCTGTATCATCAGTGAAGATAAACAGGCATCTGCAGGGTGAAATTAATCTGTCCTATTTTAGATGTATGTCTTTGGATGAATCAGGATGAACTGAAGTGCTTGCTTCTCTCTCCTTTGCCTATAAAGCTGCCTCAGCTGCATACAACTGAGTATAAGCATCGCTTAGCTACAATGTAGGTATTTGCACTCAGTTAGATGAATCTCAATCCTATGGTTAAAACAAAAACAATGAAGCACACAAAAGCACAACTAAAAAGAAGTAGTTGATATTGAAGGAAAAAATGAAAAATTTTGTGGAAAGGAGGATGGAAGAGCTGTGTGTTTTCCAGGTCATCCTATTATGATCTCTTTTCCTTCCCCCTCTCTAATGCATTTTCAGAACAATCAATTATTTTGCCCTTACAAAGTAAATCAGCTGTAGTTCACGGTTTTTGGTTTGTGTTGCTGATATTTTTCTCACATGAGAACTTTTTAGAATAACGACATAATTTTTGGTTCTTCAAAGAATAATACTGAAGAAGTTTCTAGCTTATTTGTATCTCTTCACATTTGGCCTCTTGTCTCTGCCTCTTGCCTTCTGCATAACCCTATGTGCTGGTTTGCTGATTTTTATATTGTTCCCTTCCCTGCAACTGCTTCACCACTTCTTTATTTCAAGTGCTTTTCTTTGCTTTCTGTTCAGTATAGAGCATCTACCTTCAGCTAGCAGGCACTCTGCCCTCTCTGCAGGGCTTTCTGTTGAATATCTACCCTTGCTAGTATTCTTATGTAAAAGTATGGTGTGTAGAATAAAGCGAGGTAGGATTTTTGTTATTTGACTATATATATGAAAGGATCGCACTGGTTTTGTACCTCCACAATTCAGGAGTTCCCCCAGAACAGGGAATCAATCTCTGTATGGTCTTTTTGGACTGTGCAGTTGAATGAATCTCACTGCACTTTAGATGTCTGTGGCACAGATGTGTACATATGAGCTAGTCACTCAAGCCTGCTTTTGGAGTGAATTACAAGAGGTGAGTGCTTTTAGAGTACAATTTCCCCCATCTGAGGTTTACTTTAAGATTAGATAAAGTGCATCCAGAGGTGACTCTTAAAGCCCAACAACTGTAAGGGAAGTCTAAACAGCTAAAGTGATTATAGTCACAGGTGCTACAAATACCTGCATTGAATCAAGTGTATCACTTCCTGTGTGGCTCTGTCTCAGTACTGTATTGTAGTAGTAGTAGTCATGTTTTTGTGGGTTCATACATAAGACTTACTTTGTTTCCTGTTAAATAAAATTCCATTCGGTGCTATCTTTTGTATTAAAAAAATTTACAAGACGCAAGTTGCAAGTGAAACTATTAATTAAGGAATTTCAAGTATAATAAAATTGAGATATTCAGTAAGTCATAGAATTAAATTGACTTACAGTAATTGTGATCTGTAATGACATAAAAGGATCAAGATGTAGGAGTGGGTCTTTAAAAATTAGTTAAAACTAATCTGGGATCAAGGATAAAATCACATTATTTTATGTTGGCGTGGAGAGAATTAGACTGAATACCTTAGCTCAGCTCTGCATTTTGTAGATTTCAAAGACATGTTCAGTTTTGCATACAAAGGAATTCTTCTCTTAAGTTTGGTTATGGCTTGTCTTTACCATGTTGTGAGTATACAAATTTCTTCAGGGGAAGAAAGCGCATAAACTTCCATCCCTTCAGGCAGTGTTGGCTTACTGTCCATGAATGTGCCTTTTCCCAAGAGCACTTTGCAAAAAAGAGCTGTATGCACCTAAGTTCCTTGAAGTAGCCAACATATTCTACTTTCCTTTCCTATAGCAGTGCAATATCAATGCTGAGGCTGAGAAAGCTTCAGCTGTATCATAGGTTATAAAAGGAGCATATAGGTTATACGACGCTCTGGGTGATCTTTGGCAAGTGATTTCATTAGGGTGTGCCACAGTTTCCTTTTAATTTGCAGAATATTGGCATTAATATTAGTGTGCACTTGTGAGATCTGCTAATGAGCAGTGCTTCACCAGACCCAGGTAGTGCCATTAATCATTGGATCAATAACTAGTGTATTTGTCTGGGTAGACAAATTAAGATAGGGTATAATGGCTTAAGGCAAGTCAGATTTTACACTGACAGGAACTAGGTATGTTTTTTGAATAGGAAAGAATTGTTTTCCACTAGACCTCTTAAACCAATGTGCTTTACCTCTTGACAAGGTACTGAGTCATCCATTGCCTGGAGGAAAGCACTTAAATCATCAATAAACAGTCATTCTGCCCAGTAGGAGAGGCAAGTTCGCTTCTCAAGACATCCTGTGTTGTTCCTCTGTTGGACAAAAGTTGGTGGAACAGAAGTGGCTCTGAGAGTCAAGTGGGGAGCAGGCTCCTTGCATGTCAGGGTGTTCAGAGAGTGATGCTGATAGGTTCCAAAGGGCATCTCCTGCAGCAGGACAGTTTTGTTGGGATTTTTCTGTAGGTTTAGGTCTAGGTCAAGAAGCTTTTGGAAGGTATGGCACTCCATCTATGTATTCTGTTTTTCCTATAACTGAACTTACTGCACGTACCTTCTGCACCTCCCACAACCCTCTGTTTAGGGTAATCTTCCAAGCTTCTCCTTTCAGTAAGCCACTCTTCTTTATGCCAGTTATTCTCTATACCTCTTGCTTTCTATCCTTCTGCCTGCAAACCTGTTTTGCTTCCTCCCTAGTCAGAGTGCCAGTGTTTGCTGCCTTATCCTGCTCTGCTTTCCAGAGCTGTGAATGTCCAGAGAGCTTCTGTGCTTCTTATGAATGTATCATGGTTCTCTGTTCTGCCTACTCTCAAAAGTTCAGGAAAGGTGAAATGAATGGTTTCCTCCCATTTCTTTTCCCTCTACACTTAGAGCTTCATTTGCTCTTGTTTCTTCTACTATCTCTTGAAGATACTTCTGTGTCACTATATGAAGCTTAACTGTGAGGAAGAAACCAGGGCATCCTGGAATACTAAACAGTGAGTAGGAAAAAAGATGTGTGAGGAATGGAAAAATGTAATATTTTTGAGGATTTTGTCTGATATGTTTTATGGGTTTTTTGTTTCTGCTACAGATGTTTTGGATTGCCCTGACCAAGTGACTTACAGAATAAGTAGGATTTACCTATTTATGAGATTAAAAAAAAAAAATCTTCTGTTTATCTGCTTAAGCAGATTTATCTACTGTTTATCTGCTTAAATGTCTCTGAGAACTTCACTCAATCTGTTTCTCTAGTAATATAAGGGCAATAATGTTTCCTGACCTATGGTATTGTCTGCTCAGGTAATAATCTGTTTTGAAAGGTGTTACTTCGTATTCTGCAATGTGTTCCAGACATGATTTGTCTTCCAGTAAGATTATATACCACCATAACAGCATACTCTAGTGTTAATAATGCAGATATCGTGTTTTGGTTTATTCACTATTCAATTCCTAAAAGCAGCTCAGTTACTCTGCAACCTATATAATGTTTGGTTTTGCTGCCTATGTGAAGAACTTGTGTTTTCTTACAGCTTACTAATAATTTACAAATATTTTTGATTTATGTCATTATTTCAAGTGTTGTTTATTACAGATCCATTCAGTACTTAAAAATAGTCACTGTATAAAAAAATCAGTGGAACATATGTAAAATGATCTAAAAATTAGTCAACAGTTAAATTTCCAAACTATCCTGAACTTTAATTTAGCAGGAAAAGACATAGAGTCTTGTTTTGAAAGCTGAAGCTAGATAAATTCAAGTAAATGAAACTAGATATCTTCCAACTAGTAAAAAGGTGTGTAGTTTCACTGTGAGAGTAAATATTAGTTGTGACACATTAGATAGTACTCTGAAACATTATTCTGATCTTGAATTTTCTAAAATGGAAAGAGAAACCACAGGGGTTTTTGCCTAAATTAATAAATTAATGCAGAACAAATGTTATATAAGTCATTTTGACTTTAGAATCTGTAAATTTTTGAATATATGTAATGTTCTCTCTTTTTTTATTATTGTCTGATTGAGTGTTAATCTAATTTCTGGACCTTCATCTCTAGATGAGGTTGAATTCTAGCAGCATGTTTTCTTAAAGCCTTTAATTCACGGATTTGCAATCACAAGTGTCCTCCCTCTTGTATGGTGATCAGTACTAAGTATAACATTTAAATATTGGGATTGGAAGGCTGGTTGTCTTGAAATTATATTGTAAAGTGGGATATTATAGCTAAATGGTCACATCAGATCTGCAAAGTTACTTCTGCTTGAAATAGAGCACTTGGGCAAAGGGAAAATACACAGTAACTGTGTTTCTGAGAGTGTGTGAGAAGACACAAAAAGGATGCTTAAAAAAGCTGCTCTTGCAAGTATCTGTTTCTTGCAGTAAGTACTGGGATTTAGAATCACTTGTCTTTTAGATCTCTATGCTTTGTCTGAAGAGGAAGAGGCTAAGAACTGCTATAAGTAGAGAAAGAGTGCTATACAAGTACTTACCTCTTTGCATGATAGTCTGAAAAATAACCTGACTATTAATAGGTCAAATATATATATCCACATCTTATAAAATTCTAATGGAAATTATTGGCTTTTAGTCCCCAGATCTTGAAAGTGTTACGAAGGGAAGTAGTATCACTGAATCCTGATGTACAATAGTGTAATGGAGATAAAAGTATTGTGAATAATCACTGAGGTAGAATTTGCAGTTGACACTACTTCTTTGCTCTCAATTAAAACTGGGCCTTTCTGTTGAGTGCATAGAAGAGTTGGGGTCAGTCACCTGTGGAACTGACACATGCATGCTCCAGCAGTAGGGAGAGTGTGTTGTTTGACCTGCGCCTTATTGAACATATGGGGCAGGATATTAGCACTTATTATCATTTATTAACACATTATCACTTTGCCTCCTCACTTTTCCTAGTAAGCATTTGCATTATCTTCTCTTTCTCTCTTTCATTCTAGCACAAATAAAGATTGTATAAGTTACAGGTTTCAGGCATATTAGTGTTGGGGGGAAATGCCTACTTCTGAGTATATTTATTGTGTTATATTGGAATTCAAAGCTGGTAACTTTGTTTCTCTATTATTTCCCATAGGGTGCAGCTCTGATTCGAATGTTGGCTAGCTTTATGGGTCACTCTGTGTTTCAAATGGGCTTACAAGTAAGTAAAGGCATTTCCATCTTTGTGTAGATGTGTATTTCTAGCAGTTTCTCTTGCTCCCTCTTTTTTCTTTTGAAGCTATATTTGCATCAATTTCTGGAAATGTTTCTTTACCTTAGGACCATCTGAAGTACCGCCATGTCCCTGAAGCTGAATTTGATTGAAGATGCAGTTTCACCTATATTTCTTGATGTATGAAGTGATTGTACTTCAACTGGCATACAGTTTTGTGTAGAGTGCCACATAAAAGGCACTTTATCCATATGACAAATACGTGAAGGACTAGCTGAGGAAGTAACTACTTCTCTTCACCTGCGTTTGACTGCTGGTCTAACAAATAATAACAATATAAGCCAGCTGGAAAATAAACAGCCTTAAAATGAATAATGCTTTTCAGATAAATATTTTGCCATGCTTTCCTCTGTAGCAAAATCCTTGAGCTTTATTTTTACCTTCAATAAGCATGGAGTGCTCTCTGCCTTAATGATGTTTTGAAAACTCACTCTGTCTTTTAAAAGAAATTTAAAGAGGTAACATTTCTGTGGAAAGAGAAAGAAATTCAACATGGTGATTACCAAGGATGAACTCCTTTCAGCAATAATTCAGGACAAAGGAGTGTTTAGTAAACTATTTAAAAACAAACAAGCCAAAGCATAAAAAACAATGCAATTCCCTCTATTCCATTGAAATCTGCTTGAGTAAATCATGTTACAGGCAGCTGTGATTGATGAATTATGTATGATACAGCCTGCTACTTAGAAGTGTCCTTTAAAGTAAATTGATGTTCACCTGAAATACAATTATGCTAAGTTGGAAGGAGTAATCAATCTTATCTGTTCTTAGTAAGCTTTTCATTTTGAAATTTAAATAAACTACATCTAGGATCAGGTCATTTTTTAACAGAATAATTCTACCTCTAACCAAAATAAATTGGAAGATAAAATATAAAACAAAAATTAAATGAATGCATTGGTCATGTCAGAGAGATATTTTCCGTGCAAAGGCAATGAAAGGAAACTTGCTGAGGAAATGCAGCTTTTTAGAGAATTTACAGTACAATCAGAGTTTGTAGCATAACTTACTTATGGGACCAGCTTGATCATTTGCTTAGTTGTAACACCAAGTCAGATCAATTAGATAAATTTCTCATCCAGATGAGAACTCTTTAAAGCAGAAGTTTCCTTCATAAAATCTTCTGTATATCAAGGGTAAAACCATCATGTCATTTAAGACAGTAAGACTTCTGTCCTTAGTCCTGCAAACTCCATATTCCAGCCAGAAACTTCTGTTTGGACAGATCCATTCATGGAGGATTTCAGTAGCCCTTTTTCCCAGTGGAGTATGTCACTCAGGGTTTTAGAAAGGAAAAGTTTTAGTCTGTACATCTTAAACCCTGTTTTTCTGTTTTCTTCTATGTTTGCCTGCGAAATAACAGTGTGCAAGTTGTCTTGAAATAGACTGAGAAAAAAGCTCAGATCAAAGAATAGCTATGCAGGGATTAATCATAAGTACCATAAAATTGTAATGGAGCTTTGGTTTTTTGATTTGAATGGTTTCCTATTACTTCTGCTTCTCACTGGTTTGGCTCTGAATAGAAACCATTCTGTTTGCTTATGAAAGTCTATGAAAAATCTAACTGTGAAAATCTGACTAGTACAAGTCTTGGCATCAGTTCAGTAGGAAGATGATGATTTTAGTTAAAACCAGTTTGAAATCTAGATAGAGATTTTCCATGTGTATGTTTTCAAGCTGAACAAAATAAAATATAAAGTTCATAAGTTTTTCATAAGGTACAAATTATACAGTTGGAAATATCTGTCAATCATTTAATTTTTTGTCTTTTGCAAATCGAACAAAATACTGTTCCTGCACTGAATATTTGGGAGGCTATAGCTTTGCTAATGACAAGGGAAACTGGAGGACTAATTTACCCTTTCTGTCATGCACTGGTTTAGGCATTTTAGCTCTTTAGCTTGGTACCATCACATGGGTTTTTGAATTATGTTGCCTTGAATCCTGTTTTAACATGGAATTCTAATATTCAACTAAGTGTCATTTCTGTAGAATAGCAAAACTGAATACTACTACTATTTATAAATCTCTTCAGATAACAAATATTCTGAAAATGCACTTGGTGGTTCATTCCTCCTGTGTCATTCTAATGGCTTTCTGAGTAATTGAGTTCTAAAAGACCTCCACAGCCAGTTTTTCCAGGAGAATGCTGTGGGAAATGGTGTCAAAAGCATTAGGAAGTTTAGGTAGACAAAATCCATGGCCTTTCCCTCATCCACAAAGCAGGTCACAGAAAGGGGTCAGGTAGGTCAAACAGGACCTTTCTTACAGCGATGGCACTCAAGACAATCTGCTTCATGACCTTCCCTGGCACTGAGGTCAGGCTGACAGGCCTGTCATTCCTCAGAACATGCTTCCAGCCCTTCTTGTAAATTGGTGTCACATTGCCCACCTCTGGTTGTCTGGGACTTACCCAGTGAGCCAGAACTACTGGTAAATGATGGAAAGTGACTCGGTGGACACTGCTGCCAGCTCCCTCAGGACCCTTGGATGGATCCTGTCCTTTCCAATAGACTTCTGTGTATTTAAATGATGTAAAAGACTGCCAACCATTTTCCCTCAGATGTCTGGTGCTTTAGTTCTCCTCTCTGTCTGTTGTCCAGCTCAGGGGGCTGGGTACCCAAAGAACAATTGGTCTTACTATGAAAGACTGAGACTAAGAAGGCATTAGGTACCTCAGCCTTTTCCTCATTCTTTGTCACAATGTTATTCCCCATATTCTGCCAAGAATGGAGATTCTCAGCCCTCCTTCTGTTGCTAATGTATTTATAGAAACATATTTTTAATGTGTTTTACAGCAGTGTCTAGATAAAGTTCTACTTTGGCTTTGACTCTTCAAGTTTTCTGCCTGCATAACCTCACAATGCCCTTGTAGTCCTCCTGAATTGCTTGTCCCTTCTTCCAAAGATCATAAGCTTGTTTTTGTTATCTGAGCTCCGGACAAAGCTGTCTGTGCAGCCAGGCTGATGGTCTTCCCCACTGGCTTGTCTTTCAGCATGTGGGGATGGCCAGCTCCAGCACCTTTAGGATTTCTTAAATATATTCAGCATTCCTGGACTCCTTTGCTCTTCAGGCAAAAGCCCAAGGGACTCTCTCAAAGAGTGTCATAAACAGGCCAAGGTAGCAGTTCTGCTGACCCCTCTCCTAATTTCTCCAAGAATTGAAAACTCAAACTCTGTCATTTCATAATTGCTGAGCCCAAGATGCCTTCCAATCATCACGTCACCCACCAGTCTTTGTTCACAAACAAGAGCTCCTGCAGGGCTGCTTTTTTAGTTGTCTTGCTCAGCAACTGTGTTTGGAAGTTAACTTCCACACACTCCAGGAACCTTCTCTATTGTTACCTCTCCACTGTATTATATTTCCAGTATTATTTAAATTCTTCTGAATGTATTAGCTATGTTCTTAAGTGTTTAACAGATTGTAAAAAAGAGTAATTCTGAGGTCTTATTAAAGTAGCATAAACAAAAATGAGTAGTTCTTTATTTGTGTTTGCATTGTTTGTGGTTTCATCCAAATCAAGGCATGATTCATCATCTTATTAAGAGCTAAAGAATTAGAGCTTTAACATAGGGGATGCTACAACAGACAAGATGTAACTTAACTTTGGATTAGGGAGAGGAAAAATAAGGTTTAGAACAAGAAGCAAATAGGATTGCTACCTTATTTGTTAATTGCTTGTTTTTTCATACTCACTTGGCACGTGGACATTTTAAATAGCAGGTGGAGACAGGTTGGGGGTGAAAAATCCCTTATTTGTCAAAGAAAACAATCAATTGCATTAAAAAGAAAAGTTGATGGAGGAGAATGAGGTTCTTTGGTGGATATTTTTTACCAATAAATATGATCTGATGGAAATGTACAAATGTGCATGTGATCTGTAACAGTTTAGCAAACTGTTCTGTTAAGGAGTCTGCAAGCGAGTAAAATTCTGGTAGAAGTGCTTATTTTTACAGCGTAGATGTCTTTGTAGAGATTCATATCTGTCAAAAATAACTGGACTGTTCCTATGATGGTAAATATACTAGAAAAGGGCATTTGATTATACAATAAAGCTGCATCCAAGAGACTAGTGAAGGTAGGATTTTTGAAAAGTCCTTCAAAGATATGATGTATTGAATTATATCGCATTTCAAACAGGAGATTTAGTTACAGACAGAACATTCTCACTGTAGCACTCTGTAGGCAAAAGCAAAAGAGAATATATTACTATTGGCTGTAATGAATAATTGAATAATGACAGTAGTAGCCACAGCTGGTAACACTTGCATGTGAGAAAGTTACAGCTATTATTTTTGAAGAAAATGTCTAATAAATCCTTCCTTCTCACAGCAGGTGATTTATGTCTTTTTAAAAGTTCTGGCATCTTTCATGATGTGCAGTTTCTTATGCTTCAGGAAAATTCAAGATGTGCACATCACTGAATGCCAGTACTCTTCTTACAAAATGGTGTTGCTTTTCAGTCAAAAAGCTATTAATCAGGTAAGAAGGTGGTTAGAATGTGAACAGGCTTGGTCAGCACCACTTGCTCTGATTATGTTTCTGAGCTGCACAAATTGATAGAGGTAGAAGCCATAAGTTGGCTTTATCATTCAGTCGTCACTCAGGGTGGTAACGTGCAATATGATACTAGGTCTGTGTGAGATTTTCTTCTGTAGGCTGTTGTTCCAACTCTGTGCCTGAAACAAATGGTTTCTTACATGTCTGGTGTCACTGGATTGCATTTTTGGGAAGATTTTACTGCATTACAACAGTGCATCTCTTCAAGTAATCAGTGCTTGGTTTTTATTTTTTTCACATTAAATAGAGAGAGAGGTACCAGTGATTTGAATTTGTAGATGTGTTTTAAAAGGCACCTCCAGTGCTGTAATGAGATATTTCTGCACTGGTGTATTTTCTTATATTTGGTTTGATTATTTTGGAGCTTCATCTCTATTACTGTACGTTTGTCAACACTGCATTTCATTTCCTGTGTGACAGCTCATTGATCACATAGATCTGTATCCTTTTGAACTTCACTTGCTGCTATGTATGTGTTCATCATTCACTCTGATTTAGTGCATCATCAGCAGTTTGAATTAGTTACCGTAGGAATCTCTGCTTCTGTGATAAATTAACTACTTTTTAGGCTTCACATTGTACATTTGGAGGAATTTTCACACAGTGCTTTGGATAGACACTGTCTCTTTTGGTGCTGTAGAATGGCCACTGTATTGAAACAAATTAGTCAGCCTTTCACAGGAGCTGTCTGGGGAAGTGTGGTGTTCAGGCTATTAAATACAGCAAGGTTCAGATTTCAGTCACTTCCTAGTATCATATTGCTGGCTATTTAAACTTCCTTTCATCCCCACTGCTTTTTCCCGTTTTTTAGACACCTACCATGTGCATGAAATAGTAATGCATGAAATATTTTCATCTATTTCCATGGTATTATATGATAATCTATTTTTTACATAATGTATTAAAAAATTACCTATTTAATACCTATTTATTATATCTTTATTACCAATTCATTACAGTTAGTTGTTCGCTATCTTTAATGAGACATCATTAGAGACTTCTTTTCAAGAGTTTTCTGTAAAAACATAAAAAAATCTGCAAAAACAAAAAAAATCAGGCATCTTAGGATCAAGGTCAGTGAAGCAGTAAACTGCGATGCTGCCTGCAGATCAACAATGCACATGGAACTACCTGGAGTCTTCTTTTGCTCAGTCAAAGGATGTAACTTTTGCCACCCAGGAGGAGCATCTTTACATCTACAGTACCTCTGGTGTTGCAGCTGGTGCATTTACTAGATGTTGAGTAAAGTACTTTTCAGCTGATTCTGCACCCACCTCCTCTGTTTAGAAAAGCTGAGTGTGTGACCTTAGTGAACATCAAAGTATCACCATGGATGTTCTGGCAATTAACTGTCTGAGGTAGTTGCTACCAATCCCTTTATCTGAGAATTGTCAACTGGAGAACTCGAGCATGTTCAAGGGAGGACTTCAGAAATCATAGGAAATCTCATAGGAGCTGACATCACTGTTTTCTATGGTGCATGTCATATGAGATTGTTAACATCTTTCACCTTTTTTTCCCCCTTAGCATTTCTTTTGCTTCTAATTTACATCACTCTGGATTTTAGTTTACATTTGTTAAATGAATTCAGTGTTATGGACTGAATTCCTATAGACTTTGATTTACACAGGTCAGTAAAAGACAGTAGGTCTGTTTCTTGCATAAGAAACTTCCATAAGTTTTTGTGTCACAATATGTTTTTCTTTTGAAAATGTTAAAGACTTATAGCATAGTAAGGGCCAGACTTGGGTATCACTCCAAAAATAGAAATTCTTCCTCTAACTCCAAGCGTATTTGAGTATACTGTGTGTAGTGAAATGCTAATGCTTAAAGGAAAATTGTGTTTGAAGTTGCATAATTTAAATGTAAAGTTTTTGAGAAATGCTAATTTTATTTTTCCATTCTTTTTTTTTTCCTGTGTGTGCACCTTTATCGGGTTTTTTAATTATGCAAGTACCCAGTGTTTTCTACATAGGACAATGTCTGATTCAGTTCACAAGGTGGACCATGCTAACTGAATTGTTCTTTTGTTCAATAGTTTCATATACTTCTCATTTGCTATGTAGCCCAGTTCCTGATTGCTACGTTCAATTTTCTTAAATGTCATCCAGTGTGGTGTCAGGGTGCATCACCAACAGTTAATGCAGAGGACAGAAACCTCACAGGGAAGAAAGACATGGTGCCTAGGGTGGAGATCCAGGCACAGAGAAATTGAAGTTAAAATTTACATAGGTGTGAAGTATGCAAAAGTCCCAAGTCTGAGCACTTAGGGATCAGAAGAGTTTGTGGGTTCAAAGCACAGCTTTCACTGCCATCATTGTCAACTGTGTGGCTGCTGCTCTGCCTGTGAAGACACCAAGGTGAGCCTCCAGAAAATGCTGATCATTCAACTAATATTTCTTTAAAGATATTAATGAGAATGGAGTGCCTGTACATCTGAAGGGAAATTGGACCAATGTGAGTAAAATGAAAAAGATATCCATAAAATTTGGATATCTATTTTGAAACCCAAGAAGATATTCTGATAAAATGTTTAGCATTATAAACCACTTTAGATACTCAGAACAGATGTCACATCAGGATTAGTCACAGAGTCCAGCTCTGCTACAAATGAGACCACAGTGCTGTTGTGATGTGCAACAAGCTGATCTACAGACACAGTGAGGGTATTTGGTTTATCTACAGTTTAACTATTACCGACACAGTGAGGGTATTTGGTTTATCTACAGTTTAACTATTACCTTTTTGAAAGCAGAACATTGGCAAGGCTGAGCATAATGCACCCACAATTTTAGCAGCCACACATCATGCGTGCTGGTGGATTGTGTCCCATATAACGTTGGTGCTCTGCAAAGGGAGCTTCTTCCTGAAATGGTGCATTAGCAGAATATTCCTGTTTGGTTGTATTATCTCCTTTCCATCTTTCTGCTTTGCTTTGTGTTCCTGGAGCATTTGGATCACAGTTTTCTTCCCCAGTTGTTGGGGGTTGCCAGGAGAAGGGAGACATGGGCTCTTTGCTTTCTGCTTCAGGGCCTGAGTCTCCCTCTGAGCATAAGCACCTGTGAGCTGTCGGTGCAGGGAGAGAGAGGATCTCTATTGCTGCTGGATATCTAAAAGTGATCAGTGCTTTAAGAAAAAGCATTTTCCTGACCTTTAGAGCTGTGCTCCAGTGCATGGGGACAGCAGATGGAAGGACACACTCATAAAAAAAAAAAAAAAAAAAAGGTGGCATTTTTCAGTACTTTCTGGTGTTGACTAAAATTTTGGAGAAGAATTCAATCTAAGATGGACTCTTTGAAGACAGGATTTCAGTTCACATAGTTAGACTTTGCCTACATTGGAGGTTGCAGCAAGGAACATAAAATGTGGTGAGAGTAGCTGCTGCTGAACCTCAAAAGCCATCAGCGTCCCTAGTGCCTGGGTTCAGAGCAAGGTTATGGATGGTATTGCCTTCATTAGGAGGAAGTAATGGTGTTCTTCAGCTAGGATAAAATGTTAATTTGCTCTGCTGATAAGGCTTTTACAAAAAGAAAAAAAACTAGTATACACACTGTGTATAAACCAAGTTTGTTTTCTTGGAACAGCATTGCCCTTTATGGCAATGTTAGAGTCAGTCACGTTACAGATACTGCACAGCTATTCGCTTGGTGTGCCTTCAGTGAGCTTCTTTTTGTTGCATATGAAATTCAGTTATGACTGTTTTCTCTTTCATTTTTATCATAGGAATTATTAAGAGAAAGAGTGATAGCTAAGAATTTCCAGATAATGTCAGCAGGCTCAGCAGCTATTTACAAAAATGTTTTCTTTTGGAATAGAATTACACTGTTTTCCTGATAGCAGCTCAGGGCCAACCTTACCTCTTTTGTTATGAGGCAGCTCAGTGGATTTTACAGGGCACTGGAAGGGAATAATTTTGTGCGTGATTTTGCTGCTCTTATGCAATCAGAATTTCCATTAGCTCTTTAGAAGTCAGTGGGGATATTTTCAGAACAAATACAGCAGGATTGAACTCCTAGTTAACATGTTATATATATTGGAAATTAAATAAATAGATCAATCTACTTCAGTCTAGTGGAGGACATTTAGAAAAAATTATCCTGAATCTATGCTGGACAAAACATGTTGTTGTGAAAACTTTCTCCTCTTCTTTATCATCTCTTTCTTCTCTTCCTCCTCCCTTTTTTTCTTCCCCTTCCTCTTCCTTTACCTTTCCCTACATGCATTTAAAGCTAAATTACTGTGGCTAGCTTGACACACATATCTCCAGATGTAAGGGCTAATGATTTTTAAGGTGTTTTCATTTTGGGAAAAAAGAAGGTGCAACTCTAGGTACTGAATTGTGTAAAGGTGTTTTGCAAAATGAGAAACATTTTCTCATTGCTTCTCTATCTGTTATTCACTGTTAATGTACGAATGTTGCAAGTCCCAAAATTGTTACAGAAAAGTACAGCAGAAATTTTTTGCCTGGTTAGCAATTCTTGGGCATAGTTCAGATTAACTCAGAGGAATGAGCAGCCAACCTGTCACAATTAGCAGGTGCCATCTAAATATCTCTGGAAAACTTTCCATCTTTTTTTTTTTTGTGCACTAAGAATATAATTTTTGAGCAATGTGTGGTTTTAGGTTAAAGCGTATTATACAACCAGACAAGACAGAATTAAATGAATGTACAAATTCAGTCAAATGTGTGCAGTTCGATTTCAGAGAGTGCTTTATTTCTGTAGGATTTGTCCTTAGCTCAATATTTTAGTACTACTACCAAATAATACATCAAATACATTTTTCTTTAAAGCCAAGCTTCATATACTAGCAGGTTTCTCACTGCACAGCAGATACCATCAGACTCTGCCATGCACTAACTTTGCAATCCTTCTAACTGTTCCCTTTAGACTTCACTTACAAACTGCTTTGCCACCACACTGCAACTGCTGCTGCTATGTTTCAAAATGGAACCGCCCTCCTCTTCATATTCATAGCTAAAAGGTGAAGTTGAATTTTACAAGGGAAATAAACCTCTCAATTTAATATTTCTCATATTTTATCAAGGATTCTCATCAAAGCAGGATATATATTATAAAGTAGCTGGAAATTTGCTGGAATAGAGATTTTTAATCAGTTTTAGATGCCTCATTTACATTGGGTTCATAGAGTTGCACTACAGAAGATTATTAACTGAAAACTTGAATTCTTTACAGTCACTTAAGTTTTTCTTCTTGTGTTGGAATGAAAATGAAGGGCCATGTTGATTTTAGTTGGCTTATTTCTAATTTAGGATACTGGTTTCTTATGAACCAGCAGTAGGTAAAGCAAAGAAAGCAATCCCATTGACTTAACGATGGCTCTTGCCTGCTTTCTTTTACTGGCTTCTCCTGTATCTCAGCCTGCATATAACAGGGCACAGGTCCTGTCTGGATCCTCTAAATGAATGTTGTACTTCTAATATCATGGATGAGATATTCTCAACATTGCCCTAATTTTTCTCCTGCAAAATCAATGCTAAAACTCCCATTGGCCCTTATAATGCCAGAAATGTCAGTTCTGCTGATCTGATTATTGTTAGCATCAATGGGAGTATCATGAATTACAAAGGAAAAAGGACAAAGTAAAATGCTGTAATTATGTGGCCCATTCAGCATCGTTGGCTCCAGAGAGAATTAGGATTTATTTCCATGTGTGGTTCCAGTTTCACTCTTTCTGATTAGTACTTATAGCTTGCTGTTTAGACATAATGATTTAATTGTAGATGTTACATGTTGACTGGATATTTTCCAGTTGCTGCTGGTTTGTCAGCATTATATCACTGTTGTGTGTGAAAAAAGTTGAAATGCACCTTTTGGAAATTAAGGGCTTGAATTTCAGCTGGTATACAGTGATAGGATTCCACTGAGTTTCTTCCCTAGGATTTTATGTGTTCACTGAAATAGTGACCCAAAGAGAAGGCAAAACACAGCTGAAGTGAATTTTTGTATGATGGCTTTGAAGTATGTTGCACACCTTTTGGGCTTTTTTTAAGCTTCTTTTTACCTATTTGTGAGTTTGAACTAGAAGCTAGCTAAGAAGCTCCTGGTAGTAGACATTTTAAACAGGGTAACACAAAAGTTCATTCAAAGCTGCAGAAGGTGGGAATTATAATTGGATTAGTTGAACCTTGTGGTAGCCCCATGTGGACACTTGAAAAACTGAAGTTAAATGTTATTTCCTTTCTTTGATTTCTTTGATTTATGATTTTAATGTTTTTATTATTAAATTTCTGAGTTTAGTCTACTTCAGTTTTGAATGTAGTGTCCACACATCATTTCTAATGGTTAACTAATTCACTATAAAAATTAGCTTATTGATGAGAAATGACACTACCAACTGTTACTTAAACATTTGAAAAGAACATTTGAGCATCACTTTTAGAGAAATGCACTTCAAAATGAAATTTTGTTCCTCTTAAATGTGATGCCCTGATAATCTTTCTCTTAGCTATATTCTGAAATCACCACTGTGTGTCTTGCTCTCCAGTCTCTTTCATAATACTTGGGACATACTTGGACAGGCCACTGGCTTAGGAAACCACTGTTCTGTTTTCCTCAATGCTGCCTCCAGCTGCTTGTTCTCCTCCATTCATGGCCACTCAACACCACTTCATTTATTCCAGTGGAGGAGTTTGGAGTCCTCCTTGGTAAACTTGATCAAGGAAGGAAGGGTGTCCTTAGTGGGAAATGTTAGATTCACTCCTGTATAGGCCATTTTGGAGGTCTAGTCTGCAAAGCACCATCAGGAACAGGGGCGTGGGTCCAAGGAACAGCAAAGATTGTGGGACCTGCTTAGTCTGGCTGTACTACTAAAGTATCATCAAACTGTGATGCTCAAGGCAGATACAGGAACGCATTTGATGCTGTGACTGTAACAGATGTGATAATTTTAATACTAGGTAAGGACTATCTACATAGTCAGGCCTGCTATCTGCAGGCATTACCTCATATTCCTTATGTGCTTGCTATTTCAATATGATTTTGATGCTGCCTTTTTGTTATTTTGAGTTGAAATGTTTTTTGAGTTAGTTAAATTCTTGGCTTTTGAGTAACTTTATTTTTCGTAGGAAGAACATTTTAATGCAGTTATAGATTAAAGTATGGGAAGAAAATCAACATTTTTGATCCTCTGGTGGAAGCTATGATGAAAATATATTCTATGACTCTAGTATATTCTGTATGTTGGCAGTTACTAGACTGCGTGAAAGCAGTTTTGGGCACTTCTAGTAAGAAGATGTAGTACTAGACTGGTATGACTAGTATGACTCTAGTATATTCTGTATGTTGGCTTACTTGTCCAGGGAAAACCTGTTTTCCAGTTTTTTTCTTAGCTGGCATTTGCAGTAGTGCTTTGACAACTGGTCTGATAACAGCTGTTCTTTCAGTTTGGAGGTACCTCTGCAGCTTGACTCACTGCTACAAATTAAATCTTGACACAAATAGAGTTAACCCCCAACTAATTTGCCTTACACAGTGTTGACCATGACCAGTAAGGTGAACTTACCTACTCCTTTGTTGCTTGGCTGACTGCCCAGCCGGGAGGGTGATCACTCCGCTTCCTTATGGCTGTTTCTTCAGGATTAGTCTCTTGTAAAGCTGAAAAATACTGCAAATGTAGTTGGCTATTTTAACTTTTCTATTCAGTAGTCTTCCTCTTTTATGGGAATCTTCAGAGTTTTGTAGCTTGCTGGAAGTCCTTTACCACTGGTTCTCACTCCCTCTTGTTTGTCGCTCGCCTTTGCGGCCATGTGCACTACTCTGACCCTGGCCCAAGCTTTTTTATTTGAATGTTAGACAATGTTAAGATAATGTGTGATAGCAGATTTGATTTTAGCAGTGTAAAGGAAGGGAGGAAAAAGGATCATGTTATAGTCGGAGTCAGCATCTGTCAGATGGTGTCTGTTGGCTTAAGGTTAGGTATATAAATTTCTAGGAAAACAAACACATTGGATTTGATACCTGGAGCCTTAGAGACTGACTTCTACCTGAAGTAAATGTTTTTATTTGTAGTGTTAAATCTTCGGTGATATACAGCAGTCATGTATAAAACCACTGAACAAGAACATATTGTAGGCCAAAGGGAGGAGGATGTGTACTGAGGAGTAGAAATGAAATACAAAAAAGAGAGGTAGAGGCAGGTCTGCTTTACCTGAGCCTTGAGAAAGGAGAAAAATAGCGACAAGAATTGGAGATGAAAATAGTTTGCTACATTTCCCTCCCTCATATAGTGGAATTTTCCAGTTTTCTTTAGGAGAAAAATGAAGTTTCTCAATCTTTTTCAGATCTCAGCATCACTCATGTAAATCTGGAGCTGTTTCTTCAGCTGAGCAGTCAGCTTCATACAGATTAACTGAGAAAGGAATTTAGTCCTAGATCTGATAGTTTGGTTTCTGTTTATAGATGTAAAATCTCCCCTGAAAGTAAGGAACATGTTTGGAGACTTTATACTTGCTTAACGTTTTGGTATTAACTTTTTGGTATTTATCAGTCACTACCTTTTGTTAGCTGTGAGCATTATCATGTTTGGATAGTGGGGTAGTTCATTTATTTTGTAACCAAGAGGCTTTGTTGATAGGCAATATTGCAAAGAAATGAAAGACTTTTCTCTTTTAGATAATCTCCTTTTCTTAAAAATATCCAATACAGTAAAACATCTGAAAGCTTAATCAGTACAGCATTACTGAAACCATCTTTCAAAATCTTTTAGCATTTTTCACTGTTCCTACTACTGTTCAATCTATCTTCTCCAGTTTACAAGAAATAATTTCCAAAGCATTGAGCCTTTTAATTCTTTTTTTGGGGGGGGATTAAGATTACCGTTTGATAACACATTATACTGTAGTCTAAATCTGTTGGGATTTTTGGAATGATCTTATGTTTTGGTTGTGCAATAAATGGACTTTGTTTTCATGGTATCATGGAGTCAGGATACTTAGTTGCTTATTTATTATTTATTTCCTTAATGTTAAGACTTGCTAAAACATGTTAGGAAACTGCATTGTCTGATTAAGTTTTTATTGATAGATCTGAATGGATTACATTCCGTTATTCTTTTTGGCAAAGAGTGGCTTCATGTTTTAAAGTGAAAATATTAGGAAGAATATTACAAGAGGATGCGTGCTGAAAATGTAAACCCAACTACTTACTTTTGGTTGTGTGTTTTTGATGAATTTTCATGTTTTGTGACAGTGCCCTAGGGTCCGTGAACTCTTCCTACTTTCTTTATGACAATGAAAAACTTTAGAGGCAGCATTACAGTGAAGGAGAATGGAAGAGTGTAGAAGAGCACTCTTGAGTCTTGAGTTGTTAAAGAGATTTGGCTGCCATCTTCTGTGCTCACATACACTGTAGGGCTATAGCTGACGGGGAGGTGGCTAATGCATATCTTCATGCTCCAGCATACTCCAGTCGATGGAACAGCTTTTGTCAGTGATAGACTTGCAAGTTTATGATGGGAAGCAGCCTTGCAGCCAGATGGTTTTGGGCATATGTGTTTATGAATAAGTGGCTTTAAGTCACTTTGCCTCCTTTGGAGCTGTGCTGAGCACAGCTTAGATTCAGACAGCTGTGTTTTCAGTGTCATCCTCCTTTTCTGTTCTGCAGCTTGCATCTCTGTTCTGTTTGCTTTGGTTTTCCTACTAAATGTACAGGCAAAGGGGTGGCTAATACTCCAGCCCTGGAAAATGACAGTGAATGAGAGCATGTATTCTGCCCCTCTGCAAGCTGCTTAAGACTTAGATATGAGTCCCTAAGAGGAAAAATGGATTCTATTCCTGCTTGTTCTATCCTTAGAATAGACAAGCAGGGTATGTATAGATCTTTGGCTCCTATTTTACTATTTCCTCATATGTATTTGATGCTGATATGTCTTTTCCTTTTTAAGCTGAATGCCTGTCAGTGGAAGAGGAAGTGAGGCTCATCATCTGGTAATGAAAGTTGAGGCAGGGTCAGAAGTTATCCAAAATACTTTTGGAGTCAGCAGCTGGGGTGGCGGTATAACTGCAGCAGAGCTGGGAGTGGTTGGGTCTGGCAGAGTTCTCAATATAAACGCTGTACACATTCCATAAAGATCCGTAAAAGCACGAGTGGCTTTGGGAGAGTAAGGTGGGGAACAGTAATGCACTGTGTCTTCTAATGCTAGAAGTAGGAAGCAGCAGATGAAACCAGCAGACAGGCAGGTATTTGGAACAGGTATCACACAATAGATCACTGAAGTGAGAAATGCTTTTTCATAAGGTGTTGCAAATGCTGATTTGTTCAGAAAGCAATCAGCCGAATTCACAGAAGATAACTATTAAATGCAAGGGTACTAATCTGTTTAGGATTTCTGGTGCTGTGAAGTGCTGGGTGATGGAAGAGGAGTTGTGGGAGGTACCACTGTATGCTTTTCTAGTTTTATACTGTTTCCAGGTATTTGCTACTGGTTATTGTTGAAAAAAATATATATGAGGCTAGGAATAAAAGGATATTTGATGGGACCTGGTTCAGAAGCCTTTTGCCCTTGTGCCTTTGGAAAGCACACTCAGATTTGAGATTATAATGTGGGTTTACTGCTGAAAGCCTGTGTTGATACACACTGTCACTTAGGACTGCTTTTTGTGCATGTGTTTGATGACACTCCTAGTTTTATGTTGTGTTTATGCTCTTGATGCAACTTTCATGAAATAATGACAAAATTGATAATTAGGCTGTATGGTACAAGGATCGTACCAAGACATTGTGTTTCTTATTGTGTATTCTTATTTCATGGTAAAGGTTACGATTGCTTTTGTTTTTCTTTGTGAGCTAAACATGTTAGATTGGAGGATAATAAATTTTTAACTGAGTGACAAGCCACATTTGAACCTCCCAATCCATGTGTTGGGAGGAAAAAACCTGAACAAAACCAAACCCAAAAGAAAAGGCAGAATCATTTAATCTCTGCAGTCTTTCTGAACACAAAATGTAGAAGTCAAATATAATGTCTAATGGTAGAGTGGTAAACAGGATTATTGCCTGGATGAAGTCCTCAATTATTCCACCCATTTTCTTTTGCTCTGTAATGATTCTAACAGCATCTCTCGGAAGGACCAATACATGCAGCATTTTCTAGTATTGCTTTAAATGTGGATTGTATATCTGTTGTTATTTATTTACCTTGTCCCACTTCTGTTTATTCCTATTTTAGCTTTCTAATTTGCAATTCAGCTTCTTTAGCCTTGGAAGCTATTGAATGTTTCACTGTGCCTTAAATGATTCGGTATTTTTAGACAAAATGGAAGCACAGTGTGATATAGGGGCAGCCTGTATAATATTGTCTTTTTTCTGAGTTAGTCTCATGGTATTGTTAAGACTCAGCACTGCATTTAAAGAGTCAGTGTTCTCATTTAGCCTTCTTAGTCTGTGATTAAATGGGAGTTGTTGTTTGTTTCACTATAAGTTGGCTGACAAAAGCTAAATCTGTCACAGGTGCTACAATTTGTGTATCAGAAAATTTGGTTTCCAGACCCTAATTATTCCCAAAATATCTTACTTCACACAAAGCACAGATAACACAGTCAGCAAATTTGTCCTAGTTTTATCATTGTGCAGTAAATTGGGGTTTGTCTTCTACCATTGTGTAAAGTGAAGATGGTAGAAATTCAATTGTAGGAGAACCAGTTGATGTACAACCTCTGATCTGTGTTTTTCACTTAATTCTCCCAATCAAATGCTTGAAATGTATGTTACTTAAATAATCACTGCTGAATTTCACTTTTGTAACTGAATGAACTGTTGTCAAGGGACATGAGGTAGTGGGAAACAACAGTGTTGTCTCTCCAGAAGTCATTTTCAAAAGCAAGTACTTTATGCATGAAAGACCTAGACCCAAGCTGGTAGTATTCTTAAACTAATAATTTTGGAAGTTATTGTAATATGATGGAAGCTTATTGAGAATTATCTTTCTTGGTGTTATGGGAGAAGAATTGACCTTCAGCTGTTGAAACTGTGGCAGAATAAGTGAAAGCATTCAGTTTAGAACCTCCTCAGACTCTGAGTCACAGGTGGCTTGAAAACACACATGTAGGTTTCTGCGCACAAGCATGGAGTTGGATTCCTGTCATATGTCCTCCGCTGCTCCCTGTTGTGGAGAGCCTTTGTGATAACCTGTTGCAGCCCTAGTTGCCAGCATGATGTGTTTTGACACTGGGGGGTCAGGATCTCCCTAGATAAGAGTTTGGAGTTCAGATGGACTATTGCTCAGTTAAATCTTCTGTAATGAATCCAACTGTCATCCAAGTGCACAAATTTTTGACACTAGACAAAGCAGAATGACCTGCTAAAATAGCAGCTGGAACTGTGTTTCAGCAGCTTCTCCTTTCATTGCTGAAAATTACCTAGGAACCTTTCCCAAGATTAGACATGTATTCTAAATATATATATTAAAGATATTTAGCTTATAGAATGACTTACACATAAAAGGAAGAGCATTTAATGTTGTAAATGAAATTTTAGCAACAATTTTTGCATTGCAATGTAGCTTAAGAAACTGTTTATTTATTCCCTTAGGATAAACATATTGTATATTTCTAGATTTCTAACAACTGCAAACATTGATGTTATTTAACTCCTAATAGCAGTGATGCACAGCTCTAGATGTTTGACCTATGTATTTTAATACTGATTTTTATTTTTATTTTATTTCTGTAGGACTATTTAACCATTCACAAGTATGGCAATGCAGCCAGAAATGATCTCTGGAACACATTGTCAAAGGTAAAATGCGTTCATCTATTGCACTGAGGGAGAAATAGGAATTTGCTATGGTGTTTTTCTTGGTGAGATCAGGAGTGAATAGTGCATATTGAGATCTTCAAACCACAGAGCAAATATCAAAACTGATGCAAAGAAATTCCATTTGAGTTAACCTAGTGGCAAACTAGGCAACAATATTAAAAATATGAGTTCTGCAGCGTTTCTATTCTTTGTTATGTTAGAATATATGAAACACATGAAAGTGCTGAGCTTTGGCATTTCCATCACATGTGTCTGTGATTTTGTATGGAGTTAAGATTTTTGTGAAGGACAAAAATATTAAAGCTTCAAAGTATGATATAAACAGAGAACTATTTACTGTAATATTTGGCATGCTCTAGAGACTTATATATCCTGGTTTGGCTTGAGTTCTAGAACCTGGTCTGGTTCTCCACAATGGCTCATCATTTGTAAGATGGGCAAAGTGTCCCTGAATTTCTGCCCTATGGGACTAGTCTGAGCTAGTCTGAGTCTTCCCCAGAAATGGACTGAGTGGGGGGCGATGTGGAGTACAGTCAGAGAGTTTTGGCACAGGTACCAGTTCAAGCCATACAAAACATGACAATCTAGTTTTAACTATTGACACCAAAACTAGGATTTAGCTGGAGGTCAAGACATCTAGACAAGCAGGTATATACATGTAAACTAGGTGTCTGAGATCCTGTTATTGTCGCGGAGTCTTCAGTTGCTGATTCACAGACTTCTAACAGCTTTTACCTTAATTTATCCTACCTGGCTTCCAGCTGCCACCTGAGAAGTACGTCTGTTGTAGATACAATGGTTTTGAAAGAACGCATTGAATATTTTAGGACATATCATTTGACACTAGTGAACAGGAACAACTGGAGTACCAGGAATCTAGTCATTATAGTTAGCGGAGCTTAGAGAGTAATTCAGTTGGCTAGCCACTACATGATTATTTTATAATAAGCCTGAACCACTGACTGTTGACTAGAGACTTGAGATAATTGTTCAAATACAGGCAGCTAGTGCCAGATTACATGCAGTAGGATGTTTAAGACATTCATGTGTGTCTAACCAGTTTAGCGTAAGATGCATGGGGAAATCTCTGCTCTTCTGGAGTGGCTGGTAAAGGTCAAATGTCATTATTCACCTACATGTGGGCAACTGAACCAAGTCCTATGTCTGTACTGACTGCTAATGAGAGTTGAGACAAGTAACATACAGTCAGGCTTTTAAATCTGTGTCTTAATCTGTAGCTGAATGTCACCACAAGAAATCTTCCTTTCCTTCCTCTGTTAAAGCCTCTGGGACAGTTTTGGGCAATGGGAGGTCAGAGGGATGAATGTTGTCTTGAAAGAACAGCGGAATCTGCAGCTAATGAAGTGGAACAAAAATGAGACTGTATTCTGGTCCATAACCACTATAGCTATACTGTATGCTCATATCTACTGTTGCTGCTAATAATTCTGTTTGCCTCAGTTGTAAATGCATTTGTTGCCAGCCCCTTTGTTCCTAGGGCAGTGCAACTGCAGTTTGAGTTCTGAAGACATCTTCTGCTTGTATTCATCAGAGATTCCTCAGTCTGTGATCTTGGACTGTGCGACAGCTAGGAGCATGTCTGTCGCTGAAGAACAAATGATGTCTCTTTCTCCTCATATGCAGTCTCATCTCCCACGATGCTATAGTATCTCTTTGTGTTTCAGACGAAAATCCACTTGTAAAACAGCATTTTTATTGACATATGGAATCAAATATGAACACATTAATCCTCCATGTGTTCTAACAGGTGCAGTTTATGAAGCAGCAGGGGCTATCTTGGTATACATAGCCTCACTATGGATATAAGGGACAGTGTTTTCAAATAACTAGTCATTTTGATTTTCAGAACAGAGAAGCCCTGTATTTTTAGAAATTAAGGCCCTTCAAATATGCCTTATTATAAGTGCCTAGATAATTAACACAGTGTCTTTTTTAACCTTAGCTGGTTAAGAGTAGCTACCCCGTATTTCTGTGGCTCTTGTTAAAATCCTGTAAAGCAGGTTATTTCTTCTGTTTCCGCAGAAGTACTTGAATGATGTGAAAAACATGACTTTCTGACTGTCACTCTCCTCTCTGTTAAGATTACTCAACATTTACTTCTAAGATACACAGAGCCTTCAGTTCAGTTATGTAGTGTGTGTGTGTTGGGTGTAAGTGCATACATGTCTGTGTATCTGCATACATGTGTGATAGTTATTTTACCCTCCAAAAACCAATTTTGATCCTGAGGACAAAAAAAAAAAGGTTTTACATATTGATACTGCTTCAGTGTATTGAAACTTTTCTTTTTTTTCCAAGGCTTTAAAAAGGGTTGGAAAATCTGTAAATATCCAAGAGGTAATGGATCAGTGGACACTACAGATGGGTTATCCTGTTATCACTATCTTGGGAAATGAAACTACAGACAACATTATAGTCATCTCCCAAGAGCGTTTTGTTTATGACAGTGATACCAAACCCAAGGATCCTGCCCGTGGGGACAACAGGTACTTGTATTTCTCAATTACTATCTTTCAAGATGCTGTAGTTGTGTAAGTAAGTACTTTATATGTGTAGTTTTATGCAAATGTTTTTTTAGAAATCTGAGCTTTGCTTGGGATCAATGGCGTGTGGTGATACTTTAATTTGAACTGTAGTAAAGTTGAGGCTAATTAAAAGAATTGGAAAAAAACGCCCAATTGCATCCTGACAATTCTCTGTGGCAGTGTCTTGCATCACTCATCTATTTCCTCCCCTTTTCTTTTGATTTTGTCACATTCCATGAAGTAATTTGGAATGTGATTGGAAGGTCTGATAATTTTTAAGAAATTTTTTGGAGTGGACATCTCAACACTCATACACTGAGTAGGCAGATGTAAATATATGTCAGCTACAGACCTTGCTTGACTTGGAAAAGAGTCAGGAGCTGAACTGGACCTCTGTAGAAGGCAGGGGGTTCCAGCTCTTTAATTTTTGGAGGCAGCTGAACTGGTCCTATAGGAGCTGTTACACTGTCTGAAATCAGCATCTCTGTCTCTACCCCTTTTCCATTTATTAGATTGTTTTGTTCCTTCTCCCATCTGACTCTATATGCTTCCTTCATCCCAAAGACAAGCTAACTTTCCTGCCTGATCCTGGGGAATCCTCATTGTTTCGAGCAGTTTTGGCATCATATTTTAAGGCCAAGAATAGCTCTTGCTAGCTGATGCTAGAGAATTTCAAGATGGCCTTTGAAGTTTCTGTGTTGACCTGTTCATGCTCAGTGTGAAAGAGGGCACACTATTAACCCGGAATATTCTGTGTTAGTCCAGTAGATTTAAATTGTTGAAAAATAAAATTTAATACAAAATTTTGATTCACATATCTGGAGCTTGTAGAATATTCGTGTTGAGGAAGGCCTGAAATGATAGTAACATTTACTGGAAAGTGTTTAGAAGTTCATTATCTTTTTTTAGAACATAAATACTATGGAACTCAAACATGACACAGAGTAAATAGTTGTTTTTCTAGCTGTATTGAAACAACCTAACAGGGCATTAAGCATCTGTCTAAATTCTGGGCTGAAATTAGTTCCTTTGTGAAAAAGAGATTAAACAACTAAATGTGGACTATTGGAAATGTTCATGGCTCACAGCTCTGCAGCAGGAGAGAAATTCTCCCTTCGTCTCTTGAAAATTTCTTTTGTGCAAGTTTATATATGTGTAATGTAATGTGAGTGGATTTTACTACTCAGAACAGCAATTATTTTTTTAATTTACTAAAACAGATATGTTAAGCTTTCTAAGTATTGTAGAGACTTTTAAAAATAGATTTTATAGGTATTCAATATTGATTGAAGTAACTGTTACTGTAATGTATGAGTAAAGACTACTGGGTGTGTAAATGATACCAGGGTGATATGGGGAGTTAACTCTGGCTGGATGCCACCACAGTGACTGATGGGGCTTGGCCTTGGCCAGCAGTGGGTCTGGGAAGTGTTAGCTTCTCACAGAACCGACCCCTGTAACACACCAAAACCTTGCCATGCAAACCCAATACAGGTGAGAATTAGACTTAGTTTTATTTTCATACATGACATTAATTTGTAATTCAAACTGTATGTTGTCGTATGTGGAATGGCCAGGGCAATATCACCAGGGCAAATTCTGCTGGGTTTCTTAGGAGATTTTATTCACAGATTTTATTACAATTCTTGTTTCTAAACATTGGAAGTAAGATTTAGTGCTAGAGAGAGCACAGGGAAAGACATCCATGGGAACCCTGCCAGGAATTTAGTATCCTAGCAGTCAATACAATGCATATATGTATCTCCTTTGGCAGGTCTCTTCCCCCTTTGGATTGTTTATTTTCTGTGCTTCCATTTCCTTTTAAGCACAAACAGAAAAGAAACTCCTTGCTCAAGGAAAGCTTTACAGTTGGGTTGTTTGCTCCAGCAAGTTAGCAGACAGAGCTAATTCACCACTTCCCAGATGAAGTTATTTGAAAGTCATGTTCCATAAGTATAAATACCAAAGAACAGGAACCATATATATTTAGCAAAAGGGGAGACTTACCTCTGCCATTCACCTTTCAAAAATCATCCATCATCTTACACAAAAGTCCTATGGCTTAGTTATAAGTTGATGTCTGAGTGTTATAACACTGACCATGCAATTCGTTCATGCACTGCCCACAGGCACATGTGGCTGGATATGCACAATGGCCATGTGTCAATAATGTCCTTTCATACCATCAAATTAACTAAAAAACAAGGTTGAGATACTGAGAATAAAGTTAATTTTTTAGTTGGTAGTGACCTAGATATTTTTCAGTTGTTTGACTTTTTTATTTCTTTCTTTTTCCCACTGCTGAAGTGACTATTGCTTCAGTTATTGTGAAAGCAGTAGACAGGGAAAATCACATTAATGTGTGATCATTTGATAAGTTCAGATGCATTACTCTACCTTGGTTTTTAATGTTGAAAGGGCTGAACTTTGTTTGACATGACACAGTTTTTCTACAGATTCACCAAGGGGAGTGGTAGCACTGCTGTGCAGTGCAGTGTTCTGGCTCTTTCTGTGGATGGCTTTGGTCAGGAAAGTTGGCAAGGGTTTACTGATGTCTGCTGATGAGATATATATATATATATATATATATATATATATATATATCTCATCAGCATGCAAGCTTTGTGGGTGTTACAGATCAGTGGCCTAATTCACAGTCTAATAAAGTTGGTGCTTACCTCCCCTGCATGACCCATGAATTTGGGCGTTGGACTCATGTCTCCCTGGGGAGCCATAACAGGCACTGTAAATAACGGAGAGCAAATGGTATTTATGCCACATCTGAGGCCGTGCTCTTGCAGGGCAGGCAACATTGGCTTCCTTAGGGTAGTTTATCTATGGATTAATCGTGATGATCATTCTAAACACCATAAGAAGTAGATCTGCACAAAACACAGAAAAATGTTCTGGTCCAGGCATTTTCAGGAGTTTATAATCTAAACAGACAACACAGTACACACTGGAGGGCTCCAGGGAAGGCTCTTAAAGCATCCATCTACCCTGTAGTCTTTTGTTATCCAGAGGTGGGGCTGTAGTTTGGTATGGCACAGCAATAAATGTCAATTCAATTGCTTTCAAAATTATAGGAGTTTAAATTTTTGGTTCAGATGCTGTCTAGGCAAATTTAACTTTGCCTTACTGTAAAAAGAGTCACTTCAGAGTAGGTCTTTCAAATGTATCTACTGCATAAGAAATGTAAACAAAGAGGCAGCTGAATATTTTGGAACCATTCTGGTTTTATAAAGTGTCTGTGCTTTGCTTTATGCTGTGTATTTATGCAGCAATTAACTGTTAAAAATGAAATGTGAAGCTGCATATTTAATTTTTAACTCTGAAGTCATGTAGAGTAAGACAGAAGCAGCAAGCAGATTTTTCTAAGTGATAAATGATAAAAGTGAAAATTGTTGATACCTTTGGCAGTAGTTGATGCCTAGTCCATTACTGTAAGTGTTTTTAATTCTTCTGCAGAAGAGAGTGATTACATGTTTTCCAATCTCCTGTATATTTGTGCTCCTTGTCATTATACCTGAAGAAAAATGTGTTTCAAGAGCCGTACATGTACAAACTATGATTTATTTCTGTGCATATAATTGACTGTATGGCTTGCTAAGCTCTAACATTTGAACTGAAATTATAGAAGGGACACAATTTTGCTTCTTTGTAAACTGAGCATAGATTTTACTTGACACTTATGCCTTCACATGATCCAAATTTCCTATTTTATGAAAAAACAAAACTTACAGTGACGGACACTGTTTCTAGAAACATCATTCCTTAGAAGGGCTGAAGTCACCAACTTTGATTTGAGTGCCAAAGCCTGTGGTTGGTATAATGTTTCAGTAGCAATTTCAGCTTATGCAAGCAAAACTTTAAAACTCCTATTATAACTGTATAATTCATATTCTATCCTTGTATAACAACCCTTTAGTTAAGTGTACTTTGGTCCTGGACTCCTGTATACCCATGTGAGAATAGATTATGCCCTTAGTTTATAAGGCTCCAGGGGAGAAGGTGATATTCCATCTGACAGGGTTCAGTGGGTTTCCCTGCTTACAGAAAATGATGATTTTAAGGCAATAGTCTCATCCATCATTACAAAACAGCTCACAGATATGACAAAAATCTTATGAAAAATAATCTGTGGTCTAGACAATAAACTAACCAGTTCTGATGAATTCCATAAACCTTTTATATACTATATTGAAGCACAGACCAAAGCTTTCTGGTTGTTTTGCCCTCTAAAAATATACAGAGCTTGTCTCTGTAAAAATGGAGAAGTAACCTTTCCAATGTTATCAAAATAATTAAGTTAATGTTGCTGGAATAGTCATTTATATGGTGTCCTTATCATGCATGCAGTTTCCATAGCTAATCTTTGCTTGTTCAGGACAATATCCTGAAGGAGAATGTCTTGCTAGGCACTGAAGACAGTTAGATGTGGAAAGAGAAAAACAGAAAGATGTACAGATTGGCATATGGACAGGATATGCATACATGCTGTAGTGTGGTAATCCTGAGTGCCTTTCTCTGTGTAGCTGTGCTGGGGAAAATTCAGTTGAGCATTGCAAGCCAGGGACATGACCAGCAAAACCAGAGCTGTACTGACCCATGGGTCTAACACCCTGTAGTAATTGCCACAGCTGAAAGGCTTTAGAGTGGGCTGCAGAGCTGCTCAGCAGACAGTCCAAGATGAATGATTAACTGCAGAATTTATTTCCCTTCAAGTCTTTTCTGAATTTCCTAGACAAAGCTCCTTTATTTATTCAGGCTTTGCAGAAAAAGGGCTGTGCTTGTCCCTTTACTGATAATGATTTTTATAGTAAAAGCATTGTTGTGTTTGGATATTGCCATGTGTCTTCTTACATAGTTGTATAGCATTATTACTTGAGCAGTGATGGGGAACTTATTCTGTCCACTTACCAGCTAAGGAGCTGGTTAAACACAAACCGAAATGTTAGGAGCACAAGGGAGCACAATGCTGATTAGTATCTTTGCTATGTTCTTAGAGCAATCGCAGATTAATGTAGCATATGTAGTATTAATTATGTAATAAAAAGGACCATAATATGGACAAATATTGTTCCATAAACTGTGAAAAGAGGGCTAACAAAATATAAATAGAAAGCAAAGTGCTCATTTACCTCTCTGTCTCTGAGAAATATCCTCTCATCTTCCATTTTCTTGGGTCCTTTGAGTGTTTTCTTGTTATGCCTTTCATCTTTACTATACCTGAAATTGTGCCTGTATATTCTCTTATAAACTCTGTGTTTCTAAGAGAAACAACTATTGTGTTGTTACCTAGGGAGTGGGTGTGGTACCCCTAGTTCATCTGGAGTGACCTAAATGTCTCTCTATCTGCTGTAATGATGATGAAGGGAATAGGCTCCAGGAAAGAAAGGTTCCAGTGTATTAGGCACAGAAGAAATGGAATTAACAGGAATGAGATGAAAAAATCAAGAATCCTCAGTGGATCACAAAACTGTGTATGAACACTGCCAGATATTGATTTAACAATTTTTTTTAAGCTAGTCAAGCAGGGACTTGAAAATACTTGTTCTTGCAGAAGAGTGGGAAAGCGTGGGGTGTTCCCTCTCTTGAAATGCACACTGGAGTGGAGGCCAGCTCTGTGACACCAATAGATCTTGTCCTTTGATGTGCATAAGGACAGTCCTTAACCCCAGCAGCCTGAGAGAGGACAGCGCTGTGCTCAGTGCTGCTTCTCCATAGGAACAGGCACAGGGGCTGCTTTTGTGGGTGACCTGGAGCAAGCCTGCCTGCCTTGGGCACATGATGGAATATGGCTGTGTTTACTAGCCCAGCCCTTGTGCTATGTGCTCCCTGTTGCAATAGGGTTTTTTCTTTTCTGTAAAAGCCACTAGAACATCCTGGTTTTTTGTTCTGCTTTTTCATTTTTAGAGGCTTTTCTGTTTGTTGCATTTAAAAAAAAATTGGAATAGAAAATACTCTTAAAATCTCTTTCAGTACATATCTGTAGTTGTGTCTCCAGCAAGATTATGCTGCTATCAAAGATAGCAGAAATGCCAATTATAATTTAACACTTCGTTTCCAAAACCATTTCACAGCTTCTATTTGCAAGAAGCTGTTCTCACTGGGAAACTTCCAGGACACTCTGGTGTGCAGTATACAGGCAACTTTCAGAGTTAGAATTTGCAGAATGCTAAAGAAGACAAAATTAGCACTTATATCCTGATAGAAGTTAGGCTGACAGAGAAAAGCTGCTGTTGTATTTTATTGTCACTGTGGATTGTGCCACTTTCCTCATCTTATTTGCTAACATTAACTCTCAGGGATTGCTAGATACCCAATCTAGTTAATTGACTCACATTAATTAAATCAATTTCATGCTGAGGAAAGGAGCATGTACTTGAGGGCAGTGCTGTGTTTTAGTATAGAGTGAAGTCTTCAG
This sequence comes from Camarhynchus parvulus, assembly GCF_901933205.1. Classification (NCBI taxonomy): domain Eukaryota; kingdom Metazoa; phylum Chordata; class Aves; order Passeriformes; family Thraupidae; genus Camarhynchus; species Camarhynchus parvulus. Next base: position 34,800,474 of record NC_044586.1, on the reverse strand, counting down.
GAGATGAAGAGGAGAATAAGGATAGTAGTGCTTGGAGGGAGCTGCTTAACATGTAGGGGGCAGGAGAGGTAACATGGCATGGCAGGGTGCAAGCGTGGGCCAAAGTTGGAGCATTAAAGTTGTGTAGCTGGAACAGGCAAATATGGAGTACCAGGGAAATGGAAAAGGGGTTTAATGTGAGGGCTTTAGTGAGGGAAAGACCAGATTGGGCAAGGCCCAGACAGCATTTGGCAGAGACAAGTTTCATAGGAGGGATGAGGATGGATAAATGGCGTATTTTGTTGGCTTCGGGAAAATCTGAGATGTGAGTTCCCCATTGTAGATCAGAGGATAAAACTTCTAACATGCTCCATTTTTTTAGATCTTCTTCCTCCTGCTTTTTAAAGTTAATGATAATGGCTTTCTTTTCTTATCCCTTTGCATGAGCCTTTGCACTCAGTATTAGAATCTTGGGTATTTGGGGGAGATACTTTGGTAGGGGACTCTTAGGAAGTTTACTGAGGAGAGAGAAACCATCATAGGAATTATATTTTAATCTTGCTTAAATTCACAGTATTCAAAGGAAAAATCAGAACTGAGCACTAGAATATGTTGAAAAATATTTGGTACTAAATCTCTGAGAACATACTGGAGGACTGTAAACATAGCTGAAATGCTGTCTCTTACTCCTGTGGATCCTTCTCAGTCCATAACACATCCTTATGCTCCACTCAGAGAAATCTCAGATCTGTGCTGTAGTCAGGGGGTTATGCTTATGGGTGAAGGACAGCACAGACATGGGGTTTGCATGATCAGCACCTTGTGTGCAATTCTGCAAGGGTGTTTTGCACTGATTGAAGGCAGAACAGAGGATGTTGAAGAGATTAAGAGCCTTTATTCCAGGGTAAAGCGGCAGCTGTTGGGGCAGACGCTTAACACTGCTAAAGCTTGTGTCCGTCTTTGATTCAGCACCCAGAGTTGCTTGTCACTTCTGAAAATGAAGCCTTTTGTGTTTTAGTGTAAAAGGTACTGTTAGGCAGGGAGGAGACAGTGTGTAGTATTTGGTAGTAGAGAAGAAGAATTTGTAAATTTGTAGTATTTGTAAAGAATTTGTGTATTGGTTCTTTGCCTGCATCATTTTTCTAAATTTGGTAAGGTACGCTGCCAGCACTGGCACTGAAATGAGTCAGTTTTAGATGGCTTCACAATATTCATAACTGCCTCATTTATAATTTATTTTTGGATGAAATATTTAGCTAATATTAAACAAAATTTTATAGAAGGTTTAGTAATCAGATAATTAGATTAGCTATGCTATGTTATTATCAGACAATGCTTTTTTCTTTTCCTTCAAATTTGGTAATTTAAATCAAATTTACTCATTTAAATTACCTTGTATCTACCCTTAAAAAAAAGGATAATGAAGTTTAGACAGGATGGCTGAAGAGATACAGCTATTTTCTAACAGAATATGCAGGTTGTCATCTTAAGGCAGACCCACAGTGCAGAGCCACACAGGCACTTTCATGCTAGGGCTGCTGCTACAGCAATGAATCTTTTTTATGTCTGAAACTTTGTGTTGTCGTTACATTGGTAAGGGCATTGTATTTTGCATAAGACTCCTGGAAAATGTAAATTTTTTCTTTTCCTGCTCTAGGATTTACTTATTGCCAAAAATTATCCCAAAGACTCTTGCGAAATCCAGAAGGAATTAGGACTGCGGCAGAGTAAAGGAAAACCACAAAATCTGCATCTTTAATACATTGCTATTAAGCATGTTAATCACTGTTATGACTACAGATGAATTATAGTGTCAATTATTGTTTTAAAATACATGCTTCTAAAATTCATTCCTCTAAAATACATTCCAGCAATCCTGTACTGACATTGAACATATTTTCTCTCTATATATTTGTATTTAGGTCCAAATACAGAAAAAACCCCCAAACAATCCATGATCCATCGTATAAGTAGTTGCTCTTAGAAGCAGCTGTCAACCTTTCCTTTAGAGTATACTAATATGATTGTCTTTTTTAATATGTTTCTAAATGAAAGCATATATAATAGACAAATATATAAAATTAGCAGCTGTATTGAGGCAGACCTGCAAATAAAGAAGCTTAAAATCAGAAGCAAGTAATCCTAGATGTGCTAGCCTCTTTTGAGACTAGAATATAATCTTTCTAGTCACTCTCATGCAATTTTAAATATTTCTCCAAACTATAAAGGTTATTCATAGTTTCCTTCATGTGTGCAGCGAAGTATAATTTGTGTTCAAAATTATAAGAGGTTCACAATGCCAAATACCTTTCCAATCCTAGAGTTTTGCTTCTCTCTGAAATATACATTAGCTATATTCAAGCGCCCATCCAATCAAAGCCTCAGACAAAGTAGGTAAATCTTAGTAGTTAAGAGGCAAGACTGCTCCACAAATTGATTACTGTTCATCCATGAGACATCTTCTAAGTTCACTTCTATTAAAAACTCGAAATACTCTTCAAAATCTGACACATCAGTTGTGAAGCCCATTCAGAGCCACCTGGTGGTGAAGCCATTATCTGCCTGGCAGCACCTGTCACGACCTGACCCTGTTGGGTTGTTCTGGATGGTAGGTTGGTCTGACTGAAAAATTTAATCACCGCCATAGCTGGGGCATTAGGGAGAAAGAAGAGAAGAACTGATACAGAATGCTCAGGTAGGTTTTGATTGTGTTTGGCTTAGATGGTAGCAAGAAGACCAATAATTTCTGAGTAATAATGTGTGCCTCACTTGGAATTTTGTTACCTGCTTACACAATAATGTAAGCGTATTATATTGCAACTTACATTCACTGCATCTAGACTCTTGACTGAAAAAAATTAGTCTGTATTACAGATAGAGCTCCTTAAAGACAATGCTGGAGCACTGCCTTTCATTCAGAGTCCATCAAAGTCCACCAAAATTTTGTAAAGGAGCACAAAACTCCTGCCCAGTATAGTGTAGAATAATCTTAGAATAAGCATTTCCACAACCTTTTACTTCCAGTCTTTTTCCAGTTGCTCATGTAGTTGGTGTTATTAATTTTTTTTGTTTGTTTGTTGGTTTTTTTTTTTTGTTGTTGTTTTTTTTTTCCTCAGCTGACCTTTTTATTGTTGACCAGTCTGTTAGTCTTCGGTAAGGGCAGAACCCCTGTAACCCCAGAACCCTGATGTCAGCACCATTTCCTTTCCTCATTTTGCTTGAACCCAGCAAACTGTGGATCCTACAATTAATGTGGTGTGTGTCACTGTTACTGTGCCCTGCTGCTTCATTTCTGCACTGCACACAGTCTTGCAGGCAGAAATTGTCTACCTACAGGATTTGTGAAAGTCCTGTCTGTTTCAGACATCAGAAGGCCTTCTCCTGTTTCTACAACTAAAGTACTGTCCTTTCTGGTTTCATGTTAGCCGACTGCAACTTGTTCCTTGATGAAGAAGTCTGATGTTGACTGCTTTTTCATGCCCCTTGTAGGGGAATTCAGCTTAGTCAGTTGCCTTTACCAGTGCTTCTCATGTGTTTCTCACATGTTCTTTGTATTAAACTCCTTGTTCTCAATTTGAACTCAGGAATTAAGGTCACACTGGGCCTTATATACAGATACAGTGAATATACAGATGATCAGTGAATACCTCAAGCTATGTTCAGGGAATCTCAGTTATTTCAAATTGTTCTTTTTTATCAATTTTTCAATTCTATTTGTCTTTCCTACAAAGTTAGTGAAATCTTCCCTTCCTATCTGCCATCTTCCATGCTCGTAGGGTACAAGGAATCCCTTGACACTCTGTCTCAGTGTAGGAAGTGTAATAATTGTGAAAGAGGGAATAACATCTTCTGTTGTGTTACGCCTCTGGGCACAACCTGCAATCACTTTACTGGCATATATTAAATTGAATGAAATCTCTGTGTTCTTTGGTCTTTCGAGAATGATACTCACAACATGAATATATTGTCAGCTTCTTATCCATTAAACAGAACTAACACTCTTGTAGAATTGCACTTAATAAAAATGTGTGATTTCCTGTGATACTTGCATGAGCTTTCCCTGGAACCTGAATTACTCCTTACTGAATGAGATACTATACTATATAATAACCTGGGAAAATCTCTATGATACTTTAAAATTATCTTTCCCAACACAATATTTCAAGAAAGTGTGGCTTACAACACTCTATCCTACTGAGTTCTGCTTCTTGTATAATCTTTTTCTGTAGTAGGAAGCTCTGAAGCTGTTCTACTGTTCAGCCTAGGATGAAACGCTGCCAGGTATCACTGCAACAAGGCTCATGATTTTATAGATTAGTTGAATGCGCTTAAGGTTTTCTGTTAACAATTTATCTTTGTACTTTTACTATCTTAACAGTGAAAACAAAGGCTTTCTTTTGGCTTGTGTTGTGGTTCAACCTCAGCCAGCATCTAAGCCCTATGCAGCCACTCGCTCACTCCCCGTGTTGGGATGGGGCAGAGAATTGGAGAAGTGAGAAAACTTTGAGACAGAATTGCTTGAGACAAAATCAGCTTAAAAGGGAAAGCAAAAGCTGCATGCACAAACAAAGCAAAACATGGATTTTAGTCACTGCTTTCCATGGGCAGGGAGGTTTTCAGCAATTCCCAGGAAAGCCAGGCTGCATCATGCTTTACAGTTATTTGAGAAGACAAATGCTGTGATGTCCCCTCTTCCTCCTTCTTCCCCCAGCTTTATATACTGAGCATGAAGTCACATGGTATGGAGCATTCCTTGGGTCACTTGGGGTCTGTTGTCCCAGCCGTGCCTCCTCCCAGCTTCTTGTGCACCCCAAGCTTCCTTTCTGGTAGGGTGGGGTGAGAGACAGGAAAGGCCTTGGTGCTATGTAAGTACTGCTTAGCAATAGCTAAAACATCGCTTTTTTATCAAAACTGTTTTCAGTAACAGTCAAAAAAATAGCTCCATACCAGCTACTATGAAGTATAGTAGCCCAAACCTTGCTAATCTTGCTGATAGAAACTGTACTTATCTTGGCAAGAAAAGTGAGAGATCTCTACTGTCTGCCTCCTATACTGATTTAATATCCAAATATCACACAATCCTTTATTTAGCTGGTTACCAACTTGTCTGTGCCTTTTAATTTGTAGTAAGCATTAAGGTCATTAGCTAGAAACATCTGGGCCATCCATCTAAATGCCTCTTTTACTCATCACTATTTGTATATGTTTCAGATATACAAATGTATCTGCCAGGATCAGCCAGGTATTGAACTGAAGTAAAAATACAAATTTTTAAATCTTAGTTTTTGTTCTGTAAGATTTACTTACTTTCAAAAGGTCAGATTTTCTCATTACTTTACTTTTGTGGCTTTTTTGTGTCTGAAATCCAAGCACATGAGTTCATGCAGATGACTTACAGCAATATATTCCTTTGATAAGAAATGCTAAGGTCAGCATCTTAACCTGTTCAGGGAATCACCAGTGTTTACAAGGGCCACACTGGGAAACTGTTCCCTTCTCAGACTCAGTGCTGTTCAGCTGAGCATATGTGTTTGTGTATGAGACTTCAGGATTTCCATCTGGAGAGAGCTGAGAACAGGAAACTAATGCCAAGGAGTTGTTTCTGATCTTCAGCCACTCTGGATGTACCACATTGTTATCTTTAACTAAAGAGACAGAGTTAGCATTTTGAGTATTAAGTTCTGGTGGTTAAAATAAGGAGATAGGTGTCTTAAGCAGTCAGTTTTAATCTTGGATTTTCTTTTTTTATGATTTTTACTCTTAAACTATTTTTATGCCTCACTTCATCTCTGTGTTAAATAGCTTTAATCGTTTCCCTCAGTGATATGAGGTTTCAGATTGTTATGCTCTCAAAATACTTAACAATGATTAGTAAGTGTTACCAATGAACAAGAAATGGATTCCCATCCCACAGAAATTTTCAACATATCAAAACATTTCCCTGCACTGAATCAGGACAAAAATCAAAGCAAAAATTGGGGAAAAATTGGTTTAGAACATTCATTTCAATTCTGTAATTTAACTACCTTACATTTCAGTTTCAGTAATTGCAACTTCTCCCTGAATTTTTTTGAATCAGCAAACCGAAAGTTCTTATTTAAAACAGTAGTTATAAAATGTTGCAGCAGTGCCTTTTTAAAATACTGTGTTTGAAAATCTATGCTGAAACCTTCTTTTTCTTACAAGCAGCTTGGTTTTGAAAACTTGCCTTTTTCACTTAGAAATGAAAAAGTTTCATAGGGAAGCTCAGGTTTAATTATGGAATGTCTCTTTGTCAACACTGAGTGGATGGAAAGGCCCATTTAATTCCTTGCATGTGTGACTGGTGCCATTCAAGGTGCCATCAGGTATCTTATTTTACCTTGTTCTGCCAACCAGCGAGAGCATCCGTATTGCCTTACAGACCATAGCAGAGGTCTCAAATACCCTACCCTCTCGTTTGCCATCACCTTAAACAGCTGAATTTATCCCAGGGAAACTGAGTCATGGAAGAGTGGTGGTTGGGATTTCACCAGTGCTAGCTGATGGGTACATGACTGCTGTTCTTCCAGCCCAAGATAACTCACAATTTAATTTCTCAGCCTACTGAGGTATTTGAAAATACATACAGCTTTTGGTGTTGAGCTTTCCTGAAAGTAATTCTGTAGCAGCTTTGCAGTGGGAGAGATTAGGAAAAAAAGCAGATGGCAAATCATTTGCCTCAATTGACTTGATTGATTTTGTGTGATGCCACTAAATGTACAGCCTGTATATCCTCCTCTGATATCATGTTCTAACTACAGTGAAACTTGTTTTCCTGTGCTCTGATCACATTAGAGCAGAAGGCTTTATCTCTAGTCTCTTCCCACCTAAATCATTCTATGATTCAAGTTTATGATTGCCACTACACTTTAAATTAATTATCCTTATTATATCCTGCTAAGAGGCAAATCACTTAATTTGTTTTTGTGCAAAGCTTTTTAATTTTGTCCCTCATTTTTCTGTTGTTAGATGTGCTAAAAAAATATTTTTTTTCCTTAAATCTGTACATTGTTCTATTCTTCTGCATTGCCATAGTTCTCCTCCTTTGATTTCCTGGCTAAGTATATAATCAAAGACTATTAGTAGATGTCTTCTACATCTAAATGTATGTAGCTTCTTGTAATTTAACTGGGTTTTTTTGTGGTTTTTGAGGTACAGCTTCCTTCTTAAATATTCCTAAAGAAATTAATCTTTGCCAGGATAAGAGAGAAGAACTTTATAGAAATATGAGCAAAAAGTGAAAAATTAGATGGTTGAATTTCTTAGTGGAAGGTCATAGCCCATGAAATTCTTGAGAAACCTGCACTGAATTTTTTCTAATTCAGCTGTGTGATAAAGGGTGTGGAAGAGTTAGGTGTCAAGAGTTTTCTGGTAATAGGAGTTTTGTGAGTGTAATAAAAACAAGTATTACTTATCAGGATGACAGAAGTATTCCTTAGTGCTAGATGACATGGTAATAAAAAGGCAGATGAAGCTTAATGTTGATAATGAGGTGATACATGTGGGAAAAGCAGTTCTAACTCAGATACTCAGTGGTGGGTTCTGAAGAAACTATTTTCTCTCAGGAAAGAGATCTTGGACCTGTGGTAGATAATATTCTGTAAACATCAGCTCACTGTCCAGACATGGTCAAGCAAGTAAATAGGACAGTAAGGATTAGTAGAAAAGGAGTGTTTTAAAAAGGATAAAGAGTGTAGAAGAGAAAAGAATTATGCCACTTTTAATCCCTGGTAGATATGCCTTCAATGCACTGAAGCAAGGCTTGGTTTTCTAACCTGAAATAATAGGTAGGAAAAAATACAGAGGTGGACAATAAGAAGGATTAAGTACAGTTTCTTTGTAAAGAACAGCAGGATAGATTAGAAATCTTTAAGCCAGAGGTCTGTAAAAGCAGAATAAAAGAGGACTGTTGTTGTTCACTTTCTCTGCCACTCAAATGTAGGTAAGCTGAATTTTACAGTGGTACTTCAGTTACAGATGTTCTGTCACTTTATGTGAAGAAGTCACATTGCTTGTATACTCCTTATAATGCAGGATAATAAGCCTCTGAATATTGAACAGATACCTTCATTGTTCTGTGAGTGATGACTAGGAATAAATCAACTTCTTTGTTTAGTTTTGAATCCAGGGGAGAAGGGAGAAATGCCGCTGGAAGAATGTGGTATTCACGGCTGGCATTTTGTGAAAGCATGGTACATTATGGCTACTGGGAAGATGAATCTTGAAAATGTATGGATTTACATCCCAGCAAAAACATTTCACATTTCATTAATATGAAAAAGTAGTTGAAAAGGTCTGCAAAATCTGAAATGCTAGGAACGTTACCTTTTTGTTTTTAATTGCCTGAGATCTTTATTTTGTAAGTAGAGGAAACAAACTACTGCCCTTCTTCTGGCTTTGCATAGCTCTTTGCTAGGAAGCCACTGAAACCCCAATGTTACTACAATATTACTATTCATCAGAGGCAATAGTGTGAGGCATCATGATTGTTTAGTGTTTTATGGTCTCAGGATTTGCCCACAAAGGGATCTCAGTTCTTTTTGGCTGAAAATCAAGTCATAACCAAGTAATCATCACAAATATGATAATCTTCCAAGTGAGATAAAGTATACTAATGCTGCCTACCTAGTCATTATGTAATGCTCAAGACAAAAAAAAAATCTATATAATCCACACAGAGCATAATTACTTTGCTTCTAGTATTGCATTAGCTAGCTTCTAGTATTGCATGTACCTTGACTGATGCAAGATTCTGATACTTTGTGAAACAAGTCTTCTGATTAATCTCTTAGCAGAATGAATACACTTCAGTATTATGCATTAATATAGTGCTACAAAAAAATCCACCAATGCATTCCCTTGTGCATTATCCTGTCAACCCGTTTAACTATTTCACGTGAGCAGTTTCTCACTTGTAGATCAGCAAAAAAAAGGTTTATTTATACTACCTTTCAACAAGATTCCCCTTTCCTTACATTTCTTGAAGATTGAACAATGTTCTGTTCAGCACAGTTCATGTTAACATGTCTGTTCTAGGTTTAGATGTCTCTCCTCCTCAGCTTCAGAGATGTTTTTTCTTAAATTCCTGAAATAGCCCTTAGTTTTTCCACAATAAGAGGTTTGCCTTTAGCTCCCCGTCAAAGTGATCAGGTTTGATTTTGGAGGGACCTTATGTGGGACACCTCTGCAGCTGAGCAGCATCTCAGGCAGACTGAACACACAGTTCATTAGCACCATTTCACCCAGGCACTGAGTGGGCTATCTGTACAGGCATCTGAGTCCTGCAGACATAATCGTGACAGTAAGAGGACTAAATAGGTTGTTTCAAGCCTTGCTGCCCTGGTCAGTGGGCCCTCAAGGCTAGATTCTTATTGTCACTGCAACTGGTTTGTCACAGCAGGCAGCAGATGGCCAGGTGGAAAGGGATGTTTTTTTCCCCAGTTAGATACATACTGAGAGCATGCTGGTGGTGCTCTCAACATATAAAGAATAAATAAAGGGTCTGCACAACTCTCAGACAAAACAGGAGGAAAGCAGGAGAGTGGGCTCCCTTTTTCCTCTTTGCTCTCTAAAGTAGAAGACTCCTGACAGAAAAGCACAAGAAAAGTTTGCTTCTTTCTAGCCATACCTGGAGAACACAGTCCATATAGATCATTCAGAGACAATGAATGGAAGGCACCTTTTTGGAAAGTGAGCCAGATGCTCCCAGCCCTCACATACACAGAAGTTAGCTACAGCTTCTTCTGCAACAGCAGCAGAAGTTTCTCTGAGAATGAAGAAGAATGGAAGGAGAAGACAGATAAACAGAGAAAACAGCAGAAGTTAAGTAGGAAAAATGTTTTTTTTTTCCTGGATGTCTACTAAAAGGACACCTGTTTCACCTCTGGGAAACCACTAACCAAGAGAGTGAGATTTGGAGGTTCTGAAAAGCACTAAGAATGTCAGGAGATCTCTTATGTTGGGTAGATAAAAGTTACATTTGCCAGTACTAATATTCCTAACTAAATCCAACATGTTTTCTAGTGGGTAGATTTTGTGACACTTGTTCTGCAGCTAGATCCCCTTTCAGAGAAGGATCAGTCTTTACTTCAATAGGATTTACCTCAACTGGAGGCACTATAAAATATTATAAGGAAGTATAAAATTATTCTCTGTATATATATTACAGTGTACAGCATACCATTCTGTGAAGTTCCTTCTCGAAATAACAGGTGTCCATGAATATGTTCATACATTAATATTTGTGGGTGTGTATATATGTGCTTAAATCAGCTACATAGGCAGCTCACAGCATCTTCTATTTTGCAGTTTAGCTTTTTCAGTAGGAGTTGAGGTGTCATAAAAATTCCATGCAAATACAGTTTTATTTTTTTTTCGCATAATGTAGAAACTCCATGCTAAATTTTGCTAATTATTTTTTTCAATCATAGTTTGCTAGGATCTTTTTCATTCTGGAGAGACAAATATTTAGAACTGGGTATGTTTCTAAAGGCGATGTATTCACTAGGAGGTTTTTATGGACAGACCCTAAAACACTGGTGTGTGTCTAGTAAGGTATAAGGTATTTAGGGCAGTAGTGAATATAATTCAGTGCATCACTTCACAGCATTTCCTGACTGCCCTCACCTGTTGAACCCAGGAGTTACTGCTGCCGCAGCTAAAGTAGCAGGACACAGTACACACTGTATCTCAAGAATCCAGTTCACAGTCCAGAATATTAGTTAAGCCAAAAATGAAGGTAACATCCCCAGACCAGGAACTGGCACCAATGGACATCCTTTTCTGCTGCACTAATGCATCAATGGACATCCTTTTCTGCTGGCTGTGCTGTGGAGGGTGATAATATCCAACACAAGAAGTAGGCAGACTGATAAAGCCAAGAGAATCTTCAAATGACACAGCTTAATTATGACACAGACCAAAAAGTGTCTGCCAGAGTATGTGCTTATGTGGAGCTCATCTTCAGTGCAGTAGAGCTAATTATTTTCCTAGTGTCATGATACTAACATTCAGAGAACCTAAAATGACATGGAAACTTTTTTCTTCTTTCATATCGCAGTAAATGCCATGTTTTATTTCTAGTGTCACTCATAGCTCTTCCACCTGTATGGTTGTCCAAATATCTCCCCATCTTTGCTGAATCTCTGCTGTATGGACAAGTGTTTCCCTGCACACAGTTGTGTACTAAGCAGTTCATATTCCTGTGTGTCCTGGGGGCTCTTTGCAAATGGGTGGGGAGCTGTGAGCCAAGTGTGGTGGCAGGGCAGGGCTCTCTCCCTCCCCCAGCCTCCCATGTCACGCCAGCAAGGCAACCCTTGGAAGCCAGCCCATGTTGACTGTGGCTGTGGAACATTTGGGTGGTGTTTGTAGTTAAATGGAGCAGGCTTCTGGGTAAGTGGAAAGGAACAAACCTGATTTTTTTCTTCAGTACAGTGGGCTACTTTTGCAATGCTGTGTACTAACAGGAGAGAACTGGCCCGCACTCATCTTTGCACCATTTTAATGTAATCAGTCTAGAATGATATTCTTGGTATCAAAGTGGTGCTATATGGTGATATCTGAGCTGGGGCCAGTCTCTTGCCGTGCTGCCTTGCTTAACTGCACACGTACTACCATTGACCAGCTACCAAGGGACCCTCTGTAAGGCAGCTAAGGCAAAGGGACCACCTGTACCATTACTGAGTGCTTCCCCTTTACTGATTTACAAAATGACATGGCAGGCCTGTGAGGGAAATGTCTACTTTTTCACTGGCTGGTGAAATGCTACTTTTGAGAGTTAATAAGTAGAGGTGATGATGAAGACATGAAGGAAATAATCCTTTCCATCTGTCCCTAAAAAGTATTCACTTCATATAATCAATTTCTGTTTATTCGGATAAAGATGTTATTTATAACATTTACTTCAAATGAGAAACAATTTGTAGTACCCTGTAGGGAAGATGGGGTCTGATTATACCAGTGTATCACCAAACCCACATGTAATATGTTTTGCCCAGTTTGCATATGCATAGGTGGTCATAAATGGTGCCAAGAAGTGGAGAACTGTCCCATTCATTTTGTTTTTTTAAACCAGCAGCAGTGAAATCCCATTGTAGCTTTTTAAGAGGTTGCTAGAAGAGTATGGCATTTTTAACTTTGAGGTCCCTATAAATCAAATCATGTCTTATGTGGAGGTTTTTTCTAAGTAAATGTAAAAAAGTGTTTTTCTTTTTATGAGTAATCATTATTTCCTCTTTTGTAAAGCATTTTTTTAAACTAGGAAAAGCTTTGTTAAAAAGTCCTTATATGATGATAGTGTGTGAAAAAATGGGAAATATAATTTAGGTTGGGTTTTTTAAAAAATAAATTATATTTCTTTGTTTTATTGCTAATGCAAATGCATTTCAAAATCAAAGTAACTTTTTAGAATCCACAGATCTTTACACTGCTACTGAGATTGTATTTTGATTTCTTTGACATGATCCCTGATTGCTGTAAGAAGAATCAGTTCAGTATTTTTGTTCTTAGATTCCCCCTCCTTTGTCTTGCAGCTACTTGTGGCAGATTCCATTAACAATTGCAGTAGGAAATACGAGCCACATCTCATCAGAGGCAATTATATGGGTGTCTAACAAATCAGGTAAAAATAAACTTTCCTCCCAGTGGAATCTCATAAAGCATACTTGTGTTTTCCTCAAATGTATCTTTGGAATTGATCCTAGATAATTGTTTAGTTGCTCTGCACCCAGTTTTAACTGCTTAAAATGGATTGTGAAAAAAGCAGAGCTGGGAAGGGAGGGAGGAGGATGAAGGATAAGTGACAATCTAGATTTATAATATTGCAGAATTTAGACAGTATAATGTAAAGCTTTTACAAAGAAACGTGAAGTGCTAAGTATTTTATATTTGGCAAAACATATCAAATCACTGATGAATGCAATTCACTTTATTGATGGGTGAAAGTTAAATGTAATATTGTATAATGAAGCAGATATGATGAGTATGGTTTAGAACATATAGAATTCTAGTATTTTTAACTCGATCCATAGTCTCAACCAGGCCTAAGAAATGGTTGCTGTCATTAAAATTGTCCTTATTGATCTATAAAAAGTATTTGTTCTCTCTATTAGAAAACCATATGCTGGAATTCAAAAGTGCATTGTTGTGCTTACTACATTATTTTCTTCCTCCTCAGTTCCTGGATGATCGTAGCAGTATTAGTTACTGTCTGGAGGAGAGTGAGTGCTAGATGCCAGTGGTTTTTTATCACCTAAGAAAATAAGCCCACCAAAGAAATTTCACGAAATATTTATCTATTTCCTTAGCACTTCATGCTACATTGTTTGAGAGTTTTGGACTAGAATTAAAGAGAGTGAGGGAAGACATGTGGGAACTTGAATGGAATTATTATATAGAAGGGAAAAGAAGGATGCATGCATTCCCTTGACATGTGGACTGTAGAGGGAGAACTGACCCTTTCTTGTATAATTAGAAAGATATAGAGATTTCCCTCTAATAGAAAATTAATGGGAGAGAGGAGAGTCAAACCTGTGTGAGATGTTTTTTCTCTTTTCTAAGTTACTAAAATATATTAGTCACATAGAGCTTAGCAGCCAGAAGGACTGGAAATGAATGGTGTATGATCAGTAGAAGTCTGAGTACCCCAACTTTCTAGTGGTACAAGGTATGTGTTGTTACCCAGATCGTTTGCAGCCTATGAGAAAGTAACATGTTTTGTGCTGCTCCCATGATAGAATGTTCTAGCAGTGTGCCTGCAGCCAGAGCGATTTTCATACCTGGGAACATGCTCTTATCAAAGCATATAGGTTCTCTCTTACTTTTCAGAACATGCTATTTTGGCTATACTTTTTAACATTAACACTTCCAGAATACTTCAAGACCTGTTTGCACTGTCAGAGTCTGCCTTAATGACCTGTTCTACTTTTGTCCTTTAGGGCTTGATTGAACTCTCATTGAAGTTAATAGAAAGGTTCCCACTAACTTCAGAGCGAGTTGATCATCCCATCTCATTAGGTTGCACATGCATGCTTCCCTCCCTTCACTCCCTCCTTCAAAGTTCAGCGTGTTACTATTATCTACATACATGCTTCCTCACTGCCTTTTACTTGCAGGGTGCTGTGGAGGAACAAGTCCATAAAACTGCTACCTACTCTTTTAAGATCTACTGCTTCTGTTGGAATGCTTTCAAGAAGTCAACAAATTAATGATGGCCAGTGTGAGCAATTATTTTGGGCTGGCTACTGTATAGAAATTAAAGAGGAACCTTTCCGAATCATCAGTCTCCTGTGTAGCAAATCAATGACACTGTGATCTATTGTCATTATCCTTGTTCTTCCTCATTACTTTCACTCACTTACTCACTTGCTGTGCCTCATTGAAAATGAGACTGTAAACTTATGACTGCAGCAAGAATGTCCTCCTCCTTCTACTTATTGTGGTCCAGCAAGAATGTCCTCTTGCTTCTACTTATTGTGGTCTAGGCTGCTATGTATTGAGGCTGGTACACATGATTCCTGGGAGTTTTTCTGCAGCTGGTATGTTTGTTTCATGGGGATGAGGGAGGGATTCTGAGACTCCAAATGACAGTATCCAGGTTTGATTCTTGTGGACTGGAAGAATCTTGAAGATTTTCTGTTGTACAGAGGACAGTTTCAATATTGTCCCAGTGAGTAGTCTTGGAATAAGTCTGCAAGCTGGAGGTGAAACAAGCTGCTGCAGAGGATATTTGGAAGATTGGAAGAGATCGCGTTGTTCTTCAAGTGCGTGTAATTAAATGCAGATACACAAATCAACGTTGGAGTAAATGCTATTCATGAGGATGTTTTTGGTGTCCTTTTCAGGAAAGAGTAGGTAATTCCTTCTTGTTGACTAAACTGTTGTGCTGAAGGAGCTTCCAGTGTGACAGGAGCTAATGAACAGCTCTCTGTTGTTTGTTATTGTGGTCTGTTGACCCTGGCTGGACACCAGGCACCCGCCAAACTCACTTTATTACTCCCCTCTGAAGCTGGACAGGGGAGAGAGAATATTAAAAAATGTTCATGGATCTTGTATACGGTCTGAGTTAGAGATCCCTCACCAAGTACTGTCTCAGCAAAACAGACTCGAAATGGGAGCAGGATTATGAGAAATAAAACCGGACCTTAAAATGCCTTCCCCTCCCTCTCCACCCCTCCCTGTTTCCTAGCTCTGCCTCCTCTCCCCCAGCGGTGCAGGGATAAGGGAATGGGGCTTATGGCCAGTTCATCACAGGTTGTTTCTCCCACTGTCCCTCCCTCAAAGTCACAGCCTCCTCTCAGACATCCACCTTCTCTGGTGTGGGTCTTTTCAACAGGCTGCAGGTGGATCTCTGCATCCCTGTGGATCTCCATGGGCTGCAGGGCCACAGCTGCATCCCCATGGGCTGCACCACAGGCTGCAGAGGAATCCCAGCTCTGGTGCCTGGAGCGCCTCCCACCCCTCCTTCTCCACTGACCTTGGTGTCTGCAGGGTTGTTCCTCTCACATGTTCTCACCCTGCTCTTCTCTGGCCACAATTACATCTGAGCAATAATTTCTTTTTTCCTTCTTCTTTTTCTTCTTCAATATGTTGTCACAGAGGCATTACTACCAATTCTGGTTGGCCCAGCTTTGGCCAGCAGCATGTCCGTCTTGGACCCAGCTGGTATTGCCTCTGCTGGACATGGGAAAAGCTTCTGGCGGCTTCTCACAGAAGCCATTTCTCTAGCCTCCCCTCTGTGGGAACTCTGCACATCACTTCGGATGTGAGGAGTCCCCCGAGACCACGTCGAGAGCCGAAACCCCGTCAGGGGGCTCAGAGATCTTGGCATGATGCCCAGAACACTTAGTAGCTAGATTTCGATCCTGCAAATGAATTGCCAGTTTAGTATGAAAGCTAGAAGGTGTCACAAGTTTAAAGGGTGTTTTTATAAGGTGTACACAAGGTGAAAATATAAGTTTTAAAAATTTTTGTATAAAAGTAATGGAGACAAGATAGAGAGAACAAAGCGTGTCTCATCCTTCTTCCTTCTTCTTCTTGTTCTCCATCTTCTGCTGTGATGTTAGCACTTGAAGATTAGTTTAGAGTAGAAGTGCACTGTCCAACATGAGTGATAAGTATTAGAAAGTAAAAGTAAATATGATATACGTAATTTGTGGTATAAGAGACGGAGCAGCCTTGGAGGCAGTCGGAGAGCGTCGTGGCTGCCTTGCTGGTTAGACCTCTGTCTGCCAAGAAGAAAATTTTGTAGATAAGACTTAATAAACAACCTGAAGACCAAACAGCAAAGAGTCCAGTCTCATTCTTCAAAGCCTGAGGTCGCTCCCTAGACCACCCAACTCACCTCGGGGGCAGAGAACAAGCAGCCGACCCCGAGACCCCTCTGCTACCAAAACTGGCCATGCAAACCCAACATAGTCATTATTACTGATCAGACACCTAATTTCAGCTGCCAATAGGGAAAAGGGTTTAAATTGATGACTACCACTGTGATATCTTGGCATGTCACTTAAATCTTCCAATAAAATTAACCTTGTCTGTGGGTTATCTGATAGAAATGAAACCACAGCAGTTTTGAAATAGCTGCATATAGAAATACATCAAAACATGTTCCTTTTTTTTTTTTTTGGTGGTGTTTCAAATAACAGTATCTATCAGGAGTTAACCCCATGCCTTGCCCTAGCTCACCAAGAATGGTTATTTGCTGATGTAAGAGGGTTTTCCTTCATGTACATCCAGAAAGACAAAAGCAAGAATTGTTGATTTTTGCATCCTCTCTGCCACTGTGTCTGTGACCTCATCAGGGTGTTGTAGGATACCAGTTGGTATTTTCATGAACAAAAGGGTATGAAGCTGCTCTCCAGCTCTGTGAGACTGACATGAATTTGGATGATTGAGTTGCTGCTCTTTCCTCATCTTGTCTGTCTCTGCTACATGCCAGAGGTAGTGAGCATGCAGATCAGTGATTGTTCAATATGCTGGGCAGGATCTTTTCAGATAACTGCATCTCACCAGAGTTGCTGGCAACAGTGCTAGATCTGTCCGTTCTTCACAGCACTGAAGTGAAGGAACATACTGGAAATTACAGCTGCACAATGTCTTTTTGAGTTGCAGTTCATTGTCCTTTGCAGGAAATCCTGTAGGGAGGACAGTGCCAGGCCTTGGCAACTTGTTTGACAAGGTGTGTTTTTGCTGTTGAGTAAGAAACAACACAGACTTACTAGAAGGCTGGTTTGCACAGCATAGTTGTTTTACTTTGCATTCTCTTTTTTTATACATTGTTCTGATACAGATAGACTAGATTGGTCAATTAATTAATACCTTTCACTTGATTGGTTAATTAACAAAACACTTTTCTTATAAAAAATCTTTGAGAAAAATAGGAAAACAGAGAGTAGGGAAACAACACCTGCAGGTTGTTTATAATAATAAGCTATCATTGTTTATCTTCAACTCCCTAAAGTCTCACAAGCTGATTCTGGGAAAACTTATCTAGTTTTCATGCTGTCACATCCACAGTGCATAATATCCAAGATGTTTCAAATTGAATATAGCTCTTTCCACCTGTTTGTGGAAGGTATGTAGGCATAGTTTTGAAAGCTTTTCATTTTGCAAGTGCTTCTGCCAGTCTCTCTTCTCCTTACCCGGTGAACTATAGCATTTGTGTAACAGTGTTTCTAGTCATCAGTTCATATACCAGTCATCACATGATGGTCCTTTTACTGGGTTCAGTTTGTCTGGTGCGTGAAGTGGAGCTGTCTCATTTGCTCTCAGAGTGCTGCACAAAGGTCGCCACCACCTTTTCCCTGTTCACTCCCCATGGCCATAGATGAGGCTGTTCTGCTTCAAGTAGTCACAAAGGAAACATCTTGTGCTAGACCTTCCTATCCATGCTGAGGTCAGAAACATCATGCTGAGATGGCAGCAGTACTCTTTGTGCTTCAATCTTGCAGGTCTGCTGAATGGTAAATTTTGCTGGCACTATGGAAATCATTGGTGTTACAAACTTCTGCTCTGTCATATTCCAGGGCTTGTTTCTATTTCTCCTAGATAAGTTGCTTCTTTTGTGGTTGCTGTAATGATCTGTGAACATGTATCCATAATGTTTTGGGGTCAGCCCAAAATCAGTAGTGGGTAGAAAGCCAGGAACCAGCTCTGGACCCATTCCATCCCTATGGCTGCTAAGCAGGGCTTGTGGGAATGTGTTGGTGATTTCTGATGAAGGTGTACTAGGTGTGGAAGCACAGGCTTACTTGTGCATGTTTCTGCAAATCTAGAACTGACGTTAACCTCAAGTGAGGAGGTTCAGCTAGCATCCGTTTCCAATTGGTGAGCAGGGCTTTGGAAAAACACATACTTGCTGTTCCCTGGGAATCATTTTTTCTGGTACTCAGTCTCCAGATAGGAAACATCTTCATGCAACTCAGCAAGTGCTGCTGAACTAGCTGACACAGCTTTAGTCCCTGCCCTTTCCATCCTCACCTCCTGTTTATGAACTGATTTGTTATGTACCAAGGAAATACTCCTTAGATGGACCTCCCTACCACAGTAAAGTGACTGCTGTTCAGATTGCTCTTAGTATCTCCTCAGGATTGTCATGAGATGGGGGAAAGAAAGTTCAACAGGGCAATTCCCTTCCAACAGCAAGTCCCAATTTACTTTGCCACCTCCTACTAGATAATCTCTACTTTAAGCCACTCAACAGTCAGATTCTCCTCCAGGAAGTGTTTTGTAGAAGACAGATGCTTCTGAGCTGGGGTTTGCTGGCTGCCTGCTGAGGAGCAGAGCATTAGTTGCAGCTTTAGAAAAATACCCTTTCTTTTCTTTTCTGAAACTCAGCTGCTGAGCTTTACCTGTGTTGCTTCCAGACTCCACTCCTTCTTGTTTCAAAAGTAGGAAGAAGGGAAGCACTGTGAAAAAAGGTCAACATACAGGTCCTGCTTTGAACCTCAGCCTGCTGTAGTTAGGACCAGGGATACAGGCCTTGGAATCTTGCGTAATTTTGACAGAATGAGTCAGAATCATTCCCCTTATTTTAACAGCTGAAGATCCTAGCAGAAGACCGCTGCTTACATTGTGTACCACCTTAGTCATTAGCAGTTCCATCATATAGGAATATTAATGGATGGAAGGGCAATTTGAAGAAAGAGTTTTGTGAGATGCAACATGATCATATTTCCTGATGTGCTCCATTTATTGTGCTAATCTGTATACCAAAATATTTTCTTTCAGCATGGAGCTATGTCAACATGGCACGTGAGATAGATAGAATTTTTTCTTCTGGATTCCTTCTCCCTGTATGAAAAGTTCTTGCAAGCAGATATGCAGGATTTAGTAAAGCCAGTATAAATTATTATGAAAGTCCTCATGGAACACTTTTTTGTCAGAAAAATTTCACTTGCTGTTGTCAAGAAATTGTGCTACACTTGTGCAGTTGTTTTTGCAGCAAAATGGAGTCAATTCCCCCTGTAGGGATTCTACTAGCTTAAACCAATTTCTTAGTAAGCTAGGGGCTGTATAAGGTAAAGAGTTAAAATAATAACTGTGAGTCAAAAGACTTGAAATGGCACTGGAACTGTGTTTAGCCCATACTTTTGGCAGTACTCTCTTGCAGAAGGGTGCCCTTCTCCCACACCTGCCCCACATGCTGGTTTTGATGGAATTGAAGTTGTTGGGAGAGCTCAGAACTTCAACCCACGTGCACCAGCTGGAGGAACTATCTCACACTTTGAGAGCAGACAAACTGGGGAGAAAAATGAGACCCTAACTGATTTTTTTACCCCCCAAAAAATGTCAAATTTTAAATGCTTCCACCTAAGTATTTCCTATATGTATGCAGCAAAACTAGAAGTTTTAGAGCAGTGTTATTTTCTGAGGCATCCAGACAAATCATGACCATGGAAAAATACTTTCTGATGGAAGATGATTAAAAAAATTCCCTTTAATCTCACATATAACAGGATATATCTTTTCAATTGACTTTTGAGTGGTGAACTAAAACCTTCAAAGATGGATTTCATTCCAAATGAAATCTTTGTTGTTGTTTAGAAAGTCATGAATGGTTTAAGGTAGGGCTTAACACTGAGTTACTACATTTCTGCTAACTGTAATACTTTTAACAGAAAACTAATAAATGTGCTTGTGGTACATGGAAACATTACCTAGATATAGAAATGTTTAGTGCCTGTAATTACCAGAAGAAAGAATTTCTTTGATAGGAAAGCATGAGAACTGACAGACACAAATATCAAATTCTAGTAAATTATATAGAACTGTATGAAGCACATGTATAAGGCAGTCTCGTAAAATAGCCACCTCTTTATGTAAGTTGGGAAAGTGTGAAAGATTTCTGTCCTTTATTTCAGGAGAAGGTCAATACATGAGTGGTCTTATTGAAAAATAATAGCAGGAGGTTATGGTTGCATTTAAACTGACTGAAACAGCAATAATGCCATCGTGATTTGGAAAGATACTCTCCTCCTTTATAGTGATACATATTGGGGGTGTTGCACAGCTGTTACATGTGAAATAGCTTATTCTGAACTTGTCATATTTGACTGGGAAGAATCATTCAATACTCTGTTGAAGCATAAGTAATTTTCTCACTGTGGAGGTGAAAATGTAATACAAATGCCCAAAGGAGAAAAGGTGCATGTGTTTTTTACTTGCATAAGATTTTGAAAATTTCTATTTAATGTATTTATTTACCCAGATGTTTTTTTATGTGTGCTGATAGCCGATTTGGTATGCTTTTAGGTAGCATTGTAGAGGTGCAAAGATTAGCTAGTTTCAAGTAGCTGCTTTCAGGACTGGTGGCATTTAAAGGTTAGTTTGCAACCAAACAGCATGCACAGAAAGCTGTACTGCATTAAGGTGGTACAAGGTTACTGAGGAACAGGATTCAAGTCTTCTCTAAATAGGATGGAGCAATGGGCTGGATCAGACTTGGACCCAATGAAAAAAGGATTTAAACAGAGGAGCAAGTCTAAGAGAATTTGCTGGGACTGATTGGTACAGCCCCTTGTGGAATAAAGGACACACAAGTGTTACAGCCTTGTTCCAAATCAGATTGTCTGGCAGAAGCATCTTAGGTGCTTTGACAGTATGAACACCTGGGAAGTCCACAGAGTTGTAGACTCAATTCAGATTTTCTCAGTTCTATTTCTGCAGGATATATTGGATCCTGAAGAATGTGTCTGCTTGGTGCTTTACCACAGATAAAAGAGCAATAACAGTTGAATTGAACAGGCAACAATGGAATTATTCTGGGCTTAATATTTTTAATAAGTGTATTTTTCAGGGATATTAATGGTTTCAGAACTACCTAGGAGAAAAGAGGACTATCTATTTTAATCCTGCAGTTTTTTTATCTGAATCCATGTGCATAATGAAAGTCCATGAATTTAAACATATAATTATGTGTTTTTAAGATTTGGGTCTTGCTGATCTTAGTACTTACTGCACTTTAAAGTAGTAGTTATTCGTGGGCTTGCTATTAGTCAAGGGAGAAGTGCAACTGTAGCCCTAGTTAACTATAATTTCCTCAGAAATTACTTTTATACAAGAAGGACTAAAACAAATCAATTTCTTTAGGAAGCCTATGTACTAGATAGTATGAGTGAATTGTAAAGACCATACTGCTAACTTTTTTCCCATTTGTTACCTTCAGGGAGTTCAAGCATACCAAATAATTCTCTAATGGAATTGCATTTATAACAAATTTTATGTGTTTATTATTTTTTTTAAAATGAATGACAAGACTACTACTTCAACAGTGTAAAAACTAATTTTATTGGTTGAAAAAAGTGTTTCTGAATTTTTAGTGAGTTCTTGTTCATGGTTAGTTTTGTCAAAATCATTTACTAGATTGAAGACTTCTTCCAGGGTGTTGAAGCCTGATGCTTTGTGCTGTGACACAAAAGAAGTGCATGTTGTGAGTTCAGGGCATTTCTGTTGCTGAAATTTTGAAATCCCTATTTCTGCAAATTGTTGTGGAGTGCCTGGCTGCACAAAACCAGTAATAAATTTAGACTTTCAGCCCTAAAGTGATTACTTAAAACATGGGGAAAGATGAAGAACAGCTTAGGTGATATAAGGTTAATTGGTCTAGCTCTAAAGAGGAAGCTCTCAGTGCTTAGTAGGTAGAAGCTGTTCAACTGGAAGTACTTTAATTTAAAATCCAGTGTAAAAACTTAATCAAATACATGCAGAAACACTTAAGAATCATTTTTTTTAATCACAGGTTTACTCTTCTCTCTATAGCACATTCATTGAATTTTTTGAGTTACAATTGTAGAAAACTATTTAAGCATGGCCAGAATAAGGGTACCAGACTTAAAGTGGGTACCTCTCATAAAAATACTTGCCAGGAAAGAAAAAGCACACTTGAAGTTCTGTGTGGGTAAGTGGTCCCCATGGGAATGTCAGTTGGCATCTCTCTACATCAGAGCCGATGAAGGAAATTATTAATCTAACACAGTATTTTGTTAGTCTTTGAATTAATTGTACTGCCTTCACGTATATTTAAAGAAGGAGAAAATGTAACAGATGCATCTTTAGAATGTTTAAATTTAAAACCAAGACCCCTTCCTTTCTTCTTCTTTGTTTCCAGAACACCACAGAATTCCTGCTTTGGAAGAGGCAGGTTGGTTGCTGGGGAACATCAACCAGACTGGCTACTTCAGAGTTAATTATGATATTAGGAATTGGAAGCTGCTAATTAATCAGCTAACAAGGAACCATGAGGTAAGATCCTTTTCTCATCCCTAAAATCTGCTTTCATAGATGAACCTTCACTGTTTCATCACCTTAAATGGTTCAATTTTTGTGCTTGCCCCTCACAGGTTATCTCTGTCAGTAATCGAGCAGGCTTGATTGATGATGCATTCAATCTAGCCAGGTATGTTTTCCTGAAGATCATCTATCCTCATACACATTGCTGCAATAACTCATGCAACCATTAACTCAGCAGTTGAGTGTGTTTCAAAGTTTAGTGTGTTTTAAACACACTTTAGTTTCCCTCCCCTGCTTTTTTTTATGTATAGCTCATAAAAATGGTCTGTAGCACATTCACTACTCTTGATCAATAATTGCCGCAGGGTATTTCCGAGTCTGAAGAGATTTGATCAATTTTGCAGCAAGTTCAATTTAACACTTTGCAGATAAATAATCTCTTTCCTCTTTCTCTAATGACTGAGGGTTTTTCCTTCCATTTCTCCCAGTTGTCCCACCTCTTCTTTCTTTTACCACTGATCCTTGTGCTGTATTTAATTTGAGATGGAAGGCACCTTCAAGCTTCAGTAATTTTTTTGCCCTAACTTGTACTGTTATATCATTTTTCCAGTATCTTTCTTTTTTTATAATCTGCTAGAACAGACTCTTTTTTTTCCTCTGTGGTGCTTTTCAAACATAATGGAAAAGCAGTTCCATTGAGCATTTCTGGAATTTATGCAACATTTTTTGTTTTATTATGATGAGAGTTAATAATTAACACATACAGTGCTGGTTAGGTAGTGCCTTCTTTATAAATGGAGGCAATGGATTAGTCCCCATTTTGAAATCCATTATACTGAGAGTGAAAGTGTAAAATGAGAGGAAAATAGTGGAACATTTGTAGCTTTTTGATTTTGAGGTACCTGGGAACATAGCATTAGCATAGGGTTTTGATTGCATAATTACAGATTCAATTGTGAAATTGCAAATAATGTGATTTTACTTGCACTGTCATGTCAAAGGGAGCAGGAAAAGAATTCCTAATACTAGTGTCTTTACATTTAACTACAAATGGTCACTGGAGGTGTTTGGGCTTCAGTCACAGTGTCACAGCTCAGTGATGTTCTAGCATCATTGCAGTAAAAACACAGTTGTGTGCCCTACCACTCTGTTCCTGCTGCTGACGTAAAGTAGTGATTAGCCCTTACTTAACAATCCAGAGATGTGGTAGGGAAGGAGGTATCATGGGGAGAGGTGTATCCATCCACTTTTGGCATGGCCCTTCATTCTTGCTTCATATCTTCCCATTGGTAACAGTAAAAACTAGAAATAGGTCATTATTTGACCTATTCAGTAGGTCATGATTTGTTTACTCTCTGACTAGAAGACTATTGCAGATTATTCTGAAGTATTTAGACTATTAGAACTACCAGATGTTGAGTAAATCCATAATCTGTTCCAATTTTATTTGATTTTGACGCCTCAGAGAAGTAGTGTGCAGTTACACAGAGCTACTATGTTGCCTTCTTTTTCCATGCACTTAATGCAGTCAGATGTGTCTAGACTTCCCTGAAAGTCTAGATCCTGAAAAAAAGCTGTTTCTTAAGCCAGTTTTTGTAGGTGAGCATTTTTCTTCTGAGTCAGTATGGAGCCAGTGCTCTAGGATGTCTTGTTCATAGAGTATTAAGGTGAGGTCTTGATTAAAGACCCAACCTGAATTGTCTGACCAAGTTTCATCTACCTAAAAATCACTCAAAAGATTAGATGAGTAATGCATTCCCCACTAATTTTCTGAAGTACTTTTATGGGGATACTTGGGAACACTAGAACTGGCACCTTTTTCAGAGGTAACTACACTAGAACCTTGTGAAGGAAATCTTTTACAAGATTTCACATTAAAAAAAATCTTGACTACACTAGAACCTTGTCTAGAAAATCTTTTACAAGATTTCACATTAAAAAAAATCTTGACTTTGTTTTGTTAATGATGGTCTGCAGCAGACTGCTGCTGCATTTGGTCTTCATGCACTGTGGAAAAAAAGTAGTGGAGCTATAAATGTCTAGACACGCGCATACATGGATATCGCTTAAGAGGAAATATTCTTCCAATAGGGATATGCAGCTAGACTCCTGTTTCCAGAGTCCTGTCAATAGTGCTACCTTGAGTGTGTGCCTTACAAGCCAGTTTGGAGGAAGGATCTGTTTGTAAACAGTAGATTTATGGTCTGTAGTCCAAGAGTAGCAATAAGATATGTGGACCTGGCTAAACTTGCCATGTAGGGTATACTTCTTGTTGATCTTTATTACATTGTTAATCTGTCTTGGTTTGAAAAGACAGGTGTCTGTTAAGGAAGGCAGGAGCATCTCTTGAAATGGAAAATGTAAACCCCCTCCCTCCAAAGTATTACAATTTTGAAATTAGGAGGCTCTCAGGCAATGATATAGGGAATAGGAATAACAGTTCTTTACTGGGAAAACTAAAAAAAAACAAATGCAATAATACAAACAAAAAGAAAAAAACCACTGACGGAGTCAGAATATGACCTGACACCCTGTTGGTCAGGGTGTTGGTAGCAGTCCAATTGGATGGTGGCTGCTGTCCTCCTGCAGTGACAGATGTGGTTCTGTTGAAGCAGTGATCCTGTAGAAGGGTGGAGTTTTCCTCTGAAGGTCCGCTGGTGGTGTAGATGGGCCTGGTTTTCCTCTGGGAATCCAGTGGAGAAGATAGCTGCTCCTCTGGGAATCTGGTGGGAAAAGGTTGCCTGTGGTGTTCCAAATCTCAGATTATATATTAGGCAGGAATACTTGGCTTCTCTGCCTGGGTGGAGCATCTCCTAATGGGATGATGTAATTTTATCAGTCATGCAGTGACACTCAGTGGCCCATTAACAGAAGATACTTCCTGGAGAGAGGATTGGTTTGTGGAAGAGACAAAGAAAACTGCCCAGTTAACAGAAGATAACTGCCCCACCTCTAACAAATGGCATGTAGAATACACACCTCCAGCTACATCTTTCAACCTAAGACAATCTATCCTCTTCCTATTAAAAAAAAAACCAAATAATTATAGTGAAGCTGAAGTTATTATGATTGGCTGGCTGACAGTATGGTAAGTTTTTAGGAAGAGCTTGGTATTTTTTATTTTCATTCCCCTTTCCCCAGACAAAAAAAGGACCAGGATTTGGCCTAATACAGGCTATGTTCCTCCATGATGGATAGGATGAGGAAGGCATTAAGAGACTCTTTACAGGATGTTGAGGGCTGGCCTTGATGTCAAAGCATCAGAACTTCTTAGAATAAGAAAGTAGTTGGAAAAGCTCTTACTAGGACAGGCAGCAGGAATTGAACCCTGATGCTGCAGCATGGTGCAGCTTCTCATGCCACATCTGGGATTTTGATGTGACACAACAGTGTTCCTAAAACAAGCTCTGAGGGCTATCAGAATAATACAGACTCTTTCAATTTTCTGAAAAAGTCACTGTTCAAAAGGCCACCATCAGCCTAAAAGCAGCTTAGCTTTCCCTCCCCTGGCTGCAAGATGCAGTGCAGAAAGTTGTCTCACTTTATTTTGGAGCAGTACCATAGTTGGATGTGCTGTGCTGGTTCAGTGTTGTGTCCGACGCACAGTGAGCATTTCTCCCTGCCTGTATGACATTACGTGATGGGGACATTAAACACGTACACTTGTCTCTGACTGTGACGTGAGAAAAGGTCAGTAACCTTATTGACCAGACACAGAAGTAGTACTTGGTAGTTCAGGTCTGATTTCTGAGAAGACTGGCTGTTTTTAACAGTAGTTCAGTCCTCAGGTTTGGTCCCTAGTTGCACTGATGTGGTGTCTTGTAGTCTACAACTATAAACATGTATGTTTTGAGAGAGGGAAGAGAACTGTGGAATACATACTTTCGTTCTAATCCCTAGCTATTATTTTTAATGCTAAAATAATGCAAAAATTAAAACATTATTTCTTAAATTCATGCTGGTCCTTTCAAAAATTACTTCTAATGTAAACAGTTTTTTTTTACTGTACTGTGGAGACTGTATTTCTTCAAAATACCCTGTCCTTCTTAGAAACTTTTGAAGTACTTCCTGCTGTGCTCTTGAACTTGATACAGATAATACCAAAAGGTTTTGACTCAATTTTTCCACTATTATAATATTGTCTGTCCTAATATGATTTTTTCTATGTTGTTATACTGCTAATTGATTTGTTTGTGGAATGAGTGCAGCTCTTCTCTTTAGTATAATTTATAATATTTAGAACTAGAGAAAAATAAAAGAAAGTACTCCTATAAATTTTTTGGAATGGCACGTTTTATTTTTTTAAAGGTATGTTTGATTTCATTCCTCTGAAATGTTTATTATCCTTCTACTGACCAGCATAGTGATTTCTTGAAAATCAACAATATAAATGAATTCATACTGCCAAGGAATATATTAGACTCTATAGCATTTAATTGCATTTTTTGGGTCTATTTTATATGGAAATGCATTCCTTCATCTTCCTTCTTGCTATATTTTGGTTTATATAACATTCATCAAGGAGAGTTGAGTGGAAAAGTAACAACAAAGAAAGTTACAACTTGTTTGTTTTTCAGGTTTTTAAGCATAATTCTTGGCTGTAGTGCATGCACATACCTTTAAGATACCCTTAGCCTTGGAGAACATAGCATACGGCACTTCATGTCCCATGTTCTTCAGCAAGAATAGCACCTTGACACTCCCTCTTCCCTTCTACTTGAAGATTCTTTATCTTTTTGTTTGCATGAGGTTTCAGTAGAATTTAAAATATGTTGATTCTAGTAAATGATACTAGTAAATGTTGACTGAGAAAGCCCAGAAGCCACGAGAAGAAAAACAGAACTGTGGTTCTCATCTAAGCATAAACAAGGCAGAGGGCAGGTCAGGTAGCTCCAATAAGAAGCATCACAATAATTAACAAGGGTGGCTCTGTTTCATAAGAGTGTGAGTAACATTGTCAGCTTCTCATATCTTTCTCTTTCCTTAGGATAAGGAGTCAGTTAGTGAGTATGTGAGGTAGGATGCCTCCCAATTTACTTTAGGCATCCCAAAGATACACTTCTAAATATGACATTCTCACCTTGTAGTGCACTGACAGTTAATGGACAGAAACATACACCTGACCTCTCAAAACCACTTAACCACATAAGATAAATTACTCACTTAATGTTAGGAGTGTTGTGCCACCACAGGTTCTTCCTTGATGGGCTCTAAATCTTCATAAAAAATTTCCCTCCTTGAACTGGTTGACTTGATCTAGTAGTATGTGAAAGAAATAGGTCTGGTTTATGTTTAATGTTAATCAGTGTTGAATCAGATGTGACTGTGAATATCTCTTTTACTGTCATCTAAAATCGCTATTGTTGTTTCCAGTTCTGTAAGCACTGAATGAGAAAGCATGAAGTGGTGGTTGTTGATAAATGTTCTTAGGCTCCAAGGATGGACAACTGTGTTGGAGTGCTGTCCATTTCCATGCACAGATTAGGGGCAGGTTGAACTATAGTCTCTTCAAATGAGAGATTCAAATAATAAGAAGCTCCTGTAGGCTTCACAAATATGGAGAGCTGTAGCAGAAATGAGCAACAAGAAAAAAATGGACCTTCAAGATTTTCTGTGAATTAAATGACTTCCATGCTGGAGATGGCCTTCAGAATTTCCTGCATCAGACCAAAACCAGGATCCTGGTGCAAATAGATAAATGATGAATTATGATGATTGTTTTCCTGCTGTTAAACAATTCTTTGTGGCTTGTTTCTTTCCAAGCTGTGAGTTCTGCTGACTCTATAAAACCCAAGTCTGAGGGCAAGAGAAAGGGCAGTACCAACCTAGCTTTCAAAATATAAATCCAAGTTATCTCCCTTGACATAAATTTATCTTTAACAGCTGGTGCATTTGTCTCCAAGATTGATTCCAGAAGTAAAATACTGAAGTAAGCTAATGGTGACTCCAGATCACTTTCTCACCAGCTTTTAGAGAGAAATTAATTTAAAAAGTAAGTCTTTCTTAATCAAGTATAGCCTTTTGGATCTGGAAGATCATGTCTTTAGAACCCCTTATTTTATTGTTTCTTAAAAAATTGATTTCTGGCTGTGGAGTCTTGACACTGAGGAAAAAAATTTATCCATTCAGCTACCTGAGGAGGCACCAACCCACATAATGATTAGCTGTTCTTATTTCTGGAAACTGACAGTTAACTCATAACTAGGACTGTAGTTCATATACTTCCATAATAAATCCAGAATTATTCTTGAAATGTCTGGTGGAAATACATGTATTGCAAAACCAAATTATGGAATTGAAATGATCTTCATTGCTGTTTCCCTTCAGAGAGATTAAGATTTCATTTCTTGTAGCATTTGAAGTCTTCCAACATATGTGGGCTAATTGGTTCCATGTTACACTTGTTTGTGCTACTTCAAGTTCTGTTCAGTGTAATGTTGGGAGAAGTCGAGGCATTTGACAGTCCATGTGAAATTCTGGGTCTGGATAATAAGTAGGTGACAAAGACAGACATTCTCAGTGCAATTAATGTACATCAAAATGCCTCAAAATTTCAACAGCCACATTCAGAGTTGTTGACTTTGTTTTGTTGGGCTATTCAGAAACAGTCATATAGGATCCATTTAAATTAGTCAACTGCAGTTCTACTCTAGCCTTCGTCTTTACTCCTGATTGCATTTTCTAATAGTTCAACTCTGAGGAAAACAAAATGTGTTATGCAGCTCCCTTAATTAGTGCCTCTGAGTACCAGCTAAGGGAGTTATAGATCAATACTTTGTATCACGCTTGATTAATAGTGGTATAGATTTACTGTTTTAATAAATGAGGCCTCATCTGAATTATTTCAGCAGATGCCATAGTAACTCTCATTCACTGTCAGGCAAATTTTGGTGATGGTTCACTAGCAATTGATTTACATATGGTTTCCAGCAGGAGTTGTTTGGTTTCTTTTGACATAAATACTCTCTCAATGGGCCAAAGTAGATGTGCCTTTTTTAGAGAAAAGAGAAAGTTTCAATTATTTTAAGGTAGCCATCATTCATTCCATATGCTGCATGTCAGTCCCTATGTTCTGTGACATATCACAGCATTGATATCTGTTTTATGTGGACATACATATTTCAGCTAACATTTGCATGTGTTTGTAACAAGCGGAACCAAAGCAATTCCTGCAACTAAGCACACTAAAAGCCAATTCTGCTTTTGTAGTATGTGTGTAATTTGTGCATCTGATCCTGTTACATAGCTGAAGGCAGTAAAGCAAATTGTACAGCACATTCCAGGAAAGTGTTGGTGCTGTTGGTGTGAGAGTGTCTTGAAAGATACAAATACCTGCTGAGAGTCAGGGAAGAAGTTGAAGGCTCTTCAGCATGCACTGAAAACCAATCCTGTAGATCTGACTGCAAAGTGTTTAGTGCAGAGGGAAGGTCTTGGTCTTGTCATATCCCAGCAAAATTTACCTAAATTATTTCTGGTACTTCTGATTAATTGTAGCAGTAATTGTTTTATCCTGTAAACTACATTAACTCTATTCTTAGCCAAACCCAGAATAAACTGTCAGGAAGGCTTGACTCTGGTTTCAAGGGAGTAACATAGTTATTTTTAGCTAATGGTGTTAACTCCTTCTCTTCTTACCACAAGTCTCAGAGTTCAAGCTAGTCTCTGGAATCAGCTTGGTATGGATGTCTCCTTGTCGCAGTGCAGCTGCCAGGGGCTGCTGAGTAGTGAGAGGAGAAAGGAACAGTCTCTGAAATTTGTTTTGTGAGTGTTATTGAACCAGAATTATGCTGAATTATGCTGAATTAAGCTTCAAAAAACACTGGAGTCTGAGGTTAAAGAAGAAGAGGAATTAATGAGTGGAGCTTCCTGAAGGCTTCTTTGCAACTTCAAGTACTGGAAACAGAGCTAAGAGCTGCAAATATGGCTTAGCATGAGGAATATGTGTTGGTGGGGTAGGGGGAAGTTTTTGTACAGCCTCAACACCTTTGGCATTCTTTGGGAACCCAATCTTCTCATAGCAAGCATACATCCATTCCCTGGGACTTCATATCATTTACACAGCCCTTTTTCTTCCCCACAGCCGTCTGATTAGCCCTAGTCTCTACCTGCCTCAACGGTCCTCTCAAAACAAGCAGCTTTTTTGACCCGTTACCCCAGAACCCAATTACTTTCCTTTCTGTGGGTCTGACAGACCCACAGTGGAAATTTCTCCCCAATGTGGAGAGCAAAAGATCCTTCTGCTACATTGGTTAAGGTAGCAAAATCAAGGCACTCAGAGAAGCTGGATGTGCTGATCTAAGCACCTTGACTTTCCTAGCATCAGCAAAGGGTATATGAATGAAGGCATAAGCCAACTTTTCTAGTTATAAAAGACAAGACTGATGCCTCACTAGCATAAAGAAAGAAGTCTGCTGTCACAGGCTAGTCATGGTTTGCCTCCTGTTTTGATCTGACTGCGCCATTGCCTCTCAGAAATTATCCTACTTTTTGAGCTTATCTGATAGCTGTTGACCAGGATTGTTGTCTAGAGGAGGTCTGGTCTTTGTCCATGTATGCTCTGTCTGCTGCAATGTTGTAACAGATTAGCTTCTTCCTATCTGGCTAGAAGTGTGTTTTGCTCTACCCAGAAATCAAGCAATAAATGACAGGAAGGGCTGTGTTATGACTGAGGCACAGGGACTGAAGAAACCTGGGATGCTGTTTCTGCTGTAGTCTTCCTAGGTGATCTTCGTAAAATAACTTAAATTGTTTGTGTCTTCTTCTTCTCTGCAAAGTGGAGATAAGAGAATAGGTGAGGATTTAAGAGAATTTCAGAGAATCTTTTATTATAAATATGTTTATTGGGAATTGCTTTTAGAAAAGGAATATCCAATTGTGCAGATATTGTGGCAAACAAAATATGGATTTTATGTGTGTGTTCTCAAGATCAGAATTCTGTGCTGTCCATATGAAGTTTCTAGCTTTTAAACGCATATTTCACTTGGGTGACTGATACGCAAATTGTAAACATTAGACCAGGCAAACAGGGAGTGATGAAAAAGTATTCTGCATAGTAATAAACTAATTCAATTTTGATTCTGCTCAAACATGCTCTCATAGATATCATCACCTGTTGACAACTTAATGAATAGAAGAGCTGTTTCTTTCTACCCTTCCCAGCAAAAATCACCAAGAAAGAAAATAAATAACACTTATAATAATTGAGTCATCTGAAATTGATGTCTATTAGCTCCTGAAATACATTCAAATTTCTTTACTTAATGCAACCCTGTGAATTACATACTTCTCAAAAATCATGGTTTCATGATGATGAAAAACATTACATACCTTAGTGCATAGCCTTAATTTTTAGCAGCTACATTATTCCTTTTCTTCTTGTATTACTCCTTTTAAATTCATTTTTCTTTCATATGGGGAAGAAGAGGAAAGGAGAGATTGTGAACTACAGTTTGAAGGAGTTTTTTTTTACAAGCATAGAAGGGTTTAAATTTGAGGTTTTCTTCTGTTGTCAGCAAAGGTAATTCAAATTAATATTAGTCTTTGCTTATGTGGCAACTCTAAAACTGTGTAAGATAATTTAAGCCACATAATACTCCGATAATTGCATTGAATTTGAACTATTTTTGTAGGATGCTTCAAATGCACTTGTGTGGAGTTGAATGTCACTTGAAGAGTCCTTAAATATTTTGCATGTGAGAAAACATAATAAGAAGCAGGCTTCACTTCAAACTGTCTTACTCTCTGAATCTTTTAATGTTGGAGACATTGAATGCTAATTAAATGTAGTTCTTAAAATGATCTTGTAAGCCAAAACTTGCTGTTGTATTCATCAAAGAGCAGATATGCATTCCTCTCCTGTTTATGTGGAGGTCCATAGCTGGTACAGATCATAATGTCTCCATCAAGTCTCTCTGACATCTTAGAAAAATAAACTCCTTACATGGTCCTTATATAAAGTCAGCTCAATCCTGGGAGGGAAGGATGAGGCAGATTCTTTGATACTGGAGATCACAGGACCTTTTTTACAGATTGTCCATTTCTATGATAAAACATTCTTTCTGCAGCTTCTGTAGTTGAACATGGTGCCAGTGATCCTAAGTTTTTTAAGTCATTGACTTCTAGCCCTGCTGGAGTTGAAGGGGAACTACAAGAGTTCCCCTGTGACTACAAGAGTTAATTTCCGAGCTCTATGAGTCGCCTTGCCCAAAGCTTTTTTGACATGTCAAGGTTCAACATACATGTTCTTACTCAGCTATCAAGGAATTGCTGTTAAAGTACTGTGGAAAAGAATATCCTGAATACATTGGTAGAGACACCAGTCCTTGATAGGTCCTGAAAAAAATGAAAAAGGCAGATACAGTTATATGTGGATGTTCATTGGTGCCGAGTTTCTCTGAGTTATTCTATTCCACACGCTTGACTGTTAAGATAAAAGAATGAATCAACTGTTAAGAATCCTAACTTACTTTAAACTCTCTCTAGGAGTTAATGAGTATAGTCTAATTATTCGTATATTGCACATGAACAGAAACAGAACTGATGTTAATCTGAGTTGCACATCTGTGTTCTGAAGAGCTGCATTTTACCCCTTCAAAATTACCCAGACAAAAAGCTAGTCATGTTTTACACATTTTTAAGAAACAGACAAGTCAGGGTGAGTTTTAAACCACCAGCAAGTAAATCACCTCATTTCCATTGTTTCTGTAATGCAGACCAGTTTGCTGCCAGCTTGGATTTTCTAATTTTGATTTAAACACATAACTTATAATGTCTTTGTTGGGTGGTGGGACTAAAGGATTTATGGTGCCCTTGTATGTGGGACTCTCATCACTGTACGGCAACCCTGTCGTTTTTGTGACGAAGTCTTTTTGACTGCTGCTGGATTTATGATAGAAATAATTCAGAACAGAGTAATAATTTTCCCTTGGCAATTACACTACCATTTGGTACTTTGTCCCTAAGGGGAAAATGAATGTGCTGGGATCTGTCCATAAGTTCAGTGGCTCAGTGTAAAGAACAAATCAAGGTCAGAATGCAGTTGAATACACACTGATGTTTCATAATATAATCTAGATCTTCTGCTTTTATCTGACTCATTAATACCTCATGTAATTTAAAGATTATTTTTGATTGCCGTGAAATTTTTTTGGGGAATTATTTATGAGGGCTATTCCATTACCATGTTCAGTACTTTCTTTTTCTCTTCATTGCTGCTGTTCTCTTTAGCAATGGCCCCTGTAGCAACTTCTTCAGTGCAAGCAGGATAGTACCTTGCTAAGCATTGGTGCTTATGATATTATATGATATGATATCATAAACCACATAATACTTATCTATAACTTCTGGAAAATCTTTTTCCACCTCTGTCCTTCCATAAAAATGATAGATCACATTTTTCAATACATTTTGTCACCAGTCTCCTTCGGCATGAAAAACCTGCTGAACCAGGATGTTTATATAGAGGTAATCTGTCTAATAACTAAACCAGATCTTTTTGCCAGTCCACGTTCCTGTTCTCCTCTTCGGTTTGGCAGGCAACTGTGAAATCAGGAACATAGATAGCAAGACAAAAGTCATGTGATGCCGTGTTTCTAACACATGTTCTCATGTGTTGTGGTGGATACAAAATTATTGACATGGTGGTAAACTGATGGGTTAGGACAGTAAAAATTGATAAAGCAATGAAGCATATCAAAATGTGATCTTTTTGGTTAAATTTTGCCTTTTGTAGTCATGTGTTTCAAATGACTCAGGATGAGGAAAGTTGGCTTAGAGAGGGCTTGTAGAAGCTGTTTTAAGTCTAGGCTGCTTTCTGTATGACCCATGATGTCAGATCAAAACTCTCTAATCTGAAATACTGTAAAGAGGGATGTCTGCTTTTCATAGTTTATACTGAAGATATGTAAACCACAGATCATTTTATATATAACATGAAATAGATCTGTTGGTACTCTTCTATGAATATTTACAGGGCAAAAAAGCAGAGCTATGATATTCTTATCTCCTCATGGCAGAGCAGTACTGAAATAGTAGTGTTCCTAGGATATCCATTGCTAGAAGTCTATATAAAAAGAAAAAAATTATTCTGGCAGGAATGGTACTGGTATGAATCTGCTTTGGGTAGGGAGACACTAGATGAGTTCTTAAGGCTCTTTTAATTCCAGGTACTATAGATGCAATATTGTAAACTTTTTAAAGCTTGCCCTTGAGAAGCGTTTTACCTGAACATCAGTATGCTTTCAGCCACTGTTTATGTATCAACACTGTTTGCCTTAACTAATTTATCTGTTAAAATACTTGCCAAAATTATCCCAGGTTCCTCTGTGTAATTTTTTTAAGGAGGAGATACATGCTTACTAAGATTCCCAGCTGGCTACTGTAGGTATACCTAGAAAAAACTGTGCCTGTTTCAGACTAGACGTAAGATCGGACATCACAGCATTTTTGTGGCATTTATGCTTGTCACCTGGTTTCAGTATAACTCATAATCAGTTCTTCCCCTAATGACAGACAATATTTCAATTTTCCTCCAAGATGGCTAGGCTAGAAAAGAACCTTCTCTCTTAGCCCTGTCTCTTATGCATTTGGACTTTGACAGGCAATATCTGATAGTAATTTTGCTGGACTTAAAGATAGGCAATATGATTGATGGCTAAAAAGACACAAGAAAAATAAGGATTTCTATCATTGACCTTCCAGCGACTTTCTTGAAAGAGAGTAATAAGTCAAGCTGCATGTGTACAGTATGTATTAAACTTACTTACCCTCTGTAGTACCTTTGAGTGAATATTTCTAGGCAATTATGTGACAGGGAAATTACTTTACAGTTTTGCTTTTGATGGAAAGGTTGCTATTTTTAGTTTTCTTATTATTGCTAAAATGATTGTGAAACATTTCTGTTTAACATTTCCACAGATCGGTGTTTTTTTGAACAGATTTCGCAGAGAGACGCAGAACAGGCTCATTCTCTGTTCTGCCTTCTTTCCTCATTTTGGGTATTGTCCTACTCCATAAATGCTTTTGCTGATCAGATCCTGTATAACCATCTTTGAACCTAATTGTTCAAGGCTAGTGAAGGAAAATCCTAGAATCATGCCAGCATCCTTTGTCTGGTTTGCCACTGTTCAAGTGAGCCCAGTGCAACTTGCTGAATTCAGTATTCCCTGGGAAAGAGGAGTCTTGAAGTCTCTCTTAGGACTGGACAAGCTTTTAGTGTAAACTAAGAGAGTGTGCCTGTACTAAAATACAGAAATTAAGAAACCAGTTGTTATGCTTTGTGAAGATACAGAATATTAGAGCATAGCTCTAATATTCTGTGACCACACAGTCACACTGCTTTATCGAGGTTCTGTCTTCTGCTTACCTGGTTGTCCTGGTTGTCATGGTAGTCATGTTACCTCCTCGGATGCTTCACACAGGTCCTAGACCTGTGATCTGAATTTTTCTACTTCTTATACATGGTTTTTCTCTTTTATAGTTTAGGGTGAGAGTTTCTCCTTATATCCTATTTTCTCAACTATGAATGTAAAAATTAGCAGCCTTAGTGTTTTGGCCTTACCCTTACTAAAATCTTTCCTTTTTGGTGTATATAGTTAATAATTTGTAACATACACATTATATACCAGTTTTTATGAAAAAGGTGAAACAATAAATGTACTTACTACCTCTTGACAGAAGCTATTTAATGCCAAACAGTCTAGGATTGCAGTGTATTTGGAGTAAAAAGTTCATAAACGTGGCTTAGTGACTAGGGTAGAAGAATAGGGCTGTCATGGTTTTCCATTGGCATCCATGAAATAAAATAGTGTAAAATATAAAGAACATTCTGCCAAGGTAATGTTCCTGAAGCACTTACATTTTCTTCAGGAATGTTGCTGTCTTAACGGCCACTGTAAGAGGATTTGAGATATGTCTCTGCTAAAGTTCTCTCAAAGGTTCATCTTAGCATCTGGACTGGCCAGCATGTGGTGACTGAAGAGTTTAACATGAGTTGTAGCAGCCATAACCACTTTTCCTCTAAACCATTATCTGAAGTGATGAATTTGTTGTCATTTATTTAATAATGACAAGAATCTCCCTTCATCCCCAAGAATCCTTCATCTCCCTTCATCCCCAAGAATCTCCTTTCATCCCCATCCCTTCTCTTAGGATCGACTGGTTGATGTGTGGTTGAGGGGGTGATTCTGATGACACTGGTCATAAGCTCTTCTAGGGTCATACCCAGAAAGGAAAGGAGGGTCAGGAAAGGAGGGTCAGGAAAAAATCTAACTTTGCCACAATCTGTTTGTGTAAGGTGCACAATACTCTTAGGGAAACAATAGGAAAAGTGAGAGTCAGGGGGTGAGACAGGCATAATTGAATAGTCTGATAAATTTGGAAGTTAGAAGAAGTGAGTGATGAGAGTAACAGCTGTTATGAAGGGGATGAGTGACTATCATCATCCAAGAATCATGATTTTGAAACTCATCAGGAAGCTCTGAGCTCAGGAATAAGAGATCAGTCTCTGAGTTCACTCATGTGTCTTTATGGAGAAGTTAAGCTTAAAAAGAAATAATCTGTTTGTTTCGTGGTGTTGATTTCCTTTCTGCACTAAGTAAATTTAATTTCAAAACATGAACTTAAATGTCTATTAGTGCAGCTATAATAAACATTAATCTGTTTATTCCTTAAGCAGCATGTTTCTAGAGCTATTCTTCTTGTTCCTGACTCCACACTTCTTTAATGTAAATCACATCCTCAGTAAAAATAATCAAAATTTCTGTTAGAAACTAATGATGTATATACAATTTTAAGCTAGTGTACCTCTTTGCTAACATTATCTCCAAGATTTTTAAATGCAGTCAGTCCAACACGCTTATGACTCCATTAATTACATTTAGAAATCTTTACAAAGTATTAAGACATAGAACTCCTCTTCATGATACTCTGCTGATTCAGAAACAAGACCTATAAAATGGAGTAGCCTTCTGTCTTCAGATGCATTGGACTTTGTCCACTGGCTACTCTAAATGCTTTACCATTTTCATTTCATATCTACTCAGTTCCTCAGTTGGCACAGTGGGTGCCTCAAGTGATCTTGTTTTTCATGCTTGAGTATGTGCTGGAAGCAGAGTTGAAAGCAGAGCTGATAAAATGTGGACAAAAATGACACGAAGCAGACTGGAGGGTGGGATAGATACTTTTGAAATCTGTTACATGAACTCACTCACTTTTTTCCTGAGAACATGAAGGGAACAGAGTGTAATTCTTCCGAGAGTGTAAAAAATGAAGGTCTGCAAGATGCGGTGCACATTGCAAGGAAGCAAACTATTTCAAGCAGTGAGGCAGTTTTTACATGTTTTTACGGCAGAGATAAAAATTTATATTAACATGGATGCAATGGTTAATTTCTGTACTAATGTGTGTAATTTTATTGGTTTGCTATATGCTTGCATTTCTTCCACATTGATGGAAATTAAAGGAACATGTGCAATGAAGGAGAAAAACTAGTCTATGAAGCTATATCAAACTGTAGCCTAATAAATTGAACTTTGCGGAATCTACCTTGCAGATTTTAACTATTTAATGAAAAGGGAATCAGTATCTCCTCTCTAGGCAGATGGTTAACTCCTTTTGGATTTAAACACCTGCATTAGGAGAATAATAGACAACATGTTTCTGGAAGGTACACACCCACAGGACTGCACTTTGTTTCTGCAGTCTGGATAGTTAAGAAAAAAGTGCTGTTCTGAAAAAGAAAGTGAGAGCAAAAGCTAAAGCTAGGCATTTTCTGTATTTGCTTTTTAAAGTAACTTTCAAATGCTTGTGTCTGTATTGCATTTTACATGTAATGCTATTATTTCAGAACCCTTCCTGTACTCTCCCCCACCCCGTGTACTCTTTCCCATGCAGGGGGAAGTCTTTTATGATTGCAAAAATGGGACAAAATTTTAGCTGGTTTATTTATAAACACCTTAAAAAAAAAATCTGTAATTTGTACGCAAAGTGCTGGAATATCCTGAACCAAAGTGATGTCACTGGATAAGTCCTTCCAAAGTGACTTAAGGTGGATAGAAGACAAGGAAGTTCTAAAGGAGAGACAAAAGAATGAGGAGAATAACTGTACCACTAAAGCTTTTTCTTCAGCACTGGTTATTTTCAATTGCTGCTGTTCAGTAGCAATGTTTTCTCAAGCAAAATGCCTTTGGTTGTTGATTTTATGCAGACAGCTTTCTATCTTACAAATCAACAATGTAGCGCCTTCCTTTTGTTTTGGATATTTTTTGATTTTTTTTCCTTAAAGGCAATTACTTCTTCATTATGTCTTTCATAGCCACAGGAATCCGTTCAAAGTAGGGATAGCTTGTCTGGTTTTCTTTCATGTGTGTTCATACCTTACTTCATCAAGTCAGTATGCTTCTCTGTGTTGGGAGAGACTGCAAGTTGCTGATTTTTTATAAGGTTGATTTTTATGTCATTAAAATGTGATGAGTTTATTATGTTTTTCTGCATTTTAATTTCATTTGGGAAAAAAAGAAGTTGTTTATGCCCCATCTTCTGAAAACCAATTTAATACTAACTTATTTTATTGTGCAGAGCTGGTTATTTGCCTCAGAATATTCCTTTGGAGATTATGAGGTACCTTTCAGAGGAAAAGGATTTTCTGCCTTGGCATGCTGCCAGCCGAGCTCTTTATCCTCTAGATAAATTGCTGGACCGTACAGAAAACTACAATATCTTCAATGTAAGAGATACAGTCTTCCTTCCTTTCTTTCTCCAGTTCTTCCTTTTTTTCTTCCACTTCCTCTCTCCATCTGTCTGTCCTTCCTGCCTTTCTTCCTTTTGCCTCTTACTCTCTCATATTATTGCCAAGATTTGAACTATTCCCCAGGCAGATACTGTTAATGACCTAGGGATATTAACTTTCTTCCTAATTACTCTTTATTTAAACATAGCAATTATCAAGCTTTGGTTCATTTGCAATTGAACAATGATAACTGTTGTTTGAGGCATATATGACTAGAAGGAGGAAAGGTAATTATCCCTCGTGTAAAATGTTATGACAAATAAAGTATTTCACTTTAAAGAGTCAAAGTATTCTATTCCTAGATTTTCTCTTTTGAGGAACCCCATGGTGATATTTAGGTGGATGCCCAAGATCAGCAAGAACAGCAAATATAGGCACAACTGAGCAGAATACATGCAACTGAAGCAAAGATTTGTAGTCATTATTTCATCCCAAAATCCGTGGTGAATTCAGTGCAGTTACCTTAATTAACAAGAATTAGATCACCGTTGAGTCAAAAGCCCATTCATAATTGTGTCCAAAGGGACAGCAGTAACAGCTCACAGTAGATAATTAAGATAGACATGGCAAATATTTTAACATTTAGCTGTAGCTACACTGAAGCATGGTTTATGAAGTACACAGATTTGACTGCAGCCAGTGACAACTATGAACTCTTGGGGTTTTTATTCACTATGAATTTTATGTAGTCTACATATTCTCAACAGACAGCGTACGGTCGTTTTATGTAATGTTGCAAAGCCTTCAAATGAAGGAGCTTTTTAAAGCCTGACATGCCTTTTTGCTTCTTAAATGTATATTTGTTTGTGTGTATGTGACCACAGACACCATGCTCAGACAGAAGAAAGTTAGAAGTGACTGTGTGTATATATGTAGATGTTAATACAAATGTAGATATATAGATATATAGATAAACACACACACACACACACACACACACACACGCCCCATACATATACACAGAGTTACCTGATGACATGGAAGATTATTTTTGTAAAACATATACTAAGGCCTACATATAAACCAGAGCCTTAATGTAAAATGCTGTTGAAATAATTTGCATACTTAGTCTGCTGTTAACTGTAAAGAAAAATTCTTAGGAGTCTGCCATTGCTATTTCACTTTTAAACATGGTTGTATAAAGAAAACACAATTTTAATAAATAAAACCAGTAAAATTCACAGCTGGGTTATGTTTTATCACTACTGATGGGAGTTTTGAAAGCTGAGGCAATAGCAGAGAAAATAAAAAGTCTTTTTAGTCACAGAATAACATATCTGCTAGAGAAAGCTGCAGTATGAATCTTCTTTTGCGTTGACATATATATATACATGCCTATGCATCTGTAATAATAAAATAGATGCTCTTCTATGCAGTTCTGTATATCTTAGTTCTCTTTTTGGAATTGGTGAACTCCACTGGAAAAAGATTACTCTGAGTACACAGACAGTGGTTTTCTTCAAAACTGGTCAGAATATGTAAAAATGTCCTCTGTGTAAAAAGTAGAAGTTGCTAAAATATATCTTGTGCTTGTTTCGTTCCTTAAGCACACCAGGAGCCTAAACTTAAAGCGTAGCGTCATTAAGAGTACAGAACTTATTTGCAGCGACATTGTTACATATTCTGAAGTCAATTGACTGTGCCCACATAGTGTTTTGACCACGGCTATGGATATTAAAAGAGTGTTCTTTTAAAAGTGAACATGCAAGGTGTAGTCAAGATTGGCCACAAAGTAGAAATTAAGCTATTGTCACTCTTGTAATTTTTCAGCTATGCATTGTGAGTTCAAAGTAGCATGTAATAAACTTTTGAAATTCATGGATTTTATAACAATAAATTGTCTTATACTAGGCACCTAATCAAGTAGCTTGTCTAGAGACTACTTCTTACTATAGCAGTGAAGGAACATTATAAGTGGACAAGTAGCTTTGCTAAGTCTTTGGAGCTGGACATTATTTGAGGGTACAAAGAGAGACCAAACCTCGCTAGTCAGCAGTATTTCAGTTTCAAGCAAAATAAATTATTTTTAACATTAAATATACTTTTCTTTTTCTCCTTAGGAGTATATTTTAAGACAAGTGGCATCAATGTATCTGAAGCTTGGATGGCCAACAAACAATTTAAACAAATCACTTGTTCAAGCATCATACCAACATGAGTACTGTTATATTTACTTTTTTATTGATTATTTGAGAAATATAATTATAGAAATGCACCCTCCTAAAAATTAGTAATGTTTAGCATAAATCAATCGTAATTCCTTAGCTCTGTCACCCCTCTGTTATTTTCCATTCTGGGTTGCAGGGAAAGTAGAAACATGCTGTAAGATGAATTCTTCTTAAGTTGGGTGAACATGATTTCCTAAGCCCCAACTTAATATCTGATTACTGTGGATTTCTAAGAACTTGTACTCATGTGTCCATGAGAGGTCGGGAAGAGTGCCTAAGTGTAAATGGGGGCTGCTTTTGATCCATGACCTTTCTTTAGTTGTTGCAGGCATTAAACTGACACTGAGATTTGTAAAGCCAGATTGTCTTTACAGATATGTTGCCCAACTACTGGTTGCTGTCACTTGTTATAAGAAGTATTTTTTTGTAAACATTCAAACACATTTGTTAAAACAGCCTTATTGCTTTCTTTGATTTGGCCAGAGAGTTGCGTCGGGAAGTCATCATGTTGGCCTGTAGCTTCGGGAACAAACACTGTCACCAGCAGGCTGCAACGTTAATCTCAGACTGGATTTCTAGCAATAGGAACCGGTAAGTGGAGCTGAAATGTGTATCTCACATCTCTCCTACTGAAAGGCAGTACAGCTCTTCCTTTCCTGCCTGCCCTCTCTGCTGTGCCCTCTTTTGCAAAGTTTTTTTACAGGAGGAAGCAGAGGTTGCTGGCTGTCGTTTAAAAATGTCTGTGGGGTTTCAGAATGAATTATTTGACTTTGCATATATGAGCGGGTGGAGGGGATTCTGCCCACTCCTGGTAAATTACTGTTGGATAATTCTATGCTAGAAGATGAGAAGGCAGGTTTTAAGGATGGATTTAAAGGAAGAAAGGTGAGTGAACACCATGTTGTCAGACAAACATGAAACCTGTGTTGAGGTAAGAGAGCAGAAGGTGCTAAACATTTAAAGAAGTGATAGGAGTTAGAGACAGAAGGACTGAGAAGTAAGGAAGAAGATATGTTGGAGGGAAATGTTACAAGGTATTTAAGGGTGAAGACTTGAAAACTAATGTGATTCAGGAATACATGGAAAAGTTCGTGTAAGGTTTCAGAGGGCAGAAAATATTAGAGCTGATGCCTTGAGCATAAGCAGCACTGTAGTGGTTTGACAACAAATATGTAAGTTAGGCTGGCAAGACACAGGTTTATTCAGCTGAGGCAAAGGAACATGGGTCATGGATTGTGTATGAAGTTTATCTTTTAAAGGCAAGCATCTAAGAAATATGAAATAACTGAAATTTCAAATATTTAAGTAAGTAGTGATCTATGGACAATGAGATCAGTGTGGAGTATAGGTTAAGATCACAACTTCTTTAGAAAGAATAGTGGATTTTCTGATTTTGTGAAATATTTACACTGTATACATTTGTACATGACATAATATTTTGGTTTAAAAGAGAATATTTTACTTTCAAATACAAAAGAAAAAGATAAGAGAAACAGTCTCTCATTTTTAGTCACAGTCTTGTATTAGCTTGGCAAAAGAATCAGATCTCTCTAGCCGTACAAGCAAGCAGATTTTTTTTTCAGAGATTTCTGGGACTTATCAGTGTTTGTTTGCAATTGATTTATCTCTGTCTGTCTTTGTAATCTTTAAAAATCCTTTATGGGCATACTCAGTAACATAAGCGTCCAAGTGTCTTTTAAAACCAGCCATGAAAGGAAATTACTTTCCTATATGACTTTGAAACTTCTGGAAAATAAGTAGCTTGAAACTGTTACTGTATACCTTTAAGTAAGATGTGTGTGAGGTGGAGGGTTTTCTTGTGTAAGGTGACACCAGATATATA
Organism: Camarhynchus parvulus; assembly: GCF_901933205.1. Lineage (NCBI taxonomy): Eukaryota > Metazoa > Chordata > Aves > Passeriformes > Thraupidae > Camarhynchus > Camarhynchus parvulus. The sequence goes on along the minus strand of NC_044586.1, from coordinate 34,756,949 downwards.
TACTATGAAGTATATACCCCAGGGTTTTCTATGAATTCTTATCATAAGCCACAATAATCAGTATGAAGCTATTTAAAGAGGCAGTTATAGGGAAAGAATCATTGGAAACAGTCTGCAAAAGTAATTTACTTAGATATTCATTTGCAAAATTAGTTAATCAAACCTAGCATTACCTATTAGCATGCACAGCAGTAGATTATTCACTGTTAAAAAAGCTGTCACCCTGCAAAGCTACCTGCCTGTGTCTTTCCAATAGGATTAAGAAAGGAGGCATCAGAAAAGAAAAACATAACAAAACACAAGCTTATTGCTTTACTAACAGTAGCAAGAGAGAAAAGGAATAAATTTAAGGAGCTGTCTGAAGATTCATCTTAGCCTTTCAATGGGGCCATTTTTGGTAGCAGAAGATTGTGGTTGCCAGCATATGATGAGTATTATGATAAAAGCACCGCAGCAGGGCTGAGGAGAATAGCTACTAAGTTAAAGCAATGTATTTCTCAAAGGAACTGCACAGTTTTGAAAAATGGCTGCAGCAAATAATGTAATTACAGAATAGAGATTGACAGTCAGCTGATAAATAGGGGCACAACCTGCAAAGAAGATAGAGACACGCTTTTATCTATTTTTTAAGATTGTAGGATCTGTTCCATCCTGCGCTCCAGAATTTCCCAGTTTTCTCAGAACAGTCTCACATCCTGAATGTAACTAATATATGGGCAGAACCTATTTCCTATCTACTTACACTGAAACAACATTACAAAGACCACTAGTAATAGCAGCTCATAAAACATAAAATCAGCTTGTGTTTCACACAATGAACAACATTCATAGGGTATGTCAGTGTTCTCTCAGGAATGTTCAGATCCTGTTGAATCAGAGGTATCCCACAGCACCTTTACTCAGTTTAAGCTAACTCAGACTGAAACCTGAAAGTAAAGCAAGGGCTCTTTTTCCTGCTTTTTACTAAGAAACCAATGATTCCACAATCAGAATTTAATTAGCATGGTGTTTGAGTCATGCTTCTGCCTGTTTTAGCACTTTAGAGGCAATAACTAGCTCAAGTGCAAAGGGCAAGAAGATTAAGTACAAGATATATGCATAGAGCATATCTAAGAGTTCCAGTTTGTATTCTTTGTCCTCAATCAACTGTTCTGCTCAGTTTGATGCCCTTAACAGCTGCTTGTGAATTTGCTGCAAACAGCCTCCTCAGAACCTGTAAGATTCCCTCAGATCTTGTTTCCTCACAAAGAAGGGGAAACTCAGGCTCCTCTTTCTCCAGACTTCTCTGACAACTGGTGAGAAAAGTTGGTGACAGATACAGAAACTCTGTGTATCCTTGCCTATTCCATTCCTTATCAGCAATTACTGTAACTGTTCTTGGGTTTGCCATTCCCTTTTCTGAAACAAAATCATGTAATTGACTGATGGTTGCAAAGAGCTTGGTTTTGGTGGGTTTGAATAGCCAGAGCACAAAAACAGAGTTCCAGAGAGCTCAGAGATATTTTATATATAGATATATTTTGAGTGTCGCTGTGACAGTAAAAAATAAAGGTTAATTTGCAACATTACCACCCATCTCCCCCCCAGAAACTTTATTCTGGAAGATGACAAAAATTATTCAAAGCACTAGAGACAATGGAATTAGGTTTGTGTCTCAAGATTTTAGTCAAGTGGAAATTAAGTCAGTATCAAATTAAAATGTGATATTAAATACCACATAAGTGCACAGTCAGTAAGTAAATCATATAAGGGAAGTTTCTGATTCCCTGGGAGTTACTGCAGTTAAAGCTGAAATAACCATAAGAGTTGAAATAACTACATAAGAGAATGTGCTATGAATAATACTGAAGAAATCCTAACATTCACAACTTTTTTAGCCACATTATTAATCTATGACTTTTTAGATGTCCTTTTGAAATGTCTTTTCTGTTTTGCTTGTAATATTTAGTTTTGGATGAAGTGTCAGGTAGTACAATAACATCTGTGTTTTACTGGCATATGCTTACAATTGCTGTGGTTTTTAGTAATTACATTCAATCTGGTAAGTCCAGAAATAAATTACCATCTACTCTTCACAATAAGAAAGTGAAGTAATCGTGATATCAGATACTTTTTGCATTTTGTAATTATATACTCTTTACTGTGCAAATAATTTGCCACTGTTCACCAAGTAAAATCATGGTCATTCTTGGCACAAGGCCAGGGATCTTCTTGTATTTTCAGTGCTGTTTGAAAAAGCCCTTAGATTTCCAACTATAGTGCTGCAGATTTTCTTCTGGAATTAGTGAAAAAGCCCAATTTATATGTGATCTACGTACAACACTAGCCTCTATGCATGAAAGTGAAAGTCAGCTGAGAGGCTGTGAAGACTGGAATTTTTAAAGTGACTTAGGTATTGCTTCGTTTTTGGATGCCTGGCTCATAGAGCAGAATCGGGCGCTCAGAGTTACGCTTCCTGCAGGGGGATTTAGGGGCCTCTGAAATGCAGCTGGCAGCAGCCACTGTGCTGTGAAGAGCCTCTTAACATGAGATTCTGAAGTGTGAGTGGGCCCTCTTAGGGTCCAGCACTGCAGGAAGGATATAGGATATAGGAAGGATACCTATATCAAATGAATACGTAAATGGCAATCGTAGAGTATGGGGTCCTTGCAAAAGATGCCTTTCAATGTTGTCACTAAAGCAGGAAAATGACTGCTCCTTTTATTTTCCAGCACAACTACTCTTCAACACGATTTCAAGCAGTAGTGCTGAGATTCCAGCAGTTTGCTGTGCTTTGGTTTATACCTCAGCCCTGAGTCTGCCAATGCAGAAAGCAAGCCTGATGACCTGTCTGTGAGGTGTTTGGGACAGTATTAAGATGCTGCAACACATTTTCCTCTTCTAGCTTCAGCTCAGCCTCTGGAATTTATTTCATTAGCAAGAGAAATGATACAGCTCTCCAGTGTAAAGATGAGAGAGCATTCATCTGAAGGAAAAGGAGCTTCAGTACCTGAAATACCAGAAATACCTAGTGTGCGAGGGGCTTTAGGTGGCATTGCTCATGACCACTTTTTCAGGACAAAATGCAATGGAAAAAAAAGAAGCCTGAGAAAGAAATTTGTTTGTACAAGGAGCAAACCAAACACATAGCATCAGAAGCAGAAGAGATTTTAAGGAGATGTCTTGTTTTGCTGGTTTAGGAATTGGTATATTTTAATCCTTGCAGTTGTTAAAAAACAATCATTATTTCTTTCTACTGAAGATCTGGGGTTAGACCTCAAAGTAGGTCTTGCAGTGTTGTAATCAATGAATTTAAGTAATTTTACTCTTTTTTATAAATGACATTGCTTGAAGGGCTGTATTTACTTCTGACTTGGTGGTGATCTTAAAACAATCATTTTTACTCTCTTAAATTGGCATCTATGCTGCTCCTGTACTGGAACAATGGAAACCCTTGAAACTTTCATGTTGATGTTCAGAAGAATACAGAGTAGAAAGCCTATAACCATGTTTAAATTTCCCTTGTAGTTTGAGAATGTAAAGTTACTGGGATTCAGTCAAGAGCAGAATGTTGTACAAGAAAAGCTACTGTTGGCTGAAAATAAAGATGTTTTTTCTTCTACCTTCATTTAACTGAGCTCATCCCTGTGGAGCTTTCATGTGTGAAGAAATACATTATTCACACTCCTTAGATATAACAGCATTGTGGTTCAACCTAAAAAATTAACAAAATTACCATTCAATGCCTGCCTGAGCTTAATAATCAGCCTTGTTAACCCCTTTAACCTTCACTGCATCTATTCTGAAAGAAAAACATGTTTCTAAGAGGATTAGCATTTTCAGACTACTTGCCTTGGATAGGTTGGGTAAACATGTATTTCTGAAGTTCGGGAAAGAATGCATGGAGAGCTGCAATGTGTGAAGTCCTGGCAGGTGATAACAGGGGTTAATATAATATACACACCTTGATGGCTTGAAGCATAACTTACCACCCATAGACATGAGCCTGTTTTTACAAATATCTCTGTGGGTGCAGGCACAGTTATCTCCCAGCTACTCTTACCATACATAGCTACAGGTTGCCACATATACATTTCTGCTGTCAAAGTTGCCTGTGGATGTATGCTTGCTTGGGGCAAAGTTAAACAGGATGATGTAAACATGAATATATGAGAGAGCTGCTTCGACTTGAGACAGCTGATTTTGCCTTCAGCAGAAAAAGTTCTGATTCTGTTAGTAGGGCTGTGGTGATGCTGTTCTTCTGCTGACATGCAGCACTGAACAGTGGGAGATGATAGTATTGCATGGGACACAGTTGTGTGCACATGTTCTGTGAGATGTTACTGGACCTGTTGGAAGGCCCCAGCTAGTCATAGCCACTTTGCTCTGATTTTTAACTTCTTTAGAAACATAATCATTGCTATTTATTGCTGTCATTTACATGGAAACAAAGTACCTTAATTAATCCCCTTAATACCCCTAGAAAACTTAAGGTAAATGCATTTCACTGATGCTGATGTCATATCACTTTGGGGTGATTTTAGCTTTAATGCATTTTTTACTATTTGTACAATTAATCTTCTGTCACAATCACTCTGATCAGTTCTGATTATGTTTGCAGTGAGCAGTGCAAGCTGTTGCACTGAATTAGGCTAAGCCAGCATCCATTCTGTAACCCATGGGTTAATGAAGTTTGCATTTGTCTGTCGTTGTGAATGAGGAGAAGTAGAGACTGATGGACCCTTCTGAATGTAAATACAGATTTTTTAAAACTATTATGGTCTAATCATCCAGATTGTTCCGAGAAATCTTGGAGTGCTGAGATGGGGCCATGTCACAGGACCAGTGGGAGCTTTGGACAAGTCCTGTTTTAGCCTCAGGTTTTGGCAACAGTTTCAATTAAGAAATTATTCTGGCCCTCAAGTACTAAGGATGGCAGATCAGGTCTATTTTAATAAAATGAATTATTTATTGAACAGACAAGAGATAAAAGACAAAAGATCTTAATCAGAGTTACTACACAGTATAAAACTAAAAGGAACTACTAGTAGATTACAGCATGACATAAGCCAGTGCACGACATCAAGGTACATTAAAGCATGCATTAAAGCTAGCAAAAGATACAGTATTGATTAGGAGTCAAATGTAACTTACCGCTGAAATAATGACAATGTACACAGATTCCTTCACTCAGTCTCAGTGGGAGTAATGGGGAAAACCCCACACATTTCCATGAAATGTGTAGAGGATTTCTGCCTTGTGAGAGTTTGGTGTAGTTTTTATAGTTTGTAAAGGTGAGGTGTCTGTCAGTGAAAATCTAACTTCTCTTTTGGATCTCACATCAACATTAAGGTGCTTATTGTCAGTTGTGAGTTGCTGGACCTGTGTTAACCCTGTGGTGCCAAAAGGACTTGCTACAAGACAGCTATTCCTGTTTCAGTTACCTGACTGGTTAACAAGCAACAGATAAGCTCTTGTGGGGAGCAAGGTGCCCTGCAACAGGCCAAAGATCCCTGAAAAGAGAAGAAGAGATGAACTTTCCTGTTCTGTCTGTGGGTTTCAAGTCAGATCACATCTGTGTGTTGTTTGCATTACAAATGAACCACTTTTGGTTACTAAGTAATGAAATCAGGATCTTGCATCTCTGCACACTAATACTGAATAACATCATCTTATCTTTTAAAGTGTAATAATGTAGATATGGACTTTTTCAGTGGCTACTGTTCTCCATTTCACTTCTATCATGCTGCTGTGATGGTTAGGAACATTAGTTAATTTTTTATCATCTTAAGAAAGGTGTAAATAGTGAAGTAAATGTCTTCCATCCATAATTTGAAGGACTGTGATAACCAGTAAGCCAAATTTGTGCATTGTGAACCTGCACACTTGCTCATGAAAATTTTGTGTTTCCTCTACAAGGAATAACGGATTCACATCAATCCACCTGCCTGAGCTGGTAGTGTGCTTAATTACCTGCACCTCTAACAACTCAGTGGAAACACCACCAGAAAAACAATTACAGGCATGTATAGGAGTGTATTGCATGTCTATAAACAAAACTCCCCATAGATCTGAGGGAGTAGTAAATTACCAGTCATTAATTGAAGTAATTTCAGTGAAGTCTGGCTTAGGTGATAGAAAATCAAAAGTTTTTCCAAACAAGCATTTTTTCTTTCCTTTTCTTTCTCCCTTATTTCTCTATCTAATTACTTGTGGTAGATAATTTTATTTCTGTGTTTCACATGGACAGAGTAGTGCTACTGTCTTGCAACAACTTAGAAATGTACTTGAGTTTAACCGCCTACATAAGTATTTGTGAGAACATGGCCAACAGGTTAATTACTTTTGTTATTTTCTTGGAAGAGGCACTGGGTTCTTTCAAGGGATTGATGCCTAGCAGCTATTTTTGGAAGTTGTTACCAGCAAACATGAAAAAATGAGAGTTATTTTAATTTTTTTCACACATGAGTGTCTGATAAATGTAAAAAAATAAAGTGAATCCCTTCTTCTCTGTTTGCAACCCCTAGAAGCTTTAATTACTGAAAAAAATCAGGCATAGCTATTCATGCATTTTGAAATGTTTCTGGAGCTTTGCCAGCTAATGTGAGCCAATGTTGCTGAAGTGATTTACTAATTAATAGGTTGGTACAACATTTGAGTAGAATCTTGCACACAAGTCAATAAAACTTAAGGAGGAAAAACCCACTGTTGAGTGCATGAGTTAATCAAGGACTTAGCACTCTGAAAGACCATCTGGGTCTAAATAGAGAGAAGACTTCATCTTGTAAAAGGTGAAACGGGGCATTATGGGGCAGCTGGTTCAGACAGTGTTTTTGCCTTCTGACTTCTACTGTGTGTCACCACAGTAAAATGACCCTGTATGTAGTGATTATGGATTAGCAGTAATTAATTTGAAATCTTTAAAATTTCGATAGATTAGCTTCCAATTTTCTCATTCAGGGATGATCTCTCCACAGCTTTGGAAAATGACCATTATTTTTTTCATGATTAGAAATAACCATATTTTTGTTGCAAAAACTGTCCAGAATGGACAAAGACATATCTACTCAGGGATAGGTGCCAAAAAGAATTACTTAACTCATTACTCAGTTATTAAAATCAGTGTTGAAGAGCTTGACTATGCTGGTTGCATGTTCACTTGTGGGAGATCTGCAGTAGGAATGGGAAGGAGCAATAGCAGTAACCATCACTTGAGGGATGATGTATTCTCTGCCTGCCTCTGTCAGACCCATGTGATACCTGAAACATGGGAGCACAGGACAGGGACTGTGCATAGCTTTGCCCCAGACACCTTGAGTAGCCACATTCTCAGTTAATGTCCCCTGAATTCCAGGTGGGACAGGCGCCTGCATGTCGAGCCCATCACAGCTCTGTACTTCAGTTTTCAAGGGAAAGTTCTGCCCTCTCTCTTTAGACTGGGTATATGCTATGGCAGAGGATCATCTCCTCCTCTTTCTGCACAATGGTGCCAGCAGCATGGCTCCTGGAGTTTGTAATAGAGACTAGGAGTATAAGATTTGGGATTGAAGTTTTTAAAAATAAGCTGTGTGGTGCTCTTTTTTATAATAGAATCTGTATTACAAATCTGCCAACAAAGTACTAATACTTCATTCTTGTTCCTTATCTGAGCCTTGTAACCTATTAAACAAGATTATAAATATAGTCATCAAGAAAAATAGGCTTAAGTTAAATGTTAAATTGTTCCAAAAATAAGAATAATGTTTCTGATTAATTTTCTTTGTCAAATAGAACCCTAAATGGTGTTGAAACTTGTTACTTAATCAAAGAACTGTCTAATCTGTGTGCATTTACATTTAAAAAATTAGAACACAATTTCCCCAGAAGATAAATAATTATGGTCCAATTTTATAAGTGTATCTTCAATTGTTAGAACATACTTTAAATAGGAGCAAATATGTAGCAATTAATTATGACTTAGAACATTATTCTTAGCTCATTGTAGAGCTTTATAATTCACTCTTGAAAGAAAGAAATCCCTGTAAAGGCATAGCACGATTTTAGTTCATTTTTTTCTAACTGTTTAATTTTTAACTTTTTCTACCAAAGTGTTTAATTTTTAAATGAGCTCGACTAGCTACACATTTCATTCTCACCATCATATCTCTAATGCAAGAAAAAGAAAGTTTAATAAATTGGATCAGTATTCAAATGAAAGCCATTTAAAGTGATGCTCTTAAACGTTTATTTTTATTCTTCTGAAGTATCCATCAATTATATTAGCTCTTCAAAAATGAGAGCAGCCTTGAATGCACAGATGAGGTTTCACTAACAACAGGATGTGTTCTGCAATGTTACAACCCAAGCAGTACCAAAATAATGGTAATTTTATCCACTTGATTTGGTTAATAGAAGGGGCAAACATCCACATGCTGATCTAGTGCCTTGGAACTGCAGTTTTCCAGGAATCTATAATACTAAAAAACCTGTAGACTGAAGAGATTTCAGATATTTAGATAATGATAGAATGCACACCCAAAATGACTGGACGAGTGAGAAAGCAAAAATCCCCACAAATGGACAAAATTCAATTAGAGGACTCTCTGTAGGGGCAATAGTTAAAGAGAAATTATTTTGGGGGCTTTTGCATTTTCATAAGCAATTTCCATTTCCACAAAAGGAACCCCCCTGTCTACAGTGCTGATTGCAAGCCTCTCACAGGAGAAGTTTGTAGTGTTTTGTAGTACATTTGTACTGTACATTTTGTAGTTTCTGAAGGCAAGCCTTTTAAAAGCAGTATTTGTATTCGATGTCTTGGTTTGTAAGGGCTGAGTTTTTTCACATTGTCCTAATTATGTAGCTTATCGGTACAGACCTAAAACTTTCCCTGGAGCAGTTGATTGGATGATTTTTATTAGATCTGCTGCAGCACTGCGAGTATACTACTACTGATTTGGTGGCAGTAGAGTTTTCTTAGCAAGGAAAATGGTAACATCTAGGCTATGATCATGTAATCAGCTCCATGCCTTAAGCTCTTCTTCCTTCCCAGAGATGCAAATGATCCTGCGCTTACTGACTACACTGCTGCTAAAATTGCTGGTGTTGGCCCTTAGAATGTAAAAAAATGGCTAGCTGGGAAAGCCCATTGAATTTATATGTTTTACTGTAAATTTTGAAAGTGAGGAGTGCTGTCTATTCTGGGGTTAGACATCCACTTCTAGGTACATCTGCTCCTGTGTCTGTACTAGCCAAACACAGAGTGACAGTCCTTCCAATCCACAGTTCCTACCTGAATTAATGGGACAATGGTACAAGTGTTTCAGCTTCTATGCTTGTATAGGAAACATAAGCAAGGTAGGAAATTGGAAGTCCAGCTGACACCTTTTTAGAAGAACACTGTACATATGCACATACTATATATACACTAGGTCTGAATTTGGTAATTTAACTGTAGTTTGAGTTGATATTAATTTAGCACTAATTACAGTTCTCTATGACGCAGCTGGTTTTGTTCTGGTATTATATGCTAAAAAAAACCACCCAAATCTTTCTTTCTGACAATACCATGTTTAAGTATCATTGTCACAGCACATCCTTTCTTACTTGTATGTTACTATATGAAGATGAAGCACTTTCCAGCCCAAGCAAGAAGGAGTTTCTGGCTGCTCAGGTCCTGTTGTAAAACAGTGGAAAACACAAGAAGAGCAGATTTGGCACAGAGCCCAGCAGTAGTGATAAGATCCCATACTAATTTGGAGAGCTTATGTTACCTGTAGGTTATGTGGCACATTATAAGTTGATGAACTCCATGATCGTATTTTATAGTCTGCTGACAATGTGATGGTGTTATGAAGAAAATGGCAAGCATTTGCTACCCTTTAGAAAGCCCATTAGGATGGCCGGGAAAATGTTGGCAGCAGTAAAGAGAAGCAAATGTAATTTTCAAAAAAGCCCATTACTATTGGACAATGAATTTGAAGTCTCAGAAATGGTCCTCCTTTGTATCCAATATCAGGAGGCTGCTTGATAACCAAAATGCTAATACTGATTTCTCTTGTAGAATCCCTCTCAATGTGAGAGACATTGTCTACTGTACAGGAGTTTCACTAATGGATGAAGATGTATGGGAGTTCATTTGGATGAAATTTCATTCTACTACAGCAGTGTCTGAGAAGAAAATACTATTAGAAGCCTTAACTTGCAGTGATGACAGAAACTTGCTCAACAGGTAAAAAATATTCAATATTTGAATCTGTTACTAGTAATCACTTCAACAGTATGGATCATCACTTGAGCTTTCATCTAAAGGACGGAAATTTGCTTTTCAAGTACAGGCTTACTGTCTGTTTGAACCATCTTACACTTTTACATTAATGCATATGAAAATTGACACATATTATATTTTCAGTTCCAGATTTTCCTTTCTTCATTGGAAATGTTTAAAATCCTGTGATAATTATTGGTATTTTTTTGTTACCATGTCCTTTATTTACCATGTCTTGACCAATCTGATCTTACACATCAGTAAAAGTGCACATGTAAAGTTGCACTCAGCTTTTACTGAAATCTTTTTACATCAAGATTTTTCTGATTCCTAAATCTGTCCAGTCTTTGGAATCATAGAAATAAACCACTGAATTTGCTTGGAGACTTAAACAATTCAGCAGTGATCTTTTTTTTTCCAAGAGTTTTTTGATGGACTGACGTTAGACAATGTGTTTGTGAAACTAAATGTTCTTATTTCACCCACTAGACTTTTGAATTTGTCCCTCAACTCCGAAGTTGTCCTGGATCAGGATGCAATTGATGTGATAATCCACGTAGCTCGAAATCCACATGGAAGGGATCTTGCTTGGAAGTTTTTCAGAGAAAAGTGGAAAATACTGAATGCTAGGTATTGATAAAAATTCTTAATTTATTTTTATTTTCTTATCTTTATATAATTTGTGTAAGTATTGTATAGGTGTGTATTTATGTAAGTTCCTGAATCTAGTCCATTCTCTTTTAATCCATGAATAGAGATGTGTCTAAATATGAAATAGCTACATATGAGTCATAAATGCATTTATTCATGGATTATCACACACACGCATAGAGACATTTGTCTCTTAGCAATCATCTGTATATATATTAGTGTATTGTGTCTGTGCTTATGATAATGAATTTTATCTATATGTCAAGTGCTGCAGTCCTTTTTCTACACTGAGAAAAAATGGCAGTTCCCAAAGGAATTTTTCTGATTTAAAGTCAGATAGAAAAAATACTCTTTTCAAAAATGTTATTTCAGCTGTGGGAAAAATGCACATTTTGAAACATTTTCAAAAGGATGTTAATATAGTGTCATCCCCTTTCTTTCCACTCTGTGTTTTAGGTGAGTTTCAAGTAATAGAGGAGCAACATTCTGAATTAAAAATAGATGAACAGGAAGGAGGCAAGGTTGCTCCTTACACCTGCTTCTCTTTCTCTTCGAACAAGTGCTACATGCGCCTACTCTGAAGCCCAGTCAACATTTTAAAATCCTTTTTGATGAAGATTTTGATATTAATTCAATGAATCACAAATTTCTGTAGTTCTTTAGGGACAGCCTGAGGGCCTGAAAGATTGCACAGCAGCTCATCTGATACTGACAGATTAAAAAGGACCACCGCTTGGATGAGATTCAGATTCTCGAAGGCAGGTGTCCAAGATTTTAAGGCATCCCATGCCAGGTCACACCTTTGGCAGGAAAGGCACAGGAAAGGCATTGCAGATCTGTTCCATTCTGGACTTGTGAGGAGCCAACTATTGTACCACAGAATATTTGAAATGGTATATTTAAAGTGCTGTATTTAAGCAACTAAATCCCAGTGCCTGACGAATGCAGGTGCAAACTTCCTACAGGTTTTACAGCATCAAAGTAAGAGTCAAAGAAACTCAGACACTGAGATTAGTTTTCCTAAAAATTCAGAAAATTGTTCATGCCATTTTGGATAATATTTAGTCGTATAGTGAGATTTTAGAAGAAGTTCATCTAGGAAAATAGGTTTGAGCTGGAATTGGTTTTGGAAATCTATATTGCAGAAGCATACTTCCAAAAGCCATTTCCAAAAAAACTGTAAGAGTGCTGAAGAGTTTAAAAATTAAGAATTCTCTGCTTTTGGTGTGATTATTCCAGGAACTGGACTTTTAGACAGAAGCTGGATGGCAGATGTATTACTATTACACAAGCCAGTTCAGATAGCAAATAATTTTTCAGGTTCCTCCAGGGATTTATCCAGAGTCTAGGCATAAAGCCATCACAATCTGTATTGCTACAAACACATATGCCGTAGTTGTGTCCTGCCTTAGTAAGTATATTTATCTGACAACCTGGCTAAGACCTGTGATTTTAGATGTGGACAATGTTAAGCAGTGTAGACAAATAGAAAATATTTAACAAACTGTGCCACATGCCAAATCTTTTGGATTATAATTTAAAATAGCTTAACTTTACCTAGAATTTGGATTGTACTTATTTTACTTGCTTGGGATGCATCATTGTGTAATCTGAATTCATAACAATCAGTAAGGCCTCATCAAAGGCCTGTTACTGTCCTTTTTTAAATGAAAATAACAGAGTTTGTCTTATTGCTCGACACTCTCTTTGTGTTACCTTCATTCAGTTTGATCTCCAAACACAAGTCAGAGCCACCAAAAAGATTGTAGCAGTTGCTTTTTCTAAACATGACATCCAGTTGAGTTTCTTTTGATCACCAAAAGATTCAGTGCAGTGAAATGAAATAGTTAATGCAAGCTGTACATACATGTTATATATTAAAAGTAATGTTGTTTTGTAATAATAGATTAGAACCTTTCAGATGAGACATTGAGAGAGTAGAATCAGTCTAGTTAATACCTTGCCCCTTAACTGTTCAGTGAAACAGTGACACGATAGCATGCAAGGTCCTACCCCTTGGTCACGGCAATCCCAGCACACCCACACCCAGGCTGGGCAAAGAAGTGATTCTAGAGCAGCCCTGAAGAGAAGGACTTGGGGGTGATTGTTGAGGAAAAACCTCAACATGACCTGGCCATGTCCAATCTCAGCCCAGAAAGCCAACCCTGGGCTGCATCCAAAGCAGGGCAAGGCAGGGGATTCTGCCCCTCTACTCTGCTCTGCTGAGACCCCACCTGAGAGCTGTGTACTGTTCAAGTGTCCCCAGAGTATGAAGGACATGGAGCTGTTGCAGCGAGTCCAGAGGAAGGCCATAAAGTTGGTAGGAGGACTGGAGCACCTCTCCTACAAAGACAGGCTGAGGAACTTGGGGCTGTTCAGTCCAGAGAAGAGAAGGCTGTATGGAGACCTAATAGCAACTTTCCAGTATCTGAAGGGAGCCTACCATGAAGCCAGAGGGGGATTCTTCATTAGGAACTGTAGTGATAGGACAGGGAGGAATGGGTACAAATAGAAGAAGTTACATATTAGGGAGATTTTTTTTTTCTGTGGGGGTGGTTAGACACTGGAACTGGTTTTCCAGGGAGGTTGGACAACCATCCCATGGCAAGGTTCAAAGCCAGGCTGGATAAGGCCTTGAGCAGCCTGGTCTAGCAGGAGGTGTCGCTGCACATGGAGGGGTGGGGATTGGAACTGGATGATCTTTAAGGTTCATTCTAATCCCTTAATGTTCTGTGGTTCTATGATTAGGTTTCTGACATGAGCTCACCACAGTACCTAATTTTAAAAATACAAGCTTTATTGTGGAATTATGGTTCAAAAAGAACATGCACTTCTTGGAGCAAGTGCCAAGGACAGTCACAAAGGTGGTATGATGCCTGGTGTATCTGACCTATGAAGACAGGTTGAGAGAGTTGGGAATGTACTGCCTGGGGAAGAGAAGGCTCTGGGGAGACCTTACAGCACCTTCCAGTACCTAAAGTGTCCTTACAGGAAAGCTGAAGAGGGATTTTTACAAGGGTATGTGGTGATAAGGCAAGGGGAAAAAGATGCAAACTGAAGGAGGGCAGGTTTAGATTAGATAGTAGGAAGAATTCTTTCACTGTGAGGGTGGTGAGGTATTGTTGGATAGGACTTTGGGCAACCTGGTTTAGTGAAAGGTATTCCTGCCCATAGCAAGGGGATTGGAACTGGATGATATTTCCAACCCCAACCATTCTAGGATTCTATGATTCAAGAAGACTTTGTCCCGAGGCATCCTTTTTCTAAAATTATAATTTATTATTTAATTTGATTCAAATTTAAAATACTTTGTATGAAACATTTATTTAATAAGGTGATATCTCAGTGGTATTTTCCATTTAATTTAGTGTAAAAAGTGTTGATGTTTCAGATAGCAAAGTGAAATAGCTGAGGGGGATTAAATTACAACTCTATTTCCTCTTACTTTTAAACATAGCATGTCAAGGAGTTAGAATTGCCACAAAATATTGTTAATCCTTCATATTTTACAGTATGCTTGTATGCACATTTTCCAGAACATATTGATGATTATATATAATGTCTTCAAAGTCACTTGTATAATTTACACAGGTGACTTAAAAATTGAGATGCCTAAAAAGTCTTTAGTAAGAAATCTGTGGGACTAATCTGTGCTACAACTCTGAAAAAGAGAATTGAAAATACTATGCTTGACTTCATGTTACCTGAGCATGCACTACCTTGTCTCCTAAAGCATTTTCATCCTGTGAGTACGTGTCAGTGTGTGAAAATTTAATACATCAGATGCCTATAAGAATTCCTTCATTCTCAAGTGCTGAATCATTTGTCAGCATTTGGGAACTTGACAGTATTTGGGAAGGCATTTATATCTGTCCAAACTAAATGGACTATGCTGCCTCTAGAGATTGCACAAGTGCAAAGCCTGTACAAACGTGGGACACTGGAGGGTTTACCTGCAGAAGGAAAGGTGCAATGGAGAGTCTGTGTCTGCAGAATGTTTCCCTGAAGTTCAGGCATGTAAGGCCCTGGTTCTCTTGTGCTGTTGTCTGTCCTGTGAAGGGTGAGAAGACTGACACTTGTAAGACCAAACACTTTTCCTATTTATTCTTAGGTTTCACACCTGCAAAATACTGTTTTGGAACATGACTTTTCTAGCTTCTTCATCAGCAGAGCTTCTGTAGAAATTGCTGTAAATGGCTGACTTCTTACCAAGTATACATAATGGGCAGTAATCAGCACAGGTGTACATGAATGTGTCATTTTTAGTGGAAGGAATTCTGTTACTTCTTGTTTGCACTGTGGTGGCTACAGTAGACTGTAAGAAAAATAAAAGCCCTGCAGCTGTTTTTATGAAGTTGCTTGTCTAAAGTGGATTGGTAGCCTTGCCAAAATACCCCATCAAGAGGAGCTTCCCATTTTCCAAACAGTCAGTTATGTCTGAGACTGTAATAATAAAGGGCTTTGTTAGACAGCCTAAATGTACTTAAAGTACCATGAAATCCCTACTTCCCATAGTTTGCCTCTGGATGTCTGTATATGCCAGTGTGACTGAAATTTTGGGAAAAGATATGTACCTGCTGAAATAACCATTAATAATTCATTTATTAGTGGTCAGGGAGTAGGAGTTTTGATACCTCTAACAGTGTTTCTTCTCACAAGAGCTCAAGATAACAAGTAATATAGTAAACATTCCCGAAAACAGAATCTTCTCAAAGACATCCTAGTTCTCTTCCCTCTTCATCTTTCCATACCTATTGCTTTGGTTCTCCTTCTCTTTCTCTCTCCCTTTTGAAAGAACTGTGGCTTAGAGTACCTAGGTATTTGAGGGTAATCAATTTGGGATTAACAGAAGCAGAACAGAAAGCTGGGACTGTGCTGGTTCGTTTCACTTTGAATTTTGAACTCGTCCTATAAATCAGTCTGTAAAAGTGGATGATGAATTGAATTGTTCCCCCAGATGAACATAATTTCAGTAAAGTCTATTGGTAATACTTGCACATGTCTGACAGGAGATCTGAGTTCCCTATCTTAAAACCAGTCATGTTTAGATTAGCTAGATACTGCTTTGGACATACATGTAGATAAAGATAAGGGTAACTATTTGTCAAGTGCTTTTTACTATGCTGAGTGACATCTAACTTGACTTACTTCTGGTTTCCAGTGGAATTATACTCTTCATGCTGGAGACTGAAAAAGCCCCAAGCCCCAAAACAACAAACTCCACAAACGATTCCAATATAAAATGTAAAACTTAAGGAGTGATCACTAGGTCAGTGGTGCTATAGTGCTTCATTTGGAGGATTGAAAAAAACTTGTGGAAAAACAAGTGAACAGGAGGATTTGAACAGCCAGTTTCAAAGCAACTGCCTGACAAATGTCATTCCTGACTGCTTCTGCATATCCTTTAAATATTCCTTGCCCAGGCTTTCAAATTTTCATTCCAGGTTGGTTCTTTGAAAGGCTGCGTTGTGGCCCAGGGGATTATTTTAGTAGTATTATTCCTATCAGCATTATTTATTTTAATTATCAGGTAGTGGACCAAGACAATTTGATGCAGCTCAGTTTTTGAGAGGCTGTTTGTAATGTAGATGAGATGGATGAATACAAAAGGCAGAGAAGGCTGTAGCACATCAAAAAGTCTGATTTAATGGTACAACTTGAAGGGTTCCTCAGAATAATTGTCCACAGTTGCTGCTCTGCTCCTTCATTGGCACCTGTATTTTGAGGTTTTTTCCACAGAATCACAGAGTAAGCTGAGTTGGAAGGGATCCACAAGGATCATTGAGTCCAACCCCTGGCCCTGCACAGGGCCATTCCCAATGTGTGCCCAAGAGCATTGTCCAAACACTGCTTCAACTCAGACAGGTTTAGTACTGTGAGCACTTCCCTGGGGAGCCTGTTCTGATGCCCAACCACACTCTGAGTGAAGAACCTTTTCCTGTACCCAACCTAAACCTCCCCTGACACAGCTTCAGGCCATTCCCTCAGGTCCTGTCACTGGGCAACACAGAGAAGAGATCAGTGCCCGTCTCTCCTCTCACCCTCATGAGGAAGTTGTGGACTGCCATGAAGTCCTCCCTCTGTTCCATTTAGTGGGAGGTGGTTTGGTCCTCTCCTCCTCTGGAGCACTCATCTGTGCCTGTAGTTATACCCATTCTGCTTAATAGCATCTGACTTAATAATTACAAACATTTCAGCCTAGAAGAAGGTCTCAGTCTAGGTTTCCAGCCTGAAATACCAGTACCCTGTTCCAGTGCTATTCCCTTGATCCCCCAAAATCAGTCCTATGCCTTCTCCCTTGATTACAGAAGATTACTTCCTAGTTTTCAGTTGACCTGGCTCTTGCAGTAACTCTCTGTGCGTCTTCTTTTTGCCGTTGCAGGTATGGAGAAGCATTGTTTATGAATTCAAAGCTTGTCAGTGGGGTCACAGAATTCCTCAATACTGAAGGAGAACTAAGAGAGGTAATTTTTAAACTACTTCTGTCATGTGAGGCTGTGTTCATTGCAAGCAGGGAGCAGGGCAGGAGCAATAATACAGTTGTCCAGAAACTCTGTTCTCTCTGCTGCAGTTGAAGGCCCAACTGCCTGTGCAGCACCAACCTGTTGGGCAGCACAAGGATGAGGAGCAAATCACAAAAGCACACAAGTGTGTAGAGTTGGTGTCAGGAGGGGGACTGTGCAGGCAGTTCTTTGTGCTCGGCTGGATATGAAGGTTTGTCTTTTTCTCTTCACTATTGGTTGAGAAACTGAAGATGAGATGCTTCTATCTTCATTAGCTTATGCTGCAGAGGGCAGTCCTTGAAAACATCAGTGTTGAAAGTAGAAGCTGCCAATGTGTTCTCTTGTTTTTCTCAGAGTATTTTCCATGTGAGAAAATCTGCTGACTGAATATGCTGGCCAAATGACATCACAATAATTTGTACTTCTTATTTAGATGGGAAAGATTTCTCATTTTAGCTTAACACCGGTTCTGACTGAGGTAGTTGTACAGTTGTGCTGCACCCTGTTTAGCACCTACTCAATGCTGCTCCAGATGGATACAGTGATTCTTATGCAGCACAACTACTATTATGTGAACTCTGATTGTGCTCTGATGTTTTGCATCCAACCATTTGTCTGCACTCAAGTCTAGTGGCCTCAGTAGCTTAGGGAGTGGCCACAGGTGGTTTCCTCCCCTCAGGTGAGAATGACACTTTGTCAGATTTGAGTTATTGCTCTGCACAAGGAAGCATTCTGAACTCTTAGTTTCCACCTTCATGATAGGATTGGTAAGCTGCCTGGTTATACTTCCCTAAAAGAAACTGGTATTGTAAACATTTTGGTATAAAACGTAGAGAGATGGGGTAAAGCCTGATTTTGATGGTTTCCAGGTCCCTTTCATGCTTTTAAGTGTGATGGGAATGAGACAGTTGCAGAATCAAGCTTTTCAGTTTTGAGCCGAGGCACAGAGATGTTGCTGGAAGTCAGAGTTTAGGAACCGAGATGAATTTGGTGTCACCAGGAAAAAAAAATGAACTAGTTATTCATAAGTGTTGCTAAAACCATCTAGTTTTGTATGAGTCAACATAACCTGCAAACTCTTTTGCAGATAAGCCTTGCAATTCTCACTTGAAAAGAACAACAGTAATTGAAAACCTGCCAGCACCATTGGTTGTAATAATCCAAGTGCTGGTGCTATACTTTGAGTATACACAAGAAGAGAACAGGAGCCTTTTCAGTCTGCACAAAAAAAGGTCAAAGTTTTTGTATAAGGGAAGGAGTATGTTTCAGGCATTCAAAGATTATCAAATGCATGCCTACTTGCTATTTTGCCATTCTCTTCTCACTGTAACCATCCCTTCCTTTTTTTCAGCAACTGACCTGTATTATATAACCAAAAGGGATCTGCACATGAAAATAAAATTAATGTGTTTTGAAGCTTGATAAAACCAGAGGGCATCAGTGCTGCCTTCTATTGATATTTGCGTATAAACCTTAATTAGAAGCAATTCCAGTGCTCCCAGTTTGGTTTCTTAGGTACAAATAAAAGTTTAGAGCAGCCATCTATGCAGTGCAGCAGTTGAGCTGCAGGAGGGAAGGAGGTAATTATATTAATGTGATCCAGCACTGACATATCAATATCTTCCAGTACAATGTGAAGCAATTGCATCACATCTAATTGACAGTTTGGTGTCTTAATATATTTCCTATTAAATCTTTCTACCTGATACTGCATTTACTTCTACATTGATTGTGGAAGTTTGTCGTAAGTGGCTGACTTATTTGTATGCAATGGAAATACCTGCTTTCTTTAGTTGCTGCAAATTTAACCTGTTAACTTGTATTTCCAGCTAAAGAACTTTATAAAGAGTTACGAAGGGGGAGCTGCTGTCTCCTTCTCTCGTGCTGTCGAAACGGTGGAAGCCAATGTGCGGTGGCAAAGGCTTTATAAGGAAGAACTGTTCCAGTGGCTAAGAAAATCCTTGACACAGTAATCTGTCTTTTTAGCCAATCATTTAACATGACTCACTGCGAGAGGAAGAGGAGACATTTTAAAAGTGTTCAACATGAAAATCATGAAGACAAGATCAGATTGCAGGGATAAGGTTTTTTGGTTTATTGTTTTTTTCATTGTGGATTTTTCTTTTTACACTGAAGTCTTGTGAAATTGTCAAGAAGATTTTCAGAAGAGAAGATCATGAATGCTTGTGAAACCCAGTCCTCAATGTACACAACCAAACATGATATAAATGGTGCATGTAAATGTTGGGAAGAAACCAAACAAAAAATCCTTCAAAGACTATTTTGTGCATGCTTGTACTGTCTCTGCCTGTATTTTAGCATGCTTATGTATAACAGCCACATTTTGTATGTGAGTTCTGGTTACATCAAAGTTGGGCATTATACAAAGCACAAAGACTCTACGACAATCACTGTTTCAATGGACGAAAGGAAAGCCAGGAACAGGAAATGCAGAAGGCTTCCACCTTGGGGCGGTGTGAGATGTAAAATCAACTTTCCCACTTGCTACCAGTTTGTCTACCGTTCAGATTGTCTCTTAATGATTACAAAGATGCCAGTTCATTTTTTGAGTTACCAGTTGTATCTGCAGTCTCCATATTCTTTTATTTAAATAAGCAGAATAGTGAGAGAGGAGAAAGAGAAAAGGGCCAGGAGCAGGGTTAGAGAGAGAAAATAAGAAGGACATCATCATTACATTATAATCATATACATTTGTTCATTGCTGATCAGTTAAACAGTGTAGTTTCAACTGTGAACGTCTGCTGGGGCAGGAGCTTTGCATTGATATCACAGAATCCATGAACCACCTCTTCTCAGCTACTTTACAAGGCACTGAAACTCACAATGGATCACCCAGGTCACCCAGCCTGTGCAGTAGTAAGTTTTTTAGCTCATAGTGCACAAGTATTATAAATAAACATAAGATTCAAATGAAAATTAGGAAAAAGGGAGAATATCTTGCATGCAAAGACTTAAAATTACCTAAGAGGGCTGTCTTTCATGTGGTAGACCAGTGTCTGTTGTGATTTATTATGATAGACAGGTCAGATTCTCTATATGGGCAATACTTTTGCAAATATAGAATGTCCTATTTATGCCATCATTGAAAAGTGAAATATGGAGAAAGTGAGGGGGGTGTACATGTGTTTATTTGTACTGACTAATACTAAGAACGTGGTTTTCTTTCTGCTCCCTTGTACTTCACATTGACTATTGTGCACGAATGACATATATCTTAATCAGGTTTGTTTCTTCTCAGTCCTTAATCTGAAAAATCAGTGACCCAGTGGAATTGTACGACGACTATCTGCACTCTGAAGCTAAATGCTGAGCATAAAACTGGTGGGGGCCAAGTACTCTCTCATGTCTACACTGTGGAGGAAAAAGACGCAAGAACACAGTTTTCAGGAGTCAGATTGCAGTGGCTTCAGAGGTAGAATGTAGATGTGGGGGAGTGCTTCTTTGTCCTGTCCCAGGCTATCCAAGCTATCCCAATCATCTGACCACATCATGGCTGTGTACATTGGGAACACATGGCCTCCCAAAGCAGAGAGCAGCCATTCTATCTGCTTGTTGCCCTCACAAGGCATGGAAATTAACCAACACTGCTTTTCACTTGCAGTTGCTTACCCCCAGTAAGTTGTTGAATTGAAACATTAGTGTGAAAAGAACCAAAACCCCAACTATCTTCAGATATTTTCAGAGTTATGTGGAGACACTATTGTTTTCTGGGCTCTCATTCCCAAGGTATGCTGCTCCTCAAAAACTAGCAGACCCATCCCATAACAGAGCGGTTGTACCGATCTTGCACCTGTCATTGTGTGCCCTTTACTTTCAGAGGCTGTTGTTTGTGGATTGGGTGCATGAAATCCTTGTGTGGGCATTTGTTCAGCTGTTCGGTGCTGTGTAGCACGTTAGCTTGAGTCATGTATAACCAAAAGAAGAGGGAATCCTGTGCTCTTGTACTGTTAACTCTTTGCCTTATAGCAGTAAGTCCTAAATGTTTGTGCTATGTTGCAGTGCTAGTGAACCTGCTGCCCAGAGACATTATCATGTCAAAGCTGAGTGAAATCCTCCTCCTCCTTTGTATTTTACCTACCTCACAGGGGTGTTGTGAGGCTTGACTAATGTTAGCAAAGCACTTGAATATCTTCTTATGAAAGGCATTTAAAAGTGAAAAGTATTATTTTATGCGGGTGACCAAACTCGACCTTAATGCCAGTATGTAGCGTCACATTTTTAATTTCTACTGAGAAAAATCACATGCAGACTTTTTTTTAATAATAAAAACACAAGCCAAATACTATTTAATATAACCTCTACCCTGTAATGAAGGCCAAAATTGTGATATCCAAAGAGTGTGCAGAAAGCCAAACCCTCAAATATGAATTGCTTGGAGGATTTCAGAGAACAGAAGAGTGTGAAATGGTCCGTACCTTTACAATTTTAGTCAGTATTGTCTTTGATGACTCTTCTTTTCCAGAATCACAGATTGAACCACATACCTTGCAAGTTGCACATAAAAGTTTCTGGTCTTCCCACTGATAACAGTATATTCCAAAGTCAAAAGTTCGTTACAGCCTGTGTGTTCCGCACAGCGCACAGAAATTCCCACTCTTGCTCATTTGGATTGAAGTTCTTGCACATTTAGCTGGTGTTGGATGTAATTTGATATTTTAGTGGCCTTGAGCAACTGGTCTACCACAGATATCAAGTCCTAAGTGTATGCATTATACATACCTGTTGATGTGTTGCTTATAATGGTTGTATTCTTATAATGTTAGTATTATTGCTCTAAAGTTGAACTGGCCTTTCCATTATAATTCTCTATTATTTTATTTTTTATGTTTTGTATTTTGCTGTTTTACACTGAATCAGGATTAAATTTAAATGGATTAAATCTAAAAAATCCCATAACTGTTTTCTGCAATATTCAAACATCCTGCATTTTATTACACATCTTTAGAAACCTTTTTTAAAGAAGTTTCACACAGCTGTGTGTTAAAGAATAGTTGATTCCTCACGGAACATTCTAATACAACTTGTTTAGAAAAATCTATTTATCATACTGATTTTCTTTCTCTTTTATCAGTCCTTTTCTTCCCTGTCCGTGTCTAAAGGTGGTCCTCCTTTTTCATGATTTGGATTGTGATTAGGAAGCCAAGTACTCCATAGTTTTCAGCATTTTCTAATCCAGTGTTTAAATTTGTCCTTTCTAGTGAGAGGAGATTGTGCAAAATGTGAATGCTGTGTGGACATGGACATGGGTGTCATTTTATAGAGATTTGATGAGGGTAGAATCTGTAATCAGCCTTTGTATGACTCAGGATCCTTTGTGGTTATTAATTGATATGGTTTCCTAAATCATATAGGAAGACATATGAATAGACATGGTTCTATGCCAGCATAACGAAACAGCTGTTGTTTTTTTATAAAATTGTCCACTACAAGTATCTGGCCTATTACTTTGTAGCTGGTAGAATTATTCATGTATCCACTGCTAATAGCTGTTAAAATGGTAGGAGCTACTAATTGTGACAAGGGCAGAACACTGTGAAAGCATTCTTCTGAAGTGACATGTCATTTCTGCTATTACTGGGAGTAATCACGCACATGACTTGGACATTAATTATGTTAAAAAAAACTTCATGTGTTCTCAAGTGCATCTAAATTTGTGACCTTTGATTATCTTTTCAGTGAGTATAGCAAGAATTCTGATATTACACTGGGAACTGAAGGTGAATTTTGTGTCATTTTTGGTCTGTTGTAGATATTCCATTGATCTTTAGGGTGCCAAAGGAAATATGCCCTGATGCAAAAGGGTGCTTTCACAGCAAAGATCCTGAGGCATACAATTAAGTCTTTAGTAGTAAGTAATAAAAAATGAAAAGTGTGTGTGTGGTGTGTGGGTGTGTGTGTCTCTGTGTGTGTATGTAAAATCCTCCATAGAGATACTTTTCCCATAAAAATCTAATGCTATTTTAATTTAAAAAAAAAAAGCTAATATTTGCAGGAGAGTGTGTCCTTATTTAGATACTTGCATAATAAGGTTTTGGTTTTCCACATGATCATAAGTGATAGTGAAAATAGACTTTGAGGAAAATGTGCAACTTTCTCTTTGAGGAAAATGGATGTGGGTTTGAAAACTGCTAATGTATATAATCAGCTTATACTCCCTCTTGCTATGAGTACTCACCATATCAGGCTGCCTGCCCTAAGCAGGATATATAGCCACAGTGTCAGTATGCATATGAAGGAGTAAGAGGACCATCCAGCTGTGGAGCAGCCTGAAGAGAGTCTGTTTGCCCAGCTATGGATGGAGCAGTCAGACAACTGCTGGCTGTATCACCTGCCACTGCTGCCAGACCACCTGGGTTAGGAAAGCAGCTGGGAAGTGCTGAAATTCAGAAGGGCTCCAACCAACTTTTTTTCAGCTCTATGAAACAGACAGAAGGTCCCTTGGCTGAGTATGGGTTGTGGGTGATCTTCAGAGAAGAATGCCATTGCCTTGTGCTAGCAGAAAGCAAAGGTCCAGCTAATGAACCTGCGCTGCTCAGAAAAAACATAAGCCCTGAGCTCTGGCCACCTCAGCTGAAAAGTGCTGACCAAAATGTTTGTAAAGGTCTAGAATATTATAGTGTCCCTCCTTCAGAAGTATTTTCAAATATTTAATTTTCAAGTATGAGTAGGAACACAGACACTCTTTTTCTTTATGATATTTTTGTTAATATTTGGAAGTGTAACAGGAATTTCTTGGGTTTTTTTCTAACAGGTGGGCTGGAAGGATGTACTACAAATTATTTGTGGTAATAATTCCAGTAATAATAGTAACTGTACTCCTACCATTAAAAAACCCCAAAAACCAAAACAACAAACAAAAAAACCAAAAAAGCACCAATCAGATGCCTGCATAAACCTGTATAGCACCAGTGACGGGTGCAGCACCCCTTTTGCATACAAAAATGTAAAAAATTGGTCACTTTGTTTCTCATACGACTCTGCAAGGTTCTGCGAGTCTTAATATCAGTTCTGAAACTCAGTGAAACCACTCTGACTTGAGCAAGTAGTCCATGCTGACATGAGTAATTTTGTTTTCAGTGGGCAGGAAGAGAAGAAAGGATTTTTCACCAAAGTAAGGCCACATGCCCTCATTGGGCAGAATTTTAAAATCAAGTATATTTTGAAGAATCTAGTTAAACTTCCTCTGTCTTGTGTCCATGCTGACAGTGGAGGGGGATTCTGAGCTTGATCTCAGAATATGGTAACACAGTTGAGGCTGGAATTTAAAAGACATATGGAGCCAGTTTCACTGAGATGTGTTTAAGGAGAATCACCCACATGATAAGTGCTGTGAGTCAGACCAAATGTAATTTCTAAGAAGAAAAGACATTTATATTTGTTTGATTTTTAACTGGTGAAGTAAGTGTGACCTTGCCAAATAGAATTTCAGAATGCTTTGCTTATTTCATGTGTACCATTTCCTAAGAGCATCAAAGCAGTGCTGGTAGAGAACACAGGTGAGCAGCTTTGTGAGGGCAGAGGGGCTATACTGCAGCAGGCAGTCATGAGCCAGGAGGCTCTTGCCAGTGTCCCAGTGTTTTCTGGACAGTGTCACTTGGATTTGCTTGATCAGGATAGCTGTGGTACAATGGACCAGGGCAGGAGCCAAGATGCAGTCTCAGTTCTTTGTGATACGTTTCACTCCACTTAATATGTTGGTTTCCGTAATCTCAAAATAATCTGCAGCCAGACTGGTGGAGCGTGTGTGGCCGCAGAGCCTCTGGTGGTGCCCAGGGAGGTAGATCCGTTGAAGTGACTGATGTGAATTCCAGCTGAGGATCTTCCCCATTGCTCCCAAAACAGCCCTGGAGGTGGCGCCTCAACTGCTGTACAGGATGTTCCACATATTCGTATCTAGGTTTCAGTAGCACATATTGGATGGCAAATGTTTTACATTTTCCTTTGTCTTTTCATTAGAATAATACTTTGTGATTAGTTCCAATATGATAAAGCTTTATAATATTTTTGGGGAACTGTAGAATACTGTACTGTGGATACTGTGGCTACTACCCTCTCTTTTTCCTGCAAACAGTAGGTTTCAGCAGAGATGGACTTTCCTGGACTTAGACACTCAGTGAAGAAAAAACAAACTCTGACCATTTCTAATGGAAAAATCATTGTAATTACTGTATAACTATCCTGTATAAAGACAGCTTTATTATATGTGTAAATGTAATTTTGCTATGTTGTTGTTATGTTTGGGACACAGTAGGCTTTGGTGTGGGTGAAACATACAGCCTTATAAAAACAGAGATTGTATCTCCCTGTCTGATGTTTTACTGAAAGGTGTTGCTGTATTTTTGGAGAAGACAAATATAAACTAGTTCTCTGAAAAACTAACTCACACACACAATGACATAAATGAATTCTATTATTGAAAACAAAGGACTGATGATAAATTTCATTATTTTTCCAAAAGATTCCACATGTAAGAGCTTTTGACACCTTAAGAAGAAGTCATCCTGCAGCTGTTAATGCTGGTTATAATGGATGAGTCCCTCTGTTAATTCTGTCTCAACCTTAGATTAATTCTGAATACTGTAATTAGAACATATTTTTCCATCAGTTCTCAAATCTGTACTCCTTGGAGTTTGGGTTTTTGTTATGTAAGAGGTGTCGTGTAAACCAACTTTGTTTAGATACAGTTCACCAGTGTTTTCACATAAATGTCTGTTTGCCAGATCAGAATGCCATTTTCATATTGAGAAAATACATATGATTGCATAATACCACATTTCTCTTTCTCTGTACCATGTGTTCATGCATGTATAGCTTTTAGTTCTGGATATTTTGCTCTGAAAAATTATTCATTGGTTATTTGTATTTATAAATCTTGCCCAAACAGTTTCAACTCAGCAAAACAGTTGGATGTAAGGCAGAATGTGAGGCTGTGTTGTCCAAGATTCCACCATATATATTTAAAAATCTGTAGGCAGTCCCACTGTGCCTGTGGGATTAATCATTCAAATTAATGTATATTCACATATGCTCCTGCATATGACAGAACTAGTATTTCTGGAATGTGATTTAGGTTAAAACCTGTTTCTGCACAGGTTTCAGGTGCAGTATATGGTGATGTGTTTTTTGATGAATTTAAAATCACAGCTTTATATAGAGCCAACTACTCTCTCTCATTTTTCTTTTTTCACAGAAAAGGATATATTTTACATATAGAAGGGAGATGTTTACTGATTCTCAGTATATCTAAAATGGCACACTGAAAAAAGTTTTAAATTTATTGGAGCCTATTAGGCTTTCTGAATAAAAGCAGAATTATTCTTACAATGCTAATTAGTGAATATAGAACTAATCAGAAATTGAAACCATTAGCCAAATAAAATATATGAATTTATGAGAACAGTGGTTTTTGTTACATGCCTTTAACAATGATTACATAAATATGGGACTGCTGTGTGTTCAGCATAGAATTTTTATTCCTCTCTAAGGACTGACTAAATGGAATTTCTTTTTAAGAGAAACTTAATCTTATGTATTTTAAGCAAAACAAATTTGAATTTTGTCTCTGATAATAAAATTTTGTATAGTAATGTGTAATCATCACTGTCTTAATTTTCTGACGTGGAGACATAGCTATGATAAATAATGCCCAATGTTTTGATTGTGTTCCCATTTCATTGAGGTAAGAGTTTAATCACTGAGTAGATATGCTGATGTTTTACAATGAAAACCATTCAAGAGAAGGTATTTTTTGACATGAGGAACTTCTCAAAACATATTTAAATTCTGGGACTAGTAGAAAGCAGAGAACCAAAGAAAAATACAAAATCTGGGCTTGGAGATACTCTTAAGCACTTCAAGACTGACAGGACTAAGACTGGAGAAAAAAGAAAAGTCTCTTGTGCTTTTCTAATTATGTAAATTTTGAATAAACAAAAAGATCTTTTCATTGGTAAAAGTGATTTCAACTAGAATGCAGTTCAAATGAGTTTTTAATAGAGTCCTTGAATCCAGGCTATTATTTTCCTTTTTTGAAGAACAGTTTTCAGTAACAATGAGATGTGAAATATGTGCAATTATTTACCCATTGGATACAATCATGTTCCCACTGGAGTCAATTGGAGCTTTGACATTGACATCACTAGGAGTAAAAGCCAGCCCTGTATTTTTCAAAATACAGCTTTCAATGCCAGAATGCCTTTTTTCTTTAGTAATAAAGTTGTTTTTTTTCTGTATTGCACATCTTAGTCTGCTGAAAAGCTGAAGGGAATTTTTAAGGTTCTGATTTCACAAAGCACAATAGGCAGCTTTGTTGCTTGGAACTGAGGTAAGCAGAGCTGAGGCCTAAATTAGTATGTTTATAGTATCCCACCTTTAAACACTTCACTGTATTATACTGGGGCTAGAATTTCAAACATCCAGTATTTCAGCAGAGTATGTAAACGGAACTTTCATGCCCCTTTTTTTTCCCTGTGTTAAGGTCTGGATCAGGAGTTCAGTGGGCCTAAGGAGTTGGCTTGGGGCCAGCAGAGAGCTTTCACAGTGGAATGTAAGATGAAATATGAGAGGCTAGGATGTACTGCATGAAGAAAGGTCCTTGTCCCTCCCTTTTCTGCTACATGTCTGTCTCTGTGACTGTTGAATAGGCTGAGAAAAAGGGCATGACCACCTTGGAAGCATCCCTGGAAGGATGTGAGGAGAGAGAAATGGCACTTCCCTCTGAAATCCCACTGGCAGCACATCTCCTAATCAAACATCAGAGAGAACATGCTTGTTTCTTCCCCAGTGTGGCCACTGCAATCAGCAGCACTTCAGTCTGGCTGAGCTGCTTTCAAGTTGAACATTTTCATACAGGACCAAATGAAGAGCTGTTTATTTGCTCTCAGCTCAGTGTCTTCAGTAAAAGCAGAACTTTAAAGGGACCCATTTTCTTTGAAAGCTCCTCAGCTGAGCTGCAGGGTGTAGGAGGAAAAGAAGCCTAGAGCCTTTGGCTTGTAAATTGACTTAGGAGTATTTGCTATCTTAATAACAGAAAATCAGCTTTTGCTGGCTAATTTGCTACTTCCTCCTATTTGTAGCAAAAATATATCTAGCTCCTTTAAGCAGCAGCTTCAGCATGGAAGCCACCACTCAGAGTTGCAGTGCTGTCAGAGGCACTCTGCTGCATATTGCTAGGAAAGTGGAAAGAAGCAATTCAGTGAGCTGATGACAGTCCCATCTTTTCTGAGAATTGAGCACATAAACCTCATGTTAGGGGAACAGTATTGAGAGTGACATGGCTGAGGCTGTCTTACAGATGGGATGGGAAAATGAGCACAAAGATATTTGTAAAAAAACTGCATTGAAGGTAAGTTACATGAAGTAATGAGGGTATGCTTGGGAAATTAAAGCTTCACTATGCTGAAACTTAGTCTTTGAATTAGCATCCACATTTACTGTGGCCAAAATCAAATTAAACTAAAATTTCCTGAAAAGTTAATAGGAGGCATGCTGCATGCTACTAGTGGCTGTTTGCTTCATGGGGCTGATGCCAAACTATAGAAACTCCTCTCTATTGTTTGAAGCAGCAAATTAGCCCATACTCTCCTCTGTCTCTGTGTCAATTTGTCCAAACCTAACCCATTAGAATCTGGACTAATGGTGCAAGGCTCAGTGAGAACTGCATCAGCAGGGTCATGGTGACACTGGATCCTCATGGCACATGTTCCGTGTGTTACCTCCTGCCCTGTCTGGCATGGTCCTGTTGCTCTGCTTCTCAGGCCGCAGCAACATGTAGGAACAGCAGAGAGAGCCCAGGTGAGTTTTGTAAGATTTTGCCTTTGTATCACCTTGCCTTTTAGCAGTAATAAGAGGGCTGTAGTGAGGAAACCAGGGCAGAAGGATCTAAGGGGCCTTGGCCTTCCATGGTGCTAGCTTTCATTCCCCGATCCAGCAAAGTGCCTCACTCCCTGCTGCACTGCTAGGGCTGAGCAGCAGCATTAGGGCTCAAGCCCTGGTACAGCATTTTCATTATGTAGTGCATTGGACCTAGAGTTAATTACTCATTGTACTGCTAGAGCATTATTTTTAGCAGGCATCATTTTGCTTACTGAACTTTTTCGGGAGTCATTTTGTCTGTTCTACTTACAGTCATTTTTGACCTGCTCATTGCAGAAGGTGAGGAGAAAGAGGGAGAGGATAATAAGATGCTATTACATGACATGTCTATTACAGTAATTCATTTCATGTGGCACAGAGCTGTTGCCAATGATAAATGCATGTTCCTGGTACAATTATGCGATGTACCTTGAATTTTTCAACAATAAAACTGTCAAAAGGTTGCAATAGGCACAAGCACAAATGTGAATCTGGCCCTTAAAAAGTAGAAATAATGATTTTAAGAAATGTTATCATTCTCAGAGATGCACTTTTAGACCCATTAACTCTTTACAGTTAATACCAAAAGTGTAGATTGTTTCTGTTGTACAGTCATGTATGTAACACATCTTTTTCTCATCTCACTCATCTGCTTGGCTAATTGATATGTTTCAAATACATTTTTATGGAGGTCACAATAATGATGTAATAATAGAAGTCTTACCACAGAATCAGCATATATTTTCATATATGTATGTCAGTGGAAATCAGAGCCATTCTGTCCATTTAAAATGCCTATAGGGTTTTAGATGGTTGATATCAAAAGTAGATTAAACCTAGCAGGTAAGTAACCCCAAAGACAGATGCATTTCTCCAAAGGAGACCATGTCAGCACAGAGAGCAGAGGCAGTTTGAGGAGGGGTTCTTTCTTGGTTTCTGAAGATCTGTGCAGCTATAAAGGACAAGCAGAGGAAGATCCCAACCAAAAATGAGGACAAAATAAAGCAAGTCCGGAAAAACAAAAAGCCAAGACAAAAAAGCAAGAAGGGGACTGAGGCTCTGGGAAAAGCTTACAAAGAAGGCACTTAAAACTAAATTCTGAATGAAATGATTAAAAGTTATCTACATAGGGTTATTTCACATCAACAGGTCCAGTTAATGATAATCTCCACCATGATAGGAGAAAGCTGAATATTTTCACTGGACAAGATTAATGAAACATGCACTTTAAAAATATCGCTCCTGCAGTTACCATCAGCTGTAAGATGTTATTTCTGCTTAAGAGAAATGCTGGTTGACAGTCACAGCTAAATGTGAAGGGTTTGATAGGCAGTAAAAGGTCAAGACTTCCATAGTGCCTTATTGTGCCTGGTTTAGGCTGAGCCAGAAGCCTTGGTAAGGATTTCACCCAGTGTAATCCACAGTTGCAGATTTTTCCCTTTAGTTTTAAACCAAATTAAGCCATAAACTGTACCATGTATCCAGAGTGCTTGTACCATATTAAAATATATGAACTGCTTAGGGAGAGCTCTTGCTTGAACTAAATTTAGTTCACACAATTCGGTAGGAGATAAATGGTTGACTCAAGAATTTTTTTGTTCTTTTTCAATCTCCTTATTGTAGAGCATATTTTTCTAACTCCTAGTTCAACCTGGGAAAAATAGTCAGATGAATAAAAAACTAATGACAAAATATCAGGATCATGGTTCAAAAAACCTCTTTCTGCATCTGTACATAATTCATTCTTCTGTGACCTTGTCTATTATAAAAACTTCAAAGGCATGGATGGGGGTTGCATTTTACTATTTTTGTGTGCACAATAAATTAACATGGGTAAATATTTAGTTGATATAGCTGCATGGAATTTCTATGGAGGCTAAGTAATCAAAATTACACACATAGTAAGTGGGAAAATGAAAGTCATATTTTTGAAATTACGTGTGCAAATGCAATTGCAACTTTAAAAGCATTTCACTTACATTCAGCAATTGTACTTTGTAATTGGGTATAAAATGGTGCTAAATATTTTAAGGGTCTAAATAATTTGTCTAGGCTTATAGAAGGCCAGAATTCTACTACTTCCCCTCTACATATGTTGAACTTGCATCTTCTAATACAGAAGCTACATTTCAGAAATTGGTGTAAACAATGAGATTTGCTAAAATGAAGGGATTAAAGGAAGTGCATCATGTTAATTTGCTCTACAAACTTGAGCAAACTAAGTGCAGATATGTACAGACAAGGCGATAAGCTCAGATAAACAGAGCTCACTCACTTTCAGTTGGCAAGATTGAGTTTGTCTTCCTAATAAGTCGGTATATTCACTTCCTCTGCATTTTGCTAGCAACTTCTGATTTGTGTCAGAGTTGGTGGCAGAAGACTTGCATCCAGTGGTCTGAAAGCACAGCACAGCTGGGACTTCCATGTGTCCTTGGAGTAATGATTCAATTAATGTACTATCCAATTCCATGTTGGCAGAGCTAGAGAGATTTGAACAGCTGAGACAATGCAGTGCAATCTACTACTTCCAAAGAGCCTGGTTCCTACAGTATGTGTCAGACTTGCTAAGTTTAATTGTCTACTAGATAGATCAGCCTGCATCTGAGCTGGTTGTTGAGGATCCCTTAGTCAACATGGTAAAAAAACCAACCAATCTCATCATAAAATATGTAACTAATGCAGTAAGGTGGATAGAAATGCTGAATATAATAAATTTTGGTGGTAGGATAATGCACATAGGAAATGTTAAGGCATACCCTGAAGTGAAAGATGAGCTTGTGGGAAAAACTTAACAGCATTTACTGTTAATTAAATTAATAACTGAAACCCAACTCAGGGGGTTGGACAGAACCTCAATGTAAAAAAGCGAACCATCAAGCTAAGGGAGCCTCAGCAGGAGTTTTGGATTTTTTTCATAGAGCTCTGTCACTTGTGTTAGATAGGAAGCAATAAATCCCAATCAAAATATGTTTGAAGACAGACACTGTCTGTTCTGACAGATGACAATCCTCTGGAGTGGATAATTGCTGCAGAGTAGAAAAATTGATTCTTTGTTTTAATCTGATTTAAACCCAGATTTTTTTAAACCTTTTTTATTATGTGAGATACTTGTTCATTTGATTAGTGTGTATTTAGAATTTACCTGTTTACTGATGATATATATCAAGAACAGCCTAGTGTAACTCTAGGAGTGCTCCAAGGGCAGAGAGCAGATGCAGTCACTGAGCAAGGATCTGGTTTGCTTTATTCATGAAAAATATAATTTTTTCATTCGTCTTTGATGTCATGCTAGGGAAGATGTTGTTTGATACAGAAAATCCTTTATATTGTGTTGTCTTTTTAGTTTGAAATGTCTTGTGTCATAAAAAGAGAAGTAGGTAGTATTTAAGCACTATGTGGTGGCAAACATAATGATTTCTTTGTAGTGCAGCCACATGGCAATAAGTTATGAACAAGGTAGCTGTAGAAGAAAATAAAGAAAAAAAAGAAAGAACGAAAGAAAATATTGTAGGAATATAAAAGAAATAAAAGAAATACTCATGATTGTGAATAAAGGCATTGGACTTAAATGGATTATCATGCAACTTTAATCTGATACAGGAAAAGGGCACCAGACAGCTGACTACTTAGTGAAGAAAGATACTGAAAGAGAAGTATGGAAGTGGAACAATACAGTGTCAATAATCTGGAAATTATGTATAAAGATAAATTATTGCCTTTGTCCAAGAAAAAAGCACCTTTAGGCTGCAGAGCCTCTACACATATTTCAAACGATTGAAACATGGTAGACAAGTGAAAGAATAGAAATGGAACAATTATTACCTACTACTGGGCTTCAGAAAATTGGGGGTGGCAATACACAGCAATTATGTATACTTAGGTAGCCAGAGTGTTGCCCTTTAATAACTCTAATATTGATTATTAGGTTGTTAAATCAAAAGTGTTGGGGATAAAAGGAATTTCTGGAGTTGGGGAGGATAATGAAAGCAAGAACATTAAGTAGCTTTTACTAAGTGAATTTACCAAGTACAGATCTTGCATGATAAACTGAATGATTGTTCTTCTTTGACAAAATTGCAAGATTATTGGATGAATTCAGACCAGTAGCTATCAGTTATTTAGATTTTCATAAAGCATTTGACAGCAGCTTTCCAAATTAATTCAAATTGACCAGGAAACAAACTTGTTCACACAGAGTGAAGTCGTCTGTAAAACTGTTAACAAAAGATAAGGAAGAGTGGCAATCTGTAAGACTTGGGAGAGGTATCTAGAGGATATCTGGATTTGCTCAAATTTTAATATCTTGTTAATGATTTTTCAGAAAGGAAGGAAAAAGCAGTCTTTTAATGAAATGTGCAGTGTGAGGGACTTGTTAGCAACTGTGAGAATGGGGAAAATTTATGGGACCCTAAGTAATAAATTTTATAATGGACAGGAAGTAAGATTCAGCTCTAATTTTCGGCTAATTCTCTTGGGAAAAGTCATTCACAAGCTCAGTTACTTAGTTATTCTGTAGAATGGAGAAACCTAAATAGTATCAGAGCAACATAGTCTAGAGGAACTGTCAGAGCAAAGAAAGTGCAAGTTCGCAATGAGTTGTAGTAGCAAAATGAGCAAGTACCATTATGGGATCACACTGTAAAGCATCATTTCACTGAGCAAGGAATCTTTGTCTACCAATTTTAGTTTGACTACAATCAGATATAATTTTTCATTCTCAGAAAGAATTTAAGAAATAGGAATGAATTCAGGATGAGAAATAAAACAAGATTTAAAGAGATGGTAATTGATTCCTCCAATTACATGTCTCAATGAGTTAACGAAATTCAGTCCTTGGGGAAGAGATCATGAAAATAAAATGTCTGTATGTATTTATCTGTAGGTATAAGAAAATTTAGAAAATTTTAAATGAAAGACCAATCACTAATACAGCCTGTGAGTGCAGTAAAGTGGAGGAAGTTTCTATGATTATATCTGAAAACAAGAAGAATCCTAATACCTATAGGAAGAATATTTGCAGTGTTATATTGAAGTACGTTGATCATTTGTGTGTTTGCTATTTGTATCCTTACATCTGCTATGATAATATGGACCTTTAGAGGCAATAAGAAGGGCAAGGGAGAAATGCTCCTAGCTTAACTGTCCCAGATTTAATAGAATGGATGGGGTAAGTCTTCCGGCAAGAATAATGGAATGAAGGTAAAAAAAGGAATGCCAGACCCAGGTGAGTGGTCTACCTGCTATTGCCTCTCCAGTCTAAAAAACATTAGAAAAAGTGAATCAAAATCAATAGTGGCTTAGATTTACTACCCAGTCACATCTTTAAATTTCCCCATCTGCTGTCAGTTTGTGTCTCTAAAAGATGTTTGAAAAACATCAGCCACATTCTCTTGCTAGCTAAAAGCTGTGTAGATTGACATCTGCCACTGGAAATGGATTGTAGATAGCACTTTGACAATCTTAAAAATGAGATCGTGATGCATAGGTAAATCTGGTGACACACTACAATATTACCTTCTGAAAGTGTGCAAGATATTCCTGGCTTGCTGCCTATTACATAACATAGCCATTAAATGCAGATTATCTTTCAGAGGAGAGGCAGAGATTAATGAGTCAAACAAAAATGATTAATTAAATGAGCCTGATCAGACACACTTGCAAAATTAGCTAGCAAAGAGTTCTATAGAAAAAAAGAAATATTAGAGCTAGATTGCTCAAACACAATTTTAAGAAGAGTGGCAATGCATATAAACATACATTATCACATTTTAGTATTCTTTCTATATTCTTTTAATTTTCCTGTCAAATGCATAATGCAAATACATTGCAGGCTTTACTCAGCAAACAGAACTTTGGGCAAGAAAAAAGGTGACCACTGCCTCCTAAACTGAGTATTTAGACTCTGCTGGATTCTGATCCTGCACTGGTTCTTTCTCCAGTGGAGCTGGAGTCTTCAGTGAGACTGTATGCAAATCCAGAAAAGTCTTTCCTTGCAGTCAGGACAGAGCAGAGCTATAAATCAAAACCACTGATTTGCTCTTTGTCTTTAGGCAAATCATTTATCCCTAGCAGAATGCAAGTCATTTAGCCTTTACATAATAGTACTTTACCCCCAAGGGATATTGGGAGATCTGAGTGTTGAAAGGTGGGAAAGAGTTCAGAGAGTCTTTGGTAAAAGTTGGTTTGCAAATTCAAAATTTTCTTGTTTTAACATGCTGTAATGGGCAGGATGATTTGCTATGTACCACCCTTAGTAGCCATTTCCTGCTCATATCTGCTGAGATTTCCTTGTGTCTTGGCAAGGCTGACACTGATGCAGTTGTTATCCAGCTGTCACTGATACCTTGAAACAGAAGGTTGACACCTCCCCAACCTCGTTATGTCCATGCAAAGTGTTCTCCAAAAGGATGCACTCGGTGCAACAGAGACATGACTGATCCTTGAAGGATTTCATGCGATCCCCAGATTTCTGAGGCACATTTGTTGGCACAGTGCAGTACTGTGGTCTCTCCAGTCCAGCTCACAGCCTGACTCTGCCTGTTTTGTTTTTTTACCACTCCTCTGTAATGGGTTTGTCCGCTTAAGTACTGCACTGTTCAAAGGGGCTGAGTGGCTGGTACTGTTTTCTCCCCCACAGGTACAAACTGCTCTATTGTCCCAGTCTCACTGATTGGCACAGTTAAGTTAAGCAGCAATTTAAACTTACCTCTAATTGTTCTGTTTCAAAACTAAAGAAGGGATTTTGTGCCAGAAATCTTAGGTACTTTCTCCAAATCCATCAGTAAGTTGAATAAAAATTATATTTCTGCCTACCAGCTTTGTACAGCCTTTTTGTGGATATTCCTGGCTGCAGTAACAGGACCTCTGCAAAAATTTACAAGCTCTACTCACTGAAGACTGCCAAGATGCCTTGCTGACACTACTTCAATTACCATATCATCTGATAAATGGCTGCATAGTTCAGTGAGATTCTTTTGGTAAGGGAAATCAAGACTCCACCAGGCTGAATACAACCTCCTTATTTAATTTATGTAAATGTCTGAGATCAGTCAAATTCCCAGTGTAAATTTCTGG
This sequence comes from Camarhynchus parvulus, assembly GCF_901933205.1. NCBI lineage: Eukaryota > Metazoa > Chordata > Aves > Passeriformes > Thraupidae > Camarhynchus > Camarhynchus parvulus. The sequence continues at coordinate 34,720,625 of NC_044586.1, read as the reverse complement.
AACTCCATCCGTCTCTATCATGATGTCTTTATCAGATTATGCTAATGCTGCTGTTTCTAGCTTGAAAGCTAAAAGAAGGTGTGAAAATTGATGGATAGATGAATTAATGCTACCCTGGAGATTTCTTACTCATGATGGAGTTGGGGCTGACAGGTGTGTGGTGAATGAACTCAATAACATCCTGACTGTGTTTGTAATTATATTCTCCATATTTATTTTTTGTAATAATACAGTGTTTAGCATTAATGTTTCAAAATATTGTTGTAATAGATCTGTGATCTTTTACACTCTATCCAGAGCTTGAACCAAAGGTAATATATTTTTTGAGAACGGGCAATAGAAATCACTGGAGAAAATGAAAATAATTCACACGCTTGTTCACTGGCAGAGGGATTAGCCTTGGAGAATGTAACTCTAGCAGAAAGAGGAACATACAAGATCTATGTGTGGCTGTGCTGACTGCGGCACAGTTTAATTGACTTGGATGGTTGACCTTCCCAGATACCTTCTAATGTGAGGGATTTTCATTGTGCCTTACAAGGAAGATGGGAAGGACACTGAGCAATGTCTCTGGAAGAGTCAAAGCAGGGAAAAAGTGCTGTTACTGCAGTTTCCATCTGCTGGCAGAGGCCTGAAAAAAGAAATTTTAGCTGCAGATGTGGGGGGGAGTTCATGCCCAGCATCCTCAGAGAGGCACAGGGCAACAACAAGCCTGAGAGAAAAGATGTAATTAAAAAGCAGCTGTTTTAGTACCGTCCTTCTCAAGGCTCTTCTTCCTCTCTCCTGCCAGCAGTGCCCACCATCAGCAGTTCCTGCTGATGACTGGTGAGCCTTTGGCTGCATCTGCACACAGATGATCTGATGGTTTTATTGACGCAGGGTGCTGTGAGGAGTTGGGCTTGCTACTGGCTCTCTGTCTGCCCACTGGCTTCCCAGCCTTAGGGCTGGACAGCTCTACAATTTGCCAAATAATTCAATTAAAAAGGTGGCAGAGGTATATTTCTGCAGTGGAAATAGCAGCTAACCTTTTTTTTCTAGTTCACCTTAGCTAATATTAATTTTTTGACACTTTCATCTGTTACTCACACGATTTTTGGCACTGGTGATTCCCAGGAGTTAATTGGTCCCTACAGCAGAAGAGAAACCAGTACAATTTTGGGAGATACCTATAAAATCTGTGTACATATTCCCTTGGGAAAGATGGACACAAAGAAATCCAATGGCAGAGCACCTCTTCCAGAATTGTGGTTCTCTTTTTCAAGCCAGAGTGTCTTGACAAAGCAGCAGTAATTTCTGTGGTTAGTGATCTCATGGGAAGAGCAGTGCCGCCTGATCAGAGAAACACTTCAAAGCACTATCAAAATTATGATAATTCCCTCATTTAAAAACTCTTTCTGGCTTCCTATCAAAGTGTATGCTTACACTGTAGCTACACAAGTGTTATTATAGATAGCTTTAAGCTAACTATGTCACTTTCATAGCAGAACAAATAAGTGGATACTTTTCTGCCTGCTGCCTCGGAACCAAAGATCTTCAGACTGCTCACAGGCAGTTCTCACATGAAGCTTGCAATCTTTAGCTCATATTTCTAGAATAATCTAGTCTAGCTTCATACTATAGTAGTTTTCAAGTTCTTAATTGAATCCTTCTTGTTCCAGTCTCTGGGGAAGACTCATGGCTAGAAATTACTACCTTGAGGACTCAGACGCAAATATTATCATTTCAATTAATGCCACTTCTGCTTCAGGGTAAATTCAAAGGTATGTTTTTGGGGCTAGTCTTCAAGGAAGTTCGTTCACCTTTTGTGAAGTGCAGAAGAGCCATAGGCCACATTTTCTCTTTGAAAGACCAAGAGAACCCACTGGGTATTTATAGCCTACATCAACAAACACCTGGTGAAGGCCATGTGTTGCAGTCCAAACTTCCCAAAGTCAGTAGATGTCATTGTAGCTGATGACTTATTGCCTCTTCAGGTGAGGATGATATTATGTCTGCAGTCATTAAAATGTTCCCAGCGATTGGCATTACCAGACAGAACCAGTTCACCAAAATAATATTATCTGCCTCCAGGAGTAATATTTTAGAATATTTAATTACAAGCAACACAGAAAGCAATTGTCTTTTAAGCCAAGATGGCATAATAAAAGTTAATATAGTCATTTTTCTCACATCGTAAGCAGGCACATTTAGCTAAGGAAGACTGTAATTTTCTATCAAATAACTTTGATCAAGAATAATGACTTTCCTTCCAACTCCCATGTTTCTTCAGATCTCCATACTTCCTGTAAAAACTAAGGTTTTAATTATATTCTTCCCTAGAGAAGGACTTTTATGAAAAGAAATCTCGAGCCTTGCAGCACTTCAGCATTATACTCTTACTTCCTATTATTGGTGTAATTAAACAAGAGCCTATGGACACATTTTTTAGTATACATTGCAGCAACTCCGGAGCAGATCCTGCAGAGTTCTTTCCACAGGATTCTCAATGTATTCTCTCTTCCTTCTTTGTCCATATAATGGGACTCTAAAAGAATGGTTTTCCAAGGGAGTCTTCTGCTTGCCTTTTGTTGGGCAAAACCATCATGATATTCAAAATAAATTGTTAAGCTTGTCCGACTTCTTTCCCAACGAAATTAATTGTAAATTTCTCTTTATTCTCTGGAAGCAGAGTTATACAAAACTATTACCATCTAACTTGTGAATTCTGAGCAGCTTTCTCAATCAATATTTATGAAATGATCAGTCCTAACAATGAATTGTAGTCAAAATAAGTGGTAGGCCTAAAATGTAACATTTTTGAATACTAGACATTTAATCAATCAAAGAAAAGAGTGAGGCAAAATAATGAGTGATTGAAGTACTGTGCATGAATCGTTTTAGTAGTCTAAGCTAAAAGTAATAACATGGTCTTTGTCAAACTTGTCTGCAACAAAATGCTAAACCTCAAGAATCAAATTTCACATTCTCCATCACATGGAGCAGAAGAAATCAAATGAGATAAATTACAACCTGAAGTGCCAAAAGAAGGCACCTATGGGATAAACGTGCCTCCATATTGTCAAAATACAGCACTGCACATTTTTTCCATCGCGTTAAAAATGCATAACAGGAAAAAAGGATGTCAGCTGGCAGAATTAGATTTCAGGGATCAACTTCCTTGAGGAGAGAAAATTTGTGCTGCAGTGTGCCACATTTTGAGTGATCTGAGTCCTGACAGGGGAGAATAAAAATGCAGTCAGCAGCAGTGGCAATATATTCCACTACTGGTAAGATAACCGGGCAAGAAGAAGCAAAGTGTTTCAGAAGTTCAGGTAGAAGTGTGAATACATTGGAAATATTTTTCATCATGTTACAAAATGAGTTATTTTGGCATACAAGTGGGAAAAAATACTTAAGCCAAAGGAAAATGAATTCTGGCTTCTTGGCTCATAAAAGGATCGCTATCCTTTTATTTTGTCCATTCTATGTTGCAGAAAATTACTTATGGTAAAGCAAAACTGAAGTACTGTCTCGTCAGGTTGAAATGCCAAAGAGTTGTTCACCACGGGGACATATACAAGGGAGAGCAATGATTTGGTTCAGAATTACATCACATGAAGTAGAGAGTGTTAAAATGTGGCACAGTGAGTCACTGGCTAAGGCTGACAAGTTGTGTGGGTGTGTGTTAGGAGCAGCAGCTCTATACAGAGAGACTGGACCTATGCAGCAGGAAATTTGTTTCTGAGTAGCTCAGGTCTGCTCCCATGGAATAAATGCCTGTTAGCTGCTGAAGTGCATCTTCTGGCTCAGTTTCCTCCAGAAGGAATTCAGGGAAAGCTTTCCCACACGAATCCCTCATATGAATCAAAGAGCAATAAAGTTTAGGCAAATGATGGGAAATTCTGTTGAAAGGGCTCTCGTCATAGGCTCCTTGCATATGCAACTGCTTTGAAAAATTAAAACCATAAAAGGCACAACATATTAGCATGATAATTAGAGCACAAAACCATTCTGTCACTGATCTTATTCATAGTTACCAAAACAAGAATAAAACATTTAAAAGTTATTTTTAAATTTAAGGATCTAAATCTATATAGGATAAGTAATCACATAAACCCCCTTAAAACTGATAATAAAAAAAGTCTTAAAACTTATTTTGATTTTAAATAGAGAGAAAGTTTAATATCAAACTTTGATTTTTTTGTTGTGACTGTGTGTTGTGAAGCTGCTTAGCACACTTAGAGTTTAATACTATGCAAACAGGACAATAAAAAAATTGAATTAATCATCAAGCCTTTTCATCATTAAATAAGAAAAATTCAGTGTTGTTCATCTGATTTTAATGTGGATATCTAAATTAGGTCAGATGCTTATATATGTTTATATGTTTTGCCTGTGTGAAAAGACTAGGTAATCTGGAAGGTACAGAACAGATGAATACAGGTATATGAGGGGAGATGAATATCAATTACAATATCCTAAGTGTTCAGAATATTATTGGATCTTACCTTGATGAATCATAAATATGTTTTACATAGGCATTGCTTGGTGTAAACGTAATGGATCCTTTGATTTTTATGTCTATGTCACCATTTATTTATACAACATCTTTTGACATCAGGTGGTATTAAATCATATTCATAAAATATGAAAATATTTTAGAGGGCAGGAAAATTTCATTTCTTTTCAAACTACTGCAATATTGTTTTATTATTCACAGTTTTCAAATTAAACCCCAAGATCCATTTTCCCTCAGTCAAGCACTTGAAATGAGAGGTGCAAAAATGTAAACAACTATTTTTTTAGCTGCTGGTCCTCTCAAGTAGTAACAAAAGTAGTGTTTGTCTTTTTATATGATTAGGAATGAGATTGCTCTGAATCTTCTAGTAATAGAAACACACACTCAGGAATTACCTCCACAATTCACTCTGGGTTTGCTTTTCACTCTGTCTGGGTCAGAAGGTGCTCTCAATTCACCACCAGGAACAATCTCCATGACTGATACCTCCCTGGAGGAGGGCATAGAGGAGATGGGGTCCTGAGACCTTTTGGAGCTTTCTCATAAAGGATTCAGGAGGAAATAAATGATGTCAAGGCCAAAAGTGACTTTTCCATGACTGCTCTTAATTTTTCCAAAGATTTTACCTCTGAGGGTGACAACTCAGTTTCTGAAGCTGCTGGTGTTTGAGGGCCTTGCAGGAAATCTGCACAGTTCTTCAGATGTGCCATCTTCTGTGGTTGTTTTAAAATGCCTCTGTGGGAGATAACTCAGTCAACAGTTCAAGAAATCTGGTTTCCAAGAAATCTTCACATCGTGGATGATGGAGTATAGCCACCTTCTGTGTCTAGGCTGTGTCCACACTGGTGAAAGCATTTGCACTGGGGAATGGTGCCTAACTTCCAGGCCAAATCCCACCTACTTTTATAGGCATTCTCATTTTTCTATAGACTGAGTTCATATCTCCTTTGAGCTCTGGGTAGCATGCTTATGGCTGCAGGAAATAACTGCTGGCTTGCTTTGTTCATTTTGTTCTGTTCAAGGAAAACAGCTGGAATAATGTGAGGATTTTGTTCCAGCCTGCCAGGCCACTCTCATTTTCTTTTCTGTCAGGCTCCCATTAGTGTACTATGGGCCCTAGGGCATGGCAGGGAGATGCAGGAGGAGTTTGAAGGGGTGCAAGGCATTTTGAGCTGGTTTTTGAGGGCTGAGGTAGCCAAAGCTGGCTGATCATGCTGATGAACCGCAGCCTGATGAACCTGGCTCCTGCTCCTGAGTCACTTCACTTCGAAGAAAGGCACAGAGATGCAGTTTGTGCAAGATCAGGGGGCCTGGGAAGGATCTGGGGAGGTAAATTATCTGACAGCTCTATAACTTTGGCAAGGAGAAAAATGCACAAAAAGTCTGATAATTATGATAATAATTGAAGTGGATGCTTCAGAAGGACAACAGAGTTACAGATGTAATGACAAATTATATCATCAAAGTAAGGTACATGGGATGAATTTCTGCTTTGATTTTAAGCAGGAGGGCACAGCCAGAAGGTATGGTCTTTTATACAGCATTATAATTATGCCAAATCATGTTATAAAGAGTCCATGCATTTACACTGGGAAAGGCTGACGTAATACAGAAAAATGCTGCAGGTTTTGGAAAGAGGTTCTTTCTAGTTTTTGGGTGCTTTTGGTTTGGGTTTTTTTTTTTTGCTTTTGTTTTTGTTTGAATTTTTTGGTTATTTGTGGGGGTTGGGTTTGTTTGTTCATTTATTTGTTATGTTTTGTTTTGGATTTTTAAATACAATATTATCATTGTATGCATTCTAGGAGTATGGGATGCAATTGCACCATTAAACATGAAAAAGCCCAGTGATGCATTTGCTTAGTTATAGCACACATATTGCCAAGGGATGGGGGAAAACTCTATTATTTTTCTTCTGTATGATGCAATTAAATTTTATTTTTCTGTACTGTGAAAGCCACAACAGTTCACCAGTCCTCATTGGACACTTTGGGAAATTACTAGAATGTCAATATTCTTTTCTACCAATATGTAGCAAAACCAAGATCTCCTTGTGTATAAGAGTGTGCATGTGTGTACGTCAAGCAATACTCTACAGTGTATAAGGGCTAATCAGCGACAGAGCTTAAATTTAATACAATTTCCTAAGAGAGCAAACACTGTAAATAAAGTGTTTGTGCAGAAGATGAACTCAATCTCATCTTAAATAGAAAAAAACCCTTCAGGATATAAAAATATATAGAATAAGACAGTGACTATCCCAAAGGAGATGTGAAAGACAATAATACAGATTAGCCAGTGTTTGTAATTGTATTAGTGTAAGTATTTCTTTGCGTGTTAATGAGAGGCTGAGAAGAATGCTCTTTGCAACGTGATCCTATTTCCCCTGTAGAATGAGAAATTACAACCACAGCTCTTTAATTTGATGCCCTAAGGAGGTTTGAATTCGAGTCCTCTTAGATCAGAAAATCTTAGCATGAGTGGTGCTACACTGGTAGGAGCAAAGAGGAGGAGATAAAGCAGGGAGAGGAGGGCTATGTGCTTAATTTTAATGAAATGATACATGTTGCATTAGACAAGGTAGACATGACAGGAAAGTCCAATGTAATTTTTAAATACTTTCCAAATGCATTTGACATAGACTTTAATTTTTAATGAAAATATGCATACTACAGTTTTCTATTTTATGGATTCAGTATAGCTTTAGATATAGTTGCACTCTTGAATAAAAGTTTTCATCTTAAAAGGAATCTAGATACCTGTTTCATTCTATTATTTACATTTTTTTTCTTAATTGTGTCATCAAATGTACAGATTTTGCATCTTTTCACTGCCTAGTCTTTAAACAGTATGATGGATGTCTTCAGCAATTTCTTTGCAAATATATCTTTTGAAGAGTCTTTGTACTTATTGCCTGTTCCAGGCCTCACTGAATTAATTGCTAAAAGTCCCGCTGATTTTGCCAGACTTTAGATTAGATGCTGTATGATCTTGGAAGAGTGCTGTAGTATGAATGCCTTAAGATATATACTGTACAACTTATCTAACCTGCAGATATACAGCAGGATCACACAGGCATACCATGGCAATTGAGGACCAGTGGATTGGAGCAGAATAACAAATAAATCAAAATGAAATTATCAGCTGAACGGTACATGTTGTCCTGAGTGAGCAGAAACTTTAAAAGGACATGTTTAAAGAGTGAGTTTTTAAAAATTACTATGGACTCTGTGCATGTATATATATATGTATGACTCTAATGATACGTGATTTGTACTTACATAGCTCCCATGCCTCCACAAAACCTCTGCATATCAGATTGAAAGGTCCCTATAACTTTAGACAAATTCTTTTTTTCTGATAAAAGTACATTTTACTAAAACAACGTATTTTGAAATAGTGTCTGACTGCTTTGATGTGGAAGCTATGAAGCACAGATTAGTGACCCAAGCAGGGAGAGAGAAATATTTCATAGTCATGCCTCTTAAAATTATGAAAGACTACCAAAAGAAGAAGTTTGGGCCCTAAAATGGTAATGGATCCTATAATCACTTTGGCTTTGGGCATAGAAGCACTGCACAGTACAGCCATGGCACAGCAGCTCCTTCAGTAGGTGCTCAAAAGCTCCCCTGTCCAATTGATGATTACTCTCTTCTGTATTCCCCTTTGGCTAACAAAATCCATGCAGGAAATTTTCACCAGTAACCAGTGTTCCGAGTAAACACCTTTCCTGTTCCCATTTCTGTGCAGTTTTATTGGTCTGCAATGTATCTACAAGGATGAGAGAGCTGTCTGAAGGGATTTAGGAGCTGGGGCTATCCCTGCCCTTGCTGTTCCAGCTCTTGTTCTTCCAACCACGGCAGCCTTGCAAGTCTGTTAGGCATGCCTGCACCCTCCTCCCCCTGGGCTAGCTCAATTGCCCTACTCTTTCAACCACATAAGTGGCAGCAGAAGCTCTGGTGGGCAGAAGCCAGGGAGCCAGAGAGCCATGAGCGCTGTTTTGCCCTTCCTTAGCCAAGTGGAAAGGCAGGAGTCCTGAACGGCTCTGTGTTTGATGAGAGCACAGCTGAGGGTGATGCAGTCCCTTTGCCAAGTTGCTCTTGCCTGAAGCACCAGCTGACTTGCCAAACCTCATTTGGATTTTTTCTGCACCCTACCTTTTCTTCTGCAGCAAGCTTTTTGATAGGGGTGGCAACATAATTCAGAAATTGTTGTCCCTAGGGATAAGAAGTAATAATACAGAGGGGAGACAGAGAATATGTCTATAGATTACAGACAGCTCAGCTATTCCCATCTTCAGATTGGATATCACTTATGTCTCATGCTTGAGCATTTTTCCAGACAGATCTGACCTGGGAATGAGGTCTGAAGAACAAGAATGGGGCCAGGCAGCACAAGCAAGATGTGTCCAGGTTTTGGGTCTGGCAACACTTTGGCAAAATGACTGTAAACACAGCCCTTCAGTGGTCACTGCAATATATAAATTGAGAAAAAGTAGAAAAGAGAGAGAATTAATTCATCGTACAGTGGAGCAGAAAACTCACATCTGTCCTTTATACAAGCCAGTACACCCCATTTATTAATGCTGTTCTCCGCACTGACGGGTCTGGGCAATTAACTTCCCTTGACTGGCTTTCCCAGTGTAAGGAAGGAGGCACTATGTTTATCTTGGGAACATGTTGATTTCTTTTTTAAAATTCTCAAGTAAATTGCATAATTTTCAATATGTTAGAGACTGGAAGATAAAAGTATGGTCACTTGCAATAATTAAGGGATGAACTTAATCCTCTAAATTCTGGGCTGAAACCCTTTAAAATGGTAACAAGTGAAAGGCTATTCCGGGTAAATTGAGGTTTTGTTTTTTTAGTCTGCAAATTAAGGTCTAGTTTCCAAACTCCAGGCAGTTCTGTATCCCAGAAAAATGTATAAAAATTAGCCCTTCACATGTGCAAGCACTAAGAGCATCAGATTTTCTGAGACAAGGCAACCCATATGCAGCACTCATCCGAGATTAAAATCCACTAGCCCTAAGGCGCCTATTTGTAAAAAAAAATATTTAGATTATTTCAGTGCCCATTCTTTGTGTTTTGATGTGGAAAAATATGTAACACTAGCTTTTATGTAAAGCTCATTCCTTCAAATTGTTAACTCTACTTTCTCCCTCCTCATGTCTCTCAGTCTAATGTCTGCTGTAGTCTAAGCTGAAAGGGAAGAAAGGGTTCAAAAATTAACGACTGTCTAAAACTTCAAAGGAAATGGCTGTGCCTCGATACAAGAAAACTGGATGACTAAGATGCATTCTTACCTCCAACATTTTAAAAAGATTTGGTCTGTTTACTTTGAGCCTCCTTATCCAAATTTTATTTACCCTGATGTTTTTCACTTTGAACAGATGGTGAATCAACCTTCAGGGCCTAAGGCTGGCTGGGCTTTTTGAAAAAGATTTAAAATAATAACTAAAAGGATGTGCATCCTCGTAGAGAGGCCGTATGAGTAAATACAAACCACAGAGCACAGCTAAGATTGCATGTGGGGAAGTGGAAGCTGCATCTGTCAGGAGCAAGGAGACAGCCAAGGTGAAAGATGGCATGTTCTCGAGTAGAGCACGCCCAGCTCTGCCAGCCATCCTGACACTGGTGGTGCCTTATCCTGCAGTTTGCCACTGGAAGGGGGAGTCAGAGGCTTGCCAGCAGCATTAAAATAGCATGGCACTTCTGCCAAGCTGGGGCAGCCAGGCCCATCCATGCAGGAACAGACAACTTGTAGCATGCTTGTCCAACCCCTTTGGCTTTAATCTAACTCGGGTGGCCTTTCTTTTCTCAATAACTGCACTGGGGCTTGCCATATCAAGCTCAGGACATCTGAATTCCAAATGGCATTTGAACAAGCTTCACATGAAAGAGGTAATTTAAGATGAAAGTCAAGAGGAAGTGTTGTTCTAGAGGCTGAGATGAGCAGCACAAAGAGTAAGGTCAGGCTGATGGAAAAGGCAATAACAGTAAAAAAATTGAGGCAATAGAAAAGAAACCATAAATCAAGTGGAGACTCATAAAACAAATATTAGGCCAACAAATGAGAATGCCTGAATAGAAAACATCAGGGAGAAATGACCTCTGAAGAAAATGTCCTGAAGATGTGAAGACATAGGAAAATTAGGAGGAGGGAAGGACTGGCTAAACCAAAGGCAGAATAGAAGCAGAAAACTCAGGCATGGAAATACCTTACCTTTTCTTGAAAAAGACAAAAATGCAATTAGTAGGTGGCAGCTAAATCTAGGTTTGAATTAAAAAAGCTCATTATTGATGTGGGGACGCTCTGGCAGCTCCTGGGAATAGCTAACCCCTGCATGGTCCTGCTCTATGGCGTTACCTGCCACAACCCTTGCTGAACCCAGGGGATGTGCTGGCCTTAGACCCTGTACATTATCCAGGCAACTCCTCCTGGCTAAACTCTGTGGAATCTGGCTGGAGTTTAAAGCCAAAGTGCTGTTAACAATCCACTGGAGTGGATATTTCCACTGGCAGAGAACCACTGGCAATGAATCAAGCAGTCAGTGAATGAAAAATAAGTACAGCCAGACATTTGATAACAAAAATATTGTCAGAGAGAATCTCCAGCTCATTTAGAGCTGTCTGTTGTTGTGCTCGAGGTGTCTCTGTGTTTCAGGAGCTGGGCAGAAAGCAGTAAACAAGACACATTGCTTCGCCAAAGTGTAAACACATCATGGATTTGTTTTCAACAAACTGCTTTTTTTGGGGGAAAATTTTCAATAATCCCCAAGAAGTTCTAGTGAAAATCAGAACTGGATATTGTCAAACACAGGACACTTCTCTGAGCAAGGCAAGGGGTAAATATCTCTTCTGCTTAACTCCGGAGGTGATACAATTTGAGATTGACTTCTCAGGTGGGTACCATTACTATTGGGTCAAAAATTTATACTCACTCAGAAAATTTCTGGGGACCCAGCTCTGGCAGTTTAGGAAGCTGCTGTCCACAGTGAAAGTGCTGTCTCTCTGTGAAAGGCTGCTGGTATTAAGACATCAAGCTATGAACTCCAGTGGCCAAGGTATGGGTTCAGTTTAATCAAGCCTGATTTGTAATCTCCAGTGAAATGTTGAGTTAAGCAGTGATTAAGATGGTCTTAAACCGCCTCAGCTATTATCTTCATTGCAAGTGAGACAGAGCTTTCACATAGTTCTTGACCTAGTGCATATTTTAAATAATTTAAATGCATATAGAATGGAATAGCACCAACAGAAGATATTGAATAATCTTTGCAAATAGTTATGCTGAAAGAGATTCGTATAAATATCTCATAGTAAGTGAACTATATTCATAGGGCACTCACATAAATATATGACAGCCTTGTACAAATCTCTGCACAAAGTCACTAAAACCAAGAAGTCAAATGCTAAATTTTCACACCTGCATTGTAACACTGGTTATTGACTGTACCAGTATTATTAGCAATTTGAAAAAAATAATCAAAATAAAAGAAGATTTCTTAGTTTCTTTCTGATTCGTGGCAGGAAAAAAATGTTTAAAGGATCAGAAAAATCCCCTGGGTGTAAATGCATGCATGACTGTTTCAGGACTGGGCTAGTATCCCGCTCTAGATAGACATCCCACTGATAATCAGACTGGTTTCGTAGAGCATCTGGTTTGCTTTTCATTCTTACAGACACATATTGCAGAAAACCTTTCGGTCTTCTGGTTGTTACTTTCCCTCCTTAGTTTTTGTCCTTTGCTTCTATTTATTTCACATTTTCCTTCTTTTCCCCATCAGTTGTTTTCTTCTTTTCACTCATTTTTCTTCCTTCTGTTCTCCTTTCAGCAACATTTCTTTCTTCTTTGCAGTGATTTCATCACAAGAGAAATCTGGAAGAAAAATTGGTTGAGGAGTATTTCCTCTGCCTCACCAGAGGAGACTTACTGACATAGTAAGCCATCTCTCAAAGGGACAGAATTGGGCTCCTGAGATGCACACACTGACTATGTCAGCTCAGCTCTGCTTTTCTTTTGCTATTATATGCTGTTACATTACAGCTTTTTTTTTTTTTTTTTCCAGGCAGCCTTGGTGTTAAGATTTGGCTTTCCCTTTCGTGCTAATCTTATATATCACCTTTTGAATCACTTTAAAATGCCTGTCCTTCACTTTGTTCCTCTACATCACTCTCTGGATCATCTTCCATGTGTGATGTGAGGGCCCCCTCCAGCCAGGAGCTATCCCCTCTAGTCTTGTATCTGGTGATGTAGATGTCCAGAGAAGGCATCTGATAGCTTGAACTGCCCAGTTCAAGCATGGATGAATCCACAGATGTACTATTTTTTATGAGTGTGTGTTCTTTAAATAAACAAAAAATAAACTAAAAAATTATTACATTAGAGCAAATCCAAATAAAAATACAGAAGATTCAGAACATGGAACTGGGATGCAAAAGGTAGAGAAATGCCTTCACTAGTGAGTAAAATGGCAAATATTAGCCTTCTTGTGCTTGTCCACACAAACATATATAGAGGAATAAGTTGTTGTAAAGGCATAAAATTGGTTGAAAAATTACAGACTACTGTTTTTGAGATTTCTCAAGTCAAATGACTTTCAAGGGATTGGTTTGTGTTGTCTTCTTTTGTGTAAATTTTTTTAATTTCTCTTTCTTGCAACAGCAACTGGAAGGAAGAAGAAAATTGTCATAGCAAATGTACAGGAGCTCAAATCAGTTCAAGGTCAACTAGTTTTTATTTCTTTTTCTGGCTTTAAATATTTCAGCAATAATGCAATGTATATGCAGTACTGTAGCTGCCCGCAACTACATGTTCTTGCAAACACAGGACCGTGAAACACAGATCAATATCACAGAGGGACTATAATCAACATGCAGATTAATGGACAGAATTGTAGGCACCAGGGAACAGTAGAAGAAAGACTAGCTGTGCAATTTAATTGCTGAGTTGTTACTAAATCTCTGCTTTCTATCAATTGCTCTTCATTATAGCTATTGATGCATAGCAGACATAGTTATTCAGAGCTGCTGGGGTTCAAGGGAATTGCAGACCTTAATGAAAAAAGGTTGGGATTATTTTCTACCTCGGAGTCTGTGACAAGATCCAAGAGATTATTCCCATTTTTCTCCTTGAGTAGGATCTTTTGGTAATCCTTTTGCTCAGTAAAGCCAGTAAAGCAAATTAATAGTTAAACAGAAGCTTCCTGGAACAATTTTAAGTCTATCTGTTTAAATGTGCTTTTGAATGAAAGTTCCAACTTTTCATTAGTTCAATTAAGTGAAGTGCTATAGAAAATTAGTAGAGTGTAGTGGTGGAAATGACCTCTAGTTATGTATTATTTAGCTTAGCTACCTGTAATGAAAGCTTGTTAGCTCCATCAAACTGTCTTTTTAATGCTTTCTTCGGAGCCTTTTACAGACATATGGTTCAGCAGTTCTTGAAGAGGCTGTTTTTCACTTTCACAGGCTCCAGTTGGGGGACACTTTCTCACAATGCTCATCCTTGAATTTCTTGCTGCTTCATATAACTTCTGCTCTTCTCCATTTTTATTCACATCCCTGAGTTTTTAAAATCGTATTCCTTTGTAGTTATACCCTTTCATGTAGATACCTTATTAAAAACTGTCCCCTTCTCTTTCCTTTTCCTTTTAATTTTTTTTTAAAATGAAACAGAGTACCTTGTTTTCTCCTATTGGCATTACAGCATTATTAGTTAATTTGTTTCCATTGTACCCTTTTTTTCTCTTCAGCTAATCCCTGTAGAGGCATGATTTTTAATTACACCTCTCTAAATTCTCTCCTAGCCCCTGGAGAAAAACTAAAGCCCCAGGATGTGATCCTTTAGCTTATTCAACAGAAAATTGCACTGAATTTTTGATGGCCTTTATTGCTTATTACAAACTCATCTCCAGTTGTATGTTTACATAGCAATTTCTCAGCTCTCACATAGTTTGGGATTTTTTAACTCATTGTTTTCCAGTCCTCTTCTGTGTTGACTCTCAGGATTTTTATTAGTCTTTACCAGATTAAAAAAAAATTAACAACATTCCCCAAGTTCTTTATGACCCAACAGTAGAAATCCAAATGTGGAATCTTGGCTGAATCACTGTCTGCTCTTTTCTTTCAAATTCATAGGCAGCCAATCAAACACACAGAGCTTTTGCTCATTGTTTGTTTTATCATGTTGTGAAGAATCTCCATCTCATTTTTATAAAATTTATATGGAAAGTACAGGTTAATATAAAACTTTTATTGAATCTTTAAACAAAGTCATTTGCCATCTTTCCTTCTTTACTATTTGGTGTCTTAAGTCCTGGTTAAAGATGTTGCAAGAGGGTACTTGTCTCTTCCCATAGGGCTCCTGACTGGCTTTCTTCCTGGCACTATTTCTGCATCAATAAATGGACTCTTATGTCTATTCCTTTGCTAGCAGGCTGAAGATTAACCTAGAGATGATTGCCTGGGAAGATCCAGCTTTTATTTTCCCATTCAAGGTCACTTGGGTCATCTGAGAGTCTCTCTTGCCTCTGTCCAGTCACAGGCTCGTGTACGAGTGGAAATTCCCCAGCACTCCTCAGACCAATCTTTGACCTTTCTGTGGCAACTCCTGTCCTGGCACCCGCAAGGCAACAGGCCATCCTGCTCTCTCTAACTGGGTCACAGATGGCCCAAGCCACACTCTTCCCTTACTCACTGAAGGAACATCCATGAGATAAATTAGAACAGATGAACGGCAACTTCTTCTTTTGGCATTTATACCACTCTCTGGTCTAATTAATCCTGACATTGTGACCATCATAATATGAACTGCATCGAAGGAATCAAATAGCAGATTGTCCTCTCGATGGCAAATATGCTTATTTTCCCTTCCAGAGAGACATGATTTTGTGTTCCTTTTTCTGTGAGACAAGTTCTTATTTTCTCCTGTTATATCTAAACTTATAACAATGAGACAAAACACCATGAAGCCCTTACAGTGATGTTTGTTTCATTTCCCATGAATGGAAAGTAGATGCAGTTAAGAGAAAAGCCTGTCGACTTTCACCCATCTCTTCTGATGCAGTATTTCATACCAGAATTCTTATTTGTTTTTCTGGTAATAAGGTAGTGTGCTAACAATTTTGGGTACCTGTTAATAATATATGTGGCAGTTATACATATTTTATACTAAAGGCTGTCTTAAAAGCTACACCCTTATAGGTAATAACCTGCTTATAAAAACACCTTCTTTAATTATTTATACTTATTTGAAACAACAAAATCAACTATCTTTTTATAAGGTCAGGTAAACAAGAACCATTAATAATGTAGTAACATATCTTGGGACTAAGGTGGCTTAATATTTATTTTTTAATCACATAGGCAAGACAGTTTGCTGCAATATACCTAACAAAGCAAGGCTTGTCTATAAAGCATTCTAATGTCACTACATAAGTTAATAAAAAATTGCTAAAAGGAAAATGTCTGAGAATGTTTCCACATGTAGGGATAATGGAAAAGATTTTTACAAAACCCCATCTCTTTCTGTGAAAACTTTAAAAATAAGCAGCAATAAAAGAAATGCTATTTTGAAAAATTTATAAAACTCTAGTAAAATTATATGTCAGTGATGATAATCAATGTAATCACACTGAAAAAAAAGCAGAAACCTAGCACAAACCAAGCCCTATACATCATCATAAGTCTTGTCTGAATGGACATTATCAAATGTAATAACCCTGATTCTTCATTGTCTTAGACACTTTTCCATTTCCTGTAAAGACAGTGTAAATTTCTATAATGAAATTATGGGATTTTCACATAGTGTCAGCCAAACATTTTTTATTGCTGTTTATATAATCCCACAAGAAGAGGGGGTCAGTCTGGAGCTGTTCTGTGTGACCAGCCTGGTCTTGAAGAACTTTCAGGCCACTTGCAGAATCAAGGTCTCCAAGGTCTTTGCTTTAGTCGTATCTGGAATGGACAGTACAATAAATTCCATCACTGGAAAAGTTCCATGGAAACCAGGTCATAGCAGCTTTGTATGAATTCAGACCTGTCCTTTCTCTAACTACTTCGGCTCTGCATTTTGAAGAACTCTGGAGAGGAACAGCCAAAAAGACAGCTGGCAATTTCTGTGTAAAGAGAGAAGATGCTTTGAAGGGAACACTGACATTTAGCATCTTTTGTCAATAATAGTTTTACCTTATTACCCTACACCAAGAATAGGAAATAGCAGGGAGCTCTTTCTGTTACCTCACTGAGTGATTCCCAAATCCACAAATAGATTTCAATATCAGTTCATAAATACCTCCTGAGAAAATGCTCCCATGAAAACATATAAAAACAAAATTCTCCATTGGCTTCCAATTCAGTGTTAAAGCCATGTGCCTTCTGGCATAAATTTAGTCTTAATTTATGTCACTGGAGATAATATACAATGAAAAAAAAATTAAGAAAGTGATTTTAGAGAATGTATTTCTATTCAGAAAATAAGACTCACAGTATCTTAACTTCCCTACCTGAATGTTTTCTTTCTCTTTTTCATTTTCCTCAGGAAGCTATAAGCCTCAGAAAGCTATAAGGCCTGATGCACATTGCCATATATTAGGACTCTCATTTCTTTGAAAATCTTGCAACCAAAGCTTCTGCAGTGAGTATTTGTGTGCATTGCTTTGAGAGGTTCATAAACATCTGTGAACCCAATGTTCAAGAGAATGGGGACAAGAAGAATATTGAATGAATTTCTGAGCATGCTTTTCTTCACATTACTACCCATCTGTGCACATGAGATACTGTCAGTTCTCAAGCAGTCATTTTAGCATTTTTGGACTCTGTTTTTTCAGGACATGAGTGACCATACTAGGCTGATTGCATGCTTGGATAGCTAGTACTATATTTCTTCCATTACCACTTGGTTTGTATTAGGGCAAACTGATAGCAAGAAAAAAATTGCTTCTGCTATTCTCTTTCCTTGTTAATGTAAAAAAAAATTATATATATATGGAGGAATATTCATGTGGCTGGATTTTTGGTGTTATTTCTTTTTCTGTTTGATTTTATTCTTGGCTGGGGTGGGTACAAGCTTTTAACCAGAGACAGGTATTAATGGAACTACTGTTGCAGAGAAATCAGCAGTCTGTGAAGAAAACTGCTGCCTCCCAATCAGAGAAGGAAGCAAAGCCCAAATGCTCTGGTATTTCAGCTGCAACCTTGCCAGAAATCTGTGTGGAAATAGATTGTTGCTGTCATTCATACAAGAGCTGTGACAAAATTTTGATGTAGGATTTTGATTACACTATAAGGGCAAATCGGACCTGATCTAACTCTTACTAATGCTCATCAGATGCTTCTAACCGACCCCTGCTGAGTCCTGCACAATGGTTTCTGATCTCTTTTCAGTCAATAATTTAAAGCTTTGCCAAGTATCTTCTGGCTGTTTTTAGTGACTGGAAATCCCAGCAGTAGTTTTGTTTAACATCCTTAGGAGCAGAGTCCTCTTTGTGCTGATATTTTGAAATCAGTTAAGCCTTTTCAAAAATTCATTGTAGTGGACCAAGTGGGTTAATTTGGGCTAACATCTGGGAAAAGGTGACACTTGAGGAAAAAACAAGAAGCAGCTAACTAGAACTTTTAATTTTCTTTCTTCTCTGTATAGTTTTACAATTTACAAGTGTAATGGCGCTCTCTATCATTCAACAATCACCATTATTAAAACTTCTTAACCAGCTGACTGAGAACCCTATCTCATGTCTTCTAGCAACTCTGCCATTGGATGGAATCCATTTTATTTGAAGGCACTATTAGTGTCCTGGACCAGCAATGTACAAGAATTCATGCTTGTAGCCTTCGTGTTTCTTTGGTTTTTCTCTGCTGTGCTCCCTTTCAAGCTCTGTGATGCATCAAATGAATATTCTGTTTGTTCTCTTTACTTCACATATATCAGGGTGTGTGGAAAACTTAGAACTAGTATTTGGTACTCTACTGGTTTTGTGAGAGAAGCTTGTTTACATAGGACTTTGGCAAAGACAAATGACCACACACATTAATGCTGGATAGTCTATACTTCAAATCAGGAAACACTTTAGTCTTTAAAAAGTCATTTTTTTCCATAGTAGTTCAGATTTTTTACTACTAATATTGTACAGTTCTCCAAAAGTAATGTTTCCTCGTTATTTGACAGTGAGTGAGCCATGAAACTGTAAGTGAAACACATTGAATGATAAAGTGGGCTGTAAAGAAAATATTGGGCTTCCAGGTCAGCAGGAATGAAACCTCATTGCTACTGCTATAAGTGAGTGTTTGTAATGAAGTCTATTGGCTACTTTTGATATTTAAGATCACCCCACATTTCATTCTAAAAGCAACACATAAGGGATGTCTATAAAGTCTAGGACTATGATGATGCTGGGGAACTGAGGGTAGTACTTGAGACATAGTTCAGCCACAGTCTTGGGGTGTGCATGACTGAACATCTTACTTTTTTGGGCAATAGTCTATTGTCCTGGGTTTTTTCCCAACCCCTTTCAGAGAAGCACAGCTAGTGCCTTTCCTAATGGTATAATGACTCTTCAGTTGTGATGCTTTTTTTCCCCCCATTCCTCTCTCCTTTGATATTCCATTCAGTGTGGATATGAGACTGTCCAGGAGAAAAGCTCTTACCATGTGTGCGTAAAAATCCTATGGGAAATAGCAATAAATTAAAGGGGTGCATTTCTTCCCTTCTTATTTTTCTCTAGAGTTTAACCCTCCTAATTTTTGGCTGGTTTAGCTCTGCAAGTAGTAGAAGAATCTTGTGTTCCTGTGGATTTATGTCTCTAATTCAGATTCTTAGTAGCATATTAGCTGTAATGGAAAATTTTCCTTAAATTTAGGGCATGGATAGCAGCTCTTCCAGGGGAGATTCATTAAAGTCTGATGGGAACTGAGTGCATATCTTTCTCATCTTGGAGAGAATCCACACAGTCTTCCTCTTCTAGTTGCCTATTTTCCTGCATCTTGCAGAGACTTAGTAATTTTTAAGGCAGTACTTCTGATATAATGAATCTTCTTATGTTCCAAATGTGGTGGCAATTTATCAAAGGACTGAAGCAAAACAGATAGAGAGAGAGAGAAGACAGACACAATTCCTTTCTTTTGGAAGGCAAATGAAAAAATACATGTTGGATTTTTAGATGTTAATTTGTTTAGCTTCAGTCCCAAATTCTGTTTCTTGATGTACTTTTTCTGCAGATTATAAAGGTGTTTGTACTTATTTTCTTCCTGTCAAAGCAGTTCCACGCTATAATCAAATTCCAGCTCCCATTTCTTCTGACAGACTCAACAAATTGTATGGTCTAAATCTGTCAGTGCAAAATATTTTTTTTATTCCAGACCTGAGATCAACCCCTTAGTCCTAAGCATTTTTTTACATCTTTTTCCACATCTTTTAGTATCTTTCACCAAAAGCACTTGCCAGACACATATACACTATTCTAATATCAGCATTCCCCTGTTTTATAAGTTTATATTCTGCTTTGATCATGAATAAAACCTCTTAGGAAAAAAAGAAAAAAGAAAAAGGGATCTGAATAGTTAGTAGATTTTGCAAGATTTGTTAAATTTCTAGCATAGCCATAGCTCTGATACATTTGTTACAATTGCTGGTTTTACCAGCAACTGGAGGTTTCAATTGTCTGATGCCTCATAGAGCACTGTTTGTTGTGAATTGTTTAAAATGAACAAAATGTAATAACTTAATGGACAGTAAAAAAAAAAATTATATTTAGAAGAATGTAATAAGTGCTCTGCTCCCTCCTTTACAAGACAACAACCCAACCCGCCTATTATCTTAAATGAGATTACAAACCTGAGCTTTAGAGGTGCAACAACATGTTGCAAGCTTATTATGTGACTGTGGCGGGCCAGTGCCTGCCCACCAGCTGCTGAATGATGACCCTGTTGTATGCTACTTTTTTTCTGCACAAAGGCCCTTTTAAGTCTTAGAATTACTGCACTGCATCTTTGGACATGTCTTTCATTATGCTTCAGTAGAACTTCCTCATTAAAATACAGTTAATATCTTGTTAATATATGTATTTTATAGCTGTTTATAATCTCTTTATTTACCTCTGGGGACTAACTCTGTAGTTTTTCTCATCAGTTCTTCGGCTTGTAGGGTTTTTTTAATTGTAACAGATCATATTTCAAACTTATTTTGTCTTTTTTCCTCTTGTTGATTGACTACTATGGGATGTAAGCCTAATCAAAGCTGGCTCTTTGTGCAAAGGTCAACACCAGCTGACCTCCCAATGTCCATTCAAATCTGTGATTATTTTTAGAAGAAAACAAAACCAATCCTGAAACACCCTGGAAAACAATTCATTAGAAAATGTATTATAAGTTTCATGAGGTAAAAGAAGCAAGGAATCTCCCTGTTCTAAAAAATGCAGTGCATGAAGATATATCAGTGTAAGCTCGTGGTCATCTCGGTTGAGGCTTTCAAGTAAAGCTTAAGGTGGAGGGACAGAAAGACCAACATTCTCGGCCTTCTTGGAGACAAGCTCTGACCTTTGTTCGAAGTAGGGAGAAGAAAAAGCTTTTAAAAAGAAATTGTTAATTTCTTGCATAAGAAGCTACTTCTTTAATTTAAAACACTGAAAATATCAACATTTGGTAATTCTGTCTTTTTCTTTAGAAAACAAAAGAAATATTTCATTATCAATCAATATAGATTTGTGTTGTTCTTGTGGCTGCAGCAGCAGCTGTTCTTGTTGCTTTTGATTTATACCTGGCCAGTCTGAGAAACTGAGGACACCACTCTTCCTTTCTCTGAAAAGCATGCCTATGTAGCTGTGAATCATGACTTTTTATGGGGGAAATGATGCACTCTAATTACTGTAAAAACTCTGATACCAGAGCTGGACTTTTGTGTAGTGTCATGTCTCTCCTCACAGTTATTTCTACTGACATTGACTTTTATGGTTCAGATTTAATGTAGCACTTTCATTAACAATTCTTAAATTTGATTCTTGGCTAGAACTTATGTAATTAAAAAATAAAAGCAACTACATTACTTATTGAGAAGATTTATTTTCCAACATCTAATTAATATGTAATTATTAAGCATTAATTTTATTTATAGTTTCCTTACTTTGAATGGCTCACACACGGAACTTGGAAAGACACTTTCTCATACTGTATAGTACAAAACAGTGCAGTTGTCTTCTCAATTCCATTCACAGCTACTTTTTCTAGTTTTTGTTTTTTTCTTTTATTTCCACCTGGGTTCTTACTGAAAGACTCCAAAGGCCGAATCATGTGCAAAGGCCAGCAATGCAATAGCAGGTATAGACAGTAACAGAAATGATACATTTCTTCTTGACTGTTCACTTTGTTCACCTGTTCTTGACTTTATATGCTAGGTTTTTTTGGTAACCACTACTGATTTTTTTTCAACATATTTTGCCTGTTGTGGTGGTGCCATATATTACTTCATAGCTACTGAATTGCAATTAAATTAGGGATATTTTTGAGGTTGAGGACATGAAGGCCACCTTTGCACCAGAAATGGCTTTCAGAGTGATTGTGTCTGTCTCAGGCATTTTATATATTACAACAGGTTTGTTGATGTAGCTAAGCTGATGCAGTTTTAGTGGCAAATGCTTTTTCTGTGTAGACAGCCTGTGCCAGGAAAGGGAGGTGTTGTGCTGTAATTTATATATTTTTCCCCGATAAAATAAACTATACTGGCAATAACATTTTTTTTCCTTTCAAACACAACTGTATAAAGTACTGGCTCAGTGCTTTAATAATCCTCTGCAAGTTATTGTACCAGAACAAAATGATTATAGGTGCACTAGAGCTGACTGAGGATCAAATACAGTGCCCATAGAACCCTAAGCTCCCAGCAGCATGGACTGACACTTTAGTCAGAAAAAAATTATTTTCTGTGGCTGAGACTTTCATGCTAAGCAAACCCCCCCTTTTTTTTTTTTTTTTTGCATTGGCTGATGGCAACAGCTTCAACTGTGATGCATGAAAGCAAGGTTTATATTCCTATTCTGGACAGTAAAAACCAGTGTCTCAGCTTAGACTTTTTCCCACCATAAATGAATGTGCTGTTTCAGATGTTCTGAGGTTCATTGTTTTGTGGCAATGGACATGTAAATTATGATGTAAAGCTGAAAACTACTGAAATAATAAAAAAATCTCTGCTCTGGGAAAGTACACTTTCCAATCAACTCTACTGATGGCTAATATTTCTTCTGTATGCTTCTCTCTACATAAATGGTGTGAAAAGGAACAGGGGAGCATCTCACTATCTCCAATAGCCTTTAAGAGTAAAGCTGTGAGGTAGAGATCTCTCTTGTTTCTCATGGTCATGCAACTCCTACACAGTGGGGTTTGGGAATGCTTATGTCCCATGGTGCAGCAGAAGATGAAGAAAGGTTCTTGAAATCTTTTCTCTTTGGACTAAAGGAATTGTTTGTGCGGAGTTTTGGTCACTGCAACATAAGAGAGACAAACTATTAGAGAGCATCTGAAGAAGGGCAACAAAGATGGTGAAAAGTCTTCAGGAGAAGCTGTATGAGGAGAGGCTGAGGTCATTTGGTCTGTTCAGCCTGGAGGAGACTGAGGGGAGACCTTGCTGCCATCTGCAACTTCCTCTTGAGGGGAAAAGGAGAGTCAGGCACTGATCTCTTCTCTTTGGTGACCAGTGGCAAGGGACTGAGGGAATGGCCTGAAGTTGTGTCAGGGGAGGTTTAGGTTGGATATCAGGAAAAGGTTTTTCACCCAGAGAGTGGTTGGGCACTGGAACAGGCTCCCCAGGGCAGTGGTCACAGCACCAAGCCTGACAGAGATGAAGAAGTCTTAGGACAATACTCTTGGGCACATGCTGTGATTCTGGGGAATGGTGCTATGCAGGGCCAGGAGTTGGATTTGTGGGATCCTACCAACTCAGCTTATTCTGTGATTCTGTAAAATATTGTCATGCAATGAAATCTAGAAGAGAAAAAGTAAGCAGTGATACTGTGCAAAAAAAAGGTTATTGCTATTGCATAAACTGTTGCAACAACGGTTGCAAGAATATTAAAGCTCATACATTTCCCTGAAGAAATTTTTGTAAGTGAAACATAGAGAAAATATAGTTTTATTCACTGGTCTGAGCAGCCTACATCACCTTTGGAAAAAAACCCCAGTATTCTTTGCCTGATTCACTGTGTTGCATATTCAGGACACATATTCAACTCATCAGTTCTTCCCAGGTAATTATTCGTTACCAGATGTCTATGTTACAGTGGTCCTAGGAGTGAAAATGGGTTTCCTTTAACACCATCTCCCTTCATTATGTGACTTTCATACCACTCTGTTCTTTTTATGATCTTTCTGACAGAAGAGATTTTGTCTTATCCAAAATGTTTAGTGTGAGCTAGGTTGAACAAGATGAAAAAACCTGATTTATTTTCTACACTGTTTGCTCAGCTCTAGTTTCTGCTCCTTGCTACAATTCTAATCAGAGAGTAGAAAACCCCACTATTTTAACAATTTTTTTTGCATGCTGTTAACCTGCAACTCTTCTTTTTACTTTGTCAGCCACCTTTGTGAAACAGATCCGATTCTATCCGAAGGAACTGAGTATTTGCAGCTCCATATTGCACAGAACCATATCAAGCACATCTGTATTCTATTCAATCAAATGGAAGTTTCCTGTACATTTTTTGTTGTACTTTGTACTAGTGATGGTCTTTATAGGTCTAACACACCAAGAGAACGAGTGCGATCCTTCCTTCAGACTTGGTGAAGACCAGAATCATGTCAAGTTACCACAGGCATCTAGAGTGGTGTTTTGGGGAATTATGTAATGGCAACAAGGTCAGAGTAAAACATTTGTACATAAGTATATTCAGGACGTGAGGTTATCACAGTGGTATATTAATGTAGCAATACAGATATTTATGTAATGCACTATTTATATATAACATGCTATATAATAATCAGAAATAATAACATCCCTTCCATAATCATATTATAATTAATTTCTTCTATTATCCATCCTGTTCCCTTTTTCCTCTACTTTAAATTTTTCTCTTGTTTTCGTTTTGTCCATTTGTACTATAGGAATAATTTAAATGTCTCATAAGTACTTCTCATCTGAAGTAGTTTCTGCAGATACAGAAACTTTGAAGTTCAGACTTAAATTATTCATATACCCAACTAATATTTCTTGAGACATATCACTCTGAAAACTTTCAAGCTGCAAACACCAAAGTCTTCATACATGCTCAAACCTTGCGAGATCAATGAAAAGTTGTTGGAACTTATTAGTCTGGACAATTTCTATTTTTGTATGGCAATTGCTGATGAACTTCAGAAGTTTCCTGTTTTCTTCCCTGGGTTATGGTCTTTTGAGAATTGGCAAGTGAGAAAGAATGGTGGACTGAGGAAGCTCTACAGTGACTTGAAGGAGACTTCAGACAGAGAAATGCTTCCTTGAGGTTTGAAAACACTGTCAGAATTGGTCAGGAGTTTTTACTTGATCCTTCAGAAATCTTGATGGGTCAGAAGTGAGTGTAAGAAACCACAGAAAAGCTGTCTCAGACTAAATGGACAGGCTGTCAGATGTCAGGGGACTTACCAATGGTGGGATTTTTCTAATGTTTTAGACTACATGACATGTAATAGGCTGCGGTGGCATTTGTCTCAGATAATTTTCAAGGTTTCCACTCATACAAAAATAGAGTTCTTAGATGATTTTTAAAATATATTAGCTTCATAGAGAGAAGTTTCCCAGGTTTTGCATCTTCTTCATATGGCCCAGTTTAAGTCAATGATTTTGGCAAATATAAAGGGAGATGTGCATAGTGCTGTCCTTGGAGGAAGGAAACTGAAATACAACCGTAGCAGAGATCTGCTCCAACTTCACACATAGACTTGTGCTCAGACCTATGTTCAGACCACTATTTAAAGCTCTTCTACCCTGGAGACACTGTTGTTAGATTAAATAGACCAATAATTGTCCGGTCTATCCCTGGCAGCATGGAGATCACCATGGATCATCATGGAACACCGTGGCAATGGGATCTTTGCCTCTGTACTTTCACATTATGCTCCCCAGGTTTTAGATTCTATTCACGTACCAAACTATTGCCTCTAGATTTCTACTAGGATTTGATCTTCAGCACTGAAGTGGACCTTCACTGCTGTCTGGAGAGTGCAGTGTAGCTGTTATTTAGTGATCTTTAATTTGCAAAATGGTTTTGTATCAATCTTTTGCACTGCAGCTGGAGATGGGGGTAACACCATCTTTCAGATGCTTCTTTTGAGCAGCATTGCTAAATTACAGTACTTCAAAAACAGATGATTTGTCCAAACAAAACAATTCATTTTGGTACACCTACTGAAACGCATTCTGGTTACTGGTGACATCTGTGAAGTGACGAGATGAAAAATATAACCTCAGTCTGAGGTTATATTTTACACTTCTATAGACTACTCTTTCTCTTCCATTTTAACTAGGTTTTTATAGCATTCCACAGCTCTGCTATGATAACGTGTATCTGAAATTATTTAAAGCTATAAATATGTATAAATATTATTTCTGTTGTTTTGTCAGTGGAAGATCATAGCTGAAAACAAAAGACAAGTTGATAGAGGTAATTGTTACTTTCAGTAATACTTCTGTTGATATGTTTGATTTAAAATATCAAGTGACAAAGAAGTCCTGAGCTATGGCATTGTACCAGGATGAGTGGGACCTTTCTAGACAGAGCTTGTCCCAGGGTAGGGCAGTTCCACCCAGAACAGATTTGGGGCAGATTAGTCCAAGGGGAGAGAGGGATGTGCCTGTGAAAAGACACACAGACATGGTCCATGAGACATCCTTTCCCTAGACAGGGAGAATGAGAGCAGGGGAGAGCAGCAGGTGCTGCTGAGTCTTTCAAAACAAAGTTTTCCAAGCTGTTTCTAGGACAATGCCTAGAAAAGAGCAGGAAAAGAGGTCTAAAAACAACCCACAGGAATTACAGAATCACAATAGGGATGAGGTTCAAAGGGACCACAGTGGGACATCTGCTCCAACCTCTCTACTTAAGCAGGGTCAACATGGATCACATTAGACAAGAATGAGTCCAGACTATTCTTGCATATTTCCAGTGAGGGACACTCCACAACCTCTCTGGGCAATCTGTTCCAGTGCTCAGTCACTCACACAGTAAAGTTCTTCCTCATTCTCAGGTGGAACTTCCTGTGCTTCTGTTTCTGCCCATTGCCTCTTCTCCTATTGCTGGGCACCACTGAGAAGAGCCTGGCTCCCTCCTCTTGACACCCTGCCTTCAAATACTGATAGACATTGATGAGGTCTCAGCCATCTCTTCTTGAGAGCAATCCGGCCCAGTGTGGTAAAATGGATGAAGTTTTTGGGACATCTCTAAAATTTTCTCCCTGTGTGCCTCTGACTGAATAAATCTTGTTGTTCACCATACTGAAAGGATCATCTCTGGTGGTACCTCACCCAGAATAAATGATATTCTACCAATTAGGAAATCTTTTGAGGGTATAGATTTATCTCCCATCAGTCTATGAAGGGACCTCAGCCCAGATTCCCCTGTAGTGCAATAGATGATCTAAATACTCTTTCTTGGTGCCGGTATACATCAATATGTCATCTGTTAATTTCTGCTTTCTTTATAAAAATTATTTTGATTATTAGTAGCTTGAAGGATACCTTTTAAGAAATATTGGTAGAGATGAATACATGGTGCTAGAATCATGAGGTGAATACAATGCAGTTTCTAACAAGGTGAAAAACCCTTTGTGTAGCCTAAAACTGCTGTTTGAGTTGTGTCCTTCCATGTGTTACAAATGGTACTCTTCTGTAAAGCACAGAAATCAGAAATTTTTACTCTGCCAAATGTTGTAATTCTGTGGGCAAATATAAGTGGGCAGAAGCACCCCAATAGAAAGGATCCAAAGATTCTGAATTTTTTTCAGAAGTGGTGCTCTACCCTGGCAGGGGAAGGCTATGTAGTTACATCCTCTCAGGCCTGAGTTTATAGGGACCATTTCTTAGTTTCACAGTCTTAAACATTTTCAGGTACCTGGAATATAGAAATATGTGGATAGAAAAGAAATGGTCATTTAAGAATCAGAGTAATGTACTTTCTCCATGCAGAGAATAATAACTTTTGTCACAAATACACTTGCTTATTACTGTACCACTCAAAGAAACATTTAGCATTCACTACAATTTCAATATTTTCTCAAAAAGATGAATCTAATAGCAGCATCTTTTTACATCTAAAGATGGCGTTACCAAATCGGGCTGTTGGCTATAGAATGCTGTATGTAGCAGAGAAAGGAAGGAGAGTGTGATATTTTAATGACAGCTAAACTGTCTTTTTGACATCCTTCTGGTTTAATAGCATTTATTAGCTATTCATTATTCACTGTCAGAATACATTACTCTGTATTTGTAATATTCATTTCCAGGGGACACACATTTTAATCATCAAAGTGCTTTAAAATCAAGCACAGTAGCAAAATCTTGCTGAAATTTAGGCACAAGCTGACAAGTTAATATTTGCTTAAGCATGGGAAAAAAAAAGTTTAAAAGTCATTTGTGACTGAAGAATAAAAGGCCATGAAAAAAATGTAAGGCAAAACAACTTGAAACATCTACTGCCCTACTCAGACTGCTGAGTTCTGAACTAGAGAAGAATACAGTGGTAAAGAGAGGTGCATAGAAACTGTGACACATCTAATGTTTGCCATTATATTTTTTGTCTGTAAGAGAATGATCACTAGCTTGTAAATACCAATTACAAGGCAGAATGAATACATTCACAAGGCATTGATATTTTATTTTCCATTAAGTTCATGACCAATAGACTATTTCATATGGAAAATCAAAAAGCTGTACAAAAAGCTGTACAGCAGAAATATACAATCTATGTGTGACTAAAGGTGTGTAAAGGCATAATTGAAATTCCTAATAAATAAGTCCTGTCTGATTTATAACAGTAAGAAAATAGCAACTTTTTAATTTAATGTATATAGGCACAGGTAATCGCATGTAATCGCAAAATCGTACTTTCTTTCAACCCTTTTACTACAGTATCTGTATTTTCATCAAACTTCACTCTTTATCTTTTCTCATTTCCTTTTCATTTGATTTTTGTATAACAGTTTCTTTCATATTTGAAACAGTCTATTGGCCATCAACAGCAACAGAAGAAACCAGTGCTTTATCCAGTCTTTTCTGTTCGTGATTTTTAGAACTGTTTCCTGCATTTCTGCTGCCAAAAAGAAACCCAAACAAACTGCAGAATATTTTGTGGAAGTCATGTGACCCAATGAAATACTTCTGCCTGGACATAATAAACAAGCAAAAAACCAAAATAAATCTAAGTCAGAGCCTCATTTCATGCATCTCTGTTCTATATGGAGAAGGAAGGAAATGGTGTATTTGAGAAGTTGATGCTCAGATGACATGAGAGTCTTGCCCAAAAATGTGGATGTCATATGAGTTACAACATAGTTTTTTCACCTGAATATTGTTTTAACATTTTATCAAAAAGTAAATGCATCCATGCACAATCTTGATATGTACACAAAAAGTATTTCCTGTGTTAACCAGATTTTTCTGCAGTGGGCTGCATGACTCTTATTTATATTTATCTACAGTTGTTTTCCTTTAAAAAAGTCCAGTAGAGAACTTTAAATCTGACTCAGGGAATGCAAGTTCCAGTCACAGGATTAGCACGATAATTTGTGAGGGTTTTCCAAAAATAAGTAAAGGGTTTCTGGTGGGAA
This sequence comes from Camarhynchus parvulus, assembly GCF_901933205.1. Lineage (NCBI taxonomy): Eukaryota > Metazoa > Chordata > Aves > Passeriformes > Thraupidae > Camarhynchus > Camarhynchus parvulus. Next base: position 34,691,357 of record NC_044586.1, on the reverse strand, counting down.
CTCCATTATTAACTCTCTCACTGCTATAGCATCCACTGCCAAGACTTCAAGAGGGACAATTTTATGAAGTATTTCTATCCTGGTTTGAAGAATCAGTCTGATTTACTTCCTGGTGGAATGTGAGAACACCTTCCAGTTTTTAAAGGGAAGTTAACCACTTCCAAATCTTGATGAAGATAGAAACCTTGTCAAAATATGCAGGTATCACTGCTTTGTAAACAAGATCCGTGTAGACTACATCTGTTAATTTGTTAATATAAATTTGTAAATTAATTTTAAATACAGATCCTTCTGTGCTTTTACACGAGTGCTGTACTCTTGCGATGAACACACTGTGAACTAGCAAATGCTGGCAACTGACACACTGCTTATAATTTCATAAGCTTATTCATTTTTTTCCTCTGACTACTGCTATTTTATACAGCTTTTGGAATGACTGGCTACTTCCCTGGGAGATACTTGATCAGAATTGGTGATAAATGAATTTATAAAATCAGACACTATTTTTGGTTCTCAGCATTTTGGATATGCTCAGTTCTGTTTAATGGGCACTCTTGATTAAAATTTCTATTGCAAGTGTGTCTCTTTATTGAGATATACTACAGTAAAATACTCTAACAAATCTGCAGCTTGTAGGAAGTTGATAATTTCTACCATAGTGAAACTCTTATTTCCTGGTTAGCAAGTGCATTATTTGCATAATCCTTTAAGATTTATTGCAAAATCTTCTGACAGTTATTTTAAATTCAGTAGCATGTAAAGATGTGGCAAGATTTGAACAGAATTAATAGAAATTTGTGAGGCATATCATGTGAAAATTGTGAAATCAGTGTCATCACTGGCTTATTGCACTGTATGGGTACATACATAAAACTTTCCATTTCCATTTGGTTTATATAGCTTAGTAATTTTTCAGTAACACTGAAAGTTCAACATCCTTGACCCTAACCTGTCTTATGACAATGTCAGTATTTAAAGCTGGACGTTCTCCTGATCACAGTGTTTTTGACTTGCAAAGTACTAAATGGCCAAGGACTTGACTTCTGACTTGATAGCTTGAGCAATAAAAGCATTCAAAGTAACAGTTTCTGGTCTTAAAGGGGAAAGGATGGAAGCTCAGGTATCCAAAGTATATTCTTGTACTTCATTCTGGCACAGGCAAAAGTCTTTGCAGCACTTGTTGTGATTCTTCTGTCTCTCCAAACATGCCAGGGAGGGTGGTGAACTCCTTGAGTTTTGGTTGGTGTGACATATTTTAAAAAATAAATTTTTTTTTGGAAATATTTCTCAAGTAGCAGCACTCTGTAAAGTGCATCTGAAGCATTTTTCCTTAAACGTTTATCTGCCCTTTTTAAGTATGACCAAAGTGGAGCTATCACAAATCAATGGGACCTCAAGATTTTTGAAATAAAACTGACCTATGTTTTTTGGAAGAAATTTCAAAAGAAACGTCCTTCCACCTTTATGAAAATTTCTGTAACTAGCTAAACACTCACTTAAACTTTTGCTTCCAAACTTCCTCTCTGTAATGAATTAATTAACTTTCAGAAATGCAAAATACTTTGCCCCAAACCCACAAAAAACTACCAGCCTAAGATATTTCATACCCTCAATGATCTGCTGCAGTACTAATATTCAGTACTAAAACAATTTTTTGACAGAGGAACCATTTCTGCAAAGAGGAATAAAGTATTGCTAAAACTTTTCCTGATTTGTATACGTATCATTGCTTGGTTTTGGTGATGGGACACTCTGTAGGAATGCTGATTAATGCATTTGTGTGGAATTACCTTCAGTAAAATGAATGCCTCTCTGCTATGAATATGTACACCACATTTCTACTGGGTTGGAAATGGATCACTCGTCTGTGAGCATGAGGCAGCTGATGCAGAGATAAAAGAGAATATGGTCTGGTGCACTTCTGCAGGGTGTATGGCCCTTGAACAATATTTCCTGTTACTAGGACTATCCATTTTTTTTAGATCTCATCTTTAAATATATTTTATAGCAATAACACCAACACCCAAGATCTAGAAAATTGTCTGTGAAACTAGCCACACTGTCTCCTGGGAATTACTGGTGCAGAGGCTCAGCCCACAAGCCCTCAGAGTCTTTTGCGTGTAAACTGTGTTCAGTCTGAGAATTGTGTGGCTTGTGGAGAAATGGGACACACAGGGATGTCTGAGGGAGCTTTTCTGCTTTTTGATTTTTTTTTTTATTAAAAGTAATGCATTTCCATGGAAACAAAGCCATTTGATTAAAATCAATTAGCCAAAAATACTGTTTATAATAAATATAATTTTGATGGAAATGTTTTTGACATAGTTGTAATTAACAATGCAGTAATGCAAATAGTACCTGCATGTTCAGGTGAGGTATAAACACAGGCTTTGGAAAAAGTTAAAATTTCCAATGACTTTCATAATTTACTTTCTTAGGACAGAGCAAACATATCAGGATACTGGTATCAGGAACCTTGTTAAAGCTTGATCTTGCTGTCACTTCAGTGGGAATAAGACTGGACCCCAGGTAAACTTCTAAGATTACTGTTACCTAGCTTAAATTAATTAACTATCTTCTACCTTCCAGCAGTAGCTGCTGTTAGCAATTTTATTTGATTTTCTGAATTGAAATTACAGTAATGATCAAGCATTTAACTTTGTCTCTTTTATATGACACTATTTTTGCATCTAATAAGAATATGCTTTTGGCATTTACTATTTTTCCTTTATTACAAGTCTGTCTGCCTTTCATTACATTTTCACTTTTCTTATGGTGACTATTTTTCATATTTATCACAGTGTTTAAAATTGTATCTGTCACAATCAGCAATCATATAAATTCCTGAAATGTTTATTGATCTATAAGGAACAGGTAAAATAAATTTTAAAAATGTTTCTAAAAGGACAGGAATTAATTCAGGTATCTTGGACATAGGCAAAATACTCTTACTGTGGTAAGGATGTTAATTTATCATGCAGTAAATATTTTCCTTAACTGGTCAATATTAATTATGAGCAATAGCTGTGAATTCAGTTGTAGGCAGTGGTACAACAGAAAAAAAAGATCTTTTTTGAAGAACAGTTTTTAGTGTTATTGTAAAACAACAGTGTTAAGTTACGACATTCTTACTACTAATGGGTTCCAATAAGAAAAACGTTAAGAGTAGAAACCCATAACTATCTTATTTACTAAAAATAGAACCTATTTCTTTGTTCAGACTGTTTCTTGTTTCAGATTTTAATTTTTCATCTTCTGTGTTTGAGATTTGTAGGAGAAGAAAAACAGCTTTTTACCCATTCCAAAATCAGTGTTGACAAATATTCGTAGTCAACACAAATAGACTTGGTTTCACTTTCAAACTGTACTGAAAATTTCTAGAAAAAGGTTAAAGTCAATTCTTCTTGGCAGATATTCCATTAAGAGTCACGCAATTATCCTTCTGCCTTGCTTTCTTAGGAATTCCTAATTACCCAAGGTATGTAGAGCACACATAACCAGCCTATTAAGGCATATTTCAGTTTCCTGTAAACTCTATACCAAAAAACCACTGTTATTTTAACTAGAGAGCTATATAGATGTCCAAACCTTGTGTGTTTGTGAGGAAGGAGGGGGCTGAAGCTCTGACTAACCCGGTGTGACTTTCTTCATCTTCATTGACTCTGTGTGTCATTTCACCACCAAGTCTTCCTTGGCTCAATAGCTGAGATTCCTGATAAAGCTGAGACCTTCATTTCCTTGCCACTGGCTGCTTGGCAAGGGATGCTCACTGCTCCAGATCATTACTCCTATATCCCTAAATGGCTGGGAAGTTCATTGCTCTGCAACTGTGTTGAATCAGAGGTAAGGTTAAGGAGAAGGTACACTGCTCAGCTCTTTGGGTGCCATTTCAGGACTTCAGAGACCTAGGGCAAGTCTCTGAACATACACCAGCACATGCAGTTGGGTGACAGTCTTGGAAATACCTTTTACATCTCTCTGTTCCCCTGGCTGGTGACAAAATTGCTTGTGACAATCCACCACTGCTCACAAAAAACAGAGAAACAAGTTTCCATCCTGAAGTGTTCGAGGAGAGGAGCAAACAGCTCACTTCACCTGTGGAGAAGCAGCTGAGGGGGCGGCAGGGCAGTGACAAAATGAGCTATACCAAAGGAACCCATGGAGAAGAGACACGGTTTCTGCTTATGCTGCATATGGCCAAAGTGGCTGCAGCAGCAGCACACAAGTGAGGTGTCACCCACTGCTCTGTGCTGCTTGATGAGGACATGGTCTCCCAGTTCTTCAAATGCTGCTTGATATTTTCATTCAAAGGGATAGCATGAAACAATTCCTGGATATGGGGTCACCTATGGTACAGGGCTACACCATTGCTCTGTACTTTCTGATTTTTGTTAAGTAGAGGGGTGCATTGCTATGCTATTGGAGTATTAAAAAAATATATTCACTATTTAAATAGACATTTAAAAATGTCTGTTTTACATAAATAGTATAAAGCACTGATTATTTTAACACATGAAATGAAGTTTCCATGTTGTCACCATTCCTTATTTTTGCAAAAATATCATCAGATAGGTGTCCTGGGGGGAAAGAGTAGAGCCTGTGAAAGCTCTTTGGGACTCCCTTATCTCATTGCTCAATGTCAACAGCTTCTATTTTTTCTCAGGCTTTTCAGACGGTGACTGAGAAAATTGGTCCAGGACATTCTCCTGTGTGCTGAATGGAAGTGACATAACCAGTACCATGCTGATAATTCATTTTTCCTAAAGCAGGAGGATTTCATCCAAACTGCTTACTGGGAACAGTTTGGGGCTACTAATGTCTCTTGTCTGGGAAAGCACTGGTTTCAGTAAAGACTCATGAAAGCTGTATCAAGAGGGGTATTTAACAGAAAAATGATACTGGCATTTGCAGGGCAATAACTGGGGCTGTGTCCTGGCCAGTTGGCTCACTAGAAGCACAGAAACATCACAGAATATTCTGAGCTGGAAGGGACCCACATGGATCATCAAGTCCAGCTCTTAAGCAAATGGCCCATATGGGAATCAAACCCACAACCTTGGTGTTATTGGCACCATGCTCTGACCAGCTGAGCTGGAACAGATCTTGATGTGGCCAAAATGGGTGAGGAACAATTCGGAGGATGAAGGAGCAGAGCAGTAAACCTATGAGATAGACATTACTATTTGGAGGTAGGGAATTGGAAAAGTTTTTTGTATTCTGCCTTGGAAGTAAACTACTTAAGACCTGTAGCTTAGGCCACTAACCCTCTTGGAGTCTTACAAATCACAGCATTTCTGTTGTTTTATTTCTGAAAATAATGCAAACTATAATGTAAGTTTTCAAGTGCTTAGAAAACCAGTTGTCAAACAATCAGGTAGTACCAACTGCCCTCCTGCACTCCTGCAATCCGTCTTTGTAACGTAAAAAGCTCTTGTCATTTTTCCTAGGGCCGTTTCTCCACACATCAATGGGTTTCTACATTTTACTTTTGCTCCTGAATGGGGTGTAACTCCAACAAAAAAAATCATAGTCTTGTTACATTTTTGAACTGTCCTGGTTCTTAGATATTTATTCAAATCATAACCACCATCATTTTGTTTCTTCTTCTTCTACAAACTACTAAAACAGGCCTTGGTTAGGCTGGATAGCTGACAGGATTTCCTCAGGCAGCCATGAAAAGAGAATATCACAGGCAAGAAATAGCAACTGGGAGCGTAGGTGGCTGAAGGAAGGAAAAAACTCTTGACAAAAATAATTACAAAAAGTAAAATTATCCATCTGTCATTGTTGTGATATTGTTGCCCTGTAAACATACCTAAAATGTCAATCTTTGATCTTATAAATACAATTATTTTACGTACTGACCCCTACGTAAGAACTTTTCTTGAAGAAAACTATTTTTATCTAAAAGATTAATCATTTTGGTGTGTCATTCTTTTATTTGAATCTACGTAGCCAAATATAGAATTTTACAATGCCAGTACAAGAAGTAGACATTAGCTATTTCTTTGCAGAAGTGAGGCAATAGCTCTGAAATATTTCTGTTACATTATTTAATGAAAAATTGCTACCTTTTTTCCCAAAAGTTTAAATCAGATATGGATGCTTATAGCAGCCAGAAAAATCCGTGGTATAATGAAAAGATACATCATCAGGGTAACTAAGTAGAATTAAGATGTAAAAGTAGAGATGCCCAGATCCATAGTGGTAGTTTGTGAAAAATCTCCATATTTGATGTTTGCATCTCAAGTTTTTATTGCAAAGCCCATAGCCACATGAGACCTGAGGTAATCAGGGCTCAGTAAGACAGAGATTTTTACCTTAGTGTGTTCATATTAATGGCTCAGGAGCAGCTCCTGGTGTTGTTCTGTTTTCAGCAGATGATCTCCATTTATCTGTGACCATGGAGACACTTTATTTACTTTCACTTTTCTTTTACTCCCAGATGCTCTTCAAAGTAGAGCAATGAGTTATGTGTCTTAGAACCATACCATCCAATCTTAGAACAGTTTGGGTTGGAAGGGACCATAAAGATTATCTAGTTTCAATCCTCCTGTCCTGAGCAGTGATACCTTCCACTAGACAAGGTTGCTCAGTGTGTCATCCAACCTGTCCTTGAACACTGCCAGGGATGGGGCACCCACAACTTCTCTGGGCAGCCTGTTCCAGTGTCTCACTTCCTTCATGGGAAATAATTTTTTACTATATCCAACCCTAATATTTCATTTTAAAGCCATTCCCCCTTGACTTGTCACTACATGTTGTTGCAAAATAGTCCCTCACCAGCTCTCCTGTAGGTGCCCTGTAGGTACTGAAAGGCTGCTCTCAGCTCTCCCTGGAAGGCTCTTGTCTGAAAGTCTCATAAATCATCTCTTGCTCTATAGGAACAAAATCGTTGTGAGTGAAGTTTTATTTATTTTGAAAAGTTATGTGAAAGGTTCATTTTTTCCCCATTTTGGGAATGACAGCACATTTCATTCTGAGATGCAAAGAACAACTTTATAAAAATATATCCATTTAGTTTTTTGGAGCATGTTAAGTGCTATTTATATCAAAGCAAGATACTTTCCACCAGGTTTTAAAGTAAGACATCTGAAACACACTGTCAGGTACATGTATATATAATTTAATGAATTTGCTTGGATTTTTTGAACAGAGCAGAAGCGAACTAACTGTTCCTTTGATGCTGCAAATGATGACAGTGAAGAAATCAGAGGCTGGGTATAGTTGTGAACATGGGCCATAAAAGGCTGCAGCCACTGCCAGGAGCTTACTTCAGGTATTAATTCCTTTTCCTTTGCAAATTACAGAATCAAAAGAGGTCAAAAATGAGATGACAAGATAATATCTCATTTTACACAGCTAATTGAGAGCTCAAACAGTCATATCAAATACTTTGGCAGAATACAATAAAGATGAACGGTAAATTCTGAAAATATTTAGAACATATAAAAGAAATTTTATCTTTTCCTTGGGTGTGTAAATACCCCATATAAATCAGTAGCCTCCACTGGGTTTCACAGAACCTGTATTTCTCTAGTACCAACTTTCCTCTCCTGTCACCCTTCCAGTTTCCTTTGAAATAACCTTGTAATAAGACACTGTCAAAAAATGTCAAATGTTAACTAGTGTGTCCATGGAAACAGTAGGAGCCATGTGTACAGTAAGACTGTTGTCTTTAACCCTCCTACAGGCAAGGTCTTTTCTTTAAACTCTCAAGAAATGTAGAACCTTAAAAAGAACATACAAAAAATGTTTCAAGAATTTCAAAAAGGTACAGGATCAACAGCTGAGCTGAAGAGTCTTTTGGTTCTGCCACAGACTTCCTAACTTCTGTGGGCATGGCTAAGTCCCTCCAACATCTGTTTATCTGTTTACCTCTTATATATATATTTTTTTTTTTTTTTGTGACACTACCTAGACTGCCATTAGAGAAAAGGACTGTCTCCTATGGTGTATCTGTTACAATGCAGAGCACTTTGGTATTCTGAGCTTTCATGTTATCAGGTGCTACTGCAGTGCTAAATCTAAATAATAAATATCATATAAGTACTGACCCACATGTATTTTAAATAGCTTTGGAAAGATTGAAAGTTATTTTGCTCTTGCTTTAGTAAAGTACAGCCAAGGATACTTTCTTTTTCTAAGGCCCTACCCAGCTGAGCAGGGGTAATGATTCACTGCTTCCCTAATCTTTTCCTTCATTAGACATTTTTAAAACTAAAATACCAAATTGATGAAGGGTGAGGGTTGAATACCAATATGAACTATTGCTATATCATTTTTCTCATAGATTACTGAATGTCAGTAACATCATTCATCCACCACAAGAAGCCCACAGACCTTGCTGTCATTTTCTGCTGAGGCCATAAATCCATGACAGAGCACATTAGTTTGAGCAGAGAACTCTGCTAAAGTGGGTGTTCGGCATTTAGGATAGACCTGACTTAAACTCACCCTGGTTGGTGTGAGTTTAGAACAAGTTTAGTTTCAGGTGAGCAAATTAAACAGGCAACCAGGCTATGAATGGGCTTTCTCTCAGGAATCCATCCCTTTTGTATCGCCTCGGTTGCTTTCTGGCTTTAGGAGCAGTACCTGGGAGTACACCTCTCAAATAGAATATTTCAAAATATAAGGCATAAAATGCTTTTCAGAAGGCAATGCAGTTTGTACTGAAATGCTTGGTAGTTTGGTTGCACTGAAATGCTTGGTTTCCATTTAAATGCAAAATCAGCCTTTCTGAAAAGAAAAAAGTCAAAACACTCCACCTGTTCTAAAACCGAAGCAACAACAATGCCTCCCTTAATCTATACAAAGCAAATTTTGGAAGTCGTGATATGATCCAAACTACAAGTTCTCATTTGTTTCCTTTATGAAATTGAATTACATTTTATTATTCCTCCATGTGCTACCAGTATAAATTCAATATACAATACAATTTTTAATTAGCAGGAAATGAAATATAATGGCATTAGCAAACAAAACTGTAAAAGCAGCTCTAAAAATCTGTACCGTATTTTTGTCTTCAGAAGAAAGCTGGATCAAGCATGTTTTCTTTTCTGTAAGTCTACTGCTTTATTTGGTGATTCTTTCTAAGAAAAAAGTCTTCTCCTGCATTTTGTGCACTTATTTCTCATATAATTTATCCTGTTTTAAAACGAATGTGCTTTAATTACTGATTTATACCACTGAGCTGCAGAATTACATCTCTCAATCTCCTTACCTTTTATTTCAATGCAGGAAAGCAAATATGATCTAATAGAAATAGCTTTAAAAATCACAAACAAACAAACAAACTCCTCAGGTTTTAAAAACACCACTATTCTTGAACATAGTGGTTGTAAAAGGAAAGATAAAGGAAAGGGGATATTTAATAAAGGAAACACAGTTTAGACTGAAGGAATGGACACAAAAAGCCTTCCACATTGCATTTGAGGTGTCTGTTTTAAGGAAAGAAGGAAGGTGATTATCAGGACTGTTCTTGCAGCCTGTAGTGCAATAGTTGCTGTCTTAAGAAACAAAACCTGAGACCATCAGCTGTGTTAAATTGTAGTAAGTGATGAGAGTGCTAGCAAAACCCACAAACAGCATGTATCTCTCTTTTGACTGTATTCGTGGCTCATGTTTCATTTATTTCACAGATTCAGGAGTGCTAGGAAAAATAAAAAGATACTGGGTATTAATTGTTAGCATTTCAGAGGAAATATCACAAAACATTAGGCAGAGCGAATGCTGCAAGCCAGGAAAATACCGTTCACTGTTTTCTGCCAGATCCAGGACCCCTGTGGATGCTACCCAGCCAAATGCAAACGTGTGATTTTTGCACAGCCTATTCAGATCCTCCCTACTTTTGTTTCAAGATCATGAAATTGAATATGAGGTCAATTTTAATTTAGCCTTTACAAATTTGAGGTCTCATCTTGCACGGAGAGACCCCCAAGAAAGGCGTGTGTCCCTCTGGCTGCCTTGAGTAAGAGCCGCTCACCTGGACCTGCCTCCTCCTGTGCATCCCAAATGGTGCAACACTGGAAAACCAGCTGAGGATGCCCTAAAACAAGAATGCTCTTTAAATGTCCTGCCCAATGAGAAAATGCACATCCACGTAGCACCAATACACATCTATTTTTGGGGATAGTTTGTGAGAGTTACAGGAAATCAGTGATAATTCCAGGCTCCTCTGTAATCCTCCTCATCTGGAGGACCAATCTGTACCATCCTAGAAAAGGAAGCCAGCATCAAAGTGAGTCAGGGTCCATCCACCCTGGATAGGAAGCAGTAGGATTATTTCATAATGTCAAGTAATAGGTAAATAGGTAAAATAATGATTTTAAGAATACTTCTCTCTCTTTTTTTCTCACTATTTAATATATTTCCTTATTTTCACTTATTTCAATTATTCCCTTTTCTCTATTATTAAAATTCATTCAGCCATACATATGTAAAACATTTCCCATTGACCTGGAGTGTACGATTTCAAATTTCATCTGATTAAAGGTTTTGTCTTAACCTGCTCTTTGTCTCTACATGCTATGTATTTCTCACGAAAATCTACACATTTCTCCTAGAGCACTGCAATATTTAACTTCTTTTGTTTGTTTTTTTGTTCAGACACAAAGAGTAAAGAAGAAGGAAGGGATGTAATTGTCCTCCATATTTTGGAGATAATTATTTTACTTAGGAAATCTAGTTTTGATATGGAAATTTAGCCTTACACTTCCAAATAAAACCATGGCAGGAGATTAATCTCTACAATTTAAGCAATATGATTAACTAATCCACTCTTTGAGTCTATGTTGGGTATTTTAGCCTAACAATTTGTAATGTAATCTATCATGATAATCAGTAAAATGTGTATAGTTTGCATAATACTTTAATAAGTGTGTTTGCACACAAAATAAAACTTTAATTGCTGGTTTGAGAAGGTCAATTTTAGCAGCTCTGTCAGACTTATTCTGATGAATCAAAGTAATTTATACATGTAGCTTATTTTTATATCTGAATATATCTTGCCTTTTCACTGGTTTTTATTGAAGGAAATCACAGGACAGTTTTCTGAGATTGGAGTCTCAGTATCTGCTAGGCAGAGGATGGTGAACAGCCACAGCCTTCTTCCAGGTGGGGATGGGGCAGAGGCGGATGTGGCTGCAGATGGCAGGCACAGAGCCCAGACTTTGTGTGGTGGGTCAGAACATTAAAAAAATTTACCCTCCAGGAGTTTTTTGTTGAGAATTTTGGGGTGGGAGGGGTGTGGTGTTGTGTCTTATTGAGGACAGCAATGGAAACACGATTTCATTTCCTTGTATAAGAATCTTTCTTTTGTGATCGGGGTTTTCTTTGGATTTAGAGAATCCAAAGCTCTAACCATAAATGTGGGTCCAATCTGGCAAGCTCTGACGCACTCCTGTATACTCTTCTGCAGAAAAGTTGTTCCTGGAATGGTCCCACTAAAGCTACTTGAGACTATTCTGTGAGTAAGTATATGTGTAAACATCTGTGGCGTGTCTATGATGGCTCGTGGAGCACAATATAGAACTGAGAACTGATTAAAAACCTAAATTTTCTTTGGTAATGAATAATTCCCCTGAAAAGAGAGAGAGATGACTTAGTACACATACCCGTACATTTTTTCCAGAGTTGTTCTGCATTCTGTTATATCCAAGAACAATTTTCCTCTGTACTGCCTAAAACCAGAACAAATAATTTATAGTGGTTTCAATTACCATTTCTTATGCTGACTAGATTTAAAACACAGTATCAGGTCACTATATACACTAGGGTAATGGCTATTTTCTTTGAGTCTCAGTAGTATTCAGACAGCTAGTGCAGGTTCATTAAAAAATTTGAAAGAAGACGAACCCTCAAACAGAAAACAAAATGGCAAAATGAAGCCACACAATATTTATCTGGTTTTTGGGTGATAGCTACCCTTCATTTTCAAGTCTACTAAGTCTTTCAATTCTGTTGCAGTGCAACTCAATGCATTTTTAAGTTTTAACAATAAGTGTGAAGTATTATAGGATAAAATCACTAGGGGAGACTGGAACTATGTAACCTGTAGCAGTTTCTCCAGTATGTAGGCACCAGGTCAGAAAGCCAAAATATAGGTCTCAGCTGCAGAGAGCTGCACCTCAAATTCTAATGCTATTCTGAGGAGATGATAAGGATCTTCTTGAAATAAAATAAATGGAATAATTCCCTTATTTTATCATGTGTCCCCAAAGAGATAAAAATCCCTGAAAGAAAGAATAGTTGCAGGGATATTCACAGTTCCCACACTGAGGAAATGGATGGCTTTCTGGTGACAGATCAGGCACAGCTTATAGTGAGGACAAAACATAGCGAGCCTGCTTGGCCACGGAGGGTCGGAGGGTCCTGACCTAAGCAGAAACTTTGAAGAGGTTTGGGGAATGAAAGCACCTTGAAAATCTCTGGGGGAGAGAGCACCATTCATTTTGAGCAGGCAATGAGATGATCTCAGTTTTGTCATGTCCCAGGGGACAAGTCCAGTGTGTGGATGTGGATAGAGTGACCCAAGAGGACTCTTCACAGGAAAAGCACGGAGAAATTGTAAACGTCTTGTCTTTCATTTTGGCCTTTTGATACAGCTTTAGGCCTGGGCTGTATATGGTTACAAACATACAGGCACTGTGAGGTCCTTACAATTATGAGCTTCGTTAGCTGAAATCCAAGGAGCTAAGACCCACAGGTACACCACAGTAAACAGCAGGAACTCTACTTATGGCGTTATAAACATAAAATTAGGTTGTTATGGCAGAGCTGATCCTAAAATTGATAATAATTCTACAAAGGCTTCAATATAGCAAAATTAAACATGACTATTATTTTTTGTTTGCAAGAATGCCTTTGGTATTAAGGTGCTAAAATTCAGTGTAATTTACAAAGTAATAAGTTTAAAGCCGGGTCCTTTTGAAAAATGATTAAAATCATTCTGTAGAAAACCTTGTGGTTTCCCTTCTCTTTTATTGTAATGGGAAAACCACTATCCACCCTTAACATCCCCATCATTTACAAAGTTTCATAACATGGCTGTAGACATTGGCTCTGAGGCTGAATTTATGCCAGATAACTTCTGAACCTAGAAACAATTTGGCTTTGACATGTGAAATAGAGATACCCCAGGGACTTTAATCTTAGTTTAAAAAAAGCTTTTTAAAGTTTTCTGAAATGTCATGTAGGAAACCCGTGTATATAGGGACCAGATTATGACCCAATTATCACCTGTGCAAATCCAGAGAGATTACACTGAGTTCAGTGGTGATGCTCAGAATTTGAAATGACACCAGCTAGGATCAGAATTTAGCTTGTTGTCCCCTGTGCTAACTTCAGATCTAAATATTCCACCAGAAGCATTGAAAGTTTAATTATATGGTCTTTTTTCCCCACTTAAACTCAGGCGTTAGGAAAGTAAATCTTCCTTTTTTATGCATTGCTATTTCATAGTGGGTTTTTTCTAACAGAAGTGATAGTGTGGAATATAATTTTCTGTTGGCAATTTGTTTTTAATAAGGTCTTTAACATTCCAGCTATTCAAAGCTCCATGAAGCAAAGTTATTGCTGGTTGCACTTTACTCTAAAAGGTAATGATGATTATCAGCTAGGCAGAGTGCTGTAAGATAATTCAGGTAAACTGAAACAGATAATGTAGATTACAGTGAATTAATTATTTGGAGATGTTCAGCAAAGGATTGTTAAAACTGTACTGTAAGTCCTCTGGGCCAAGAACCAGGCTTTTATTCTATGTTCACATCCTAGGACAGCAGAACCTGTGACTGTGATGTCTAGGCACAGATAATGTAAATTATGAAAATATAGCATCCTCAAGCAAATCAATAATGGGTGAATCTGATCTCAGTGGTGAAACTGTGTTGTCTTAACAGTGTTATACCCTATTTACTGCAGTGTAACTGTGCCCCACTGTAGGTATTCCCCTACCCAGCACTTGAGTTTTATTACAGCAATAATGACTGTAGCACAGGGCATTTTCAGTGGATCTTTATTCTACTTTGTCACAGTTTCAGGGCTGCTGTGGGAGATGCAGTAGCATTTCTTTATAGTATCAGACCCAACTGTCTTTTGTCTGGCACAGAGTGAAGCATCTGATAATGTGTCCTACCCTTGGACACACTATTCTAAACAGCATTCAAGTGGTTAAATGATCAAGTGGTTTTAATAGCCTCTGGTTTCACCCCAGGCCATCAGTTTTACTCCAGCTGGCCATAAATCCTCAGGAAATGCCCTACAGATAGATTGTTATTACTTACATACACAATTAGGGATTTACAGTACACTGCTGTCTGCTGGAAAGTAACGGGGAAGGAGGTAAGAGTTAAAATCTGTTAGCTGTACCAGTGACTTGGGTTCCCATGTGCAAAGGGATGTAACTCTCTGCCCAGTGCTTTGTGAACATGTCGCAGCAGCCTTCTACAAGCTTCCTTCACTTTCTGTTTTTTTTTTTTCTTTGCTGCACACACACATCACTTTCCAGATGTCATTTGCCTTTCTCCCCAGGACTCAGTCAGTTCTCTGAGCACTGGGCAAGATGTACCCACAAGTTGCCCATTGCTGATACTTGCCCAGACTCACAGTGCAGCCACAGGTGGAGCTGCATTGCCAGCACCTCCACACCAGCTGCACTCTTCGGTGCTAGGATGCCTCTTTCACGGAGTTTTTTTCTTTACATGGGAATAATAATTTCCCTCCATGAAAGCTTTGGCCCTATGTTTTTCCATCTGCAAATTACAAATGAAGATCTCTAATGCAGACTGGCTTCTCTGTCTCGAGGCACTGTCTTGCACAGAAATTTGGTCTGAAGCCACAGAACAAAGTGATATGTCAAGTGATAAAGGAGAGAAGGGAACTACGGGCAGAGAAAGTTCTAACTGTGTGACGGGGATTGGCATAGTAGGAGCAGATTAAGACTGTTCTCACCCAAACTCCATATTTTCCCCTAAACAAAGCTTATGGTTTGGGCTCTTACCGTGGGTCTTTTAATCACCTGGTGAAAAGATGGTGCTGAGTCCCAAGGCTGCATAAGGTTTCATAACAAACTTTTAAACAATACTGCTTTGGCATTTGACCAAAGCCGAGTTATATTTACTGGGAAGATCAAAAACATCTCAGATTTCTCACATTTAAAAAGAGATGAAAGAGATAAGATTTTTTTTTGCCAGTTAAATGTATTTAAAAGTCAGAAGGGGAGAACACCCCTAATTTTAGTATCAAACTGCAGGACTTACCAATCTCAAGTGAGTGAATACAACTATGCTGTGACTCAAATTCTCAATGAAAAGACTCAGTCTGGACAGAATAAGTTATAACACTTGTCTGTAAAGTATATTTTTTCTCTGAGAGCAAGGACACACAGATCTGTTTGAACAAGTATATAGAAAATTTGGATACCTCTAAAACTGCAATCCAAAGTCTTCTGCTTGAGTGTTGCTTTATGAAGACACTTTGGTGCCTTAGTTTCTAACATGAAAGTTCAAATGGACTTTTACCTGTATCTGTCAGGACATTATGTTCTCCTGTGTAGATCACACAGAAGGCTCTGTTTATATTTGCTTTCCACAAGCACCCCATGGATTTAGACTTTACATGGAATGTACCTTTCAAAACAAGGCCTATTTATACAGAATAATTGTATTTTTACAATATTAAATGGGTTTCTTGGCATCAGAGGGAAGAGATAGGGCCAGTCCTTCTCCTCCTAATGGGCCATAGCTTTCTCCAGGGAGGGACTAACCTGTATCTTGGATGCTATTGACTGTTTAGAGATGCCCACTTTTTTCTTATCTGTTCACTTTTCAGGAGTTAGGGGTTGTCTAGGTCACTGAACCAGAAGATGAAGCTTCTGAAGTACCCTAAGGAATGGGACTTTTATATGGGAGCTGGGAGACCTAACCTCTGCCCCTAGCCCAAGAACATTATACACAGTTTAAAACAAATTATCCTTAGATAAAGTTGAGGCTCAAGTCCTCCCGAAGGATGCTGCTTAACACATCTAAAACTGTGAATCTCTGAGGTCAGCACAAGGTGCAAGTGCTGCTGGGGAATTCAAATGAGCAGGAAGCACTGGAATGGTGTTGGCACAGTGCTTAAGATGTTCTCCTCTGAGATTTTGAAATTCTTCGGGCAGTAAAGTGAACAACCAAGCACAAGGCTATTATGTTCTGAGTGAGGGCACTGTCAACTGTTTAACGCAAAGTGAGATTTGCTTCCTTCTGCTCTGTGTTTTTCACAATCTTAATTTTTTTGAAAGGAAGAGCTTTATCTTTCAGTCTCAAGAGGTCAGAAGAGCGTGTATTAGCTCTGTAAGTTGCCCCATGGTGTACCTGAGAAAAGTACATGTCCTTAATGGACTGGAGGAATGTTTTGTGCTATAGGGATTTGGTAGTTCTCAAAATGCTGTTCAGCCTGCTATCTTCATGGACACAGTTCTCAGGTGACTCCGCACATTCATGAATCTGGATGTAGGAGGTCATATTCAGAGGGAGTCTAAATTGTGGATCATATGTGCAAAACTTAAGGAATAGCCATATACTCGGTGCTTGCACCCATTTGAGAATGTGAGACAGAAGAAAATACAGTCTGTTCCTCTGGTATTGAGCTTCGTTGGATGAACAGTTTTGCATACTGGTAAATAGATTTGTGTTGTGCTAAAAAAAGTATTAGCAATAATTAACATTTATGTTTCTTTAGAGAGGGAAAATGTCCAAAAACTGAACAAAACAAAATTGACTTTTCCCATGAAATAAGATTGCAAAAAGCTTTGGTCTCACACAATGTGCTTCAGAAATGTTGAAACAGTTTCATTCAGATAGTAAATAATGAAGTACTTCTGTATTTTTAATGTTTTTTTCCATAAAACCAGTTTGATTTGCCAAAAGTAATTTTTAAGCAGAAGGTGAAAACTCTACATTAAACAAATGTAGACATTCTTGAAAAGTTTTACTTTTATTTTTCTTTAAATAAAAAGTTTTCAGAGTTGATCTTTTCTTAAAATGTGAATGTCAGGAAAGATTGTGCAGTTTTTTTTCTCATTGAAAATCTGTATTGACATGGGAGTTCAAATAGAACTTAGTGCTCAGAATTTTATATGAAAATCTGTGTCTTTTTGAAACTGGAATTGAACTTGGATGTATAAGAAATAATTTGTAAAGAACTGTTTTGCATGCGCTTGCTGAAATTGCATGACTCCAGTAACATTCACACGAAGAAAATTTGGACCAAAGAAGTCTTGAAAGCACCAGAAACAAAAAGAAGTAATGTTGCAAATCTGTAGAATAGCAGTTATTTTCTTAGAACACTTTTCAGAGAAGTCTCCTTTTTTTAGTCTTCTGCACCAAAACACAATGAGTGAATGGCTTTGCAGCTACTGTCCCAGCTGAGACAGCTGTAGGGTTAAGCAACCAATGCAGTGCACAGAGTAGAGTCGAGATGGGGCCCTAAGGGCATAAGCCCTACCTAAACCTCCCTGCAGGGTGAACATGGCCATAGGTTTGAATGCTTGCTCTTAACCCGCATGAGTAGATAACTGCCACATCATTTCCTACTGCTATTAAACTCTTAGTGTGTGATTCTCTGTGATCATGTCTGAGTTATTTTTAGTGCTCTGAGCTGCACCAAACACTTGTATGTGACAGAGCATTTAATCATCGAGACCACAAATCTTGAGTAGGCAGGAGTTGTCCTATACTTGAGATTTCTGCTGAAAAATTGAAACACGAGACCTAAATGAAAGTCTCTCACTGTGCCTTCAAGGCAGTTGTTCTGACAGTAGTGGCTGAGATCTCCAGAGGTCCTACAGTGATGTATTTAGTTGTCAAGAATTAATGTTTTAAAGGTTTCCTAAGAATAATTCAAATATACAAAGTGCAGATGTAGAGGTCAATAGATATGTTTGAACCAGTTCATAAGCATGCAAGATCTATTGGAGTTTAAAGGATCAATAATTCTCTTCAGAACCCATACATATGCATTGACAAGACAGCGAGGGTGGTTATTATAGTCTCTCAAATCAATAGTCCACATTGAAGAACTGTATGAAAGGTAATTTTAAATCTGTACCAGATAAGGCGTTACCCTGTTGTTAGACATTCAGGTATCAAGAAGTGAGCTGTAGCCAACTCCAGGGTGAGAAAAATCCAGGAAAGGCCTCATGTCTGATCTTAGGGGCTCCTCCAAACATTTTTGGACCAAATGTTAAATGATATGACTAGCTTTATTGCAGCAGCACTGATATTTTTTTGACAGTCCCAGGTGGGTTCTGACCACTACCATTTCCTCATTCATGTCAGCACTACATGTTTTCTCAGCTCTCAAATATCAGGCAATGTCTAATATGTAATTAAGAAATTAGTTTAGAGCTGTCAACTTTTTCTTGTCAACAAAGTATATCTTATCTTTGAAACAAACAGACAATGCAAAAAAACCCAACCTTCTACCAAAGGTCCAGACAAATGAAATATTACTAGACCCAGATTGCTGTAGCAATCTGCTGCCTTGAGAAACATGCTGAATTTTCCTGATTCCAATGTATTTCAGCTATAGAACTGTGAATGTCAGATAGAGGTCCAGCCCTGATATATTTAATTATAAATATTTTCCCCTGAGAAATCTGATTATTCTAGGCAATGCTCTCCCAGAAAGTTATTATCTTGATTTGATCTATTTAAGAAGGGATTTAATCTGTTTAAGAAAGAGGTTATGATGAGGCAAGTAGAGGAGCGTTTTTCTCCTTTTGTTGAAGCCTGATGTGTTTCTAATTAATTTGCAGAATACCAGATATTGTGGACATGCATATAATGGTACAATTACTGAAAATTCAATCATGATGGTGCCAAGTGACACTCCCACCAGGGCTCCTCTCTGGAGAGTGAGCCCAGGGGAAGGAAAATTCCATTTTCCTCCTGTTCAGTTTAACATTAACAGAACACACAATTACAGGAGTTGAAATGGCTTCACAATGGCTTAAAATGTGTGTTAAGCATGCAGGAGACTGAAGAATGTATGTTGTCCAAGGAGCAGTCAGCTCGGAAGTAGGAAAAAGAACAGAAAACGGTAGAGAGAAATCTGTGGCTTGGTAATGACTGAGCCAGAAATAACCCTGGTCCAGTTCCTGCTTTTCAGGCAGTTGTAGACATTAGTTCACATCTTCCCAAGGTGATGGTGTCTAACATGTATCCCCAGTTGCCACACCTGTGCTCTTTTATTTATAATATTTCATGGCAGTACATAATGTCCTCAAAGATAATCAAAGTATAAGCTGTACTACCTGTATTGGCAAGCTCAGACTGGCCACAGTAAACCTGCTTGACTTTTGAACCTGTCATGCAGAATGAAAGCCATGAACTCCATCCTGATCAAGAGCATGCTCTACTTCCATGAAGAAATTTAGTTTTTTACTGTACTGATAAATATTTCACCTGTAAACACTCAGGTCCATCCTCATCCCAGAAAATAAGTCCTGATATTCTGGATATCTGTCTTGTAATGCCAGAAAAGTGCCATAATGCTGACTGACTCCTTCTGCATAGGTCTTCAGTCTAAGTGTGATCAGAGTCAAGTTTTGGATTACTCATTACTGGGAGTTGACTGTCAACTCTAAAATACAAAGAAATCAGAACAGAACCTGACTTTTGAAAGCAGTGGTACATCCTGAAATGAGGCAAAATATACTAAAATAAAACATCCTGAAAGGAAATTCCACATCTTAAATTCAAACATGCTTCTGATGATAAAAATGAATAGATTAAGTATAAAGCAATAAGAATTTTTCTAAAACATTTTCCTCTCTTCTCTTTCTGAGTCTACTTCTATTGCATTTAGAACCTATATTTACACAGTGTATTCTAACATACTGAAATAACATTGGAAAAAATAATTCAAAATTTTGGTCTTACATGGAATTTTATTTAGCTGAAATAAATAGCAATCTTCATTTCTCAATGGCAATTCACCAGAAAAATTATGTAAAACCTTGCCACTGATAAACTGAACAAATAATAAAAGCATATTATTATCATAAAGTTTTAAAAACCATACATGAGGGGCTAATATGAGGGGTAGGATTTGCTTGTTGAAAGGTAGGGGCAGAACATAATAAGAGTGATCTACTTTCATTCTTATTAAGTTATTGGTAAAAATGCAAAGATCATTTTCATAAAGGAGATGTTGGCTGCAGTCAACCTTTTTTGTCTCAGAGGTGAAATATTAAACAGTCAAATGAGCATGAGAATAATATGGCCCCTATTAAAGTGATTTTAAATTTAAGCATAATTTTTGCTAATACCACTGAGCAATGGGAATAATTAGAATGGTTTCAGTAATGCTAAAGATTTTAATAATTAAAGATGCAAGATTAATTTGAGAAGAGGCATCATTAACCTAAATCAAATATTAGATTTGTTGTAAGGGAGAGGAGGTTTAGCCATAACCACATATTTCAGATGGGGAATCTCATTAACTACCATGGTTTGCCTTTTACTGTGCACCCACAGGATTTACTTGCATGAATATTAAGTCTCTGTGTATTGAATAAAAGCATTTAAATCCCATGATATGGACCAACATTTTTGTACTATGTAAAGTATTAATTGAATAATCTTGTTTTTACTTTGGATGACAATAGCTAGTTACTTAAAGGTTACCACATTTTTTTCCCCTGGAAAAGAATTGTACAAAGTTTAAGCCTGGTGTGGTTGAAACATTTTTCTTCCTGAAAATATATCTCTCTAGGCTCCCTTTATTAATGTCACAGCTTCTTTTTTTGGATAATCTAAGAAGTATTTCCATGAAAACCAAAGCAAATAGGAAATACAGGAGAGAATGTATACGTGATGCACTGGAAACTGCAGTTATCTCATGAGGAAGTGAATTCCTCAGAGAGATAATGAGTAATGTCCTTTTGTTACTTGGTTGTTAACAAACATTGTGCATTTGTATTGATTAAAATGCAGAAGTTGATAATTAAACAAAGAACACATGTTAAAAAAGCAAAGATTTTCTCCATTTATAGGAAAACAGTCCTTCATAAATATTGATTTGGGTTTTTTTTTTCCCCCAATGTGGTGGTTTTCTATAAATATCAGTATCTGATAATGAGCACTTCCACCACTCATTATTTCTCTACTTGCAGAATTTAATGAATAGAAATGCGTTCATTATATGGAAATCTATCTACCTGTTATGCCTTTGATGAAGCCAGCCCCTGAGTTGAAATTTTGTGCACCATTAATGATATGCAAAGAACTGTCTTATCTTTAATGATATGCCTGAAGAATTTATCAATGGAATTTATTAGATGCTAATTCATCTTCCATGAATTACTAAAGCAGTGGCATTTCACTTGTCTATCACTTTTTGGAATATTCTTCCTCTGTTGTTTTTGTTCCTTTGCCCTTCCCAAATATGGTGGAACCATAACCTATTTCTAAAACAGGTTTGAGTTCATTGACTCATAAAAACATGTTCCTTGTCTTGAAAGCTCCTGGGAAATATTGGCTGATTGTGATGAATTTCCCAAGCCTGTGGGACAGCCAGCTCAAATTCTGAGTCAATCAGAAGTTTTGATTGAATTTGTTTATTCACTGTTGCATTAGAAAATCAGCTTCTTCCACCTTCACTGCCACACTGCTACATGCCATGTTGGGCACTTTTGGTTCCTAAGCATGTCTGTCTTCACTGGGGCTGTTTTGGTGGCTGCAGTTCCACCTCCGTACTCTCTGCAGTCTGAACGCCAATTGCTCAGTGAGGCTGGAGGTCTGTGTCACTGCTGATTGACTTGTGGTAAACAAAACGCCTCCAGTATTTTTGCCTGACTGCAAACTAGTCTTTGCAGTTCTCTATGCAGCCCTGTTGGACTTCGTAAAATGTCCCTGCTCCTTTAATACCTGGAGGATGAGACTTCAACAGGTCCAGGCAGAAAGAGCACAAGATGTTTGTCTGCTTAGATACGATGAACATTCTACCTGATTATATGTTCCTCGTGTTTTCTTTTTGCTTTTCTCAAGTACAGCTACATGCAAGCTGTTCTGCCTGGACTTTCCATGTCACTAGCCTGTCAAGTCATGTCAGAAGGGAAGGTTATTACAAACATGAAAAGGACTACTCCAAAGAAAAACAAAAGAATCCATTTAATTTAAATCTGGTACAAACAATTTCCTGTTCATATGTGGCTGGATGAAAAATACTGGCCTTAAACTGTAGCTAGGATGTTCAGATTAGATATTAGTAATGGTCTGATCAATTCCAAGAGTAGTGAAATATCGAAGTGTGCAGGTAAATAAAGTTGCCATCTACATAATTTTTCAAAAGGATGTAAATGTCTGTTGGAAATAGATTCTACCTTAGGAAATGAGCCCCTGGCTTGTTTCCTGTTGACCAAGAAGGCAACTAGGGTGTTGTAGTCATTCTTTGATAAGGCAGCTAACATCTAGCACCTGTCACCAGAAAATGCCTCTTCAGATTTGGTCCTTTTCCATATTGTCTGCCTGCATGGGTACCTCCATCCGTAGAGTCACCCTGGGAGAACATGGTGCCTTTACCTTCTCACCCAAGAAAGCAAAAGTTCCATCTTGCTGAGGAAGGGAAATGGTCATATAAATCTCCCCTGCACATACAATCTGGTTGGCAAGTCTCTGTTCCTGCAGCACATTCCTGAGCTTTAGCTGGTGAGGAGATGTGTCCACAGCTGTGACTCCCTTTCCTCCCTCCTTCCTCAACCCCTATTTTCACTTCTATCATGATCCTGACCCCTGAAGAAAATACATGCTTTATACCCAAAACAAAGGTTGAACTGTTTTTTGGCAGACTCTGACCGGACATTTTGCCTCACCCTGTGCAGCTCTCAATCTCATGCACTTCCAGTGTGAGTGTTTGGATCAATTAGCACTGATACTATCTGCCCTGGAGTGACAGGCAAAGCAAGTACTTAGCATGCTCCCCTGGGCATTCTTATTTTTAGCCCTTCCTCAGCCGCCTTCACTGTTACCAGCAACCACAAACCAGGCATCTGAAACAGCTACAGCAGCATCTTTTCGGAATAGACTGCATGAGATAAGGCTAGAAAGCATCTTCCCTCCCTGTGGCATTTTGTCCCTGTCAATGACTGAAGAGCAGGCTGATCATGTGCTGCAGCTCTGTTTTTTTTGTTTTTTTCTGAAGTGTTTTTTCTTTTTTTTTTTTTTTTTATGGGTGGAAGCTGACATAGTTTCAGAGATTGTTTCTTCCAAAATTATTCAGGACAGGTCTCAGCTTCAAATCAGATCTGCCAAGTGAAGCCCTCTGTTAAATTCCCTATATGTATGCTAGGTTTGCTTTGCTTGACTGACATGCACATGGCTTGGCTTGTTCCTCATACAACTGTAAGTTTTGTGAAAAATCATAGAATCACAGAATCATTACAGTTGGAAAAGACCTTTAAGATCATCAAATCCAACCATAAATCTAAAACATCCAGGTCCAAAACTAAACCATGTCACTAATGACATTGCAGTGAATTTTGAAAAGGTTACATTTCTAGAATTGGAAGCAAATTACTATGAATCAGGATTGCACCATTGAAATGAAAACTTAAGGTTGTTTGGGCTAAAGTTTTTGCCTTAAAGGACTCACTTTCCCAATACTTCATAATTGCTCCAAATTTGTGGGGAAGTGGTTTCATTTCAGTCCTACTGTTCCTTCTCCAAGGATCCAGTAGTTATATTTTCCTGAAAGGAATGGGATCACATAATTTTCCAGTTAATTCCTCAGCTGCTTATCCTTTAGGGTATCTACATAAATTATAGTGGCTTAGTCCTGGACCCTGAAGATTTCAGATGTAAACCAGAGCAGAGCTTCAGCATTGGTTTTATAGATCTCACTCGGACATGTGTGTGGAAAAGTTCACCATGGGGTGCAGGGTGTTCTGTGGGCATTCCAGCTGGCAAGTCAGTGATGATTGAACTCATGGTAGTGAGCCTTAGGGCAGCTGCTCTGACTCTGTCAGCTGGCTACAATCAACATGAGTTCCTGCACAGTCTCCCTGCACTGTGCACCCCATGCCAGCTGAGAGAACTCAGCACCGTGCTATGACTGGGGCTGGATGTCTCCTACAGCCTCCTCTGCAAGCTCAAGAAGCCAGGAAACTCTAGAGAGTGAAAAATCCAGAGCAGAAACTCTCCATCAACATCTTTTACT
Source organism: Camarhynchus parvulus (assembly GCF_901933205.1). NCBI lineage: Eukaryota > Metazoa > Chordata > Aves > Passeriformes > Thraupidae > Camarhynchus > Camarhynchus parvulus. The sequence continues at coordinate 34,667,159 of NC_044586.1, read as the reverse complement.
CAAGATCACAGTTTTGGTACAACCTGTGAGGTCAGCTGCAAGCAGGGAAATTGTGATGTTGTGCATTGCCTAGAAATTTGCTTTCTCATCAGAACTCAACCAACTTTTCCTGCCCAAGGTGTGTAGCAGATATTTCAGAAATCACAATGATTTCTGCTGTGGAATGAAGTATGTTTGAAGGATTGGTCACCAGCCCTCTGACAGAGCTCTCTGATTAGGTTCTCAGGTATACATGTCATTTAGGATCCAGCTTCTAAATATGTATTGGGACCCAAACACATAAGTGTATGTAGTGTCTGCTCTTCCCTACTCTGTTAATGGGATGCTTCAGGAAGAATTTTCAAAAGTATGTTGCTGAGGAGATAAGGTCTAGCACTACAAGTCATTTAGACCTCTAGCTCCTACCAGGTTTAAATTAGGCTTGTAATTATCTCTGTGGGGTTAAGAGCACATCTTTTGGGTATTTTATTTGAGCACTTCATTAAATTCTGTGGCACCTTTATATCCGTTTATGCTTTTACACACATTTATATTAGGGTTTATGTTGGAAAGATGACATAATATTTCACTTTATCAAAGAGAAAGACAGCCTCTTAAACCAGGACTCTACTAGAGGACTAAAGATTGTGCTGTGACTATATGTTCTCTGTGCCCAGCCTGGTTTTGGCCCATGTTTGCTAACTAATTCCCAAACACATCCTGAGAGCTCTTGAAGCCATTTCTGACTGTGTGACTATTACATATTGCCACCTTGATCTAAATCTGAGGAAACCTGTAGATATAGACACAGCCTATTCTATGCAGGTTGGCCTCAAAGGCAGGGAAAATTTTATTTACTGGTGGAAAACTATAGCCCTATTTCCCAGTGGGTGCCATTTCAGAAAAGCCTGACACCAAAATGTTGTGCGTATGTGTCACAAACTTCTGGCAGTATTCAGGCATAAATGGTATGCATTTTTCCCCAACATCTAATAAAAATGCCATGAAATTTCACAGTCCCATAGAGGCTTAAGTTTTCATGTCCAGTAAAACTTAGTACTATTAAACATGATGAGACCATCAGATTTCCTTGTCCTCAGTTGTTCTGGGTCAGTAATACAGCAAACTAAGTACCTTCATACATTAAGAGCATGCTTCGCACAGAATGAGAGCTCATTTTTCAGTAAATTCAGATGGCAGGATATACTTGCCACCAAATCAAAGCTCCAGAGATCAGTTCAGAGGAGCTGCACCTTCAGGATGCTTTCATTTCTCCTCCCTACCTGCCACAATAGGCAAACTCAGTGATCAGTTAAAAGAGTCTAACAACACCCAAAAAAAATTATTACTAACCACAACAACAGTACTAATATTTTTTATAATACTTCAAATAATTGTCAGAGAAAGACATATGCCTTAATTACAAAAACACTGCTGCTGTATAGAAAAAACACAAAACCATCTCATAGTAAATAGCGCTTTGGAGATGACATTTCCTCTTTTTCAATTTATTTTACAGCATTTTGGTGACTTTGTTGCTATTTTGTTTGCTCATCTTCCCATTTGCCAGATGCTGAAGGCAAATTGGCTGAAATCTGTGTCTGTATCTCTGTTAGTAAGTAATATCAACATACAGACTGGATCTTTATGGCAAAGCAGTTTCATGCTGAGGACATGACACCTATATTACGCATGTTTTGAAGAAGTAGGAAGGAAGGAGCGGGGTAACTTTGGATTAGCTGTAGTCTGGTCCCTTGAAGTAGAAGGCTATTAACTGCCAGGACCTCCTGGAGTGTATCTTCCAGTTCTGCAGCAGCCAGGCTGATGCTCTGAGACTGTTCAGCCATGTCAGAACTTGACAGAGAAAGGGGAGATACTCAGGAATTATTCTGTACAAATCTCTTCCTCTTCTGGGTTAAAGTACTAAGGTAGATGCACCTTGTTTTCTTCCTGCTGTGAGATTAACACAAATTGAGCACTTCCCAAATACTACATATTACTGTGTAGATAAAAAAATGCAAGAAAATATTCTGTGTGCGAATTCCATTCATACTTTTTTATGTCACTGTTACTTTCAAAGCTACTTGTGGTTGCTGGTGGTACAGAAAAAAAAAAAAAAAATAAAGCAATTCAAAAAACCTTATCAGAAATTAATTTGGAAATGTCCAAGTTGAGTGACTCACTTGGTAGCGTTAATATTACAGTTTTAGATACATTTTCTCACTTGCTAACAGCCAAAGATTAGCAAAAAATGGAGGAGCAGTGTCTTTGTGCAAATCAACTAAGATGATCTGCACTTTTAGAAGAGGAATGACCTTGTGAGTGTACCACATTCTCAGGCTATGAATTTGGTATTCTAAAATGAGTGAATCTCCATGACTTAAGAGAACAGGTCCCTTTCCAGTGGACAGATCATTATGTACAATTAGATGCTAGGTGCTGGCTGGAGATATGCATAGCTGTAAACAGAGTGCCCAGATGGCTTATTAGATCAGGTTAGCTGGTGTAATAGAAAAAACAACTTGGGGCTACAAGCAGTTTTCCTAGGGCTGGGATTTTGTCCCAGTGTTAGTAAATCTGCCCAAATGCTGACATTTCCCTCACGTAGGTTGGTAGACTGTGGGCTTTACAGGTGTCATGACTGTAAGCTCAGTGATTTCTCTGCCTGCTGTGTTTTCTGGCAAATCAGTACTACTGAAAAAGAGAAAACAGAGTAAGTTGCTGAGAGAAAAAAGTCAGGTTTGACCCAAATCAACCCCTAAAATGTTAGTTCTTCCATTTATTATAGTTTTAACTATCACAGAATCAAAGAATCATTAAAGTTGGAAAAGATGTCTAAGGGCATTGAGTCCAACCATTGACCAATACCCCCAGGGTTTCTAGTCATTCTTCTCCAGATGTCTGTAGAGCTGCATGGGGGCTTCATGACCCAAGCGCAGCCCCTGAATCCATGCCTTGTTGAATCCCATACAAGTGATCTCAGCTCATTGATCCTCCAGATCCCTATCCTTACTTCTCCAAGACTCAAACCCAGTGCCATCTGGTGGCCTGCAAGCATCCAACCAGAGCTTCTCTGTGTGCAAAAGCAGGTCCATCTGGAGGGAAGCTGGAGCCTTCCCTTGCTAGCTCACTCCATCCTTCTGGCAGATGGACAATGACCCCCAATGACCTCAGTGTCATCTGCAAACTGGTGAAAGGTGCTCTTGATACCCTGGCCTAGATTGCTGATAAAGATATTAGGCAGAAGTGGTCTCAATACTGATCCCTGGAGAATATCACTTGTGACTGGTCACCAGCTGGCTGCAACTCTGTTCACCTGTGTGCTGAAAGATGAGCTGCTAGAGAGACCACTGGTCTAGCTGAACAAATGTCCGGTAAGTCTCATGAGTGGAAGTTCTGAGGAAACTATTTTTTGGAAACACTTACACAATTGTTTCTGGCATGAAATAACTCCCCAGAATCTGAAGCTGTCCAGTGAAATTGATCCTTGTCAGATTGGACACTACCAACAGACATATTTTCTCTGTAGTCAATCCTCCTGAAGAAGAAATTTGGTCCTTGGGGAAGATTTATATCAGAAATATGAGCTCCTGCAGACCTTTAGGAACCTCTAGAAAGCAGCAATGTGAAGGCTTTCAGATAAGAATTTTGACAGTAGGTACTCAAATCAAATAGACACCTCACTAACACCTGTCTCCTGGTGAAGAAAAGACAGGATAAGAGATTTTTATTTTTAATGAAAAAAATATTCCTGATCTTTGTGAACAAAAAATATCATATCCAGACACTGAAAGATTTAGAACATATATATCATTCTCTGGATTGGAGCCACATCTTGTACCTTCCAAAAAATTCTGCTTAAAATCACAATCTGGACTATGGCGCATAAAGAAAACAGTAAGTCATTGTAAAACCTACTATTTCAAAAGGCGAAGAGCAAAAATATTTCCAGAATTGAGATCTACCAGGTGTTGTGGCTGACACTGCGTAGCCCGGTTGTCAAATGAAATAGAGACGTAGCTGTTTTCTCAGCACTTCTGTTTCTGATTTAAGGTTTGACATAGAGAGATGAAGTGACTGACAAAGTCCTGTCAAAGCCAGAGCTTCAGATGGTGTGAAGTGGCATCATTTCAGTGCCAGCTGCAGAGGTGCTACCTCAGACAAGTGCAGAGAATCTTTTCCAATCTGCAAACAAAATCAGAGATTTTCCCTCTTTAATGGCTTCCAATGCTCGTGTTGGGGACTGCTCTAGACAATTATTTGAGTAACCTTTGGCTGCCTGTACAAACCTGAGAAAGTAGCCAGAACTGAAAAATGACACAGCATGAATTTTCTATCATCTGTGAGTAGTGTCACTTTGATTCATGTTTTGAGGGCAATCTTGGCCAGGAAGACATAAAAGAGAACTTGCTGAACATGTAGCAAAGCAGAGCAATCTCTTCTTGCTCAAAAGACCTGCTCAGCAAGGACACAGAATCAGAAGATTTAAGCATCTTCAGCCTCTAATTCAGAGGAAGGTAAGATGTCAGATGTGAAAAATCTTTTAAAGTACTACAAAGTTTTGCCAATTCTGCTTAGAATACTTTACATATAAGCTTTTTTTTTCCCCCTTGGGTGACAAAAATTTTTGAGATAAACAGTTTATAGTTTTCTTTACAGAGTAAACCTGACTGTGTTCCATGTTTGTATTATCTCTGATTTAAAGACAATTTCCAGTATACATACATTTGCACTGATTCATAACACAGCATTTAAAGAATCCTACCAGAGTCTGATGCATCTACTGCTCTAATTTAACAAACTTATTCTCACTAAATTGCATTTCTTTATAGAGGAGGTGAATGGAGTGTGTAGTAATTTAAAAAAGGTTCTTGCTATGAAGTCAGGGACTGTTGCCTTGGTGAAATCACGTATTTTAAAACCTGAAACATTGGAAAATTGTTTTAGCAAGAAAGGTAATTGACTCAGCTGGTAGTGAATATGGCTGGAACCTGATGGTACTATGAGTATAATTCAAATAAAATACTGAAGGCAAGGTAAGATTGACTATAAGATTTCTGATGTTCTTTAAAACAACTGTTCCCTGCTTTCATCCTGATGGCAATGTTATTGACATTTTCATATATTTTATCAAACCTTATATGTCTTCAAACTGAAAAATCCTAGTGTTTTCCAAAAAAAATACTCTTGCTGTGAAATCATTCATGACTCAGACAATTTACAGAAAGTGGTGGGAGGAAACTGCTGCAGGCAGTAGATGCCAAAGGATGGGGCAAAGACTCAACACTGAAAAGAAAGTTAAAAGGATCTTCACGAAATGGTGATTTCTTACCTCCCAAACATTCTTTTCATGTCTAGTAACTCATGCATTTTCAAAAATCAAATTTTCTTTTTCCAAAGGTAAATTTACAAAAAAAACCCCAAAACCAAAAGAACAAGCAAACAAAAGCAATAGTCAAACAAAGGAAACAACCAGACCTGTCCTCAAAAAAACTCCAACAAAACAGAGAATTAAAAAGAAGCAAGTGGTGCTCCACAGCTGGGAGGTCCTTTCAGGTCCACAGGTTTCCAGCAGCAACCAAGTCATGATTAGGCATGTCTTAGTAGTGAGCTGGAGCTGTGTGAGTGAGCTTTTTTTGGGCTGGCTGCACTCCATCACCATTGAAACAAGTGGGACTCCTGCCACCCGCTTCCTTCTGCCCTTAGACTGGAGAGGACGCAGTTTGTATGGTTCCCCCACCTCCATTCTCTTCTATAAAAACAAACAAACAAACAAGCCTTCTTCTTTTCAGAGCAAAAAGAGGCTGCAAACAATAGGAAAGAATAACTACTAAGAACTAAACAACAACTAGAGGATATCTGGTATGTTAAAAATAACTGCCATGACTTCTACTTTTGGCAGGAGAATTGCGATGTCTGCATTTCTCACACTGTGGGAAAGCAGGTTAAGCTTTGTTGTCTGTTTTCAGAATTCTGTTGTTCTATGTTCTTCTTGTCATGCAGAACCCACTTAAAGACATGTTCACTTGATACCACTGGTGAATTCCTGTCAATATTTTCAGGCCTGTAAATATGGCAAAAATTGTATATAGACATCTGCATGCACTCTCATATCTACTGCACTGCAATAAATTTCCACCCTATGAGATCACAGGAAAAGTGAAGAAACCAAAATGTTTGACTGTTAAAGATTGAATGGGGGTGAGAGGGTTGCTACCATCATCCTTGTAGAAGTTTTTCTGCAATACTCCAGAAGGTAATAATGCCAGAGTAAATTAACTGACAAGTGCAAATTATCATAAAGTCTGTAAAACTTACTTATTTACTTCTTGACATGTGAATAATAAAGCCTGAAGAAAGGCCAGTCAGTCAAATGGTATTTGAAGATAAGCACTTCTCTGTTGGTTTTTTTTGCTTGAAAACTAGTAATATTTGCATCCTACAAGGTAGGCGGTTTTAACTGACTGGTTTTTATCTGTCCTTCAAAATATTCATCCTAAAAGGCAATCACTCTTGATAAGTTTTTCAATTAGGGAAGCTGATACACCAGTGTCATTATTTGAGAAATTTAACAATCAACAGAAGTAACAATACTCATCAAGTAATATTGTGACTGAGTGTGTAGAAGTATAGGTTGCATCAGCTTTTCAGTGAATAACAGGGTTTATAATCTTCTGAAGTGCATAGCTCCTGTGGTTTTGAGGTAATTTATTCTGTCAAGTCTTTTAGGTGAATAAAGTTTTTCATTTTAAAAAATAATATAATAATCTGTTTTTTGTATACATTGCTATCTTAGTATAAGAATTTAGAGTAATTTTTCTAGTAAAATTCTGCATATTTCCAAAATGACAACCCCATTTTTATTTTTTAAAGTATTTAAATGAGTAGAGCCTAAGTAATAACAACATTTATTTCAAGGTTTACTGGTGGAGAAAAATGATAGGCTCTATGGTGTAATACAGCAGGGGGTGTAGGAATGTGTAGAATGTATTTCATAGCTCTTAATGAAAGTAACTCCACTTTGCATACCTATGCACATGTTGAAAAAATGTCATTCATGTGTTGGTAGGTCTTCTTTTTCTTTCTTTCTCGTTTTTGCTTTTTTGGTGGAGAGGAGAAACATTTGAGATATGCTTCTTTCTGGATATACTTCCAGAAAGTATATCCAGTCATGTCCTTGCCCTACTCTCAGCTCTTATATAGGAAAGAACTTCACTAAGTTTTGAACAAGTTAAAAAAACAAACAAACAAACAAACAAAAAACCCCAAACAAAAGAATCAATTTATACTAAGGTTTGTTTAATAGTACTCTTGAAAAAAAACCATTTCGCCATGGAAAAATCCCTCATTGCTCTGATATAAGAATTCATTAGAGCCTTGGTTTTTTATCACAGGAAAAGGAAGAGGAAAGCACAAAATAAAAAAAGTAGAATTAACCGTGTTTCTTACAATGTAGGATTTTTTTCCCAGATTAACTGATGATTAAGATCCCATGTTATCATGGTTCTCAAATTCAAAATCAGAATGGAATAGGAAATGGAGGAAAAAGGGATTGCTGCAGATGGGGAGGAAATACTTAGAGAAGATTGTGTATAGAATTCTCTTAAACTAGTAAAAAATCATTTACTGTAGTCCAGCTGTTCATCTCCTTATTTTTCTTTTAAATTTGGCATGAAAATGAGTTTATTATTTTTGCAGAGGGTTTTGCTTTTTTCTCTTTTGTTGCTTCTGAGATGAGAATTATCAGATGCAGCTGGGGGATTGCTGTGCTTGGGAAGCTGAGAACAGCAAACTTGAGAAAGAAGGAAACAGGATATGGGATGCCAAGAAAAGTACATTTCTGTGGTACTAATATGTAGATTTTCAACATGTTTTGTTCACTCTAGGAAAGAAAGAAAAGCAAATCAAAATGCTAAGGAAAGACAGATGTTAAATTCTGTATCAGAAAACTATATTTCATTTACTTCAAATTGCCTCTGAGAATTTCATCTGAGTATGAAGTTATGCACCCTCAACCATGAACTATCAGATAATGGTGTTGTATATGGCTGAGTAACTGTCTTGTCCATTTCAGAAGCGGTTTATTTTCGATGAAATGCAAAATGCTCTTCATGGTTGGGTCTTTTGTTAAGGCCAGGGTTCAGGAAACCATTCCTCTCCAGGAAAACCTGCACATACTTATCGCCAAATATTTGTAGACAGCAAGATACAGGAGTAATGATGCACTAGTTATGCATCTCTTGCAGAAATTTTCCCTTTGAACATAGTAAACCAGTTAAAATTTTTGAAGCTAAGATATGAATCAGGATTCAAACTAATATGTTCTCATTGCACTGCTCTTTATATATATCTACAAAGCAGATCCTAAAATCTGAACCAAAATTCTTGTCTCTCCTTATGATAATTGAAATAAAATGGACTAAGGTGATCTGTCTCATTTAGATATCCATCTTAGGATTAGATGAGCCTTGCTAGGCTAAAAGCAAAGAGTGAATGTGATATATGTCCAAAATGATGAATAAGATAAAGATGACAACCCACATCTTGGTGTATAAAATAAAGATAATAGCTGTGGAAATGACAAATAGAAACACTTTTTGACAAATATGTTGTGAACTTCCTTAACATTTCACAGTTCTGGTGAAGTACAAGGCAGGACTAAATTGCTTGTATTACAGACAAACTTTCTGGTGCCAGTCCCTTCTGGATTGTTGCAGCTGGCAGGATTTAATTTCATTTCTCCCCACTTGGTGCCTGTCTCCAAATCTTTGCCTTTTCCTGACTCCTCCACCCACCTGAATAGCTCAATTGCAAGGAACGATGCAAGCATTCTCCTAATACTTGCAAGAGAAGTAATCAGCATGGTATTTTGCATGTAAGTTTTATACTTTTATTAACTGTAACCTTAAATCTCTCTTAGCTAGCAATCTAGACAATTAATTATAACCACGGTCAACAGCCATTTCTTGGCCACTCTCTTCTTCATGGGACATGATGATAACGTGAGAACATGCTAAACAGACAACCACAAATTTTCTATATTCATATGAGTTCAGAAGCCAAGCTGTGCTTTGGATTCAGATATATCCCCTGCATGGATTCATTTGAACAAATGCAGTGCAAGTGGTAACACTAAAGCAAGGAGCTCTTCCAAGGGTTTCCCTCTAAATCAAACTTACAGGACACCATGCTTCCAGCATACAATTAATTTGATCTTAAATTAGTCATGTAAACTAGATCTTGTAGCTCCTGTCTCTAAAGTACCAATTTCTCTAAATGAGGTAGGGAGATTATAGCTCAGTTGTCATCTATACTGAGCTAGTTGAGATAAAAGTCACTTGAAGAATCAGTGAGAATTGTATTGGAGCTTTGCTGGTGGAGGCCTGGAAGGTGCTTAGCTCCAGCTGTTCTGTCTGGAGAATCAGGGTTACCAGTTGCATGAGCTCTATTAACTTTCCCTCCTAGGTATGCTGTGGGGCACAACAGAAATCTGGGCCTGCAGGTGAGCAGTATAGTAGTTAGGTGAGACTAGGCTTGGGAGACCAGAAGTATCAGTAAGTCCATCCTGTTGCTAATACCTTCTGATTTTGTATTATTTCCTCTCCTCTTCCTGGTCATCTCATTTCTTGACTTGTTCACATTTCACTTTCTTCCTCTTCTAAGGAAGTTTCAGAGGAAGAAATATTCCCCTATTTACCTGTGACTACACCTTGCAGTGGCTGAGAGATTTGAATGGGCTGGAGTATTCAATCATTTGGGATGAGATCTTTCACATGGAAGAGGCTTGTTTCTGTGATTTTTTGGTTTTTTTTCATAGGCTTAGTTCTTCTTCTTAGGAAGGTCTTAAGTTAGTAATAAACAGAAGATCTGTTTCAAAGTGTTAAAAACTCTTAAAAAGAAAACCAAATGAAATCATGAAGTCATTTAGGAGGTACAAAGAATATTGCTGCTTTGGTTCAAGGTCTTCTGGTCCCTGCTTTTTCAAACTCATATCACCGTAACCAAACTTACAGCAACCCTAGTTCATTACACTAAGATAAAAAATAGTATTTTTAAGTTTGCATCGAGCTATCTGGCAGTATTTAAAAAACAATTTAGATGTCACTTCTTAAATAATTTTCTGAGATTATTAGAGCAAGCGATGAGTCTGAATGGTTTATTTCTATTTACTATTTTCACAATTTTTAAAACTGCTGTGTTACAAGTCTGCTAAGAGGGGTGAAAGTGCATTATTCTCCCAATTTTTGTGCTGTGTCCCTTAGGGATGACCTTGCTTTTCTTTTCCTACAACTGATTGTTGTCATCAGTATAACCCAAGATGAAAGAAGCAGAAAGGAAAGCGTTTATTGCTTGTTCCCTCTTAACCTGCTGTGGTTTCCAAAAGGGTTATTTTTGTAGGGGACACCTGAGCTCTGCTTGCCCACTTATCACTGTTGTGCGTCCACATTGCATTTTTGAATAAATGTCCCTCTTCTCTTGTTGAGAGAAAGGGAGTTTTGCAGATAAACCTTGTTTGAAATAACAAGTCTGAATTACTACCAGCAGCCAGCTGGACCGTAGAGAGAAGCTTTGTCTTTTCTCTTGTGTATGTGTGAATGATTTAAATTTGCGCAATGAACATAACTAAAGACAGGAAAGCAATAAACTAGTATGTTAGTCAAAATGATAAGCTATTGTTGTCATTTTCAAAATGGTTTCACAAAGAATGAGGCTATTTTTATGCTCCAATAATGAAAGACATGATCAGGTCTGGTTTGCCTAGGTATCTTTATATGGGATAGTATGTGACTGCATGTGTATATACTTTTGTGTTTTGTTTCAAAGGGCAGCAGGATAACTCACTTCAGCTATCTGTCACATGATGCTAGGAATAGCAAATATTCATATTCTCTTGATTTTGTAAAAGGGCATGACTGGTACAGCTACTATTGGCTCCAAGAAATTTAATAGCACTAGGTGGCAAACCAATATAGGCAGAGGCCATTACAAAGACTTTTTAACCTAAATTAAGGTAGAAAAAGTACATATTATTCCACTTATTCTGCAGATTAATAGGCCTACAACTTTTGTAGATCTGCATTAGACCTTAATCTTATGTCTTCCCCACAAACCTCCCCTTCTTCCCTGATGTCTGGACAGCCCTCTTATGGTGAGAGGAACTGGGCCATGGTGTAGGAAAAGGGCTGCTGCTTTCTGAGCTGCTGTGTCTTGGGGATTTCAATGCTCTGAGATCCCCAAGAAAAGGAAAAAAGTCACCTGTCTGCTCAGCCCACTGCTGGAGGTCCCACTGCAATGAGAGCTGAGCTCTGTAAGACTGTCCCCTTGTGCCCTTTGGATACACAGACCATACCCCTGACCACCTTGGCATTGCCTAAGATGTGAAGATAGAAGGGATTCTGAATTACTGACAGAGGCAAACATGACTTTCTAAAACCAACCAACCAAGACTGCAAAGAAACTCTCCCATCCAAGTGAGACTCATCTTCATCTCCATTTTTCCTCTGTTACACAATATCCAGCAGAGGGAAAGTGAGCTGGCTGTGAACACTTCTTGAAAATCTGTGCTGGCACTGAGAGTGCTGGAGCAAAAGCAAAAATATAAAGAAGTTGTGTTAATTTCAAGATTCATTAGGCACAGAGGACATGCTCCTGTTTGTAGTGAAGTTAAGCTCTCATTGATATTAAAATTCTCACTGGTTGCAGAGGTCCAGGATCAGTCAATGGAGAAAGAATAACCAATGTTGTATGAAAAAAGGACATTATTGAGGCAGAATTATTTTTCCAATTTTTAAAGGGACTATTTTCTAAATTCTCAGCGTGTCAGATACGAAACTTCAACCGGCAATTAACCTGAATACAGTTGCCATGTAAGTACAAGTTTGCCAGGTTTGAGGCCTGAAGCTATCCAATATTTTAATGCGGATGTCTGTAAAATAGCGTGGAGTCTTCCATCAAGTGTCTAGTCGAATACACATGCTTTCATGGTAATGGCCTAAGGCAAGTATGAAAAATTAGAATTACATTAGGAAAATCTGACCAAACAAAGCCTTGACAATATTTCAGCCAGCAGCTCTTGATTCAGTTCCTCACACATGTTGTACGTTTATTGAAGAGCTCATGTGCAGCATAAAAGCAATAAAATATCTGCCTGTCAATACCTTTCTACTTATTTGACATTTAAAGACTCTCCTGTTCCATTATCTCTGCTTCACTTTGTGACATTTTTATCAACTTCAACATTAACATGGCAGATTTTACAACTAATACACTTAAAAGGTACAAAGATGTCAGGAACATCAATTATAAAAAAAAATTACAGCTCCTGCTGTATCTCAGAGGTAATTAAATGAGCTGTAATTATTAGCATAGATTCATTAGATTAATTTTCTCATTACCTCCTCAGTTTGCATTATTGTAATTCTTGGTATGTCTGTCTGCCAAGACAGTGTATTTGCAACCTTGGATGCAGTCAGAAAGGCAGAGGAAAGAGGACCATTAAAAAGCAAATTATTTTGGCGCTTTGTAATTCATTGCAATGAGTTCACTATTATCTGTTCATGATAATATTGGCATAATTCCTTGGTGTTTTGTGAATAAGGACTGTTGTGTTTCCAGGTTGTTGTCACTTCTGGAGGTGTTGGTTGGCCAGTGCTACCACTGTGGAGTGGCTTGGTGTGACAGACCTGATTTGCACAGTCGCATGCCAAGTGTGCTCATGGGTGGTATCAAAGATATGTTTGCATCTTGGCTGCATTCATTTTGCTTATCCTATGGCCCTCTTACTTGGAGATCAGAACTAGAGATGATTTGAGTTTAGTAATAGAAGAAGTAAATCAGGGGGTTAAGTGTATGGAAAGTAAGAATATTCCACGCAGACATTAAGGAAAGGATGCCCAAGAAGCAAAACCCTGTGATAATTAGACAACAGATAAGGGACTAGCAGTGTGTTAGATGATATTTAAGTGAACAAAATGTAGTTTCTTAGGCATCATCTAACATGGTTTTATCTAAATTTCTGCATTCCATCAAGTTTCTTGATTACAGCACTATTTTATCTCTGCCTTTAGGGGCACAGCTTTTGCAGAATTCCTCAGGCTGAAAGACGGTTTGACCTTAAAAAATCACACGTAAGACTTATCTGTTGGTGGGTTTTTTTGGCTCAGAATCAAATGCTGGTCTGTTATTAAAATTGCTCAGGCAGTGCCTGTGGTTGGATAAGCATTGGCTGTGAAATAAAATGTGAGGTCAAAGAGAACTTTATGGGTTTGCCCCCATTGTAATCAAGTACCTGTACTTTAGATTTTAGCAGTTAAAGAACAATGTTAGTAGAACAGGGAAATTACATTAGCTTTGATGTGTAGTTTCAAGGCATTCCCCCTGGACAACAAAAAAGCTGTTTAATTTTTGGAAAAGAAGCCTCATTAGATGTCAATTAAAAACAGAAAAACAAACTCACAACAAATTAATGTTTTGTTTTTATGAACATATCTTTGTATTCTATATGTACTTTGGAATCTTTTCAGAGATGGAGCCAGATCTGATTTTCTCTGAGAGACAGAGTGATAATGTCATGAATGGCAGTTGTAGCAAGAGCAATCCAAAGGAGATGAAATTAAAATGTTGCCTCAAATATTGTCTGTCCTAGGGCTGTCAGTAAAATGCAAACATTATCTCTCTTCTGTTAAGAACTGAGGGAAGAAGTAGAAATCCAATTCCTTTGAATCTCCAGAGAAAGCAAATTCATTCCTTCTGATGCTACTGCATGTGAAAAGTGTCTAAAATAAAAGAAAAATAAAAATCCCAAATCCAGGTCATAAAAATTAGAAAATCTAATACAGAGAGATGCAGTGGAGCATCACAGCAATATCTTTGGGCCAGATATGGTCACCTTTACACTCATGGAATAACACCTTACTCAGGAAGTAATCTCATCAAAATGAAAGAGAGTGCTCCCACAATATCCCTCCACCTGTTTGTCTGCAAGCTGAACCTGGCCATTGTATAGAGAGAAAACAGAGAGCTGCCTGTGGGAACCCAGAAGGGTCCCCTGAGCTGGGTCAAACTCTAGCAGTGATTCCCAGTGCACAGGTGTAAGTGTCAATCACTCTCTATTGTTATGGCCAAAGTAAGACCAATAACATAAGCATGCAGAGAGGCAATGGCTGAGGCAAAATTAAAATGCATCTGTTTCTCAACCAAACATGAGACAGTAAAGTCAAGTCTGATTTGATCTTACTCCAGCTTCTAGACAAGAGTGACTTTATGGTCACTTTGCAGCATTCTCATTTGCTGGGTGGTGTCCTTTGAAACAAAAGGAAATTTTCCCACCAGATTCACTGGGCTTTAGTTCAAGGTCAAAATGAGAAAAATCCTCAGATGTTAAGGGCAGAAAAGACCACAATGGTCACACGTCCTGTTTTCTTGTAGAGCAAGACATAATTCCACCAAATAATAGATTCCACAAGATGGCAACTTCTGATCAAGGCACTTCACATCTTTGAGAAATACAATTTTAATATAAAGAATATGAATGATAGAGAACATACAATATTAGTTGATTAACACTTGGTTAAAACTGGGCATTTTATTTCAGCTTGATTTTGTCCACTATTATTCAAGCTCATGATATTTCATAATGTAAAATTTTTCAAAGGGATAGCCAGTGCTATAATCATGGTTGTGCATACTGCATTCTCACCCAGTGATGGAGCTGGCAGTAAGAATATCAGGAATAATCTGAAAAGAGTAAAATATTTCACTTCCCAAAAATATTTTACTAGTGTATTTTGTGTAATGCAATCAGACCAGTCGTTTGAAGAAGATGACTCTTCAAGGACACAGGTAAAGAGTTCTGTGAATAAACCGCAAATGAAAAATTGATGCAGAAGACAAGTAATGCATAGAAACTCTGCCCTGCATTAATGAGAATGCTGCGAGGTAGCCATAAAGTCACTCTTGTCTAGAAGCTGTACGAAGACCAAATCAGACTTTACTAAGTCTCGCATTGGGTTGAGGAGCAAATGTAGTCAAATTTTGCCTCAGCCATTGCCTGTCTGCATGCTTATATTATTGTTCTTTGGACATAACAATATAGAGTGATTGATACTTATAACTATGCAGTGTGAACTACTGTCAGAGTCTGACCCAACTTTCATTGAAATTGACGAGATTTTCCACTGGAATGTAACAGGATTGTGAGGACAAGCTCCTTGATGGCATTTAGCTGCCTAGCAGAGTATTGGTTAAGTAGAAGCTAAATTCTGTGTAATTAAGGTTTTGGGTTCAGCTCTGCTGACTTTCAGTGTCACTGCTGTAGGTGACTGCACCTCACTGTAGAGAAAACATCTACATCCAATGTAGGAATCATACTGTAATCTTCACTGAGTGTTTTCATTATTTTTAACCATTTGCTGTAATCAGAATCTGTATTCCCAGTTCAGCTATCTATACTTGCATTGGAGGCACCTGATATTAGGTAGTTTGAATCCTACCCAGGTTGATTTTGTCAATCTCTAGACACTGGCAGACAGACCAAGGTGCCCCCTTTAAATTTATTGCAACAGAAGGTAGGGGCTTTAATGGCTGTTAGGTTAAGGGCTTAAATGATTAAATATCTGTATAAACCCATAACGCAAGTTCGTCACTTGCAGAGGGTGACTTAGATTACCAAAGGAATGAATCTTTCATGAGTTGCTTCTCTCTCCATTTACATTATAGAATGGTAACAGTGACTGGATGAAGCTGGGGGCATGAATCCTGGCTATAAAGCTTGATCTTTTGTGTTCATGTGTATGTCATCACAGCCATGCCTACTTTAAACAGAACATTTGCATCACTTAAGTCTGTCCTATAAAGATACTAACTAAGCAATATACATTGTTTTATGCAGTGGTGAATGAAAATCCCCAATAGATATTAACCAAAGAAATGTGCTAAATTCAGCTTAGGTGTTTCCTGGTTTCTAATATTTAATACATGTAGCTAGTTAGTGCTAATTATCTCTTCCTTAATGTATAAACTGAAATACTATAACTGTATTAATTTTTATCAGAACTTTGAGCAACATATTCTACAGAGAAGAGATTTTTAAATGAAACTGAATAATAGGAAACACATAATACAGAATAAAAGTTTGTTTTATTACCAATTTGGATTTGCCTAGCACTTAAAGGAAAATATCCCTGCCACTGTAATACTGCACTCTGTAAAGAGATTGCTTAAAATTAAAAGATTTCATTCTCCTCTTCAGCCTTGTTGTAACAAGGAGGTTTCACAGTCTCCTGACTTCTGTGGTGCTAATAGAAATATATTTGTAGTCTAAATATGCCTGGAAAGTGTTCCTGCAGAGATTATAGGGTAGCTGGTGAGCCACTGTGATTTGCTTAATTCAAAGTGGTGCTTGAAAGAGACATTTAATCTGCAGTGGACAGAAGCTGCAATGCTGATACTGGAAATGACATTTAGCAACAATTTCTGATGGCTTTTTCTGAAAGTGGCTTGGGAAAAGCATCTCACTGATACTAGTGGTGAAGTTAAGCTTCTGAATTTTACATATGAAGATGGTGGAGGGAGAGCTATATTTAGATGAAAGGGATTTCCTTCTTTCTAATACCATGCAACCAGAAAAATCTGAGGTTCTTCATTTCAACACTGAATCAAAATGGTTGATGTTAGTTTTGTCATTACTTTCACTGACCTCTGTGGAGACCAGTAAAAAGGCTGCCTAAAGATCAAAAATCCAGAATTAATGGTATTTACATGGGCAACAGCCAGTCACTTAATGGAGTGATTTTGCTGATTTTAATTGAAAATTAAGATGCTAAATACATTTAAGGATCTCAGCTTAAGTAATTTAAAAAATCCCAAACAACTATAAAAATTCTGTGTTTGTTCTGCATGCTTCCTTTTTTCTAACACATTTGAGTCAATGGCCACACTATTCCCACATGAAGACAAATATATTTCACTCTCATCGCATCACCCCACTGTGTGTGCATTAGGGGCCAAGTTGAGAGCTTCTGGAAGTCAGAAAAGGTAAACTTTTCACCAGCTTGAAATCTAACTAATGGTGTTGAAGTACCTGGCTTCAGATCCTACCTCTGCTTCCACCTTCTGCACTCTGTTTGTCATGAAATCTAACTCATCAGCCATGTTGCAAAACATATCCCCTGGTTAACTTTCTCTGCTCTGAAATTCCAATGGCCCATAAATGTAAATTCAGTTGTGGATAGTGATAGAGCAGGAAGATGGGATTTATATAGAAGAGACAGTTAAAAATTCATCAGTAGCTTTAGTGTAAAGAGATTTTATTGAATTCCTGCATGGGAAAGCAAACCTGAGGAACTGTTGTTAGCAATCCCCTTTGAAGATAGACATGAGATAGTAAGTATGGCACACAGTTTATTAAGATATCTAGATAACATCAAGGGGAAAAAAAAGCTGGAAACAAGTCAGAGCTTGAAGCTTTATAGGAGCTTAAGGTGGTGAGAAAATATTACAAGATGTGTTTCACTATATCTGAGAATATTTCTGACTACAACAGGAAGCAGTTCATAAAAAAAGAAAGGTTAAAAAACTGTTTCAGAGAAGTATTTTCAAAAGCTTTTTACTATTTGATAGCTTGTACTTTGGAGGTTGAAGCCATTAATGTGGTCCACAGAACACCTTGCTGATTAACCCGAAACTGAAAAAATGAAAATCACACACTGTCAACATTTCCTGTGGGGGGGCATGGAAGTTCTAGGGTAAAAAGTTACATAAGAGAAAGAAAAAGGGGTTCAAAGTCACTGTGACAGAGGATGTATGTTTGATTTGCTTTTCAATAAGGCTTGCTGATAGGAAGGAAAGATTTCTACATGCACGAAAAGGAGGAAGGGCAGGGGGAATAAATTCAAGTGAGTTAGACTTTCAAGAACCAAAGCAATTTCTGTCCAGGCAAAAGAGACAGAAATGAAGATTGATAATGCAGCAAAAGAAGCAGGAGCACAGTGCAGAAAGATAGTTATGGATGGTTAAAAGTTTCTGACTAGTTACAGATGTCTGTTGCTTGGAAAACCTATTTTAGGTCCTTAAGCACGTGCTTGATTTTAATGAGATTTATGCTCAGGCTAAATGGTAGGCATGGTTCAAGGACTTTGCCTAACCAGGATCAAAGAGAGAAAACTGTCATTTGAGTTAAGTATGGTGATTTTTTCATATTGCTTTGAACATATGAGAAGAAATTCCAGAATTTTTTCAGCAGTAACAGCTTAGTAGGAAGATAAAAACCACACTGACTACAACCTTCGTGGTCTGGTTTTCTACATGTGAGTATGAGATCAGAATCAGCAGTTAGCTATTAAAGTTTGAAAATGGAGAAGTAGAAAAGCAAACAGTGTCACAAATTGGATGAGAAATCTGAAGAAAGGGGGTTGAAATAATGCTGGTAAAGGAGGTGCAGAAGCAGTGTAAGAAGAGATTTTTGATGCATAAGGATATTAAAAATGAACATACTATAAAGAGTCCAGACAAAAAGCTAAAAATCCAGGAAAGAGTCAGAGAAGAGATACAGATTAAATCTTACCAACACTGGGGGCAAGAAAACAGTTAGTTGTGAAAAATTGGGATGTGTATTGTACTATGTTGGGGTTGGCTCAGCAGAGGAGGAGGAGAACCTCAGCTTAAGGCTGTGGGAAAACCCTTTGTAGCTGTGGTGAGCAAAAAGCTCACTCCTAAGATCCCCCTGTTCAGTTATGTAAATTGTTGCTAGAAAGTTCTGGGTTCTCCTTGTTATTACTGGTTACTTTTTGTATTAAGTTTTAGTTTTTATTTCTCATCCATCTGATTTGATTAGTAATTGTAGAAGCCTACAATAATGAATTAAATTAATTTCTTCCCAAGTCAAATCTGTTTTGCCTGTGATAGTAATGGGGGACTGATCTCTCCCCCAAGTCTTTATCTTGGCACAGAATCTTTTTATTACATTTTCTCTCCTCTGTCCAGCTGAGAGGGAGGAGAATAGAGGACCTTTGATGGATGTATGGCTTCCAGCCAGGGTCAACCCACAAAGGGCTGTCACGCTGCACAGTGTTAACAACATCCAGGGAGATGTTTGTCTCCTGCTGTTGCTCACCAGTCAGAACTTCAGCCAAGTGCTCCCCTTGCTGTTTTCAGGTCTCTGCTCCTCATGCTCCTCTTCCTTCTTCCTTCACCCCCTCTCACTCCCCGAGTGCTTTCCTACATACAGATATGTAAGAGCATTAATAATTCATACTCATGTTTTTCCACTGCTTTTACCATGTGCTATAGATAACTTGGCATGAAAAGGAAAAATGGAAAGGCAAATAGGAGAGCAAAGACCAAGACATTTACACTGTACTCTGTCTTACACAGATAGATATATTGATAACAGTTGAAATAAGGCAACATCATAAAACCAATATGAATCTCTACCCAACCTTATCCCCCACGTCCCTTTAGGCTGAAGGGTTCTTCTGGCAATAAGGAGTGAATTTAGCATGTTTATGCAGCAGCCAGGACTGGAGGGATTTCATACCATTATGATGACTTCAAGTGCTGCCAGAACAAGGGTAATATTTAAAATACTGATAAACAAAACTGTATGTCAACATTTATTTTATTTGTCTAAATAAAAGAATACAGAAAAGAAGTAAAGATGTATGTCAGGTTTTATTTCATCTATCCAAATAAAATAATAAATAAAAGGAAACTTTCTACCTTCTAGTATGCCGGATACATAAACAAAAACAGTATTTAATGTGTCCTGCTTTGTTACTAGGCAAAACAGTGAGGCCAGCAGCTATCATACATTTTCAAATCCCAACCAATTAAGAGTAAATAAAAGAATAGTTAGGAATAATCTAAAATTGGTGCTGCCTGAATAATTGAAAACAAGTTTGACCTGCTTTTCCATGCACATGAACAGACACAATGTTCCTAAATTTAGTTAAGTTACAGGTACTTCTACCAGCTACAGTGCTGTATTACTCTACTAAGAGCAGAGACGGACAGTTTATTGCAAAACAGCACTTCAACTGTAAACCAAAGTGAAATATCTATATGAAATGCTGTATGTTTACCAGCATTTGTGCAGTAAATACATCATAGCTCTTATGAAAAATAAACATGAAATGTAATTACACAGACTGTTTGTCAAGATGTGTTTGTGTCTTGAGTTCTTACAAATGCTAATATTGCTCATTCTGCGGAGGTGCCCTGGTCAGAAATGTCTTACAGGTCTCACATAAATGCACTGAGCTAGACCTTGCAGTGTTCCAATTATTGCTGGCACATTTTTAGGCTAATGAACCTTGTTCCAATTTTCTTTGAAAGGTGGAGGAGGAGACAGGTGGTAGAGAACCTCCCAAGTGATTTATGGAAGGAGGGTTGGCTGACCTGCCAGTGGCCAGGAGTCCTTACATGAACTTAGAGCTATCAAGGTCAGTGAAGGTTCATCTGAGGCAGAACTGCTGGGGCAAGTGCACAAAGGGCTTTGCTGGGAAGTTTGATTACAAGGCAAAATAGATGTTACTCTGATTCACTCTGCAGGGCTTCCTCCTCTTTAAATTTATTTTTGTAGACTGTATTCTGAATGTAAGCACAATAGGCAAGTAATTTAGGTAATCGGAGTCATCTTGATTGGACCAGGCAAGGGCATTTGAAGTATTGATTGTAGCATCTATGTGATACAATTAAAGCCAGTAGGCAGAATCCATCCATAAATTTTAGGTGAACTAGAACCATTCTTCTGCCCTTGCTTGAGGATAAACACACCTTCTTAATGTACCAAAAGTATCTTACTATGGCATTTTGCTGTTAATAGATAATTAGTTGCCAGTGTTGTCCATGTAAGAGCTTTCCTCTAAAGAAGATATTCTGCTACTGAAATTGAGATAACCAAAACCCCGATCTAGTAATACCCACCTTTCTGTGGGTCCACATTAAGGTCACAGTCTTGTGATGAAATATGTCTTTCATTACACTTGATGAGATATTTGCCTCAATTTCTGAGGTAGCAGTGGACAATATGTGATGGCATCTATTAATTTCCTTGCTTTTAAGTGTTTCTGCTTTGTTAGTAGGGAAATAGCTAACAAAATTGGGTTTTTGAATTCAAGATTTAAATATATTGCAAATGCATGATTTAATATATTCCCACTTGACACTGAAAGGCTAGGAAGACAAAAGATCTGCTTAAATTATTTTCTGAGTCACAGCACTTGCACAATGCAAATCCAGACAGAAAGCCAAGGGGTTGAGGGAAATTCTATGGAGAAAAAAATATATACATCTTTTCTTTAGAGACTGCAGTGTATAACCTATACTAGTCACGTGGGCTCACTTTGTTGGAACTGTGAAGCAGACTAGGCACTCCAGGGTGTAATGCATCCTGCTTACCCCAGACAATGAGCTAGGCAGTGGGTTTGCCCAAGAGTGAGTGAGGCTCAGCTGGGCCAAAGTGTGCATGTTTGCTGTGCACAGCAGGGACAAGCAATGCCTCCTACAGCCACTTAATTGTCTGCAACCTGTGCCTACAAAGTGTGTTTCTCTCTGCTA
This sequence comes from Camarhynchus parvulus, assembly GCF_901933205.1. Classification (NCBI taxonomy): domain Eukaryota; kingdom Metazoa; phylum Chordata; class Aves; order Passeriformes; family Thraupidae; genus Camarhynchus; species Camarhynchus parvulus. The sequence goes on along the minus strand of NC_044586.1, from coordinate 34,645,625 downwards.
AGAGGCTCAAAGAGTTCTATTGAGAACAAGTTGGCATTCATGTTGCTTTCTGCTAGGGTCATAACCTTCTTGCATTGTCATTCCATAAACCTATGTATGTATGGCTAGAATTTACCCTTTTTAGTATGATTTCTTAAAATTTAGTTTTCTTTCTGTCTCCTGTCCCCAGTAAAAATCACAAACACTGCATAAATACTCTGGCCTGGATCTAAAAAGATGGATTTCTGAAAGAGGAAAGAGTAGAAGACTGAAGTAAGAAATAATTTTTGCTTTTACGATCATCGTACCATATTGTAAATGTGCATGATAATTTGACAGGACTATTAATGCTCATGTGCATTTCCCTGAATTAACATCAGAGCTGTAGTATTGACTTAGGGTGCTTAGTTTCTAGTAGAATGCTTAATCTTACACTGAAATATATATATGGACAGTTCACATCTAAATGCTTTTGGGGATGTTGGCATACGAGACATGATGAAAAAGTATTGTCTGCCTCAGGAATTAAGGAAGAGTGGAAAGAAGGGACTTCTTTCAAGGCTACACAGGAACTTTGTGGAGGCAGACAGGGAAATTAAACCTGTATCTCCATCCCAGGGCCCAGACTGAAGTGTGTGGAAGGACGTGGCCACATCTGATACACATCTGATGCATTTGAGCTCCTTGCCCACAAGTGTAAGTGTTGTACCATAGAAGGTATAATAGCATCCTACTCAACCCTCAGCTGAGGCTCCTCCTGTAAGCACTCTGTTGCATTTGCCATTTCTATGTGGATATCCTAAGGCATCTTAGGTGGCACTACTGGTTTCTGGGCAAGCAACTGAATCAAGTTCAAAATGTTCAAGGACTAAGCCTGAAATTATTAAGTGGTGGAAATGAGCCAGAGAATTAAATATTTGATTGGATTTCTTGAAAAAATATTGAAGAGTGTAGTAATTTAAGCAAAAAGCAACAAAATAGACCTAATACAGTTTTTTTTTGTAGAGAAATGTGTAAGAGGGTTTTGTATAAAGTAGACAAATAGGCTTGGATAAATAGCATTTTTCAAATGGAAGGACAAATTATGATAATCAATCTTTAATCTTTAAAATCTTTAAATCTTTCACTAATCTTTAAAACCTTTTAGAATCCTACAGAATCCTCGAAGGTACATTTTTTGACAGCTTGCAGGCATTTACTTTACCATTAGTTATTTTTCTAGAAGCTGTGATCTACATCTCTAAGTTTGGTCTTATATCTCCAAGTTAGTCTTTCCATGATGCTGCTGTCTTTTGCTCAGGAAATTCCTCTGAAATCTTTTTACATGCAGTAACTAAACTTGACAAAAGGGATCCAACTCTGATTACATTTTGACAGTATAATATTCTGAACCATTTTCCAAGAAAAATATTCCTTCTTAACTAGGATTAGAGCAAGATAGATACTTTGTTATGCAAATGTGCATTTCTGTGTAGATGTTATAATCCATGTTGGAGGTTTCCTTGAACTCTAAAGTTGCTGTATTTTGGATTCACAAAGATATAATTGAAAAACAAAATAAGCTCTGAGATAGAATTTTTGAGACTGTAGAGAGAGAATTAAGTGGATACCAAAAGTCAACGATGTCAATGCTCCTAGTATAACTTTGTTTTGCCTGAGAATGAATCCTTCTCAAAGGTACTGGATTATTTTTTTTTCTCCTGGATGAGTACAAAATTGAGTGTATGTGAAGTTCATTTCCTCCTCTGTATAAAAATCTCTTTCATCATAGAAAGTTTTAAGAATCCTGTTTACAAAATCCAGTTTAAAGAAGTAATCTTAATGCCTTCAGCATCCCGAATATCAGTTTTATTATGTGATCATTGCACACAATCTGCAGCATCTTTTGTTATGCAGCTGACCACAAGTTAAATGGTCATGCTGTTCTTTATCCGACTCCAAGGTATTGGCAGCTTGTTTTGGAGCTATGACTCACTTAGGACATGTGTGTAAGAGTTCTCTTCAACAGTTTATTTCCTTCATAGACTATTTTAAGGATGCCAATATATATTTTGTCTATATTTCCACAGGCTCTTCCCCTGGAGATGTATAAGACTCCATCTGTTCCAAACAGCTGCCAAATACTTTTGTAAGTGTGCATGTGTGTGACCATGTATAAACAAAAATACAGTAGTAAGAAAGCCCGAGACTTCTCTGTGGTTGTGATATCACCTGCATGGTTAGAATGCAGTGTCTTACATATTCCTGTGTCTGAAGAAGAACTATTGCCCTTTCTTTCTCAGCTGAGGTAATATGACGAATGTCAGCTATATATTTTTGTCTTTCTGTAAATATGCAGAGGATTTTATTATTTGTTTATTGTAGGCAGTACTTGATTCCATAAAAGGGATGGATAGAGGCTGTGATTGATATTACAATTGTTATAGGGACGTTGTAGAGAGATGAAATTTCTTTGGGTGCCTTGACAGCTCAGTTTTTTTCTGAATCTGTCAGCTCTGATCTTCAGGTGACTGAGTGAACTGGTTTGCAGGGTGATGTTTCCCTGTCTGAAGAACCCTGCTAGTTATCCACACCACAGCTAACTTCAGGTTGATCTGGTGTGACATGGACCACACTGGTCTTTCCTGAACAGGAAGGCAGTTCAGAGTCTTTTAATGATGTCCAGCAGAGTGTTCTGCTTGTTCAACTGATACAAGTGGATGACCCCTGTGTTTCAATTTCTTTAATCTCTTCCTGCTCCTTTAGAGATGCCATTCAGTATAAAGATAGCTTTCCAAAAAGACCTAAACAAGCTGGCACTAACCTCCTTCATGCACTAGTCACAGAGGAGATTTTGTTTGTCTTCAGTGTTAGAGAGCATGTAACAGATTATTAGCACAGATATCTACAAGAAACAAATTATTTAATCTTGGAGATGCTTTAGCATAAATTACTATACAAAAAGAAACCTGTCATATGGCAATATGATACAGCATCTTTTTTTTTAAGCGTGCTTCATGTTATTCAATAATTTTGTCTTAGTTGAAGGTATTCAGAGTTTTGAAGGTGTTTTGACAATATCAATTTGTTTGACAAACCTGCTCCAAAAAAAGTCCATTTCAATAAAGAGACTTTTTGGCTTAATTCTGAAATCAGTTTCAGCTGATTTCTCCAAAATGAAACACATCTTCCTGAACTAGAAAGCAGATCTCAAACAACAGACACAAGTTAATGAGCTTGTACAATCAGTGTCTGTCTTGTCAAGGATATGTATGGTTAAAATAAGTCAAAACTAACAACATTTCATTTAGCATACTCATTTACTTACAATTTGTGGCAGTTGTTTTCTTGTTGGTTTTCATTTTGGTTCTGAAATTATGTTATACATTTTTCCCATATAAGATGCTTTTCTTCTCATTTGAAGAAGCAGGAGACAATACAAAAATAATTTTTTTCTGTTTTTAAAAAAACCACATTAATACTTGGCAATTACCAAGAATTCTACATAATTGAAGTACTGTATTAATAGTAACTATTGAATCCTAGAACATCCCCACTAAGGAAAACAACTGGATTTTTCTATCCTAATTTCACAAAAAAAAATGCGAGCTAAAAAGATTAAACTGTGTGTTCTGATGTAAACATCAGAAACATTTGATTTCAGGGACATGATTATTTCAGGATCAAACAGCTGCATTCAAACCACCATAATAGTTGCTTCTCCTTTATCAAACTACTGACATTTAAGAGGAGAGAGAGGATTTTTTCATTGCATTAAGGTACACTAGCTATTTCAATTAACCTTTTTCTTTTTCTAACAGCAAAATCTGCAAAGAAAACTTCCAGTAAGCCAGAAGCTAAAATATGCAGATGTGTGTTTTTCTACCTTCTGCCTCAGTACCTAAAGGATAAAACCAATCAGGAATTAAGTTTTCAGAGAGTAACTTACCTTCATTAGGCATACTTTCTTGAGATTTGTGCATTCATTTGTGATGAGCCAAATGAACTCTAGCAATATTGCTGTTCAGAAGTAACCCAAGCAAGTGCTAACATGCACAATCCCATTGTTTTTCAGGACACTAACTGGAGATACTGACTCAACCACTTCCTTGGGCAACCTAGTCCAATGCTTGACAGCCCTTTCCATGAACAGCTTTTTCATAATCTCAATCTAAACCTCCCCTGGTGGAACTTGTGGCCATTTTGTCTTGTCCTGTCACTCCTTACTTGGAAGAAGAGACTGATCCCCACTGGCTACAACTGACTTTCAAGAAGTTAGTTGTAGAGAGCTGTAAGTTCTTCCCTAAGCCTCCTTTTCTCTAGGCTAAACAATCACAACTCCCTCAACCACTCCTCATAAGTCTTGTGCTCTAGGCCCTTCTCTAGCTCCACTGTTGTCCTCTGGACATGTTTCAGCACCTCAATGCCCTTCTTGTAGTGAGGGACCTAAAAGTGGACTCAGGACATGAGGTGTGGCCTCACCGGTGCCGAGTTCAGAGGGATAATCACTACTCTTATCCTGCTGCCCACACTCTTGCTGATACAGTTCAAGATGCTGCTGGCCTTCTTGGCCACCTGGGCACACACTGGATCATATTCACCTCCTGTAGACCAGCATCCTCAGGTCCTTTTCTGCTGGGCAGCTTCCCAGATGCTCCAGCTCAAGCCTGTATTGTTGAATGAGGTTACTGTGATCCAGATGCAGGACTCGTCACTTTGCCTTGTTGAACGTCATCATGTTGGCCTTGGCTCATCTATTAAGGCTGTTCAGATCCCTCTGCAGACCCTTCCTAACCTCCATTTGATCAACACTCCAACCCAGTCTGATGTCACCAACAAAGTGACCAAGGTTGCACTAGAGCCCACTATCCAGATCATCAATAAAGATATTAAACAGGACTGGCCCCAGTATACTGAGTCCTGAGAAACACCACTAGTGACTGGCCACCAGCAGGATATCTCTCCATTCACCAACAGTTCCTGGGCCTGTCCATCCAGCCATTTTTTTTAACCCAGTGAACAATACACTTGGGAAGGCATTTTCTTCTAGAGAATGCTGTAGGAAACCATGTGTCTGTACTGAAGTCCAGGTGAATAACATCCATAGCCTTTCATAAATCAATTCAGCTGCTCACCTTGTCATAATAGGAGAACAAGTCGGTCAAGCAAGGACACGCCTTTCATGCACCCATGCTGTCTGAGCCTGGTCTCCTCCTTGACCTATATGTGATGTGTGATGGCACATGGAGCAGATGATCTGCTTCATGACCTTCCTCAGCACTAAGAAAAGGCTGACAGGCTCATGGTTCACTGGATCCTCCTTCCAACCTTTTTTTAGATGGGTGTCACATTTGTGAAACTCCAGTCCACTGGGATCTCCTTGGTTGATCAGGAACTCTGGTAATAGAAGGAAAGTGTCTCAGAGAGTCCTGCCACCTGGTTCAGTACTCATGGATGGCCCCGTAGACTTGTGTCTGTTTAAATGGCCTAGTGGATCACTTATGATTCCCCCTTGGACTGTGGGGGCTTTGTTCTTCTCCCTGTCCCTGTCTTCCATCTCAGAGGGCTGGATATTCCCAATGCAAATGATCTTACTACTAAAGACTAAGGCAAAGCCATTAAGTACCTCAAGATTTTTCGTCATCCTTTTTCACTGTGTTTCTCCCCATATTCAGTAAAAGATGGTGGTTCATCTTAGCCAACTTTTTCTAGCTATGTATTTATAGATTTTTTAAATTGTGCTTTACAACAGTAGCCAGAACAGCTACAAAGACAGCACAAAAAGCAGAACAATGAAAAATGAAGATCTGGAGATTTGGCAAGCTTGGGTTCAACCTGAGACTCATCTGTTTCTGGAACTCCTGTAGAATGCCCAGACATGTGGCAAGCATGTGACTTCTAACAGTCCCTGAAAAGTGTAGTGATCTCCCACAGGTTCCCTGTCATAAGCTAATCTGTGAAAGTGCCTCTTATGGGGCTTGAGATGAATGTAAAATGTCAGTGTTTAGGCACCTGAATTTAGATGTCCATTTCTGAGTGTCAGAGTTTAACTCCAGCTAGCAACCAAGCCCCATGCAGCTGCTTGTTCCCTCTTGCACCAGCAGGATAAAGGAGAAAACTGTATGGGTATAAGCTGGAAAACTCATGAGCTGAGTTAAAGACAGTTTTATAGGAAAAGCAAAGGTCCTGCACACCTACACCAATTAAAACAAGGAATTAATTCCTTGCTTTCCAGACAGGTCTTCAGCCATCTCCTGGAGAGCCCCATCAAGTGGAATGGTTACTTGGGATGACAAACATCATCACTCTGAATATCAACCCCCTTTTCCTTCCTCCTGCTACTTTATACATTAAGTATGATGGCATATGGTCTGGAATATCCCTTTGGTCAGTTGGGGTCACCTGTCCTGGCTGTATGTTCTCCCAGCCTCCTAGGCACCCTCCGTTTCCATGCCAGTGTGGCAGTCAAAAAGCTGAAAAGGCCTTGTCTCTGTGTAAGTCCTGCTCAGCAAGAACAAATTCTTCTCGATATTATCAACACTGTGTTCAGCACAAATCCAAAACACAGCCCCACACCAGCAACTGTGAAGACAAGTAATTTTACCGCACCCAAAACCAGCACACAGGCAAAACTGGTTCATATTCTGAGACCCTCATTCAAGCAGTGGATGTGTCCATTGAGACACAGTAGAGACTAGAACATCTCACTCCGAACTAAAATCAGGAACATAAACATGGATAATTGGTGTTATTTCAGATATCCCAAGATACATTGTGTGGGGTTGCCTACGTGACAAGCAAATTTAATTTTGGATGCTTTAACCGGAACCCTTTTTCTTCAGGATGACTGGACACAAAAGCGTATATGGATCAAAGGTTTTGTTGGCAGAGTTTGCCGTTATTAAATACTTCTCCTGGTTAGAGTTACACCAGAAAAGAGGAAATAATAAATGCTGAGGTAATTAAAAATTTAAACATAGATTCATTAATGAAGAAACACAGTAGCAGTAAAACATTTGATTAAAAGTAGGTATGTACAATTAAGGCTCTTCAAACAGTCCTGAATATTCTTTTCCATAATAATGTAATGTTTCTTAAGGATTATAGATATGAATATTTCTTTTTAAAGCTTTCACAAGCTTTATAATTATAGCATGGTAAGTCTGATCTATTCGTGACAGCAGCTATGGTGTGTTTGACTCAGGAAAATTTAATGCATTTGAGTTTGGTGTTGCTTTCATCAGAGGAAGTGGCAAATTCAGAACTCCAAAAGTGTGAATGTGTCTTCATACTTGTCAACCTCATTATTACTGCACTATGAACTCAGGTATTTTTATAGACATGCAGAATTACCAATATTTAATCTAAGATGGGCAAATATGTGCCACAGTTATTCAGGCTACTTCATGATTTCTTTCATTGAAATTCTCTATGATTTCATTGCAGACTTTTTATGACAAAATCTGAAAAGACAATAACATTACTTGAGGCCTTATGTTAGGTATGCATTCTCGAGGCTGGCTGAGAACTAAAATCTGAAGACTAACCATGTGTTCCTTTAAATACTGTTAATTTCAATACTGTGAATTTTTCATTTTATAAGGAATTTTTCTTCTTGGTCACAGACATTGCTCAGTATATCTCATACAGATTTCATTTGTTACACTATTATGCAGCAGTTAGTCTAATAATTATATTGGCAATATGATTTTTTTGATGGTTTTGGGTTTTTTTTTAATTTGTTTGTTCAGTGGTTATGTGGAATCGTGACCAGATATCATCATTTTACATTAATAGAATTTGCAGGAGCATGTACATAGTGACTTAATTTCACAATGCACCTTCTGTTTTATTTATTTAATTAATTTTAAAGGGATATAATTCCAGGATTGTCATTAGGATGAATCCTTAGTAAACCCACTGTAAAATATACCCATTTTTTTTAAACTGGAAAATCACATCTAATTTGAATTCATAAAATTAGAAAAGACGTCACTTGTCCTCTTGAACCCAATAACATTCTATCTACCTCCACATCCTTTTACAAACTTTACAGAATTTGGTTGGCAATTGTGCAAAGTGTCAACCCATTTTCAAAGCTGTTCCTGCCAGTGAATCAGTCAAACCTCCTGCTATGAATTTCATTCACCTCAGATGAGGGCAAGAACCAAGATAGATCCATCCTAACTCCATGAACTATATATATTGGTCTCATAGCAGCTGACCCATGGTTTACTGGTTTACTTATGTACCAAGTAAGAGGTAAAAGATTATATGAAAACAAAATAATTTTAATCCAAAGATTTTATGTTATTCTGATCTGTGAGGCAAACTCTGATCCAATCCTGGATCCTGTATTCATTTAAAGTTTGACATGCAACTGAAATACTTACATTTGTAGCTTCTCGCCTTAGGCAACCTTTATTTACAATGGAGATAGGCACTTCCAAGGAGTGATTCAGATCTTAGGTGGTGAGATAATGGGAGCACAACATTAAAGTACTGTATCACTAACCCCTTAAGATAATCAATTTCGTGTATTAATTTACAATTAAAATCTCTGCTTTGAAGTTATCTTTAGTTATCTCCCAAGTATTCGTACATGAGGGAATTTAGCTGAAAAATTATTTATGAAAATTCAACAATGCAGGATATCCAGGCACAATATTAAGGAAATGCAAATAAATCCCAAAGCAGGCAGCAAAAAATTGACACTAAAATACCAAGAAAATAAAATGCCAGCTCAAGAAGCATAATGCCACATGAGCTACAGCTGAAGATGAGGATTCACAAGGAAGGAATACATGATCTGTCCGTAGTCACACCCTTATGGGCATGCATAATCATCTGCCCAAATCTGGGAAGCAGCTGTAAAAATTAATACTTTGATGGAGCGGCTGTGGACAACAATGTATTGTGAGAGAGGCTGGTCTACTTTCTGTGCTAGTTTTGTTGTTTGGTTGGTTTTTTTTCTGACTACTGCTACTGTGCCAAGTGTTAAATAGAACATCTCCCTTTGTTCATGTTCTTTGATTTACAGTTAGCTATTTATTCACACACACATTTAGTAACATAAATTATTTCCTATCAAAAACATAGAGTGCTTGCTTAATTTATATATGTGCTAGCTTTTACAGGTTTATAGATAGAAGGGGGAAGAATATTTCAGAAATAGATGGTTAATGAAACTTTTGGTTTAATTCAGGCTATAGTGCCACCAGAAAATGTCATCTCCTTGGAGATCTTTTTCACAAAAAAAAAAAAAAAAAGAGTTCTGCTTGCTGTATGCTTTTTAGTATCTTGTTATCATTGATCTCATTCACTGCCTGGTAACTATGGGCTAACTAATGACCAAGTGGCAGAGTGAGCTCAAAGACAAGTTTGTTTGTTCTGCAAAGACTGGCTGAGGAGTAGGACTCCAACCTAAAAGAAAAGTTCTTCATCTTTACTGGAGGTGTCTGAAGCTTCTGTGTCAATGTGTTTGCTAGAGCAGAAGCTTGCAACATACAGACAGACCAGATGTATGCCTTTATGATAAGTTAGCCATGGTGGGACACTGCCTACCAGGTGGATTGCCTACCAGTCTTTGCAAGACATTCTAGTAATTCTGACAGTCAGGATATCTCTGAAATACTCAGCAATGGCACCAGTGTGTTGCATGCTTGTGCAACCTAAATGCTTAAGGCTAAACATATTATTTCCCTTGAATTAATGATTTGCCATTGTGTACAAGTAGCAGTGAGTGATGTAATGAGTATTTATTGGGAAAGGCAATTTTCCACCTTTCTTGAAATCAAGTTTGGTTTACAAGTGGTGGTGCAAAAGAAGTAGAAAGGAAGAACTGAAAAAAAATGCATTGGCACAGAGCAGTTCTTTATACAAACATTATTCGGGAAGAAACACATTTGTTCTATACCTAATAAATCATAATTTGACTGTTCTTCCTCTGCCTCTTTTCTGATCCTATCATTATTCCACTCGGCCTTTGGTCCAAGCTTCTCCTGCTCCAACTCAAAATTGCTCAAATCTCCATCTATGTATGAACTGTATTTATTTGCTCAAAAATAGCTACATCAAATTAAGTGTAGCCAGAGTGAAGCCTTAAGCAATATGTTATGTAAATTATGAATGGCATAAAAGGACCATTTTAAGTGCAGAAGAGCAGGGGAGATTGGTGAAGAGACTCCCTGCCTCTGCATGGCTCAGTCGCAGTAACAAGAATCCTGTTCTGAGAATCCTGACATGTTTAGGCTTCAGCTCAGCTAAAGCAGTATTTAGCTTGTCACAGAGGTTAAATGTGTCTATGCTCAAGTAAGAATGTAGACAAAAACCAGTTTGAAGCTATATACCACTATCTTTACTCACTTTGCAAATCTGAATATCAAATAATTGTAAACTACAACTCATCTTTCCACCTTTTAAAACTGATTTTTGTGTATTTAAGGCTATGTGATAACTTTAAAACATAAGGTAACTCTTTTGAACACAGCTCAGTGTTTTCAACATTTATAAAATATAGACTAGACCTAACAGTTCTACAAGGAAACCTCAGGATCTAGAATATTTTGCAAAAAGACCTATGTTGTCCTATAAATGTATTTTGACTTCTAGAATTATCAAAATTAAAATATTTGCCCAAATCCCAAAATACTTGGTAAGAAAGAGGTCAGAAAGAAAGGAGGCATGAATGTCAGAAGTTTGAGAGACTGTGCAATGATGGTATGCTGTAGCCACAGTTATAAGCAAAGCATTTTCCCAGTAACAATGATTTTCATTCTAATACAAACTCACATTTGTTATCCCTACAACTTGAGGTTTGTGATAACAGAGAAATCACCTGATTAAAATAAGCACTCCTTGAAAATAACATGTTTAACTACAACCAAAATTATATTAAGCCTCTTTGAAAAATATTTTTTATAAAGCTATTAACACCATGCAAATAGTAAAGCAGCCTACTGAAACCTACTTGTGAATGTTGAAGAAGACCTTCCTTATTTGGCATTACACTGCCGTATTTCATTGTGCAGACTTTTGCTGTTTTGTTTTTCTTTGTGGGCACTGTTACTTTTTATCCTGTAAGTTTAAGTAGAAGTTAATATGCATACACTTTTGTCTCATGCTTATTAGTCTATAGAAGTTATACGGGGTTACTAAGTTTAGAGCTTGGTTTGGTAGCAGAGAGGTGAGTGCTACTCCTTTCTTTTATCAGCAAAAGAAAAGAAGTAGACATGGCCCCAGGAAGAAAATTAAGTGTGTCTAAATAAGTGATTATAATTGCAGAGCTTTCCACAAAAGACTGGACGGTTCAGTTTGGCTAAGAATAAAACACATCTACTCACAGTTTGCTGAGAAGTAGAGCCTATTATGTCAATTTACATTAAAAAAGCAAATTCATGTGATGGTAGTATTTAATAGACCTTGTTTTAGTTAATTTGCAAATATTCACCCAAAGAGATGTGCAAATATTACTGGATTTTTTTTAATGAGTCTCACTTAGACACACACAAATATCTAGATTTGAGCACTTGATACCAGAAGCATCCAGACATCCTAAAATAAATGTCATTGGAAAGGTGCAGGAGAAAAATTCCAGAAGTCATGTATTACATTCAAAGTGGGGGAATAGATCTCTCATTTACGTGTGAAGGAAAGTGCTAGACACCTAGTTCTTTTCATCACCAAGTCTCACATATGCCTACTTTTGAGGAACTATGCAGAGCTTTTGACCTTAAGGAAAAAAAGGACAAAAACCTAATCTTGTGGCAGCATCTTACTTTCATCCTTTTCAAACACACCCTTGAGTGGCCATTTTCACCCAGTGCCAGCATAAGCCTCTCTTACATTTTTAAGAAAAACATAGTACAGAAAGTCCTGGGAGCAGAGCCCAGAAGAGTAAGACATTAGTCTAATCATTACACTGGAGTTTATTGCTGGTTCTGTTTGGTCCCATGAACTTTACTTTTTTGGCAGCAGAGTGACTCGATGTTAGCAGAAAATGTTGAATGTTCACATTCTAAATTACAGTGATGCAGAGCTTTGGACTAGCAATTTGGCTTGGAACATTCCTAGGATGGCTATGCTGAGAATACAGGTACACCATTTCCTTTGGAAGTGCTCTAATTACAAGTGAGAGAGGCAGCCTACATCATTACCAACACTGGTTGAGCTTGGGATCTTTGGTACCTCTGAGGACTCATGCAGAGCCTTGGCAGTTGTCCACCAACATTAAAATCAAAACAAAACTCTAAATCAGAATAATGTATCCAAGCAGACAGCCCAGAACAGATATTTTTTACCATGAATAGTGGCTCAGAAAATTGTAATGGAAGCTGGAAGTAAGAACATTTCTCTTAGGAGGCAAGGTAGATATCCACATGTGCCAAAAGGGACAGTCCTGATTTTTAAAAAGTTTTATTTATTTGTCTCCAGCTGTCACAGCAGTTAAGCCCTAAATATGCTATTTGAGCCAATTCTCTGATTTATATGGGCTGCATCCACAAAGCAAATAGTTTTACCCAAGAATATGCAACAATTTCCTATAGTTTAAGTATTATTCTGTAGTTAGTTGGAATGGGAATACTCCTGGGCAGATTTCAGTTTGCTATTATTACTGTAACACCAGCAATCTGCAAGACCTCCATTCTCCACAGTTATACTTTGAGTGTATTCCCACTTTTCTGCATATCAGCGGGTGCAGTCATACAATTCAACATATCAGAGATGAAGAGAAAACAAATTAAGCAGAATAATTGCTCATTTTTGGCTATGTTTAAGTACAGGAAGGACTATATGTTAAAACAAAACCATTTTTCACATACTTTTTTGAATTAATGTGGTCTTGTATTACTTTTTGTGACTTCATGCATTAGCAGAGTCAGTTAAAACCCTATTTGATAACAATATTAGGGTTCAGAAATCATCATAATTTTGGTGTATCTTGATATGTATATAAACAAAACATTGCTTTAAATCAGTTTTCTTAATTTTTCCATTTAGACTTCCTTCAAGTAATCTCCTGACTACATTATAAGTCAAAAGGAGCAATAAACTGGGTCCTTGAGACGAATAAGGATGCCATGAGAATTGTTCCAATTGTTTTGGATGGTAACTGGAAATCTCCCTACCTCACAAAAAAGGGGTCAGTTGTAATCTGCTATGCAAAACATTTCCAGATTCCAAACCTAACTCCAAGAAATCCTATGCAGTAAAGTGACTGTAGAAAAGCAGAGTAAATTTCCATTGTTGAATCCACTGATCAGCTGCAAATGAAGGAAAACATCTCAAAATGCTACCTAGAGTGCTTTTCAGAAAAAGAACAAGAGATTTATTTAGATCTACTCAAAATAAGAAATGAAATAACTAAAAAAGGACTTGTGTACAATAGATCCATTTGCAGACACAAGTTACGCTCCATAAAGAAATTCCAAAATATTTAGATTTAGAATGGTTTAATTTTTATTTTACGTTTTCTAATTATCAACATAGTTGGATGAATATAAAGGAGTATTTTAACAGAAAATAGCTTACAAAATTACCCACAATTAAAGGATGACTTCATATCAATCAATAGATCAGAAAATGAACAGAAAGACTTCTTCAAAAACAAATGGTAATTTCAACAGCAATTCCCCACTGAATATTAAATAATAATATTTTCAAGTAATTAGGGCTTTGTCACAGCACTATTAGGTCGCTGCAAATAAAATTATGTGAATTTATTGTGGTTTTTTGTGAGTAATGAGAGCAGCCAGAAAACAGAACAATCCATTGATTTAGATCTCATTATGCTGTAATGTGGTTTTTATGTTGAAACCCCAGGCCTTGATGGACAGTCATTAACATGCATTTCTTTCCCTCTGCAGTGCTTGAGCTTTTTAGCACTTTATTTGTGTCTTTTAAAAGCACAAAGAAGGAAAAAAGCCTTTCCAACAGATGGCACCTGACATATGTATTAAATGTAACAGGTGTACAAAAGCCCTGCTCATCAGAACAAGCGTTTCTGTCCATTAAAGCTTGGGCTGCATATGCATGTGTTTGTTTATCCCTCATCGAGGACAAGAAAGCTACCAAGATGTCAATTGCCTGTTAGATTCATACAGGGACGTGTATGTTCTGAACACAGGGCATTATCACAGTTGGACACAAAAGCCTGCTGTCATTGATGCGAGAAAGAGAAACAAAGAAAATATGTTTATTTCATCGAAAAGACAAAAGTTTCCATGTGGTTAATGTGTGTTCTGTGTATTGCCAAACAAACTCAGAGAGCAAAACAAAGCTGTAATAACAATGAAATATTTGGTGAAAACAGGTCAAAGATTATGATATTTATTGAATTTTATTTTTATTTTAGATTTTACACTCTGTATCAAAAGATCTCTGGAGTAGAGTCATATGAGTGCTTTTCCATTTGCAATTTTTTTTTAAATTAAACATGCAGTCTGGTTGTAATTTATATTATAGAAGACTAATAACTTCTCTGCTATATAAGAAAACTGAACTCAGCATATCTTTATTTTCCATAAATTTTCTGCTGCCCTTTTCTAAAGGAAGAACTTTGAAGGTAGACTGCTATAAAAATTCTTAAATTAATCTAAAAGTAAAATTTAATATAGGCAGCTGAGAAAATAAGAAGTTTGCACAATGGATCACCTCTGGAATTTTTTTTGCCAGGCTCCTAAGGGACATAAAAATTTGTGAGTGTGCTGTGTACCTCTATGGCACTTCCTGCCCAAAATTTTGTTAGTGTCTTTGGTCCCAAATACATTTGATAGTGAAAACCGGGGTAATTTTCAAAAAATTTCTGAAAATAAGTTTTTGAAGAGGTAGGAGTGAAGATCAAACTAATGACCTCCAAGAATAAAAGTCTTTGGTGTCGGCTAGATGCCAGCAAAAGCCTTGGGTGAACATAATGTTTATAGAACCGGTTGTTTTTATCAACTGCTTTTTACTTGTTTCACTGGGTGATGGTTTGGAGTGGTATTGTGTTTGTTGCTGTTGCTGCTGCTGCTGCTGGTTTTTTTGATTTTTTTTCCCTAGACTATATTAAAGGAAAAGAAAAAAGCCATGGAAAATTCTGCACAAATGTATCTTGTGGAAGCAGTATAATTAGTCCTTTGTTGATTATGAAAACACACATTATAAATGCATTATATTTGTCAGGATATCAAATACTTTGTTTTCAAAATGTTATTAATTTAAGGTGAAAGTTCAGAAGGAATGGAAACTAGTTTGTTTAAAAATTTCCCATGTCCAAGAGATACTGTATAAAAAATGCCTGTCACTGTATTTCTTGTATTCAATAGATAACCCACATCTTCCTCTGAAAATTTCCTTGTAGCTAATATTAGACAATAGACAATTGCCTGTTCAGAATGACCCAACATCTGTCACTGGAGCCCATCTTTGAGGAAGGGTGAGTGCAACCTCCTGGGATTCACAAATAGGATGGTTTTTGCTGGTACTTGCTACCTTTGTATAGTGATCAGGCAGGTGGGATATTCCTGTAGAAAGAAATGGACCTACAACTTGATTGCACAAAAGGCAGATGGGGCAGACAATTGTCACAGCTCCAGGGTTTGCCAAGGGTTGATAATGCATTCCCCTCTGAGCAGCCTGGGTGCAGTGGGGCACCCTCAATCAAGGATTGTAGAGCAGGATCCTGCCGGCCTTGCCAGATTAACTCTGACCCTATGGCTTTAGCATCTAACTAGGAAGAAGGAACAGTGAGCTTTCATGTCCTTCATGCTCCAAGCATACATTTAGCATACATTTCTAACACAAAATTTCTGTTAAAAGTCTTGTAAGAAAATTCCAGAACCTCCTCGCTGCCTCTCACTTTTTCCACAAGAAATAGCTGTGTGATATGTAAATGCTGCAGACTTGCTTAAAGATACCCGTTTGGCCCATTCTAATGGGCAGCAAGTGGTGGCTCAGCTGGACTTCTTGGTATTGCTTGGCTAGTTTCAACAGGATCACAAATGGTTTGCTGTGCAACTACAGCCAGAAAGATGCAGACATTCATACATGAAGTTAAACTCATTCACAAACATAGTTTTCAGTCTGTGCAGTGATGGGGTAATGAGTCATGTTTTTGCTGTCCCTATTTTCACATATTTTGTATTTATCATGTGTTTCAAACCCCCAAAAATCTTTTCATTCGGATCCATTTATTAATAGAATACTCTAATTCACTTGTGCGTATGTCCTTTTTCTTTTCTTTTTTTTTTTTTTTTCCTTTTTTTTAATCTCAGCACTGTATTTTGTGTCTGCTACAGTTCTGGAGTGAATCTAAAATACATGCTGTTATACTAACTGTTAGTTCACTCTGGATACATGATTAAATTCTTTTGTAAAAGATTTAAAATATGAAATACAGCAGATCTATGTGTTATCAACATATGCAGGCAATTTCCTTCCCACTGTATTTTCTCAAGTTTTAACTCGGTTATAGCCTTAAATAATATAAGAGGTGCAATGATTTCTATTATCCAGACAGCAGAAGGGTACTGGTGTGATATCTCGCTATGAAATGACATACTATATGACAGAGTTGTCATGTTTTTATATTCAGATTCAGTTACTACCTGAGACTTCACACTTTTCCCCTTTCTTTCCAACTTTTCTTCAAAATAAATACCCTACAATGCAAACTGTGCCTTGTATTTAAAATTCAGCATTTGCATCTTGTAGGTAATTGTGTGAGCTTCACAGTGTGATAATTTCAAAGACAACTATGGAATGAGGTGAGACAAAGGTTTATATTGTTTTGCAAGAATGTATGTCCACCAGGAATGGTCTCCAGGAGAAAATAGTAGTTTGGAAAAACTTGTCTCTGAAGCATGTGGTATAACCCAGTTGCTAAATACAGCAAGCCTAATCTGATTCACACAGATAACCTTTCTGAAAATTATCAATACTATTGCTTTCAACTTCAAGGTAAAATTTATAAAGCCTTCATGTGCATCCACTGGGAGATTCTAACCATTCTACGCTCTCATGTGAGTACATGAGATAATGTAGGCTTCAACAGGTAAAAGGATAAAATACCAGCTAGGGTAATAATTTCAAAAATATATGCAAACTAAATTGTCAATATTGTCACTCATTTTCACCTAGAGATGTGAGAATATTCAGTATGAATATTTAACTGTATTCATATAATATATTAATATCATAGTCTTTAAATCTGTGGTGCAGGGAATCCAAGCAGAAGCCATGAATACTTGCCTAGAGAAACCTGTTCCTGAAGCAAACACTGGGAAGTCTTTAATGCTTTGTTTCATCATCCAAAGTTGAGTGTGGTGTAAATAGTGTTACTAGAAGAACTTGTAGCAGCTGTCCAAAGTTTGGATTTGTGTATGAAAGCAAATTTATACAACTCTTGTTTCTTTGGGGGGATGGCATGATGGGAAAGAAAGTGATGAAGGCGGATTTAGGAAGAAGTGATTACCTCTAGGATGTCTCTAAGGGAGAGGTCTGATGATGACCCTTCGGATCAGACTTCTGACCCTTCTGTTTTCCAGACTTCTGAATTTGGTGACAGGACCTGCCAGAGCAGCCCTTGCTCAGGTTCTTGTGGGCCAGGGCGCCGAGGTGGATGAGGGCACTGGTGTCAGCCTGTGCTCGGGGCTGTCCAGGAGGCAGTCATCGTGACAGAAGGGGAATGAACTGTGGCATGTGCCCTGCTTACAGCAGCTGCATAAACTGAGCAAGCACAGCCCCAGAACTGAATCTTTAACCCCATGTTGTGTGAGAGAAGTTTTTCTTCCTCCCACTTTACACTGTCTTCCCTATTGTCAGTTGCAGGAAGAGAACAAGGACCCCCAAGGGCACATTATGCACCAGATGCCCAGTGAAGGGGATTGTCGACCCAGGGAGCTGTGCCCTCACTTGCACTCAGGCTGTAAGCTTCCAGGCAAGGGCCTCTCCATCCCTGCCTACAGCATGAAATATTTAAGAAGGCTTCAACCCTTTCTCTTGTTTGCTGTTAGTTTCTGCCTTCTCTCAAGAGATTATGAAGACAGATGTGGTATTTTCTTTTATTTCTAAGTGTTGGGAGGGGTTGTGCTGTGCCATCTCCTCTTTAAACCAATACTTTTCTCCCCATACAAAGGGTGAAAAAGAGGTGGTCAATAACTAACAATCTCTTTTATAACAATTTATAGTATTAATTGTTTCTCGTATTGCATGGAATATATTTTTTAAAATAAAAATCAACACATACAATGAAGTGATACTTATGAAATCTGCCTGAAAAAATAATTATTTTCTTTCATATTCCTCTATGAAGATTCACAGGTTTGTTAATGGTTTCACCCAGAAGTAATATACATCCTAATAATAAAAAGGATTTCCCCCTTCTGCTTTTTTTCAGTAGTTCAGTAGTTCTAGAAGTAGGAAATCTGACATATAAATGGCACTTATTGTAGCTTTAATTTCTGCCAAGTGAGCAAAGGAAGCTTGAAATGTATTAAGCTCTTCATTATGTGGGTGACTTTGGTTATGTTCTCATAAAAATAAAATACCTTTGGATTTTAGTAAATAAAAAAATCACATTATAAATCTGCTTCTTACTCAAATGCACAGCTATTATTTCAAACCATTGATTAATATCTCTTTAAGCAATTGTTAAGCACAACTGTGATGAACTATCAGTAGTTTAATCTGCATCTAATTCAAGATATATTTTTTTCTGTCACAATGGGAAGGAAATATATTATCCAATCATAGCTGCTGTGCTTGTTGTCTAGGGTTTTGTCTCTGTTGTTTTTTTATATTCCTCATTTTAGTCCATTATTTCAGTAAGAACAGTACTTTTTTATAAAAAAGAACATATTAGAAAACAGCAAAGCAATAAGAGAAGCAGCTCTATCTTGTTTGTAATCAAAGTCTTTCTTATACACTTAATAATATCAAATATATGACAGAATAGAGAGTTCTTTCCTTTAGTGTTACCACAGTCAGAGGAATGGCATTCATAAAATGGCCTTCAGCTCACTTTGCTGTTTTATTCACAGAATCACAGAATCACAGAATCACAGAATCACAGAATGGGGAAGGTTGGAGGGGACCACACTGGGTCATTTGGCCCAAACTCCCCTTCTTGAGCATCAAGTCAAGATAAAGCGAGCCCAGGAGCTGCCATGGGTAGTGAGGACTGTTGATGCAGGTTTATGACAGTGAGGGTTGCTTAATGAAAGGATATGCTCAGTTTCTGCTATACAGACTCCATTGGTGCTTCATCACTTTCTTGACATGTTTTGACAAATTTGACTTCTAAATGTAGTTCAAGTCTGCAAAAGCAGTTCTGTAGAAATAGCATCGTAATGTTCTGCATTTATTGTCTTTGAATTGATTCCAAATTGAAAGTGCTTGTGTTAAGTGGAAGAAAAACAAGATTTTTTTTTCAGCTTTGAGTCTTCAAACTCAATCTGAACTTGTAAGTCAAGGCATTCCCATTAAAAACCACACAAAAAGATTATATCTTTTGTTGCAACCATTCCTTCATAAACAGCTTTTATTCCCTGGGCAAAAAATTTGCGACTGCCCAGGTAATAAGAAGTCACATCAGCTGTTTCAGAGGGGTTAATTTTTCAGGGCTGGTAGGAATTAAAGGTGTTAGACACTTGTTTTCTTAGCTGAAGTGAGCAGAAGTGACATGGTATGCACATGGGGAAAAGATATGTTTTCTACAATTTCTGAACTGAACTGCTCTTTGAAATACACATTGGGTAAAAAAAGCTTTTGAGAAATCCTGTGGTTATTTTTCACATGGAGTAGAATTTTTTTGATGAGAGTTTTGAGTCCTGAGCAGCTGCAATTAGAATTAATCAAGGTTCATAATGCTCACAATTTGACTTTAAGTTGAAGTTTATTACAGACCTAGCTGTTAAAAAAAAAAAAAAAAGCTATAGAGTTATTATGACTGTTTAAAAAGAGCCAAACCAAAATGTATGGAACTCAGCAACTAACAGAAAGTCGTGAAGATGTAGCGCATGTAATGTACACAGCATGAGTCTACTAACTGGAGGTAAAGAATGAGATTTACTTTTACTTTTAAACTGCATGATTTCTGAACTATGCTAATAATTTGGGGATCCACCTCATGACTTTTAATGTTTAAGACTGACACTATTCCTCCTGAGCACAGGAGAGAAGTCCAGGCTTTCATGAGGCAATGAGGGTCCTCCAGAAAGCGAACCTGTGACTGAAACATCCCTTGGCCCACAGCCTTGGGCTGGAGCTGTTGCAAAATATAAAATAGGTAAAATTTTCTTAAGAAAGTACTTTTTTAAAATGTTTGATCTTTATATAATCTTCAGACTAATCAATAAGATGGGAGATCCAATCTCTGAAGCCTATAGCAACTAGAAAGCTCTGAGTGATGTTCATGTGTAAGAAAAACAAATTACAAACTGGTAGAAATACCTTGTTAATATTTAGGGCTGGACAGGTTTTGATGCTCTCAGACCTAGGGGGAGGTTAAAAAAGCTGTAAAGAAGGATAGTGGACACAAAAAGTGCAGAATTTATGGGCCACAAGTACATTTGGCAGAACTCCCAAGGTATGGAAGAAGCTAACAAACCCAACTTGGCAATGGTGTTGAAACCAGCTCCTATGGGGTAAAAGGTAATTCTGGCAGGGGGAGATTGTGACTGCTGACTCATGGACCACTGAGCCAAGATACCCACTGACCCAAAAGAAGAGAAAGACAGAGCATGTGAACTAATTATCATGAGAGGCGAGAGAATCATTAACCAATAGAAGATAGAATACTAATTAATAAGAGAACTATGTAGTGTGTAACCACTAATTCCTTTGTTTGCTAAAATGTATAAATAGCAAAACTTTTTGATAGTTGTGTCCTTTATTTGTGGAATACCACCAAGCATCCAGGCTTGTGCAACTCTGAAATAAATAATCAATGACTCTATTGAGTGTGTAAGCCATTATTGGCTTGTTGCACACCAGATAATGAATCTGATTTTTGTGGACAACAGAGCCATTTCTATTTTATTGATGCGACTTGCTGGGAGCCAACAAAAAGGTTTCTAATACTCTAAATTGTTAGATTAATAAGGTAATTAATAAGGCAGAAAAAAGTAATGCTATGAACTCAGAAAAATCAGATCTGTTAGGTGCCACACCAAAAAAAAAGGAATTTAAGTACTTCTTCACAGACACTGTGTTTTCCGTGTGCTGGTCTTTTCCTCATGCTTTCCTAACTGAAATGTATCAGTAGCTTTCTGAACCAAAGTGAATCTTCACTGATCTTTTCAGGTTCCAGAAAAGGCTTCTCTTCCTTGCCTTAGTTGGTTTTTGCTCCTCGTGCCAGACATCTGCCGCACTTGCTGGGGCAATTTCTCTGCGCTCAAGATCCTTGTTTCTGTTGAGGAGGTTTTGCACTGCTAGAACAATGTAAACAGTAGTACTGCCTCCCAGCTGCTGGCCATACTCCCTTTAACAGTATTTTTATTTCTTTGTAGGCCATTAATAGTTTAAATATATCTTGCAAGAGATGGAAGCAACAGGGACATTAGAGATGTGTTTTTCCCCATGATAAAAAGTTAAAATCTCTCCTAAAGGAATGCTGTCTTTCTGAGGTGAATATTTTGAATACAAACCTCAGAAGCAATTCCAAACTAACAGTGGCTACATTTGAACACCTCTACAACTGTCTTTTCCTTTCTATGTCTCATGATGCAGTATATCTAATCCAATAGTAAGTAAAAAGGGATATGTATCATTACCTAATGCTTCAAGGTATCTATCATCACTAAAACAAAAAAAAAATACATGTATTTATGCTTTTTGACATCAACTGTTCTAATGTGAATTATCATACCATAAATATGTAAATTGTATGCAATTTGCGCTAGTTGCTATGAAAAGGAAAGACCACATTTGCATCCTACTAGTAATATGTTAGATGACAATGAATATTAATCTTGAGATCTATGAATTCTTTGCATTAGAAAGTACAAAGAACTAGAACCTTTAGAAATATCTGAATTTTTTTGTTTTCATGATTGTTGTCTTCATGAACGTACTTTAAAATAAATTCCATAATATGTGGTCAAAGAGAATACATTCTGTCTACTGCATAACAGCCTATATTTTTTATGCAGTGGCTGTCAATATATGATGAGATTGTCTGCAACATTCAAATCTTCAGCTGCTTCCAAACTTCTTCAAACTTTAAATTCAGGTTTTTGTTGAGGGAAGTGACAATGGTGTTTTAAACTGAGAGATTGTTCTTTCCTTTAACACTCAAAGATTTCAAATCTAGTATTTCAAACTCCACTTTGCAAGCTAAAATTAAGTGTGGTAAGTGACTAGTGACATTTTATGTTTGTGGCAGACATATTTTCAAGAACTATAAAAAATGTCTGTCATTTTGCAATAAAGCATTTGTGCTACAAGTAAGAGTGCAAAATACTTCCCAGCTTGAAAACTATCCTATTCATTACTCAATAACTATCTTTGTATATTTTTTGGTATTATAATAGTTAGATAATTTTAGCTTGCACCAGAAATAGGCATTAAAAGGAAATAATATATCTTTCAAGGTTCTGTTTAAAAAGCACATAAGTGAATAGGTCTTATAGATTTAAATTTTTTTAATGCAAAGTAAAGATGATATTATCTCCCATTGCTAGTTTAAAACAATTTTGTTTGTGGAGAGAATGGCATTGTAAATGTAGTTTAGAATTAAATACTTTTTAATTAATTGTATTTTGGATGTCTTACTGTAGACACAACACATCCTAATTACTAGTGCACTGCACCTTTGCACATTAATCCGTGTTATTTCCTTTGGCTCTTTTTTTAAACAAATAATTTATTCAAGAATAGTAATAGCGCTATAATTGAGTCAGTAGACATAAACAGAATTGCTACTCATCTTTGTTATCCAATCTGTCAGCTGTGCTATCATCACTCCTTAATTTTGATTTTGCCCTGTGTCGCAGACATCTTTTGTGAAAATCCTTTTCTTTATGATTTTTCCTTCTGAGAAGCTGAGGCCTCAGAAACAAAATGTAAACAATGGTTATCTGCTGCTGTGGAATGCATCAGGTGTGTCTGTGATTGGGCCATCTTGAATGTTTACAATCAATGGCCAACCACAGACCAGATAGCTTGGACTCTGTCCGAGCCACAAATCTTTGTTATTCATTCTTTTCTTTTCTATTCTTAGCAAGCCTTCTGAGGAAACCTTTCCTTCTATTTCTTTTTAGTATATTTATAATGTAATATATATATATAATAAAATAATACATCAATCCTTCTGAACATGGAGTCAACATTCTCATCTCTTGCCTCATCCAAGAACCCCTGTGAGCACTGTCACAGCCCTGCTTTTGTCAGACTCAAGTCTGGTTAACACCGAGCATTTTGCTTCATGAAGTACCAATACTTACATTCTGTTTTGCTGGACTATGGCTTCAGCCTGTGTCTTTTTCATTTACACTATGTATTCAAAGTTTATAGAACTGCAATAGGGGGAAAGGTGAAACAAATTGATGCTTAGAATAGAACATGAGAGATTTTTCCAAGTTACCTGTACTTGTGTCATACTAGATAGACATCTGTCTAATATGAGCACTCAAAACTTCCAGCAATGGAAAGTTCACAGGATTTGTTCCTTGGTTAATCAATCTTCTGAGTTGGAAATCTTTTTAAAAACTAATGAAAATCTCTCTTGTCTTATCACCAATTATTTCTTATCCTTGTCTCACTGATATGTAGACCAGACTACTGCTTAGTATTCAAATATTCTAAAAGATTTGTTGAATATCATTCTACAGCCCCTCACTTTTATTTTGCAGAATAAGTAGAAAAAAATTATTCAAAATTTCCTCAGAAATTGCATTTTTAGACTACCACTTGCTCCTCTTGATCTGCCCTGGACCTCCACTCAAAGCAATGCATGTTTTTCTGGAAGAGTGGTGCCCAAAAGTGGCCATAGACTTTCAGCTCCAGTCCTAACAATGCTAAATGACAGAGAAGTTTATATTCTGCATCCTTTATATAAAATATACTCTGGTTTGTATGTCCTAGTTTAACTTTTCTCCTTTTTGCATTAACGCAGTGCTGTTGGCACTGATTTTCATGGGGTAACCTGATATGTTTCTGTAGAAGATAGACCTCATTTATTTTGCAAAGTCTTGCATTCACAGGGCTGATTGCTCTTTCCAAGCACGGAACTTGGCACCTGTCCTGACACTGGGTTTCCATATCCTTTCTTTAGACCGTTTGCACACCTAATCCTGCTGTACATGAGCTCTCTGACAAGTTAATAGAATGTGTGTGGTAGGTTGGCAGAGTCTTGCACAGAAAGAAGGCCAATCCCCTCATTCCTGCTGTGAACAGAGCAGTCCTCTTCCAAAAGCCAGGCATGGCATTCTGAGAAACCTAATCAAGAAAAATGCTGGTAGAAGGTGAAGAATTGTCTTGCATTAAATATTATGTATCCATTGACATAGTAAGTCAGAAACAGCAATAAAAATTGTCTTTCCTAAGCAGGTTCTCGTTATTCAAAAGGAATACTCATTTGCAGAGGAGAAAAAGGAGAAAATAATTAGTTCAGGAGAACATCAGCAGTCTGTTATCCTTCAAATGACACCAAAAGGGAAGTAAGAAGTCATGTGCAAACAATTTCACCTCAGGTCTCAGAGACTTTATCTGAAAAAATTTTCTCTTTCAATTTATTTCCAGACTACAGAAAGTCAGATGAACAGATAGGAATATGGTGATTCTGGCAGGACATTTAGTTTTCATTCCATTCCCATTAATTCAGAAGGTGAAATCCCAGAATACTGGAAGGCAAGGGAGATCTGCAATAGATTTCTACAGAACCAAATAGCCTGAGCTCTGGTTGCAGGCAGCCAGTCCTGTGTTATGCTGATCTCCTGAAATGGCCCCTTCCCTGCCCCTTTTACTCATTACAAACGACACAATCAGTATCATTCGACCAGCTCAACAGGAAGGATTGTTTGTTTTGGGGCATTTTTATTCTTCAGCACCTCAAATACAGGACTAACACTTAATGTAACTAGTTACGTGTTTTAATTATATCATACTCATACACAGGTATTACTTATTTTGGTTGGTTAGAGCAATGCTCAGATGGAAACATAAATTTAATTCCTGCCTCAGACTGTGTAAACTTAAAGCCTCAGGCCTGTGAAGATCAAAAATATATTTCCCCTCTTGGATCAGAGAGCCACTGAGTTGATTGAGGCTGCTGACAAGGCTTAGCATTCAACACAGCTTTGTAAAATTTTGCAGGAGTGGGGCATGAAACAAAAGTGAAGGGTTAAAATAGCTAGGAGTAAAGACTTGGTAATAAAGACTTTAT
This sequence comes from Camarhynchus parvulus, assembly GCF_901933205.1. Taxonomy (NCBI): domain Eukaryota; kingdom Metazoa; phylum Chordata; class Aves; order Passeriformes; family Thraupidae; genus Camarhynchus; species Camarhynchus parvulus. The sequence goes on along the minus strand of NC_044586.1, from coordinate 34,620,304 downwards.
AAAGCTTTATGGGTAACAGGTTATGTATATATCCTAAACTACAGTGGTCTGTTTCCATCTCTTAAGAACAGCAAGTTGCATTGCTCCCCTTTCCCTGGATATCAGCAGTACCATTTACCCGAATACACAGAGGAGCTGTCTGTGACAGGCAGGGGGGTTAGGGAAGGCTCTGTTTTCACTCACTGTCCTTTGTACATCTCCTCATCAAGAGCTACCTCACTGTGTAGTTTTGACATTACTGTGTCTATATGTCCCATGTGTATCTTTTGGTCTTGCAGTGAATACTGAAGATGACAGACGTGATGGTCAGTTCTTGAAACTTGGTGGGAGTGGGAAGGGAGACATTTTGAGCTGAAAAACTTCTCTAATGTGGTTTTGAACATTGTCAGAAGGTAGTTCATACTTTAAAAATTTAGAGAAAATAAACCTTGAATGTAAGCTTCAAAATCCTTCAAACACAATTTGAAAGCAATTTAAATGCTAAAATACATTTATATAAAGACTGAAGCATTCTGAATTCTTAGCCTTAAAGTATGGACAATAGAAAAGAGAAAATTCTTCAAATAGATTGTAGAACATATTAATTTTTTAGTATAAACTTGGTGTTGAAAAAAATATACAAGAGTGCTAACATTTTTCAATAGCAATAGCTGCCATACAAAAATGTTATTTTCCCAAAGCTTAATTGTGAGTTAAATGGCTAAGAAGAAACAGAGGTTAATGTTGATTTATTTTTTAATGTATATTAAAACATACATTTTTCATATTCTACCTTTATAGACTCAGGAAAAAAATACGCATGCAAAATTCAGATCTGTTTGGAAGGTAAATGTATTTGAAGTTCATTTTCTTATAATTTATTTTACACAGTTTGATGGCTTAGTGTCAAATTAAGCCTATGGAAGTCTCTAATGCTGTGCAACATCTCAAAAGTAATGAACTGTATCACAATTCCTAATGTGGTCCTGGCTGATTAAGAATGTTGACTCCTTGGCAATTTTGAAATGTCTGTTTAGTGAAAGATTCATGCTGTTGTGATATTTATCCTCACCGAAACATGATTTAGCTTAATAGAATTTATTGCATATAGCTTTTATGGGTTAGATTTCAGAGTATTTGCTTCAGCTTATGTGTGATTTAAGATCTAGTGTTAGTGGACTTGCTAGTCAGCAGGATAGGGTGATGGTATTAAAAGAATAACGGATGACATCTAGTACACATTTTAATTTTGGTAGTCTTATGTTCTGTCATGGCAAGTGTAAAAAGCCACCTTTTTGATAATCTTGCCCTGTTTCAACTAACCTTTGATTTCTGAATTTTGCAAAATAGAATTGTCTGTTATTTTTTCAATGCAGAGAAAATTAATTGGTTTATTACTGCTTTCAATACACACTTCTAGCTACTGATGATACAGTAAAATAACACTTAAGTTACTGTTAAAATTGAGTTTAACAATGATAAGGATTTGTCCAGTACTAACATGAAAATAAACAGCATACCCTTATACTTCCAGAAAGAAATAATTTTGCTTAAAGGCCATGCACTGAATAAAATTGCATATGCAGTTCAACTCTGTGTGTGCTAAGAAATTACTTTTAAAATCTGAGCATTTCCACTCAAAATCTAATTGCTTCCAATCCCCCAAATTGGGATTTCATCTATAGGGTGTTGCAAGAGCAGCTTTACTGTGGTTTCTCTTTACTCCTCACTAGATTTTCCTTTTCTATTCACAACTCTCCCACCACCTCTTTGCCAAAATCCCCACCAGATTGCTATGGGATTTGTACATTATTTCAGTGCAGAACAGTGTGCCACTGGCACTGCTCTGGGACTGTAGTGCGTGCCTCCTGGAGCATGGACAAATTGTGCACGTTCTAGAAGTGCTTTGTTTCAGGTTTTATTGCGCTTACAAGCCCGTTCAGCAAAGTGCTGGACTTTATCATCATGCAGGGCTGTTTTTTCCTTCCTGTCTGTGTTTAGAGTCTTGCAAGCTCTCCAGTGAGACATGCCAGAACAAAATGATAAATTAAGTTGAAAGTTCTGAAGACTGAATGCTTTGCAGGGTTTTGAAAATACCCCAAAACAGACTAATGTGGATCCAATAAGGAAAATGTTTAAAAAGCTCATTAAAATCAGCTGCCATCCTGTGAGACTGGAAAGTGGCAAATGTGTCTGTATTTTGAAACCACGTGGATTTCATCCAAGACAGAACAGATCACTGAACCGTATATTGGAATCAATTGAAATGGCTGAAATAAATGAAAGGGCTAATTATCACCTCCCTGCTGGAAAAAACATGGTATAATTTTTTTATAGGTGGAACAAATACTAGTCAGTGCATTTGCCTGAATACTAGAATTAGAGCATTTTCATATAAAAACTGATAAATGTGAGGATCATTTGCTTTGAGATTGCCAAAATATTTATTGGAAATAACTTGTATGTTTAAAATCTATCAACAAATTTAGTTTATTAAGAAAAGTGTAGGTAATTTCACCTGTAACTAGCAGTGTCAGATTGGTGCACACTGCCATAAAGCTCTTTCCAGCATCTTGTGCTTTACCATCAATTTTTACACATTATTATTATTATTATTACAAAGAAAAAATAAAATATAAAATTAATAGAATTACAATTCCAATTATTCTAATTATAATAAGATTTCATAATGTAGGACAACCTGGCATTAGAAATCAAAATCTGTATCTTACCTGCAGCTGAAGAGAAGTCAAGCTGTTGGAACCTCTATCATCTATGACTGTCAAACAATTTTTCATATTGTGGCAGATATGGTAAAGTAGAAAAGAGCCATAAGCATTCACACTTCAGCATACAATCAAACCCCTGAAATGAAAGAACTTGTGGAAAAATAGGTGTCTGGGAAACAGTTTACAGGATAATAGAGTCTTCATATTTTGGAAACATCTGTGATTAACTGCTAATAAAGACAGGATACTGAGCTGAATAGATCACTGAGCTGACCAAGCATGAACATTTATGTATTACTATATTCCACTGTATTTTGCAATAATTGCCACATACTGGTGCTCAAGAAAGAAATCTAATGGAGTGACAGTGATAATATGAGCTTTTGGTTGTACTTCTAGTGTCTCATAATATTCTTATACTAGGCTATATAGGCATATTCTTAAGCCTAGTATTAGTCTGATTTTAAAATTTAAACTAAGTTAGTGATCTCATTTCCTCATTTGGATGCTCATAGCGAAAGAGAACAGTAACTGTGAAAGATGAATGCCTCAGGCAATGCATGTGCCAAATGTAATAGAAAGAATAAATTATTTTAATGCTTCTATTTGCTGGACAATCCAAGCATTGTAGCACATTCTCCTGCTACTAGTGCAATCTTTCCTATTTATGGTAGGCAGTCTGAAACAGAAAGTGAAATGTACCTGTGTGTCATCTTCATAAGACATAATTTTGTGATATTACAGTGAGTACTGGTGGAAAGGAAAATAAAAAACTGAATTTAGAAGTCCCTTGACATTATTTTTCATTAGCTGTACTTCTACATAAAATCATTAAAATGGTTCATCAATGGGAAATGGGCACTCTTTTTCTGAAACAGAATATTGCAGTATTAAAATGCGTATCAATCGTGTCAGAAGTTAACAACCAATTTGCCAGATGTCTGCAAAGATAACACTTGATGAACAGGGAGTTCATCTCAGTGCTGTGATACCAATATTAGTATTAATATCAGGTTTAAAATTATGGGTAATTTGTATCTATTAGTCAAAAAGAAGATGTGTATTTTCTGAATTATTATTATCAGGCAAAACTTTACTTTTAAATTATATAGTTTGATTTAAAACTCTAGAGAGCTGTTAAGGAACATAATTGAGCAGATATTTAGTCTGACATATAGGAAGATCCTATACCATTAAAACCTAAATGTTTCACTCAGTTGCTATTAGTACTTCCTCAGCAGCCTCCAGAAGGACCAAGAGGCATAACACAAACAGGTTGCCACAGAACTATACCAATAATATATCCAGTGTGAGATCAGGGATACTACCTGCAAAACACACAACTGAATCCAAAAATTTTAAATTGAATATTTCCTGTAACACTTCCCAAACAGCCCACATCCTAGATTGTAACAAATGTATGAGAGAAAAAGAGAAGATAGGATGAAGGGGAATGATTTTAAAATAAAAGGGAGAGATGTAGATTAGGTGTTAGGTGGAAGTTCCTTAATCAGAGGCTGGTGAGGCACAGAAAGAGTTTCCCCAGAGAAGCTGTGGATGCCTTGTCCCTGGAAGTATTGAAGGCTGAGTTGGATGGGGCCTTGAGCCACATGCTCTAGTAGGTGACATCCGTGCCCATGGTGGAGGAAGGTGTTGGAATTATAGGATTTTTAAGGCCCTTTCCAGCCCAAATTATTCTATGATTCTATGATATGCAAAAAGACTATAATAAAGAGAGTGGTTATTCAATATGACAAATACTTGATGTGTTTTGGAAACAGTTCAAGATATCAGTGAAAAATAAAGCAAACTCACAATGAGATGGTGTAGGTAGCTAATGGTGCAAGAATGGGATTCAGCGATAGCCCAGGTTAAAGTAGTTGTGATGTTGTGCATTCCAGAAGTCTGGAAATCTGCATCCTACAATATGCTACAGCATCTCAGAGGGAGAACTTTTTGTTCATTAGAAAGCAGATAGGGAATGGAAATGAAAAAGTCTTATGTCATTCCAAATTAATCCTTTTTTATGGAAACACTACTGAGCTGCATCCATTTGGTCCTCTTCAATGAAAAGAGACATGGAGAAAATAAAGATATTTGAAAGGTTATGATCAGAATGCATAAAAACAATTAGGAACCTCTTAACAGAAGTATTATCTGTAACCATACCCTTCTGAAAACATGTTCCCATGAATCAGTCTGTGGGGAAGTGATTTCACTGTAAAGCATGCTTTTCATGAGGTCTCATTGGATTTCCCACTGTAGCTACATTTGTCCTTTGACGTTAGTATAAGATAAGAAATGCCAATAAAACAGGTAAAATGTGATTATGAACCTTATATTTTTTTAACACATATCTGAGAACATCCAACGAATGTGGAAAGAAATTGAAAATTCCTGTTCTGTTGGATGGATGGCAGGATAAATTGGTAATAGGACAGGATAAATTGGTAATAGGTCCTTCCTGTGCAAAAAGCGCCAGAGCAACATACCAAAGCAGACCTCATGCCATAGGTTATGCTCCTTTTATCCCATTTAATGCAGGATAGAATATACTTACTTGGTTCACTCTGCAAGAAACACAGCCTGTGTTGCATTATAAATAAATCATATTACCCAGAAATAACTGCAAAACAGTGCTTGCAGACTTTTCACCAGGGAAATTAGAGTGGTTAACATCTGAAGAGGAAGATTTGGAAGCATACCTATATTCTGGTCACAGAATTTGCTGAATGCTAGTCAAGGTTTCTGCAACACACTCTAGAAAATAGTTTGTCTGTAGAAAATGGTCTGTCTGACTGTTTGTCAGTATGTCACCATCACTAGCTGTATTTTGGATTGTAATTCAGGACAAATATATATTCATAGCAATTCCTCCAATGATTTTCATCCTTCTTCTTACATTTCCATTGGCATTTCTCAGAGTATCTCCCTTCCTATATAGTATTTAACACAGAACTACTGAGGCTTGAATCTATCTACCTCTTTGCTCTTCCAGACTGAAAGAGCCTGAAGCTTTCCTTCCCCTCAAGGGAATCATGAAGGCCTAAAGTATTGCTGTGGATGTCTGCTTAGTGCACAGGCCATTGCCTTTTCCCTCCAGGTAGCCTAAAGGAAACCTGCATGCACCTTGACATCCTGCAAATAAAGAGGGAGTGTGCACACTCTTCAACCATTACTGGAAATCCCTTCAGTAAGCACAATAGGGCAAGGAAAAAAGAGCACTTGAAGGGAGGAAAGAAAAAAAAAAAAACCCCAAAAAGAAACCCCTCACCAGAAATAAAAATGGGTTGTGTTCTTAGAGACAGAAAAAGGAAATCTTTTCTTACGGAATTCTTCTGACTTTAATCCTTATCTCTTGGGTTGCTTGCGTATGGTTTTTTTCCCTTTCTCAACTGTGCCAAACAGGCTGTCTGTTAGTTACAGATTAAATTGCCTGTATGTTTCTGGCCCTACCAAATTGCCACTGCTGTTATAAAGACTCACAGGTGAAGAAGCTTCATTCCAATTTGTTTGCTCGATGCAGCATCATCTGAGAAAACAATTCTGAGATTGCATGTGCTTTGTAAAGCCAGTGGATTGACTTCAGATGACAGCTTCTTGGTGAACTGATTGCCTATGAGTGAGATGAGCAAAAGGGTCTAGCTCCCTGCCCTGTGGCTCCTTTCTAAATATTTCTCTGCTGATATTGAAGAGTTAGAAGCAGCAACCTGTTACTTAGGAAAAAACACGTGCTCTTGATTCACCTTCACCTCTTGATGAGGTAATACTCATCAACTGAATCTCCTACAAAGAGTACAGTTTTGGAGATTAGCAGGGAAAACACACAAAAGTCAATATGAAAAGAAAGAGGGCTTTGTTTAAAGGTTTTACTTTTGTTGGGAGGCATTCACACAGCTGACTGCATTGGACTCAAAAGATGGTTCATCTTCATGGCACAATGCAATGGATGAGGCTGGATGGGAGCTCTGGAGATCAACCCTTCTAATGAAAGATTATCCATTTAGAGCAGGGTGTTCAGAACAGGGTCTGGTCAGTGTTTGAATATCGCCAAGGCTGGAGATTCCACAACCTCTGTGGGAAATCTGTGCCAGTGTTCAACCACCATATGAGAGAAAGAATTTCTTGTCATGTTTAAATAGAATTCCCCATATTTCAGTTTGTGACCATTGCCTCCTGTCACTGGGCACCACTGGGAAGAGTCTGGCTGTGTATTATTTACTCACCCCCATCAGGATTTATACATATTGATATGATCCCTCTGAGCCTTCTCCAGGCTAAGCAGTTCCAGTTCTCTCTGCATTTCCTCACAGGAGAGAAGATCCCATCCCTTAGTCATCCTAAAGGCCCTTGACTAGTGTCTCTCCAGTAGGTCCATACTTCCCATGTACTGAGGAGCTCAGGTCTGAACCCAGTATTCCAGATGCATCTCACCAGGGCTGATGAGAGTACAGTGATCACCTCCCTCAGTCTGCTGGCAATGCTCCCCTTGGTGGGGTCCAGGAGGCTGTTTGCCTTCTTCGACACCTATGTGCACCACTGGCTCATGGTCAGCTTGGTGTCCACTAGGAATCCCAGGGTTTTGTGTTCAAAGTTGCTTTCAAGCCTCCTGCCCCCAGCCTGTTCTGGTAGGTGGAGTTATTCCTGTTCAGTTGCAGGGCTTTGCACTTCTCAATGAAATTCATGAGGTTTCTGTCAGCCCATTTCTTTAGCCTTTGAAGCCATTCTAGATGACAGAACAACGCTTTGGTGTATCAGTCATTCTTCCCAGTTTTGAAACACCTGCAAAATTGTTGAGGATGTACTCTGTCCCATTCTCCAAGTGATTAATGAAAATGCTGAAAGGCATTTCCCCTAGTATTTACTCCTGGGGTGTCACAGACATTTCTTTTATGAAAAATCCTCTCTTAGGATTTTCCTGCTGAAGCTGAGAAGTTCAGCAACCAGACATAAACAATAGGTTATCTGCTTCTGTGGAATGCAGCAGGTCAGTTCTGGATTGGCCCAGATTGGGTGTTTGGAAATAATAGCCAATCGAGAACTGAGCTCTCTGGGACACAGTCCGAGAGAGCAAGGTTTGTTATCATTCTTTACTTTCTATTCTTAGGTAGTTAGCAGCTTCTGGAAACTCTCCTTTTCTTTTTCTTTTTAGTATAGTTATAATAGATGTATATATCATAACTTAATAAATCAAGCCTTCTGATCATGGAGCCCATCTCGTCTCTTCCTTCACCCCGAAAACCTTGTGGCCAACCGGCGACACTGGGGTACATTTTATGTGAAGGAAATCAACTTAAAATCTGTAAAATCTTCAGTTGAACTGGTTTAAGTATAGACGCTTGTCTCATGAAATACTGTATGATTATTAAAAAAATATTTTTCTCTTAAATATCAAAAATTTTCATGTTCAATATCTGTGTTTTACTGGAATTAAAGAACTCACCCAAAAATTCTGGCCAGCTCTATTCTTTAGTATAATGTTTGAAATTTTTCTTGGGGACAGGGTGGTGGTGGAGGATGGGAAAATAATAGCAATATGAGGTTTTGCAACCACACAGTTATTTTGAAAAGGATTTTATCTGAAGATTTTATGAAATTCTTTGAATCAGTTCAAAGTGATGAGCTACAGACAAATGATAAAGAAATAAAGAATTGTCAAGAACGAAAACAAGGAGACAGTCTGAATAACTCAATTTTTTTCTAAAAATATTTGCAGAATTGATTTTTATTAGAGTCAGGAAAGAAAACAGATGTCAAAAAACTTCAGCTGCTGTGAAATAGAAATTTCATTCCATTCAGGTAACTTCTATATGGAGAAAAGAAGTTTTGAAAAAGTTCCTGGATAACAAATCACCAATAAGTGGTGGTGGGTATCACTTTACTCAAAAGAGGTCCCTTTATGAAGGCTAACAATAAAGTACTGAGATTTAGAGTGAAAAGTAGGGATGCAAACAAAGCTGCCTTTATCTGAAGAGTCACACTTTGTTGAAACGGTCATTTTGATTTCAGGTTATTCCTATTTCATGACAATCACCATGTCTTTAATCAAAATGGAACACTGCAGCAAGTCAAGTTTCATTTTTATTGCTCCGTGTAAATATATTGAAAAATTGTAAGTATAAACAATTGTAAGACAGAGCCACCCATATAAGCCCTGTTTTGTTTCTGCTCTGAAGACAGGCTATCATTAAGTCAAAATTTGTGGTAATCATCTTTTACATTTAGTGCCGATTTTTGCAAGATACTTGAAATAACTTGTGGAAGCTACTGCTCAGCAGTTTTCAAAGGCAATCATTCTAACATAAATCACAAGGTTAAAATAAATTTTCAGAAGCAGGGGGGTGATTAGAGTAGCACTATTTTTAAACTGGTGATAGCTAAGAATTGTTGCATCTAAGCCATATAGATAGCTCCAGATATTTTGGATGTGCCTAGTACACATATCCAAATACACACTGGAATATACTACACTAGTACACTACATCCAATTGTGGTATTATAAGATGAGGCATGAAGCAAGAGCCAAAAGTGTGATCTCACCTTGGGGCTAATTTTGACTGATACATTTAAAAACTAAGGACTGAGTTTTTCACCACCCAATGAAATTTCCAGGAAACATGTGGAACTGTTAGCTACAGACCTTTTTCACTTAGCTACACAATAGTACAATATGCCCAACAGTACAGTTTTACTCTCATTTCACTGAAGTAGACTTTTCCAGAGTTTTAGCCAACAACCTCTATGTTTGTCAGTTCTGACCTTTAGGAACCTTGATGGTAGAACAGTGCAATACAGTTAAATAAGTAAGTTTTTAAGCCTAGTTTTATAACAACTTTATGGTGCATATTTTGCACAAATCTAAGAATAAAACTTCTAATTTTACTTCTAATTTTACTTCTAATTTTAGTAAAGATATGCGACATTGAGCTTCTAGCTTTTTTTGAGAATCATTATTTTAGTTCAGTTCTATGTTTGTCAAAGGCATCATGTTTCAAAACATATTCGCAGAGATGAGAGTCAATATTTTCTTCCTCATGGCATCTCTTCCATGCATGCGAAGAAATAGAGTGTAATATTTCACAGCTGAAAGAGAAGCAATACACCTAATAGAAAATAAGCAACTTAATGTGCTGTGCAGTACAATTTTCATTGTTAAGCGTGAAACATTGCATGACCTAAAAGAATGGAGGGAAGCATGAGTAATGTCAAAATGAATGGGACCCAAGACTTTTAAAGACAAATGCTTCTGTCTGAATCACTATATTCTAAATTAAATATTCAAATCAAAGTCACTCTATGGGTACAATGAACTTTTTCTTTCTTTTTCCTTCTGAGGGAATTTTAAGCTTTATAAAAAATTTTTTTGAAGCCTTCTGAGAATCAGTGCTCACCTAGGATAGAAAAACCAGGAGTGTGAGCAAACTCTCAAACCTACAATAAATGGGTGTAGGTAGCTGTGAACACATCTACAAAAATGATTTGTTGCTTCTAATGATGGAACATATTCAGCACATTTCTTTATCTTCCATTTTGAGGTATATCTGCCTCATGAAAGCAGTGATCACAATAGTACTGACAGTTGAAATAGGCAGATTGAAAAAAAATAAGTATCTATGCCTTAGCTACTAAAGGATATTCAGGATCAATGATTTTTATTGTGTGGATAGCCATCTTTTAGGATTTGACTCTGAGATACAGAATTCTTTCATATTAAACCTTTGTTTCATCATAAACCTTTGGATGCTAAAGGCTTTTGGCTACTGCTGACCTAAGAGGATATAATACACTTTGCAGAAGGACATGTCTCTCCAGGTATGCTGTCTTGACAGACAATTTGTTGTCCCAAACACAAAAGAATGTTAAAGGTGGAAATAGGATGAAAATGTGACTTCCCATGACACTCGTCAGAAGCCCTCTGTAGCTTTGAAAATCAGCAGACACAAAGACAATTATGTCTAAGGTGCCTTAAAGGAGATGTCCATAATTTAATCCCCAAATGTTTATCTGTAATTTTTCACAGTTCATCAGCTGCACTAGTCCAAACAAGCTGTGCATAAATAAATCTTCTGGCTATAGCCCTCGCAAGTAGGATTTCATGGCCAGCATTCACCAGTGGCAAAACCGGTTCTCTTTGTTTAAAAAGCCTCTGTACTGATCAAACTCAATGATGGCAATTAGATAGTTGTTATTTGTCAATGCAGACTGAGCAGTTATAATTGTTTTGTTGCTGTTTTCTCAATTTTTTCCTACGCAATAGTTTTGGAAACTGCGTGGGGAAATGCTTTTTTGCAGACTTGAAAACACCGTTACAGATGAAAGCATCTTGAATTTATTCTAGTGGTGACAGCAAGAAAAAGATGGCTTGCTTCCAAACAATTTGCTACACATAAGATGCTTCTTTTGTCCCATCTTATTCTTTTCCTCCTCTTCTTTTTGTAATCACAGCACTTCATCCCTGCAGACTCCTCTACCTAATGCTGTTGGATGATCTTTGTCAGGAATGCTTTATGAGATAAGATTCTCTGAGCCTTACATTTGCTCAAAAGCTTAGGCATGCTTTTCTAAAAAGAGAGTTCTACTTTTTAGGTGTCTTACAGTTATTGTTGAATTGTTCTTGGACTAATCCTGAGGAATCCATAGTTCCCCCAAACACTGATGAACAATTTTCATCTTTCTCTCAGAAAAATTGTGCTCGGTGGCACAGATTTGCTATGCAAATTTAGACATATGTGAGGTTATGTAAAGTGAGGTATGGGCATATGTTTGTAGGACTGGAGCTCTGGTTTGTGCTAGAGGCATGATATGAGTAAGATTCAAAATCTAGACAATTTTAATTACACAAAAACTAGTGCTTATTAGGGTAAAGAATGTCGTTTTCTACGAGTCATGTATGTCAGACACCCTTTAAGTGTAGTAAACTAGCATTGGGAAAAGCCATGATTGTTTCTTTTCTTTCCTAACTTGAAGTAAACTTTAGGTTACACTCATTAAGAGCAGAAAATGACAAGCCCATGCATATCAATATAAAACAACCATCTAAGATGGGCATCAATTAAAAATTATTTTTCTTTCTTATGAAATAAAATTATTATTATGCCTTGAATGATTTTCTTTGTTATTACATATTTTTATTTTATAAATACTCCATCAAAGTCATAATCAAATAAATGATTTCTTAATTTTTTCTCACATTTTTTCTACAATATTCATGATGATGGGCAGCAGTATTTTTGATTTTGGTATATTGATCCATTTTTTCCTTTTATTTACCTTCCTCACTTCATCATAACTGCAGATTTTGGGGGAGGGTTATTTTATATGGACTTGAGCTTTTTCCTGCACCAATAAGCTGTGCACAGCACAGACAGCACAGTGAGGTCATGCTAAGTCATGGCCAAAAGTGTTAGGAGAGACAGGGCTGCCTCTCCTAGAACTTTTACCAGGGAAAAGCATGTTTTTTTCAGGTTCAAAACTTCAGCTTATCTTTGAAAAATCAAAGCTCTCTAGATCAAGACCTTGTTAGTGTCAACAACATGCTTCCATAAAGTGATTAGAGGCATATTCCTCTCCTTAACAACAAATTTCTCTTGGTAAAAATACTTGCAGTGGGACTGGATTGAAGGCTGTAGCCAAAGTACTTGTAATTGAAAATCTTCACTTAGTGCCCTTTGGGTTTAAAGAGGGGAAGAGTTCAGCCTGGTCTTCTTTTGATTTACAGTCTACTTGGGAAAGCTGCAAAGACAGGAAGAAAACAATAATTTAAAACTAAGGTGACACCAACTAGAGAGAGAGAGAAAAAAAATAGAAAAATATACACTCAAGCACTGTGAAAAGATAAAAAAGGAGAACGGAGTACTTAAAAATGTGCAAATCAAAACAATTTTCTTTGTTGTTTGTAGCTTTCCTTTTATCTTTTTGAAGATTCCTTTCTCCCATTGCAGCCCCTGGTAGTATAGAGCAAAATCTACTGCACACATCTCATGGCTAATATGGTTTGATTAACAAACGGATTGCAAGCTGATACCAAGATCCATCTGTATGTCAAACCATCAGGCATAAGGTACTTGATATGACTTGTGGTGGACTGTGATGGGACACTAACAATTCTCATGCAATGTATCTTCCCAGTAGCATAATTTTGTAGAAGTTGATGCGTAATATGGCCATATGCTGTGTCTCACTGAATCAAGATAAATTGGAATGCAACATGCGGCAATCGCAGTTTTACATTATGCAGATGCAATATAGATAAAATTGCTACCAGTTTACGCTTAAGCATGAAGTGTAGATATGCAAAGTTAGGTCAAACTGTGAGGACAGGACAGACATTAATCAGCTTCAGAGGTTTGAGATTTTAATGCCTTGTCTATTTCTTGTCCTGAGAACGACAGTATAAGGCACTAGACTTGATTTTTAAGCTTCTTGAATTTTATGGAATCAAAATATGGACTGTGCTACCAATTCTTCCAAAAACATCTTCCAGCTCTGTTCTGTCAACTCTGACTTGAAATGCATCAAAAATCCTAAATACTAAAACAATCATTCAAATACATCCCTCAGAGCCAGGAAAAAAATTAGATGTTTTGGACCATTAGGTTGCTCCTCTGTTGATTAATCAGTACAGTTTGACTGAAACTGGCAGAGTGACTCCAGTTTCCCTGACATACATAAGCAAGGTCCTTGCTGTTAATTGCTAATTTTAAGTAATTTTTAAAGTCATTTTGGACATACTTTTTTGTTATTAGAATTCCTTCCCTATACAGGTTTTATTGGCATTGACTTCTTACTGACTGCAGGTGTTCTTAGAAATCCCTGTATTATATGGTGGACCTAGCAAGTCCTTACTATGGACTCTTCTGCCTTCTGTATCTTCTCCTATTGTTCTGCTGCAATGCATATTTACTTAAGAAGGAAACATTTGGTGAAACATTTAACTGAATTTAACTGGATCATCATAACAATCCTGTGCTTTACCTGAAAGACTGAATTTATTGTCTTACTGCCTTTTTCATAAACTTTGTTTAGCATTCCTGTCATCTGTACCTATCCATCTTTTTGTTGCTACTGGGTTAAAAATATAATGAAAATCAAAGTTTCAAATATTTTATTTGACTCTAACAGGTCAGCATTTCACTTTTGAGATTAAAGTGAAATACTTGCAAACACCTTTAATTTATGAATTAATTTGCTCATATAAGTAATCTCATTGGGTACAAAAGAATCAAACTGTGTTATCAGTCATTTAGTTTTAAAGTGAAGACTAGATATAACAAAGACTTTTCTTTCATTGAGGGTGGTAGAACACTGGAACAGTTTGCCCAGACATGTTAGATGTACCATCCCTGGAAACATTCAAGATCAGGCTGGATGGGGTCCTGAGCAGCCTTATCCAGGTGAAGATGTCTCTGGTCATTGCAGGGGATTAGACTAGAGGGCCTTTAAAGGTACCTTCCAAAACATACTTGGATTCCATGATTGTACGGTCTAAATTTATCTTCATGCACAAACTTTTGCAGATAGTATGCCAGAGATTTTATGCTATTTCTAAACATGGATAAAATTTCTGTAGTGTTAAGACAATGCACTAATTCAGTAATAACAGCCATCACAACACATAGAGATTTAAGGAGTACAGAGTGGAAAAAAATGGGCTGGATAGTTGATAAATAATTCTTCAATTTCTGTGCAAATGCAGTTCATCTACAGTATTTGAAAAAGTGCTTGTGAATCTGCTTATGCCATAAAGTATCTTCTGCTCGGAAACTAACCTGACAAAGAGAATCAAGAACGTCAAAAGCTTATGAATGTCACTGAACCTTCAATTCCATATTTGCACATTTCTTCTTCCCCATCCTCTATTAAGCACCTGAGCCATAAGAAACACTTATTGAAGCTAAAGGGAAAAAAAACTGACAAAAAGGGAGCCTCATGCTCCAGAGGGCAAAACCATGTGCAGTATTCACTCTGAAATTTGGACAAGTGAGAAATGTATATGCGATGAAGGAACTGCCATAGGGCAGATTTACCTCCTTACTACCCATTCTGTCACTGCTCTGAAATACTTTTGCAGTGATGGCATAAAAACTGCAGCCATGTAGCACACAGCATCTGAACTACTGTGCCTCTGGGTTAGGGCATACCAATCAACAACCTGGTTACTGTTTTTCAATGTTTTAAACAAACCAAAGGGGAATTCTAACCTACTCATTTCAATAAAAGGTCATGTCCTCAGCCGATGTATAAATTTGATGGAGTTGTTCTGGCATAGGTTATCTGAGGCTTTAGATCATTATTTCTAAAATACTAGAGCAGAGCCTGAGCTAGTGTGTAAATCAGTGCAACTCCACTGGCTTCAGCAGAATCACTCCAGTTTGTGTTGGCTGAGGATATTGGTCTTTATGTAAATACAGAGCACTTGATTGATTTTGGTATTGCACTGGTTTTCCATGTGGAATTAATTTGTTTTAAACTAAATCTGTTCTGTTACAAAGGTAGAGCAGCAGGGAGTGATGAATTAGACCCCAACTACCCAAGGGGGATCTGATCATCTCATCAGAGAAAGTCTTTTCTTATATGAGTGCTCATTGTGGTCCTGTCCCTATGGCTATGCTGAGAGTGAAGTGCTCTGAGACAGCAGCACCCACTGATCATGAAGTGCCTTGATCAGCTCCTGTGCACGTGGGATTGAACATGGGTGCCATGCTGTCCTTATATTGTTCCCTGAGGCCTCCCTTGGGAAAACACCCAGTCTAGAAATTCCCACCAGCCCCTGTATTGCAGGCCACTGGAATGCCCATGGAAAACTAGTTATGCTTGCGTCCAGGAGAAGAAAGATCTGAAGAATGACTGATCCATGAACCAAATATTACTTATATTTCCTCCTCTTTCTCTGTTCCATGGGCAATCCTTGCATGCATAGAGCACAGAACTCCATTAAAAGTATGTGCCAGCATTCTCTGTTGCTCCTATAACATTATTCCAAAGCTTAGTCAAGGTGAAAGTCTCAGTTGCTTCAGTTCCCCATCAGTCACAGTTTGGGTTGAGATTTTCTCTGAAATTCCCAGGGCTTGGATCAAGGATCAGGGGCACTGAACCTGCATCCACACTTCTGTAGGCTACAGTGTTATGGATGCACATCCCTTACTTTCCTGGTGGGATCATGGGTTTATTCCAACCCACATGTCAGCTATTTCCAAGAAGTGAAAGGCTACTTTGATTGTACCATCAGAAGCTTCCATTGGTCTGGCAGGGACACCTGACCTTGATCTGGAATTTGGTAGTGCTGTCTGTCTCCCAGGAGCTTGGAAGAATGTTTTCTACAAATAATTGCACAGCAGACTGAAATTCACAAGCAAATGATTGTAATTGGAGGGTTTGTGCAGCTGAACAACACTTGTACAACCTGATATATATCCTTGGGAAATACTGTAGAGATGTAATGTACCCAGGAGGCACGCTTTCTGGTCCACCAGAAACATGGTAAATCTATGTGTGAGAGGCAATATTCCTCATTAGTCTCAATGTTTTATTAACAAAATAAAATAAAGAACAGCAGGCTGCTTTTTGTGAATTTGACATCTCTCTATTTGTAGAAAACAAGCTGTATATCACTGATCACCCAGAGTGGGATCTCCATTCCTCTTGTGTGGAATGGGAATTTCCAACTGAATGACTACAAGTTGGTACAATTTGTATCTTTCAATATGTTGCAAGCAATATTTTTTTAAGCTGGGAAACTACAGAAGACTGGTCAGGTGTGATGAATTTGAATATGACCCTTATAGCTCTGGAGGATCCATGAGTGAGTCACTGGGACGTGACATTCCCTATGGCATTGTGAGGTATGAGTTTCCTGAGCTTATCTACCCCAAGCACTGTTGTTGCTGTTGCTAGTCATCTACATTACTAGAGGTATTTTTTCAGTGAAAGCATTTCTGTTGCATCCCCACTGGACTGCACTCAGGGCACCCAGGAGGATGATAAAAAGGAAAGATAATATTGTTGAGACACCATCTGGCACCAGGGATATTTTCAGAGGCACTGTGACGACAAAGTATGGATAAAACCAATCTTCTTTTAGTGCAGTGCCCGCTTGTCCCTTGCTGAGCCATTTCCCTCCTCGTCCACTGCTGTCATTGCAAGACAGGCTGAAAGGCCACAGACACATCTTCCACCAGCCTTGCTGATCCAGAGCTGCCACTTGAAGCTGCGCTGTCACTGACAACCAGAATCACAGCAGCTTTCAGGAGACTTAAATTGATAATGATCAGAATCCAGCTCATGATAAGGAGTTACAAGGCGAGGTTTGTGTCACTCCTGCAACCCATCTGTGTTTGTACAATGTGGGCTGAACTGCAGTTCATCTCAGCCAAATGAAAGACATGGCTTAGACAGTAATACTGCTGTTGCTTATTTAGAGAAGCAGTTTTACTTATTTTAATTGATTTTTAGGTACATTTAATACTTGGAAAAAATGTCTTCTGCAGAGTATTAAATATTGTTTACCTTATGACATGTGATGTTTGTGCTTTAATCTTTAGTCAAAATTACTCCTCTCTATCGATTAAGGGCCCCATCTGTCAGTCACTCTGCTCTGAAAATCCCATTGATTTCAAAGGGATTTGGTGAAGAAGAATGGTAGTTCTACAAACCCCTTTTCAGGAGCTGGTGAGAGTTAGATAAAGCTGGATCTTGTGTGATTTCCAGTAGAAATTACATGATCTTTATGGTTCTGACTGAATAAAGTATGAAATTAAACTGACAATGAAAATAAGGGGAATAGTATCTATCTGTGACCCAGTAACTAAAGCAAGGAGTGCTTTATAGCCACCTGTTAGGGCACATGTACTTGGTCCAGGAACTTGTCCTATGCCATAGGAGCCTTAGGCTGAATATTTGATCCGCTAACTTAAGGTGACAGAGCAGGGAACCTAAAAGTGTGCAAAAATCTCGAAGTTCAATGATATTTGCACTTGCTTAGTTTTTTCTCTCCATTCTCAGATTAAAAGTTTTATTGCCAGGGGATTTTATTTTTGCTGCAATTTTTAAGTTAACAGAATGGACTGAAAAACCCAGTTTTCATGGAAAAATCCCCTTGAAGTTTTATTAGCAAAAAGAAAAGCAGACCTCACAGATACAATTGCAACACACCTCACTATGGCATTTTCTATACCTTTTTCTTACAGAGCATCTTTCTAATTTGATGTTTTTTTCTGGCAACAGAAAAATCTTGTCTTAAATATACGTTCATCCTGAAGATTCTCCTCTTACCTACCAGTCTACACATGTAACATAAGGTATACAGTGTATAAATAATATATAATACAATATGCACCTGTGTTTTCAGTCAGTCTTTGAAACGGTACCTTATATCTTTCAGATCCCTGATGTGCTGCACATGTTGCAGGCTTTACAGAGCTGTTCTCAGTCCCTGCATTGCTCTGTTTAGAATTTTCCTTTGGAAAACCTGGTCCTCAAGCTACTCTTCTGCCTGAACTTCATGTTGGCTCTGTTTTTCACATTTTACTCTTGTATCAGTCACTGGTGTTTAACCTTTTTAACAAAAAGGGGTGTCTTCATGGGGAAAAGGTCCACATTTTAGATGTTTGAGTTGGTATTGTTAGATGGCTCTGTCATTGCAGATTTAACCTATTGGTCTTTATTTGCTCTTTTCATTATGCTTAAAAGGAATTGACAATACTCCTACTTTTAATAGCATTTATCTAAATCTTTCCTTTCACTTTCTAAATTACATAAGGCCATCAAGAATTTAGATTCAAGAGGTACTGTCCTGTAATTTACCAGGACCCAGTGCAGAACAAACTAGCAGGCTTTAAAAAATCCTTCAAGTTATTTTGATAGTCTTTTTTTTTACAATTTGACTATGTCTGTCTTGGACCCAGAAAAGTATACCAAAAATAATAAATCTTTGGAAATTTTATAACTTGTTTCTTATATGTCCTTACTGTGGCTTGTGTCATATCTTGCAAATATTGATTTGTACATGAAATCAAATTTGTAATGGCAGTGGTTTTTTGTTCTTTAGTCTTCAGCTAAGTGGGAATCATAATCCAAAATCAATATGTATTTTCAAGCACATAGAAAAATGTCTATTTGAACTGTGGATGATTTATAAAGTTTCCTTGTTCCTATATGCAATATGTATAACATTTTTGAGTCTCATTCTGATGTGAATGCCATTTTTTGAAACTGTCACTATTATACTAGAATTTTATTTATATTACTTCTCAGCTTGTGAAGAATTTGCTTTTTTTTCCCCTTTTTGTAATGTGTCAAAACCTACCTGAAAACATGAATCCCTTAAGTAAGACCTTAAGCAATCTACTCAGCTCTTATGCCATATTTAGTGATTATGGCATGTTCTGGGAAAATACAAATAATTTTATAGGGGAGCCTTATTGGGAAGTCAGAACTACATCTGCCCACCTTTAATGTAGTAGGCGTGCATGGGGAAGAAACCAAGAAACACAAAGTTGTTCTTAAGAACTCTGTATCTTTGTAATAAATGTAGGGTTGCACATCAGAAGGCAAGAGAAAGCCATATAGAAACAGCTGGCTGGGTTCATATACAGAGAAATTCAAAGGTATTTGTCCTGGGGTGACAGTCCAAGGCCTTTGGAAAGTTCACCTGGTCATCTAAGCTAGAAAGAAATAAAGAGGTAAAGCTCCCTGATAGGAAGACCTTCTAGGAGCCCAGCACACTGCAGAAGGCCAAGTCCAAGGTGAAAGCACTGTGTGAAATCCAGGACACCAGCCAGGGCTCAGGCACTTTGTCCATCTGTGGGGAGTCCTGCAGCTCTGAGAGCACCATGACATACAAGCTGGAGCCGAAGCTGTGCCTGGTGGGGATGCACTTGTACAGCAGGTGTAGGAGTGGGGTGGGCTGTTCAACAGAAACTGCTACCCACCTCTACAGTCATCCTGGTTAGTAAAGAAATTTTAAATTTGTGTTGGGTGGGGTGCTGTGGCTCTGCTTTTGTGACTACCCTACCCCTAAACCCTGTTGTAACACATTTACTTTTCTGTAGTTCCACTTAGTCCTCTGTCATTTCTACTTTTCATCTCAGCCTTCTGCCTCTGCACTGCAATCCCTCTCAGTGAGATTTAAGGTCTGATACATTTCCAGCCCTGCAATGTGCTTTCCATCTCTGCAACAGTTCAAGCTCTGTCTTTGCAAGACTTTGTTTTGCCTTTATTTTCCCTCCATAGGGAGCATTCATCTTGTGACTTATCTGAATGTTTCTTGCCCACACCTGTAAGTAAGACTTTTAACTTACAAATATTTTCTGCATTTTTAGATGTAACATTAAGCAAAGAAACTTCATATGTGTTAAGCAATGCAAACAATATGGAATGAGTTGTCTCATTTTCAGAGTAACCAAAGGGTGTTGAAATATCCACTATTCTCACATCTTCTTTTTTAAAAGTGATTTTTTTTCCCCTTAGGAAGTTTCAGATTTTATATGTCAAATTTTAGCTTTCCTTGAATATAATGCTCTTGTGAAAGGCTGTATTTTATTTAATTATGCTTCTTGTTCTCTTGTCTTGATTAGGTTTTGTGTGGACATCTTTTTAGGTTTTTTATGTGCTCTGGTCATTTCTATGGTCTGAGACCTACTGGCAAGAAATTTCCCCTACCCCCACCCCAACATTATAAGCTTATCTCTTTCTTATGCACCCTGGCATCATCATATTCTTTTTCTAAATCTAATCCAAGAAGTAAATCCAATCTCTTCTTTTTCTTTGTTGTGCATTTCTTACAGTTTTTGACAGGCTTCTGATACCTGTCACATTCTAATTTGAGGTTAAGGATTTGTTGAAGATTTTAGAATAATCTATTTGTCTTAATACTCTCAAATATGTTCTACATGAATCTATTCTTGAGTTAAAATGCTTGCTAAATTTCAGTAACATAATATGTTAACCAGTTTGGCCTTTCTCATTCAACTGTTGATTTTTAAATTAAGCTCATATTCTGCAATACTAAAATGAGAAAACCTGCCTTATCGCATTTTTCTTTTCAGTGTTTCCTCTTGGCTTCATAAAGACAAAATTATCTTGCTTGAATCTTTTCAGTCATCTGTTATAGTCCTGGAGAGTTTCAGCCTCTTTAGATTGTAAAATTCATGCTCCACATTGTCCAATTATTCCTCTTCTATTGCAATGTTTCTCAAGTCACTCTTCTTTTTAACCTTTACTCCTGATACTATGCTGTAATTATAGACAGTGACTGGAGAGAACTCTGTCTCAGAAATTATGTACTCTGAGTATATATATGAGTGTAATTGGTCAAATATTATGTGTCCCAAAAATACCAAGGATTTCTCAAGCATCTAGATCTGATTTAATAACTTGGATGAATTTTTAGAATATTGTCACAACCTTTTAAAGATATCTACACTGTTTACTAGCCAAATCCAATAAATGTCTAATGCAATAACAGTTAATTGGTAGGAAATGATAACACGGACTCACTGTTTTCTTTTAATGTTATATCTGCAGGCACTGGTACAGCTGCCTCTTTTTAATACTACTCTGTTAAACTGACTGAGAAAAGCCACAAAGCTCCAGAGAGACTTTATTTCAATCCCCTCCTTGTTTGAGGAATTTCAGAACTTTGTCTTCTGGTGATGAGGAGGATGCTGGCAAGATCAGCCCCAATGTCTTGGCCTCAGCAACATGTTAAGAGAGAAATCTGGAGTTTAGTTAGGACAAACGAAAAATCATATTTACCTTTCTCTGCAGAAGCATACTTTACTGACTAATACCAAGATATCTTTATGATGTAAGAAATACTTTTATATATATTTATATCAGTATCAACAGACAAAGGAGTGAATGCAAAGCAAAAAGTATGAGAAAGTGTAATTTTGCAACCTATTATGGTAAGGAGGTGTTGCTTGAATTGATTCCAATGAAATTGTTTGACAAAAATTTGCTGTTCATTGGAATTAATTTAGTTTGAAGAAAATAACTTTAATGAGCGCCTTTATCCAAACTACTTTGAAGGTAAGATTTTTCTTAACTACAAGCTTAAAACCAACCTAATTTACATTCACAATTTAGATGTAGGGGGTAATTGAAAAAAAAAATGACCAGTGCAGGTTAAATTGTTATCACAGAATCACAGGATGGATCAGGTTGGAAGGGACCACAGAGGGTCATCTGGTCCAACCTCCCTGCTCAAGCAAGGTCATACCAGAGCACATGGCACAGGATTGCATCCAGTCAGTCTCTCGGGGCAATCTGTTCCAGTGCTCAGTCACTCGCACAGTAAGGAAATTCTTTCTCATACTCAGGTGTAACTTCCTGTGCTTCAGTTTGTGCCCATTGCCTCTTCTCCTATTCCTGGGCATCACTGAGAAGAGCCTGGAAACCTCTTGACACATTGACTTCTCCCCGTTTACACACATTCATGAAGTTTGCTGCCAGTTTACTCTTCATGAAGTTATCAGATTTTTTACTTCAAAACTCCCAAACAAAGATAATTTACATAAAGACAGATTCACAGTGCTGAAAGTACCAAAACATTCTTCCACACATTTTCCGTGCAAGAAACAGTAACAATTATGCTATAATTGCTAGATAACTAAACATTTATGTCTATATAATTATATTGTAATTTTTAGCTACAGATGTATACAGAATGTAGAGTGATATTATATGCAATTATATAATTTATTCTACAATTATCTTGTAGATTTATATAGCCTGTGAACTTCCAGCATAGAAATTACCAAATCCTATGGATGTTTAAAAAAAATAGCTATTTTTGTAACAGTGAAGAATGGTAAAAGCAGTCTTTGAAAATGGAAGTTGAATTTTATATTAGCAAATAGTTTTTTCTCAAGAATTTGTTTTCTGAGAGTTTTGAAATACAGGTAGAAAAAATAGTAATGTAAAAAGAGAGTCCATATAAAGAAATAACAAAATATATGGATATTGAGTTGTCAGTATAGAAAGGAGACTATGAGAACAGAATAGAGCAAGTTCTATTAGGCTGTGCAAATTTTCCCCAGTGAGCACATAGTACATTTTAAACAAAATATATCTGAGGAAGTCTTTCTGTAGGCAAAAATTGTAAGTGCTGCATGGAAGAAGCTGAAAAATAAATATATTTTTCCTATCTTCAAATGAAGTACATTAATTTTATCCCTCACACAGTCCTATATCAGAGAGCAAAATAAGACTGTGATTTTGTGGACATTGGTTTGTGAACTTCAAATTCTTGACTTCATTTGGTAAAATGATATAATACTTGAAAAAACAAATGCAACCAAGGAGAAGATTTGCAATGTTACACAATTTACTGGGGGGATGGAGAGCCGCTAATAGCGACATTAGCAGTTCTTTCCCTCTTCTTGAGAATAAATGTGAGGGATCTGTACACAAACTGCGGTCTTGTCATCATCAGCTTAACTAACTAGTCATCCTCTGTAGGGATGTTGCAATTCTCTATTGTAAAATTTTCTTTGTAGTTTCTTTAATTTCCTCTTGCTTGCTTGGTTTGCCCTCTGTCCAAGTGTTGATGAAGCCTAGGGGACTGAGCACAGTAAAAGCAGTCTAACACTCCAGGCTTAATTTCCTGCTAAGGAAAGTAAAGAATAAGGTTTCTCTGCTGTTTTGCTTTTTTATACAGTTTTCACAGTCTGTTTTGCTTTCTGTCTTGCTGCTGGCATCCTCTTTATTGGGGTTTTCAAGGATCTTTTTCTTTTTGATAAAAGTAAAGAGGAAAAGACTGTCCTGAAAGTGGCAAAAAGGGACAAAATTCTTGCAAACTAGTCTCCAAAAAAAGGAAATAATTCGTACCTACTTGACTCTTCAACTCATGCTAGTCTCAGAAATTGTGAAGCTTAAAGTATTACATGCAGTGTAAACTGGGACTTTTCCTTAGGGAAAAGTCACAGTTGATTGAAAACAAGAGTATAACTTAAAATGCCAAAGTAAAGGCTTTTGCTTTCATTTTTAAATACATTTTTGAGTAAAGTGAATTTGATTTAAAAAACTTTCAAAAAAACTTATTAAAACTTTTATGTCTGCAATCAGTTAAGTTTGCATAGGCAAAATGCATTGAAATGTCTTCCTTTGGCTTTATAAATTCAGTTTGAATGACAAAAAATAATGTGCTCCAGACTTAAAAATGCCTAATATGAAGCAGTTTCAAATAAAAGTATAAAAACCACCAAGGATAAACTAGGTTTGTTTCTAACTCTGACAGCTGGAAAATAAAGCACAGCGAATATAAAATATTTCTAAGACATAAATAAAAGAAAACAGACCTCTGGGCTGGTTAAAAGTAAGGAGCTACAATTCCTTAGCTAAACTCTCAATTTCAGCCTTTTTTATACATTGTCCTTCCATTAGTGCCCATGCCCTTCAAGTCCTCTTTGATTTGTGAGAAGTTTTAATTGGTGTGTAGTGTTTGTAAAGACAAGTTAGTGAGCAGTGCGGTCACTTCAAAAAATGACAGATGAAGGGACAGAGGGTAGGAACTGGGAGATATTAAATGGATAAATAGACAAGTTCTGCTCTGCTTAGCAGTATTTCCATTTAAAACAAAGGGGGTTTTGTCATAGTGGCAGCTGAGGTGAGGAGGTTTGGCCAAAGCCATATGCTAAAGTCTCTACTAGCTGGAAGAGTTCAGAGCTTTCTCTCTACTACTTTCTCTACTGTTTCTCTCTACTACTGTTTTCTTCTATCATCAAATGTAGAATAATGACCCTTAATTTAAATAGATAGCAGATCTTGATTTAAAGGGATGACAATCTGCTAAAAGGCAAAATTTTGAAGTATAATTAGGCAATACCAGTCAAGAAAATCCTCCTCCGGACCAAGTTATAAGTTAGAAGTAACTGATGACCTAAGATACTGTAATGATAGCTGCTTGTTTTCTCCTAGAAATCAATTTATGATTGGATTAGTGTCACAGTCATGCAGAGACAATTATATTATCACTCTTATTAATGAGTCACATTCTTTATATTTTAATATATTGCTTTAATTATTTTAAGAAAATGAAGACTGTGTATTGGCCAGTTAGATTACTTATCTTATCTCTCATCAGTCTCTGCATCTCAGAAGATAAGGATAGAATAATGTAGTTACAGTGATTATTTCTGAGTCAGAGGGAGGGTGTAGTCAAAAAAATAAGCATCTAATCTTCATAGTTAGAAAAGTTAAGATGGGTAAAATCCTTTGTCTTGTTTTTCCCATACTCAAAGGCTCAGTCTGGCTTTAAAACTACTTCTATTAAAAGTGAAATGGTTCACTAGTCTGTGCTACTGTCTTGTCCTTAGAAAGCTTCACATGCCTGCCTTTTGCTGCCTCATTTAGCTCTAGTCCCTCATTTCATGGGAACCACATAGGCTGGCAAGGTCCAGGAATCAGAAATACTCAGTATAAGACCAAAATGTAAAGTTCCTCTCTCTGAGCAAATATAGCTTGGATTTCAAGGGAAAAGATAAATTTGACTGTACATGTGAGGAAGGTATGCCCTGGTACCTTGGGAAATACCTACTGACAGACCAGTCCTCAATTTCCAATAAATCAGAGCTCCACTTAAACCTTTAAAGTGAATTTTTCAGAGTAGGGGTTGCTGGCATTTTTTGCTTATCTCCCCAAATTCAGATTTAGCTCTGATAAAAGGTTCAGTGATGAGGATAAAAGGTAGAATTTTCATGCCATACAAATGTAGGCACAGCTGGCTGAAGGTATAAGGCATAATGTCTTCCGAGGGTGGCAGTACAGCCACAGGCAGTCTCTTGACTATTTCTGATGGATCACAGGAAGTCATGCATATAACAAATACTGCCATTTGAAGAAGGTTTGTGTTTGGATTGTTGCAAGGGAAGGCAGGGATATCCCAAAAGCAATATATTTTGCTCCGGCTGCTCCCTGTGCCACTTCATACCCAGTAGGCTGGCCTTTGCAAAAGTCTTCCCTTTGCCTCTTGGCTTTCTGTTGTGGACTTCGGACTCGGGCCCTGTCCTTTATCCTCAAATAAACAAGACTGAGGAGGTCTCACGAGTCTCTAAGATTTGGTTTGAAAATCATGTGAATACAAAAATTAACCCTCTGCAGATGAAACCTAAGATTTCTTTTTGTCTACAGAGATAGTTCAACAGCTCAAAAAAGATACCCAGACACAGCAAGGACAAGAGTAATTTTTGATACATCATATTTTTATGTAGAAATCAGAGAAGAATTCAACCTGCAACAAGAAACCCCAGGGCTTTATGTGAAATTTAAAAACTCTGGTGTTTTGTTAGCTGAATTTTTATATACTTCACAATCAGCAGACAGCGTGAGTGGTGGGCAATGACATTTGAACAGAAAGACATAGACTGGATAGGGATCAATGCAAAATGCAGAGCATTTTATTAGAAAATAAATTCCCTCAATATAGTTTAAAATCATATTTGTTTAAGATTTTATACCAGCTTGAACTGATTTTGGCTGTGTAGCTGCCCAGAGCTTGCTGATAAAATGGTTTAGTTTCAAACTAGAAAGGAACATTTCTGGGTAAAAAGAAAAAGCATCTTATTACATACTGTTGAAATGTTTCAGCCCGACTGAATGTTGATTAATTGTCCAAAGTATTTTTTTTCCTGTCTCTCCAATAAAGCACATTACAGTTGGCAGAGAAATGGAGGACCGGCCTGCTGGATGGAGTGAATGTAGACATTGACAGGTTCACATTTCTTCACTGGCATGACAAAATCAATACGCTATTTCCCATTCCTAAATATGACCAGGAAAAGGCCATGCATTATCAAGAAGCTTCTAGATGCAGAGGGAAGTAAATAAAACAATCCTACCATATATCACTATCCATAACATTTTACAGGCATTTCAGGGAGAATCTGCACAGTACCAAGGCAGTGCTGGGCACACATATGGCTCTGGTGCCTCTTAAAAACCCTGTCATGTATGGGCTGGGGGTGTTTGCAGCACTGTCCTGTCCCAGAGCTGTCTATGTGCTGCTCAGGGTACCCAAGCTACCTCCTTCAGATACCCTCTGAAACCCTCCACCCATCAAAGGCAGTATTGCCAGGGCTAATTACTTATGCTTGGGTGGAGCTCCCTGTACACATCTATGAAGCTCCATCTTTATCCTCCTTCAAGTCCCTCACTAAAAGTCTCCTTTGCCAGGATGCCTACAAAATGCCTACAAAAAACTTGTCAACAGTTAATCTCTTCATGTTCTGAAATAGCTTCTTGTCATGGTGGCTCTGATGTCCCACTGGCTCCATGCATTCCCTCTACAACCCTTTCTTGGCCTCTGTTAAGACTCAAGACCTGTGGGACTGAGGACCACCTTTAATTCACTGAATGAAACCCCCACAGGAAAATACTTCTCTTGGATTTACTGAAAAATTGGACAGGATAGTGTCAGAAAGGATGCTTTAGAGAACTCACTCTGCTTCGTTAACCAAGAAATTGACTGAGAGACAACATAACTAGTGTAAATAAGGTTCCTTCAGGGAAAGAATGTACAAAGGGCTCTTTACTCTAGTAGAGAAAGACAGAAACAAGAAATAATGTCTAGCAGTTAAAGAGCAAATTCATACTTGAAATGAACTACCCATTTTTACCAGTCAGGGTGGTCAACCGGTGGAACAAAGTGGTGAGGAGATGAAAAGCTGCTGTCTCATGATAGATACCAGGAGAAGAGTGCTACTCAGAACTGTCTGCGTTACCCTGCCCAGGTCACACATTGCTGGAACTCGATGGAACACAACAGCTACTGATACACAGAATGACAGTCCAGGTGATTTTCTCTAGTCCCATTTAGTCTTATGGGTGTCAAAAAAGTAGTTAACAGCAATGTGAGGACTTCAAAGATGCTAGATTCACCTATATGGTTTCTCCCATTCACAAGTGGAAGAACACATGGTATGTCTGTGTGCAGTTTTGCTAACCTATTTAAAATTGCTTGCTTTCAGATTTCAGGTGAAATATTGACTGCATAATATAACCACCATATCTGCAATGAGGTGAGTGAGTGTAAGGTAAGAAAACTAGAATATTATTTTCCAAGGGGAAAACACACAACAAGTCCATGTACCCAGTGTTGCTCTAAATTATTTATAGAGTCTATTAGTAGAGCAGATGAAGCTTTGTAAAGTGCAAATGAGCCAATCGCTATGACTTTTATATGCAAAACAAAATACCTAAAAGAGAGTCAAAGTCTAAATTTAAACAGTTTATGGTCAGGTTAGTAAAATAGTTTGCACCAGGGTCCCTAAGCAGAGTTTGAAAATCTTTATATTTAAAGAAAACTTGGACTAAAAATCTTCCAGAAAGCTTCTTTTTGTCTATTATGCATGCTGCTTTTAGATAACGCCAGTTTATTGCTTTAAATAGTCAACAACCATAAACATTTAAAATGCCCAATATTTGTGCAGAGGAGATCTTACCATGTTCTTCACGCAGTTAGCCCTGGATTGTGTGAGAGCTTAGATTGCATCACTGAACTATTTAATAAAGCAGTGCCCTTAGCAGTGGCGTTCATTTACACTAAAAGTTCAGAATTAAAAGATCTACAAAGGTAATGAGAAAATGGTTACTCCAGCCTACACACTGAAATCTCCAGGGACTTCTATGTGCTGCAGTAATATTGCAGATGGATAATTCCCCCATTTCTTCTTTGGAGTTTCTAATAAAACCAAGGTTGAAAAGCAGTGCTCCAAGAGAAGAAAATATTTTTGAAATTTATTTGTTTTGATTAAAGAGTCATATCCCTTAGGTTCTTGAAAGAAGTTTGTTCAGATAAAGGCAAATTGTAGCAAAATAAAATCATGTGCCACCTGTGCTTGATGAAAATTACAGAAGTAATAGTGCATTTTGGTGAATACACCTTCTCCTTCATCCTTCACTGTGAAAGAAGAAGGAAAACATCTCCAGAGCAATTTTTTTTTGGTGGATGAGTGATGCCTTCCCAAAAGAACCACAGATATGAACAAGAATTTAAGAACAAGCTGTTGGACGGAGACTAACAGAAATTAACAAAATGAAGTCAGTCCTGACATTAGTTACTAGATTTAAAATGTCAAGACCATTTTCTCTGAGTTATATCAGACTTGAATTTCACTTAACTAGGTGGTGCTCTCCTCACCTCTGTTTCCAATCAGATTAATCTATAGTAATTGCTAGTGTTAGTTTGATTATCCACTAGAATATATATAACTTCAATCAGGGCCTAGTAGAACTGTAAATAAATGATAAAAATACTGGGCACATTTAGGGAAATTAATTGTAGCAAAGCAGTGGATTATAGACTGCAAAATCCAATAGTACTCTCAGCATGTGAAGTTTTTGTTTTTAATGCTTAATTTATTACTTCTTGCTGTTCAAGCAGAAGGCATAGTAATTTCCCTGTAAACATGCTGATCAATATTTAGATAAAGCAGTGAATACAGTTTTATCAAACTTTATGGGGCTATAAAATGGGTTTGAGTAAAAAGTTGAGAAATGAAAACAGTAAACAAGAACTATCACAATAATTACTTACGGGTTGAAAACTGCTTCCTTCTATACCCCCCCAAACTAATAAAAGACACTTTTGCCTGGAGTACAGGGTAGGGTTTGTATTGATTCATCTACTGCTAATTTCATTTGTCATTACAATTAAGCCTTTTCGATAAGCCAGCTGTGCTTTAAATAACACAAAATGGTGTTAGGCCCCAAAAGATTGATTTCCTGGAGCTGGTTTATGTAAGCCTTTACCTGATTGATCTGCCCACAGATCTAGCCATGGCTCTTTGCTTTTCTTCCAGACCAGATTCTTCTTGTAGATGAGAGGAGAGCTACTCATTATCTGCGTCCCTTCAAATTCTGCTTATAATGCTTTTGTCAGAAAGAAGGGAGTCTGGGAAGAAGCCATAAAACAGAGGCACCCTGTAGCTAGTGAAATAACTTATTTTCTGAATCCTCCCAAACCAACACAGGTTTTAAGGCAATCTGTAACTCTGGAAAATCAAAACTCCTGGGTTTCTGCAGGGACTGGGAACTGACTGCAGAAGACAAGCCAAGAACTAAATTGTAGAGGCATTTAATTTCTAGATCTTACTGCTATAGACCTTACTAGCTGAAAACAATCTTTGCACCTCCTTGAAGGAGTTCTGCCGCTGTATTACATATAAGCCAAACATTTAATGTTATAGGAGACACCCCAAACCTTTTCTAATGCTGCCTGCCCCTTTATGGACTTTATTTTCTTGTCACGAAATGTCTGTAATTAAACTATCTCCCCTTATGTTCACAGCTTTATTCTTGCTATTTGATAAATTTTTCCCTCCTCCAAGATATTCTTGTCAAGAACTTTTGTCTTTCTAAGTGCTTCTTCTATAAAAGAAGGGAATAATATTTCTCACAGCTGACTTCAAGGAACTTTATTTGATATTTAGACAGTGATTCAGAAAATGATCATTAACCTTTGGAAGTTTTAAACCTTTGATATTTGAAAAGTCAGATTTTACTGGCCTAAGAAGCAATCCAATTCTTAAGGACAGATAGGTAATGCAAAACAAATCATAGGGTAGGACTGATAAAGGAGAAAGCATTGGCTCAAAAGCAGGCTACATGGTGTTGATAAAACTGTTGCTGAATTATCAATTTGTCTCCAGCAGCTACCTTAAAATCGAATCTTTTAAGGAAGATGGGGTCAAATTCTAATCCTTCCTCTCTCAAATCTTAGCAATTCCCATTGAAATCACCTCTCCCTATATCTGGCAGAATTTGACGCTTTCTTTTCAAGTGAAGCTGGGAATCCTACTTCACTGAAGGCAGGGATTCCTATTTAGAAAATAGGAATCTTTATCTTCCTTTCAACCAGTAATAGCTATAGGTAGCTCTCCCTGGTGTACCAGAGCACAGCATGAAATCTATTACATGTGTTAATATTGCTTTTTTAAAGCCTACTGGCATTTCAGCAGCAAAGTCTAAACCATTCAGACTTATGAAGTATTTTTATTATGTCTATTTTATGCAAAAATATAAACAACTTATTGTAATCCAGGAATATTTCCCCCTTTCTCTTAAATTAAACATATATATATATATATATATGTACACACACATATACAGAGATGCAAATATATATGTATGTATAAAATAATCTTAAAATAAAATAAACACTCAAAGGGTTATTTTTAATATTATATTTAAATTTTTTATATATTTATAATTTTTTATATTTTCCCAACTTATCTTTCATCACTGAAATAATTTCAAAAGACTGCTACTGTTGGCTCAAGCTTGTCTTCCTTTCTTTGAGAATCATCTGCTTAATTTGTGTTCATTGGTTTAAATGACTGACATCTATGTCCTCACTTGTGCTTGACTGGCACAGATTGCACCTCTGATGATATCTGCACTTAGAATATTAAGCATGAGGAAACAAAGGAAACAGCAACTACATGAATAGGAGAAAATACATCCACAAAATGATAGCACCATAAAGTGAGTTAAAAGGAATCATGACTTCACAACAAATGCACAATTAATAGGAGCCATTGTAAAATGGACATGAGAGTGAAAACCCAATAAAAACCCAAGCCACATAACGTATCAACCTGTCTGCAGAATGAATTTAAGCACTGTGTATAGGTAGAGTGTTTTGAACGGAAATTAGAGTCAAATTACAGAAATGTGCCAGCCATGCTTGATGGGAGACAAGACAAACACTGATTGTTTGTAGTGCATGATTTCAAACACCAGACAGCTGCTCCTGGGACTGCAGTCAGAAATATGTTGCCATGATCACCTGCTAAGCTGTGTTTGTCATGGAAATCCTCACCTCATCATTCCAGTATGCAGCTAAGTGTAGATTGAAAGTAGAGAAGAGAAAACAAATCCAATTTTTCCTTTCAGGGTAATGCCATCTCTATGCTTTTTTAAGGTGAAAGCTGGTCCCGCTGTGTCATGGTTCTGCACAGACTCATTGCTGAGCTCCATCATTGCTGCATCTCAGGTGATATGCAAACACTAAATTAAATTAGAGATATAGAGAAGAAAGTGAGTCAAGGAGATTACATTGTAGATACTTAGCACAGAAATGCCTGAAGAAATGTGAAATTTTTATAGTAAAATATGCTAAGTATTTCAAATGCTTGAGCACCGTCAGTGTAGTCCATAAACAATATCCCAACCAGTATTGGCAAAAATAATAATTAATGCTTCTCCTCCAGGGCATTAGGTGTTACAAAAACCACTCAATAAAGATCTCCTCTTACAAAAAGAGGATTTTGGTTATTTTGGTTGTGGTTTTGTTTTTTGTTTTTTTTTTTTCTCTTAATCCTGTAGCTGATTCATACAGCACTTACACTAGGAATTTTTACACTTTCAATGTCTGCAGATAAAGGACAGCTGAATCAACAAGCAGATTTTCACAGCTATTGTTCCTTCTCATTTAATTTACTTTGTGGTTTTTACACTTGTAATTTCAAGAAATACAAGATGAAGGAAATTGCAGTCAGACAATGAATATTTGAGCTGGACATCAGTAAGTGGTAGCATTATGTTGGTACATCTTTGACATCTCCCAGTGTTACTGCAATCACACAGACAAATATTAGCTTTTCCTACAGTGATAAGCTGATGATGGTTTCTTGACATAATAATAAAACCACCATGCAATAAGCAAATTACTAATGTTTTCCACAAAAATGAATGTAATTGAGAAAACCTGATTCCATGTATCACTGCTTTTTTAGAACGAATAGCTCTATTCAATGCATTTTAATGTGGTTCTATTAAACTTAAAACATCCAGGTATTTCTATACTGTTTTTATTTTTACATTGCTTGATTTATATTAGGGATACAGTGTATGGTTTGCTGGAAATTCAGTTTCTGCAAAAAAAGCCCCTCTGGAGCTCAGCTCACAAGATTCATTGTAATGGTGTTGATTCATGTAATTCCTCTTGTTAATGATATTGTACATAGCAGGGCTTTGCAATCACTGGATGATATTCCTAGCTGGGAAATCATGCTGTCAGTCCAGTGGGGAATTTGCTTAGGAATGAAAGCTGTTGCTGAAGCTTTAACATTCAGAAGTAAAACATAGATACAATGGGGTAGCTTTTTTGAGACCAAGATAAAGGCAGAGCTGGGAAAATGATGACTTTTCTTAGGCTTTCTGGGTTTTGTCTGGTTTGTTTCTAGGTTGTTTCTGGAGGTCCACCACGAGAAATCCTGTTCTTTTTCTTTTGTTTGGTTTCAGTTCAAGTTGAACTCTTAAACTAATTTCTTTTTTCCCCAAGGGAAGAACTAGCAAAGCAAAAAACTGAACAAAATTACTTTGTACACGGATGGAAGAGAAAATGGAATATCTACAGGTTGATTTTGGTTTTTTTTTTTTTGAAAATACTTAAATAAAAAATCCAAGCAGCACCATTTATGAACTGGAAGAAGACCATTGAAAGAACATTTGTCTCTGTGATAAACCCTCTACAGAGAAGTTTGGATTTGCTCCAAAAAAAGCATTTCTATTTTTATCTGAACATTACAGCCTTGAAAGAATACTAGGAAAAGACAGGAATGACTATAAATCTCTTCCAGATTAAATCCAGATATG
This sequence comes from Camarhynchus parvulus, assembly GCF_901933205.1. NCBI lineage: Eukaryota > Metazoa > Chordata > Aves > Passeriformes > Thraupidae > Camarhynchus > Camarhynchus parvulus. Next base: position 34,586,999 of record NC_044586.1, on the reverse strand, counting down.
GGTACTAGGATTAGAAGTATAACTCCAAATCTATTCTGCTGAGGTAAATTAAATTTTTTTTTGGGTCAAGGCTCTGGACTGAGAATGTCATTTAACCTTAAGAGCTGAGGTAGTTCTTTGAATACTTTACCTGAACTTTCAGAGTTCCAAGTCCATGGCTGTAGCTGAGGATTCCTTGCTAATAACTCCAGGAGATCAAACTTGCCCATGTTCGAGCAACTCTTTAAGATCTTTGGAACTTCAGATTTCCCTGGCAAGATGTGAAATGTTTTGACAGAAAAGCTTGTCTTCAGGTTAACAGAACTGAAAACTTTTATGTTTCTCTTCCTCATCTTTCTGTAGCTCTTTTTCTCTGTGTCTTTGTCTCTCTCAAAGCTTCTGAATTTTGTGTCTTAAGCTATGGCTCCCTGTCTTCCTACCTCTTTTACAGTTTTCTTTCATGCATGCCTTTACATTACTTCCACATCACCACATTTTTTTTTCACAGAAGGGAGTACAAAAACCACCCTCTCATTTTTTTTGGTCTGTTCTTAGCTTTAAGGTTTTGGCTGATGCTGAGCAGTGATGACAGCCTGAAATCAAGAGAGAGACAGGTTGTCTTGGCTGCCATTGCTGCAGCCAAGGGGAAGAGCCAGTGCAGGTTCAGGAGGTAGTAGGGCACAGTTGGGATGTGGCCACCCTCTGCTGCGATGGTCCTGGGGCAATGTCTGAGAAGAGGGATTTTTTTTTCTCAGTTCTGTAAGACTTCAGTAAGTAAACCACAAGTCTCTTTCCTTGGAAACTGGGGTATGAGGTCCTCAAGAAAATTACATTGATTTTCTTTTTTTTTTACTTAAGTTTTAGATGAAATTTAAAATTAGGTCTCTTACAGAGACCCTTGTGAATCAAGAATGATTCTATCAGAAGCAGCAAAGCTCCATAGTGTGAGTGTAGTGTGACAGGAAGGCAGTCTCATACTGATGAGACTCCATAAGATGGATTCATCTACAGCAGGTGGGGAGCCAGGCCAGCCAGATCAGAATTCTGGTCTCCAGGTGGAACAGCACAGATGTGTCAAGAATATATGAAGATTATTCTGGTCTAAAATTCTTCAACATTTCCCTTGTATTCCTACCAGTGAAAGCAATGTATAAATACATGAAAAGCATCTGCCTCGCTGCCTGACCTGCCAGAATCAATGTAATGAACAGATAGCTGGTTTAACTTCACATTTACCTGGATGAAAATCAGAATGGAATGATGAAAAGGAAGAGCAGTCTTTAATCTTATTTCCTCATTTCTGGGTTGACTTTGGGGAAACAAAGAAACTGAATGATCTCTGTAATCTGACTGCAGAAAGTATCATTGAGACCGTAAATTTTAGTGACAGACAAGAGGGCATGGAAACCGAAGAAGTTTGGCTGCCAAAATGGTAAATACCTTCTAAAATACATCTTTGAAAGTGTAAGAAAAATAGACAGGGAGAATGTAAAAGAAAAGTTGTTAGTGTGGGAATATTTTTTAAGATATTCATTTAATAAAAATATTCCTTGTAGTTTCCTTGTTACAGTTCTGCTTTCCATTCTATTTGCAAAATTCAAACTCCTCAGAAAGCTGAAGGGGAAAGAAGCATTTTAGTGTATGTCTTCAAATGATTAATGTAGCAGTCATGTTCCTTCTCATCAGTTCAAGACCACTTGCACATCTATAGAAATTGGGCATGAGGTGTGCTGAAGCATATAAAAATCTCTTCTTCTACTACTTTTGTATTGAATAATTTTTACTGCTCTTACTTTTGTACCACTTAAATGAGAAAGGAGGCAATTTAGCTGCTATCACATACAGCCTGAGGCAAAAGTGTCATATAAGCTTAATTCAGAAATATAGTTTAAGATAATTATTTATTTTCCTTTTAGAGCAGCTTAAAGACAGCTTTTTGAGGAAAATGCATAGTTTTCCACATTCTTTTGCTTGTCTATCCTTGACTATTCTCTGTCTAAGATGAATAATACATTATCTATCCAAGAATCAAGGGGCTGGAGATGAAAATTCCTGTTAGATCATATATCTTATTTCTCTCTAAAATCAGGATTATTTCTTGCAGCACCTGTTTTTGAGATATTGCACAAAGGTAGTTACCTTTTTTGCCCCTTTCAGTTTCAGCTAGATTCTCAGCTTCTCTGCAGTACTTGTCACTGGAGGAACATCACTGACTCCTAGCAACTTCAACCAGCTTCAGTTCAATTATGTTATGTTGCTCTGGAAATATGAACAGCCGGGAATTCCTTATTTTGCAAGTTGTGGGGAGGATATTACTGTCTGTCACTCTAAGGTTTCAACCATGTTTCCAGAGTCCAGCTGTGCCTGGAATAAAAGACAGGTGGGATTTAATGAAACTAAATGGTTTTGCTTGACCTACATAGGGAATCTCTCCAAAGACCTCAATGACCTCATGCCTGAGCAGGGGAGCAACACTCTCACAGAATCACACAACAGCTGAGACCAGAGGTAATCCAGTGTGATGCCCTGCTCAAAGCAGGATCATCTAGATCAGGTTGCTCAGGATTATTTCCTGCCCATGTTTGAATTTCTTCAAGAACAGAGACTTCACAACCTCACTGAGAAACCTGTTCAAGTTCTTAACCACCCTCTGAGTGAAAAAATATTTCCTAGTCCTTAAATTAAATTTCCTGCATTTCAGTTTGTGGTCACTACCTCTTGTCCTGTCACTGGACACCACTGAACAGCACCTGGGGCCAGCTTCTTTATTCCCTGCCTCCACCAGGCATATATCCCTGGACACAGGCACCAGCTCCTTTTAGCAATAAGCCCATGTTTTGCCTCTTTCTCATTTTTTCTACTGATTGACTTGTAGAAGCCCCTCATTTCCCTTGTCACACTCAACTCCAGAATTTTTGGCTCCTGTTTAGCCAAATTCAATTTGCCTGGTGAGATAACAGGCTGTGCAGATTCTGGATAAGCATGAAAAGACCTGTGGCCTTAAAACTCAGCATGCTTCCCAAATAGGAAGAAAAACAAACAATGTTTTTAACAATCACATATTCTAGGCAGGAGGCTTGGTTGAACTTAAATTCAAATTGGAACTTTCGTCCTCATGGTCCTATCAGAAATAGATCTACATTGTGCACTGCCCAAGCTAAGGTTCATCAAAGAAGTATGTATAAAATAAGATAGATCAGAAGATAAAATGGTAGAAGAGATAAAAGGTATGCATTTCCTACTGAGATTTATTTTTTGGCATTTCTCAAAAAAATTAAAGGAAAAAAAAAGATTTCTGCAGTGAGGCTATTTAAGGGTTGTATTACTACATTAAATTGAGTGCTAGCTCCAGACCGATTCCCTCTTTTGAATGTAAAACCTGTTAAATAGCAAATTCTTAGCCATGAATGGTATTTCCTATTTTCATTAGTTTATGTATGTTAATAATTCCTTGAAAAGCAGCAATGAGTAATCTTAATTCAGTATAATTTTCTGGTTTACAATACTTGCTCTCTTTAAGAATGTTTTTAGGAAGGATTTTTTCCTTCAATGCCTTGAGAATTTCAATTTCAACTTTAATTTCAACAAAGTAAGAGAATAAATGTACAGATAGAAGATGCATTATACTATATATATACTCTTTCTCACTTTCTTCTCCCCCTTTTCCCCCAGAATATGCTACATATAAAACTCACTGGATCACCCAGTTCAGAACCAGAATTTTCAGTTTCAGTTCTACTTGCAGTTTTATGTAACAGTGATTTTTTTTTAAATTTTTATGCATTTTTTATATTTTACCTGTTGGAAATGGATAATTTGGAGAAGTTTGACAGTAATCACCAAAGCCATTTTACAGCTGTTTGCATCAGCAGAAACTTTGGCCCTCACACTGCAGAATCTTTAATCAAATGGAAAGGGTGATGCTCAGCAATTCTTAGTTCTGATTCAATATATGTTCAAGCTGTACTTGGACAGCAAGTGACAAAAGGGGTCTTCTGGCAAAACTTTATGGACTGTGTTTTTGTATTTCTGTCTTTGGTGCTTCCACAATACTATGGCTTTGTGAGATTAATTTCAAATTAGTCACTGGAATAGCTAATAAGATAAATTGAAATATTTTTTGACACAGAATATTCAAACATAAACTCAACATCATTAAAAATGTAGCTGCACAGCGATGCGTTGTAAAGCAAATGGATCTGAACAGAATGTCATGAAAACTGTGAAGCAGTGTTTGTGAGCACATCTATCACTTCAGTTTTCATGGTCTATTACTATTCCCTTTCCCAAAACATTTAGATGTGTAGAGTTTTGTGTTTGCTTGAATCTTTCTGGGATATTGGACTTTTTTGGTACTCCTCTAGCAGTGCTAATAAGGATGACCGTACATGTAAAGAGTTATTAATTTTTTGCTATTCAGTAGTCACCTGGCTAGAGAAAATTCAGTCATGGCAGCTGGCAGTAACTGAGCCTATATAATGTGAGTTAGAGACCAACTGGACATTGTGAATGAGGAGTAAATAAAATGAAGAACTGATAAGCTATCAGTCTATGGTTTAAATACCTCTGTACAACTTCCATTTTCCCAGTCTTTCTCCTTTGGGGTTGTACCTTTGCCTGTCTGTAAAACCTTTACAAACCACAAAACATTAATTTTCCTTTGCAAATATTCCCAAATGGAAGAGGTATTTTTGCAGACAAATAATATTTGTAAGGTAATTTGATTGTCTTTTTCTTCTATATATGGGTTTAACTTTTTATACAAGTCATGTATAAACCATAAGAATTAACTTAGGCATGGAGATTCATTCACAAGCCAGTAAATGGTTATGAGAGAAACAGCCTATGGATACAGAGCATGAAAAATTGAAATAGAAATGAGGAATTAAACTCTATTATTTCTCTTATTCCTTGGGAGCATGAGTTGCAGCTATGCTAATGGTTAGATCAGCAGCATTTAGAGGAGCAAAATGATAATGGATCCACATGGCTGCTGTGATAACACTCAGCATACTGAATAATTACAGAGACATTGGTAGCATGTTGAGCTTCCCAATGAACGTAATTAATATGGTCAGGGCCTCATTTACTCACTGAAGCACACCAAAGCTTAAATCTGGAACAAGGACTCCTGTTTCTGCAAGGTTCTACAGTGAAAATCATGGTGATTACACAGCCACTCCAGAACAGACGAACAAAATGAGAGAAAAGGAATTAGGATGCAAAATCAGTGTTTAGCCAAAACACTTTCAAACCCCTTGTTCCATGAAATTGTGGTCTTAATGCTTGTAATCAAGGCTTATGGTTCCTTTCCAGCAAAGCTGCACTGATTTATCTTAGATATAGTTTGCAGCAGCCCTGAGAAGTAGCAGCAGCAGCATGTGAATCATTGCAACATTTAATGTGTGATAAATAGTGAGAGCTAGTGAGAATATTTGGTGGGTTTTTGTTTGTTTGTTGGGGTTTTTATTAATGTGATATCAAAGGTGTGTTTCCTCTATTTGTGTTTTGTGTCAGATCTGCTTACAGCTGGGGCAAAATTCAGTCCTGGCCATGAACCAAATTCATCTGAGTTCTGAATTATTCAGTCCATCAGTTTATGGACAAAGAACTCCACAACTCTGGATCTTTTTTTCCTCCCTGATTTTTGTGATTTTCCTTTCCCCCACAGCACAATCCTGGCAGCTCCCTGTTGGCACAGCTGGCTGCCTTGCCTCAGCACCCAGCAGTCTCTCCCAGAGTGCCAAAACCACTTTCCCAGTAACCTCCTGCCAATGGATATTCTTTATTAAAAGACACCAATTTCAATTAGATTAAATAAAACAAGGTTTATTGGACTCAAGCAAGGGAAAACAGAGAGAAAATCGAAGTAACTGAATGTAAGCAAAATAAATCATAACCAGCATCTAGACAGCCTAGCCTGTTGGACTAAAACTCATAATTGCAAGATATTGATTGAGTAGGACTAAAAACCGTATATATCCTTGATATTTATTTGGATATTTTCAATAGCCATTTGAGTTTGACAGATCAAGTCCTTTCAGAAGAACTTAGGTGTTTTTTTCCTATGATGGTTATTTCTACAGGGTTTTCCACCCTCTTTTAATACTCCTGGGCCAGGAACTTTATATTCTTAACTGATAATGCTCACTTAAAGCATCACAGACTTTAGATTGAAACTGATATGTTACCATATATAATATTAATATATTAGTTAATATTTTAGTCTATAAAATATATTAATATGAATATATATATCTAGATATATGATATACTGTTAATATTTTAGTAATATTTATATCAGTGCTAAGGTTCATTCACAGCTCACAGCAGTGCAAAGGTAACCCATAATGCAAGGGGACATTTCCCCTCCCCAGGGCTCTAGAAGGAGCGCATGGTGCTCTTATGGTAGAACAGCGTCAGCACATCTCAGAACAAAGCACCAGGAAGACCTCCTGAGGACAAATTTTTTCATAGAATTCAGAGAATTCACAGATTGTCTAGATTGGAAGAGACCTTAAACATCACCGAGTCCAGCCCATGCCCCAACACCTCAATTAAACCATGGCACCAAGTGTGCCATGTAAAAAAACATCCAGTGTTTTTTAAACACATCCAGGGATGGTGACTCCACCCCCTCCCCAGGCAGATCATTCCGGTACTTTATCACTCTTTCTGTGAAAAACTTTTTCCTAATATCCAACCTATATTTCTCTTGATGCAGCTTGGTACTGTGTCTTTTTCATGTATTTATGTCTTTATTCTTTATGTCCTGTGCTAACCTAGTAGTATTAGACATGTTGGAGGTTAATAAACATGGATTCAGTTCCTCTTTTGCCAATGGTCTTCTGCCTTGTCTCAGGGTGAATGTGTCATTGTAAAGTCTGACCTGTGGAGCGCATCACAGTTCGTGCAGGACTCAAAAAACAATTAAAAAATCTTTCATGAGAGGTGAAATAGGAAAATGACTATTCTAACTAAACAACACAAAAAGTTTAGTTCCTCACTTATAAGTTTTGGGGGCTAATGAAAAATTTAGGTAATGGGCACGAGACACCCTCTCCCACTGAGAGAAAATTGAAATATTTTACGCAATATGAATGTATAAAAAAGTTTGTTGATTATCAGCTAATTCAATGAGAGCAGGCCACAATTAAATTTATATTTTTCCTATACCACTTATCTTCTATGCAATTGTTGATTATTTGCATCAGTTAATCCTGGTGTACCATTTGGTTGTAATAATCTTCATAGCATATTTTCAATTAAGAAAAAGAATCACTTCTGGTCCTTAATTTTAAATGCTATCTCTCAACAAATATATAATTTATCTTACTCAAAACTAATATGTCACACAGTTTTGGATTCATAGAAATATCAATTCTTAGTCTGTTACTATTTCCTGCTTGAATACGTAGTTCAGAGAAACGAGAGTAAATACCTGCACTTGCAGTTAAGTATGCTGGAGTTGTATTTCAATTCGTGTTCTCATAAAATTCTTTTTTTGTGCTTCTTTTTCCTAGCCACAATTTTAACATCACTTGCTGCTAATCAGAACAAGTTCTATCAGATAACCTGATCTGGAATAAATTTAGCAAAATAAAAGATAAAAATAACACATAAGGATACTGTTTTTAAAATACCTTAAATTTTGTTCCTATATAGTACTGGAGTTGAAGTTTGGACAGTGTTATTGACAAAATTTTTGACCTTCTGTGAAAAGAAGGGATAATTTTCATAAGAGAAGAGGCAAACTGGCCTGTATCATAAGCGATAATGATGGGAAAGGAGTTCTGGAGGCAGGTTTAGATTTACAGTTTTAGGCTTGAGCTTCCACACAGTATTTTCTGAGGTCACAATGCACTTAATTTTTGTTTATTTTAGTGGCAGATAGCAAACACGAAAAAGAATCTGTATGTGGAAATACAGTTAGCCTCCTGAGCCCACATCTACAAAGGTGTGAAGATATCTGATGCACCTTCATGTCTAACCTCGGAGCCTGCCTCTGAGGCTCTCTGTCTGTTATCCCATTCTGTGGTCTTCTTCAGTGCTCCCAACTCAGGCTGAGCCTCATGCTCCCCCCCTGCTAAGGACAATACTATGAGCCCCCTGTCCTGGGTCTCACTGCCTGGCATAAACTGAGATACACGCATCCATCCATCCATCCACGACAAATTATTCCTGGCTTATTTTCAGGTTGAAACTTGACCATTGCCAAGCTAGAAATGCAAAATGCTCAAAACTGCTTATTGGTTTCTCGTTAGAGGAATATCATCTTCAAGTGTGACAATGTTTACTTTTGTTTAGTGCCTCTGTGAGTTATTTAAACCAGGATAATATCCTAACAACATGGTACTTCCAAGTTATTAATGATTCAATGTTCTTAAAGGCTGGTGGCAAAGCTGAAAGTGATCATTCAAGGAGGTCATTAATACCTTGACAAAACGGCTGACATAACACTTTAACATTGTCAATTTTTACAAGATAGAGATTACATTTATAAAATATATCCTTGCAATAGTCTATGCCTTTCTCCATTTAAAAATATTTTATTTGTTTTTGATAGAATTAATTGACCAATTGAAAATTTTTTAATAGCTTGTGTATTGCATTGAGGTTTTTTTTCTTTTTTAACACAGCAGGAAAAATTACTTTTTATCACATATGGGAACCATCAGTATGATTTTTAAAAAAATAAATAATGGAGTAAATCCTGGTCTTATAATGGTATAAGTAAGAGGTAACTTCACTGAATTTAGCATCTACATTGCTATAATGTGTCAAAGAAAAGTATGACTTCAGAACTCTTGGTCTTTTGACCGGAAGCATTTGAGTTTTTGATCCTGTATTTAATCAAGCACATTGACACAAGCAACAAGTAAAAGAAAAATATCAGCCAGCAAGTATATCAGTAACTGACCTCCAATTCACAGAGTCCTCCAAAGAACTCTAAAACCGGAGAAAGTTTCAGTGTCCCTTATTGCAGCAGTATAGTGTAGAAATAACCCAGCCTCTAAATGAGAGATCTGGAAGGAAATGCATCTCAATGGCAAGTTTTGGCTCTGTGGAGCAGCCAACTCTGACAACTGGTGTAGATGTGGATCTCAGACAACTGGCAGGAAAGCAAGATCCACCAAGATTTGGAGGTGAAGTAGGAGAAATCTGATGCTCATATTTCTTCTGATCTTGCTCCACATCATTAAAACATTGCAAATAAGGAAGCTGAGAAAAAACAGAGTTTTAAACAGCTTGGAAATTGGAGAATATTTGGCCACATTCAGGCTTAGATGTTAATATAAGTGGTTTTTAATGAACCATATAAGCTATTTTTAATTTACATCTTTTAATTATACTCACTGAATTTCCTTTGTGGATTCATGATGTGGGAGGAGAGGCAGAGGGCTATCTTTTATTGATTGAAGTGAGGTGTTTGCTCCTCATGCTGAGTAGAAGCTCATCAGAAGCAATCTGGCCAGAAAGAACACTGTGATTGCTTCCTCTGGTGGCATGTAACACACTATCTTCTCATTAAAATTGAAATAGGATCATGCTTCAGTTTGGATCTGACTTCATGGAGCTTTAAGTTTCATCTAGAGGAGTTTAGTGCTCCTTTGTCCATTTCATGGAATTTTCCTGCTTTATTTTGTGTCCATTTTCTCTTGCCAGTGGGTACCACTGAGAAGAATTCAACACTGTCCTGTTAATCCCACTTCCATCAGTTACTTACATACCTGAATAAGATTCCCCTGAGCTTTCGCCTCTTTGGGCTGAACAGACCCATATCTTTCAGCCTTTTCTCACAGGAGACATGCTCCAGCACCTTAAACATCTTATTGGCCTTTACCGGGACTATTTTCATGACTCTCTTCCAGCAAGGAGACCAGAACTGGGCACGGTATTTTGCATGTGGCCTCACCAGTGCCATTAAAAGGGGAAGGATCCCCTCCTTCAGCTTGCTGGGACCTCTCTTCCCAATGCAGTGCAGGAGGCTGTTAACCTTCCTCCTTACAAGGACAGATTGCTGGCTCATGATCAGCTTGTGCACCAGGACAACCAGACCCTTTTCTGGAAAGTTGCTTTCCAGCTTTTTGGCTCCCAACTTGGGCTGGTGCCTGCCCATGCGCTGGGCTTTGCGTTTCTGGCTGATGAACTTGAGCAAGTTCCTTTTGGTCCATTTCTTCAGCCCACTGTGGACTCTCTAAATGCCAGCACAGCCATGGGTGCCGATAGCTCAACTTCTTTCCAGTCAGGCCAGTTTAAAGTGATTTTGCCTGGTCATTATTTATTATATAACCCCTCAGGCCTTGCTATTTAGGAACTGTACTAAGAGGATTCTATATATGTTCATTTGTTTTGTAGTTCCCTGGTGAAAATATTGAGCAAGACACAGAAAACTTTCAGGAAATATGGCAAATAGTTTAAAGATATATGAAAAGTCATACGGACAGGTGTTTCACTTTTTATCCTTTCCTCTCAAACTGAGTTTGGAAGAGAGGGTTGTCTTCACTTCTGGAAGGACAGAGATTCAAAGAGGATAAGAAATTATCATCTTTTCAAAGATCTGATTGTTCAGTTGTGGAAACTGTGTGGCACAAACATATTGGGAGGCCAATTGGAAACTGTGATTATATTATTCTGCTACTGTTTTAAAATAGCTAGAATTATTTTAGTTACTAGCTAATCTGGATATTAATGCTCAAATAATTTCATTTTTCTTTATGACTTCTGTCCACCTCTTTCCTCATTAGCTCAAGTTATTTTATGCTTCATTTTCATTCAAGGCAATTCTCCTGTGCCTCCAGAGAGCATATGGGAATGGGGAGAAAGGATTTACACATGGTACAGGACTGTTTCCACTTAAAATTATGGTTTTGGTTTTTTTTCCCCTGGGTGTTTTAGGTATGGATGCCAAATTGCACTGTTGCCATAATACTTAGGAAGCTTTCCTTGGGTGCTATAACACCACAATCAGTAATGTCCCCTTATATTTAGGATCAAAGCACAGTATATAAAATCTAGAAAGGGTAATCAAGGCTATTTCCCTTGACAAGTGAGTTGTTCTCATATTTTGTTTGACTGCAGAGCTAAAACACACAGTTTAAAAGAGGCAAACCTTCCTACAGTTTGCCTAAATCCTTATTTAATAAAAGTTTTTCTAAACCAGGGATATTGCCATGCAGAAAATTCTTCTCTATACTTGTCTTATCAGTACATGTAGCTAGCTTTCTATTTACTTTCAAAAGGCATGTTTTACATGTGCACATTTCTGTCTGTGTACATTTTTTATATGTGCATATGTATTCATGTATGTATGTACATATGAAATTATAACCTAACTGACTTTTCAGACTTCTCATTTTAAGTGGTGTTTTTTTGTAAGGATGACTGTGGAATAGATACTGATCATTAATATTACTAAACCTTAAGAGGGCCTGTACATCCAAGAAGCTCTTGCTTTTAATTTTTACAATTGCTTTTTTTGGTGCAGATTTAGACTTAAAATTCAGCTACTTATTCTGTCACCTTCATGTGTTTCTTTACTACACTTTAGATCACTGTCAACCAACACACAGGACCTTGACCTGTTAAAGGCCCCTGAAATTTAATACCCAAGAATCATCTCTTCATCTCCTTGTCATGGCCCTTACCCCTGCTCATCACTATTACATAGTGTTTTGCTTTTTCTCAGCAACCCAGAGATTTTTGAGTTCCTACCTGCACACTGATCCAATTCGGAATACAGTGGTAAAAAAAACCTGCCAAAAATCTGGTTTACCACTTGGAGGTTAAGATACCCCTCAGAAAGATATGCTTCATCCTTTGCTGGCTAAGGTGGAAGAATGATGTGTTAAACAGCTTGGGATATAGGAGAGGTAGGGCTAGCAGCATGTCCAGCATCCACATTTTAAAAGAAAAGAGCAAACACTTCCCTGATCATGTTTAAGAGGACCAGATTAGTTTACTTACGGAAAAAGCATGTGAAAAGGACACTTTGTTTAGCCCAAATAAGGTACCTTAAAAGCAGAATTTTTTAGGTGTTCAAGTGCACATTCTATTGAATCACTAACTCGACAGGTTAAATATCTTGAATCCCATTTTTGGATACTTTCTTTTTTATTCAAAATCTAGACAGTCAACAGATGTCTTAGACTGCATTCAAGATTTTACCTTCTAAAATGCTCACGGATCTTAGCAAGAAAATCTTATCATCTTTGTATACATTCTTTCAAGGGAAATTGTTATCATTTTTATCAAATACCATGCTGTCATGGTTAGTTTGAACCTAACACAATTATCTCTCTGCTTGTAAAGAGAATCAGATATTGTTTTAAACAACTTTTTGCAGTAAAACAATTACATATGAGTGTTTTGCTCGAGAATGTAGAAATCAAATAATCAAATATACTAGCAGTTCAAATACATGTGAGAAAATACTTCTGGTTTTAAAAATAGAGAATGAAAAGACTATACAAAGCCAACACAAAATAGTATAAATTGCATTGAATTTTCTCATATTTCTTCTGGATTTTATTTTATATTTTGCCTCTGTATACACTATAAATCATTCTACTTGTGGTATTCATAGCTTTGACATAAATGGGCAATACATTTGAAAGACAGACAATTCCCCCTTTGATTAATTCACTGGTCCATTTATTCATTTAAAGGCAAACCTACTACATTCAAACAATTTCCTGCTCTCACCATGAAATAATTTGTTGCAGAGTCTGCACTGATTCTAAATGCAGCTTTTTATTTTTTTATTATTTTTTTTATTCATACATTTGTACTTTACTGGTAGGCAGATGACCTATGCAACTTTTATAACATGTCCTTGGAAGTGATGAGCATTCTGGGTCCTACGCAGCACAAATGACAATGGAAATATGACTTGCAGATTTTGAGCCAAAACATCTGAAGTCACTGAGAGAGCCCCTGACTCAGCTCAGCTGTCAGTTTCAGAGCGATCCAGGCATCCCTGCCGGAGGGCGACTCAAAGACGCTGCCAGCAGGAGGCCTCCATGGAATGCTGTCATGTGGCAAATGGCCTCTGGGGTGAGATGCCTTACTTGTTGAGGGGTTTGGTTCTGACTCGGGAAGCAAGTCATATCTACAGATTCACTGCTACTCAGCTGGGTTTCAGGTGGCAGTGTGTTTTTTGCGCATTTTGTGATGTGAGTATAAGCACTGTGAAATCACCCGCTGAGATGACCTCCGGTTGCAAAGAGTCTGGGGTCCTGTCGTAGCTTTTTCCCATCCTTTTCACTGAAGCTACAAAAAGTACCATATAAGCTGTTGTACAAGGCACTGCTCACACAACTGTTATTCAGTATGATCTTTGTGAGTTACAGAAGGCTGAATCCCAATGACACGCTCAGTGTGTTTCTTTAAAAACATGGTGTGTTGAGTGTTTAGCAATGTAAACATATGGTACTGCAGTTATTGCTGTGCCATATGGGGATGTGTAGAGCTCTCTTTCTTAGAAGATAGTGCCAGGAACACATCTGTAGGAACTCATCATCAGTGGGCATCAGCAGCTCTGTTTCTTTGCACCTTTTTGAGCATCACTAGTTTCTGCACTTTTTCTGTTTAGATTGAGTAGGAGAAGTTCACTGGAGATTTTCTAATTGCTTAAGATAATTGGAAGAATTTTAGATTTGTCCTAGGTGGCATTTTCTTACCATGGACAATAGCTTTGCTTTCTCTATCAAAGTTTAAAAAAATCTAGTGCAAGACACCAACAAGTCTCTGAGCTGTGACAACCTCCTGTTTGTAATTATCAAAATAGAGAAAAGCACAGATTCTCTATTTCCTGCAGTGTTACTAAAGGAACATCATAACCTTTTAAAGAACACAGAGATTTTTGAAATTTAAAGAAAAGTTATAGATAACACACCAAAATTAAGCATCTTCATGATATCTTTTTACTCAAAATTTATTTTAAATTATACGCTTTGTATTGTTGTGGTGAGATTTTTCAGAACTGAATAATGATTAAAGCATTTTCCCAAAGTTGTTCTAAAGTGCTTGCAAAAGTCTGTGGCAACTTCATTAGTACTTTCTGTCTGAGGAAAAAAAAAAAGTGAAAAAATGACACCTCCTCTGCTTTTACTGATTTGCAAAAGTCTTTATATTCTTATTTTACTGCATGTTTACTGTATGTTAAACATTACTGATACGTTTGTTGCTTTGTACTTCTTTTCTTCCTTATAATTAAACTAATTGGAGAATTAATCAACGTCATCTGTAACCCTGAATGGCAACAGATATTAATGAAGGAGGTTGCTCATAGTCCAAGCTTGGCAGGGTAGGAAGAGAAGTCTATATTCTGCAGATGGAAAGCCAATTAAAACTGTGAAGTTGGGGTGGTACAGATTGAAATAGAAATTAGCTTTGTGGAAAATATAAATTCCTGGCTGTCTTTTGAAAGGTAAAATGCTACATGCAGCCTAAAAGTTGCAGGAAAAAAACATTGCTTTTGTTGTTACTTCACACCCCATTGCAATTAGGTTGCTAAATTCATCAACCCTTTCCTAAATTTTAGAGAAATAGTCTCTCTGGTCAAAATATTGACAGGAAAGTAAACTGAAGAGATGAAATGATGGTCGATCTCTGTTTCAACAGTTCCACTGCTGTGAGGCATTCTGGTTTTGGCAATGAACATTACCAAGTTGTAGTAACTGTTACTCTAGTTAATAAAATCTAAGTAAATCATATAAAGCATATAAAAGGGCAAACTGCAGGGGCCAATTTACCTCTGTTGGTGAAAATTACATCTCCTATGCCAGTAGGATGCCATCCCTAAGGAGCAGGGGGTGAAGAATTCATTACCAGGGAATGGAGAACACCAACTGTTTTCATCTGTTGCCTCAGTGAGGATTTACTGGGTGGCAGCAAAATATGTGAGTTGGGACATTCAACCCACCCCAGGTCCTCTTGGTTTTCAATGCACTATTTATTTTCTCTGTCTATACTTTTCTTCTATACTTTCTATTTTTTATATATATACACACACATATATATGTAGTCTCACTCAAATGACTCACACATCCACAGCTTTGTTGTTGCTTTACAATCAATACCTGGTTTCATCTTACTTTTTTGTTATCCCTGTTACTTGTCCTCAACCTGGTCTTTTGTGTGCAGTAATATTAAAATAAATAAAAAGAGGGATCTTGTATCTATCAACTGCTTCATACAAGCCTCCCTGTCTGTCCAAGGAAAGTGTTAATCCACTCTTTCTGCAGAGAACAGATGAGAGCCTTCACCACCCACAGGTGAAGTGTCTATGCAAAATGACACACTACAGTATTTGTGATATTTTATTTGCCATTTATACCAGATTGTGCAGAAAGGTTCTGTGTAACCCACATTTGAGTCCAAACTCTGAGTTTACAGATTTCTTCTAGCATCAGAAGCATCATTTCAGTATTCTTTAAGATGTGTGAAAGATAAAATACAAAAAGAAAAGCAGAAGACCATGAAGTTAAAATTGTTTCCTTTATTAGCCTGTAGTAAATTTGAATTAAGAAGGGTTAGCAAAATACATGAGATTAGGCCAGAGAGCGGAAATGAAGTGAGCTATCCCAGTTCAATACTGAGCAGAACATCCCAGAGTTATGGAAGAAGTATTCTTTTTCTTTCTGGAAATTCTTTAATAAAAAGTACTGAGCCATTAGGCACAAAATGCGTAATTACCTTGCCCTGGATACTTATTGGTAATGGAAGGAGGAAAAAATTGCTGCTTCCTCTGCAGTTGAAAACCAACAATTTCTTCCTGACTTCAGAGTGTTTTTGCTGGTTCACACTTCCTGACAGTCCAGCTACTGTAATTTCCTATGAGTAAGAGTTAAGCAGAACTCTTGAAAAGTAAAGGATTCATGTTAATTTGCTGCTAAATTACAGGGGAAAAAAACCCACATAGCCCAGAAACAAGAAGCTTAAATAAGAGGATGATGGGGATCAGATGTATATGTGTTAGGAAGCTTAGCATTGTAGTCTGTGTCTGTATTGCAAGCACCTCATGGCTTCTAGGGACCAACTTTCAACCTAGGAACCTCCTGACTGTATTGGGAAAAACCTGAAATGTATATTTTTGCTTACAGGCATGTTGGGGAAAGAGCAAAAGCAACTCCTGGGAGGTCCAGTTGGATTTTGCCAGTTGGGAAGGTAATAGGAGGTACAGCCTGACAGATTTTACCTAAACTCCTCACCAAAACACCATTGTGCCCCATCAGCAGGTTTCAATAAAATCTGTGATTTGGAGTTAGGCACCTCTGCATTCCTATACTTATATATCAGGAACTGGGCATCTCAGACTGGCACCAAAAATGTGACAAAAGCATTGACATGGGAAATAAATACTGAGTGATTGGAGGAGACACTGCAAGGGTTAAGCTTTTTTTTAAGGGTTAAAGCTCTGGAGCTTTGCTTAACATTCACAGATTTGATCTGTTTTCTGGAGGTAAGCAGGAAACTCACACAAAAAGGAGAAATACAAGGAATTAAAGGGAAAGAAGAGGGAGAAGATTTGCAGTCTCATTCTGAGTAGGAGTTTTAATGCAGATGTCTGACCTTGGCAGAGACTACACAAAGGATTCCTTTATAGGGTGTTTCAGAGAGTTGGAGGGAGTACAGCTGAATCAATTTCTCCTTGATTCTCCTACTGTAAATATTAGAAAAGACAAGTGGGTGGTGATAGTGAGCATGGTGATTAGGGTACGGAACACTCTCCCTGTGGGCTATCTTCCTGCAATATATATGTAAGCATCTGGTAAAAACTGCAATGCTGCAACAGCCTTTCCGTGGCTGTGAAAAAGTCCATTAAGAGCTTTGAAGTTTTAAACTGGGATTAGATGCCTAAATAGAAGGTAGATGCCTAGGCTATTTTTTTTGTACCTAGTGTTTACTACAACCTTTGACCTATACCATAGGTAAAAAACATAAGTGTGAGCACTTACACCTCTTATTTTACAAAATGTTAGAAAGAAGTGAGATTAAAAAGGGAGATGATACATCAAAATTAGAAAAGCATGAAAGGAAAAGCAAAGCGATGCTCTCACCAACAGCTAAGTTTCATTCTATCTTGTACTGTGTATCACAAAGTACAGTTAATGTTTTTGACCCAATTTTTTGCCTTGAGGGGAAGGCAGAAAGCTATTTGTACTGCCAGAATAGTTCACACAGCCACTCCAAAGTGTGCTTATTTCCATTCTACATGGGTTTTGATATATTCTGAGCTTGGCATTCAGACACCCACTAGGCAAAACAAATTGCTTCCTAGGTCTGGGAAGCATATTATACCAGTTATTGTAAAGCAGCTTGTATCATATGCATTCTCAACAGCTCCAGATGAACTGACTGTTCCAGAGGAATTCTTTGTGTAGTTGTTGCAGCACTATTCAGATCCAGGAGCAAAAACCTAAGTCTAGTCTAGTCCTTTGCCAAAGTTGTCAGATATTGTACTTTCAATGTCACAAAAATATAGCCAATGGGGAAGAACATATATGAAAATGTGAATAAATATAGAAAGTGACTGATCTAAACCTTTTTTAAGATAAAAATTGAAGTTTACTTTTACCTTGCTTCACATATTTATACTACAATAACTTCTACACTCTTGTTATGTTATAGATCTCTTATAAGAGACAGAGTGCTACAGAGAGTTTACAAAACAAACTGTGTTGCTGACACTAAACCTTTGCCCAAGCAGAGACACATGAACAATAATGGAGCTCTGTCTTGAGATGGATCTGAGCAGGATCAAGTATAGAATCAAGACCATGCTAACAAGTAAGCATAGAAAGTAGCAAAGAATGTCAGAGAAGGGGACAGACAGCAGCTACCTAGTTATACTAAATTTTTTAGGTCTCATAAATGTAAATATGGATTTGTATGTAAAAACTCTTAGAAATGAGTTATAGTATGCATGATAGTTTTTACAGCATCTGAGCACTTGCCTGTGCTATGTACAATTAACAGTTTCCTTTGAGAATCTTTGTTTATCCTTTATTTAATGCTGTTGAAATACTACAAAGTAACACCAGGCCCAAATGACAAGATATGTAAGCAATCAATTATTAAAAATGTATTGCAGCATTTAATTATTGCTATCTATGTCCATGATTTGTTAAGGGTTTTTTAGCTGAATGTATTTTGATTACTATAATTCCAAGCACAAGACTTATGGCCCAGATAATTACAATTGAAGAGCAGGAGATGAAATATTAAAAAATTGCATTCCCTCTGACAAGCAAATATTAGCTAAAAGTCAAGCAGAGATTGTATTTTGAAATTTAATTTTGTTACAGAAGGAAAAGTAAAACTATTGAACCAGGTCACCCCACTATCTTTACTTAGGGCTCTTAAAATGTATAGATTTTACAGGTAAGTTAAGAAAACACTCCAGTCTAAATGTTCTCTATGTTGAAACAGCATCCTGGTCTGGATTGCTGTGTTGTGAATGAATCACTTCAAAGGGACAATTTACCATAAAAAAGTAAATTTAAAAGAAAGAAACAGTTGCTTTCTTTACCTCTTCAGGGATATTGTTGAATATATTATTTTCCTTCTCTGTCCCAGATGATTAGGTTGGCATTGACAGGGATCAAAGATACCATATACAAAAGGAGGAGAGATCAGTGAGGTATTTAGCCTAGAAAACTCAATTTGTCATAATTCTCAGGCTATTTTTTTATCCAAAAAGTTACAGAAATCAATCTCCTATGACCCTTACAGGGTTTTTAAATAATGGTTTTTACATCTTCTGTGGTTTGTAGCAAAACAGTAGTACAACAGTAGTGTCCCTTGTTAAAAAACATTCTCCAAACACTGGGCAGCCATTCAGCAGTGCATACTGATTTATGTCTGTAGTAACTATTCTACTAATCATGTAATGCTGCTATTAGCCCACTTGTGCTCCTATGAGTAAGCAAAAAACGCTCCTTATTTTTCCTTTTTCCTCTGAATGGTTTACAATGGCCCAAAAGTCTTCCTAATGCCAGGTCATGATTTCAATACTTTTATTCAGTATGTATATTAGGTGTCTATCAAATATTTTTAGACTGCAGTCCTGTTAGGTACTTTATAACTCCACTCCCTGGACTAAATCTTTCTTTGAAATAACCTGCTTGCAATGTGGACAGGACAGAACTGCCAACCCACACGCAGAAAGAATAATGAGAAATACTTGGAGGATTAACTGCAATATATTTTTTTCCTAAATGAAGCACATTAAATCATTGTCAAGAAAATTTTCAGTCACGCACTGAAAATTTTGCACTTTAACTTGCTTCTGAGATCTCTGTTAAATGTACTGATTGGATGTATGTTTGCCATTTGAATCTGATCAAAAGGCAACCTGTGGTTTGTCTGTCTCTTAAGGTGGAAACTTTATATTAGTATATCTGCTAGGAATACTGCAATGTAAGATTGCCACTTTTTGCTAGACATTAATGCTGTAAACAATAGAGAAAAAATAGCATGGTTGCTTCTCTTGTGTCACTTCCGATTTTGGGATCAATTGAAAATAAATACTTAAAAACTAAAAAGATCTATTAGCACATTTTTCATTTTTATAAGTACTAGATACTCAACTAGAGTCTCATTGTCTAAGGAGAGGGTCAGAGGATGTCTAGATCAGCAGGTAGGGTACAGTGGTGCTGAATTATAAAATTGTTATTGGCCGAGATCCTGATATTTACACAGTTTCAGTCTTTTGCCTCAGGCTAGCTTTAGTCTAAGTCCGTGGCCTGAGTGCCCATCAGCGGCTGGAGCAATATTCACATGCCATGGAAGAATATTTTTCTGGCTTTGTTTTAATCAAAAATGGTCTCTTCCTCATTCTCTACACTTGTCCATGATTGGAGTCGAGAAGTGAAAGTGGTACTGACTGATCTACTCCAGTGAGCAGTCTTGAACCAAAAGAAAAAATCAGCACCCTAAGCAGGGGTATAACTTCATTATATGTTTCCAGTTCTTCCAGAGTTTATGTTAAAATGGAATTTGGGTTAAAAATCTGTTCACTGGTCCTGCCTGGTAAATGGTTTTCAAATTGTATGCACATTTTCATGTTCCTTTTACATGTTTACTCTTTAGAGAATTTGTGTTGCTTTGTTTGGTTTTATTTGGGTTTTTTGTTGTTATTTTGTGGTTTTGTATAAAATGTAGTGTCAGCAGAAAATGCATTATTTTTTACTCAGAGAAATTCCCACAATTTTCATGTTCCAAGCTTAGTATATCAGAGCTCCTTAGCTAGGAAAGGAAACTGAAAAAGGATTAGAAAAGATTAGCCAGATACGTATAGTGAACTAGTATCAATACTAAGCTTTTCTTGTTGTGTGCCACGACTAGGTGATGAAATTCACAACTTTTTCATACTGTTTTCTCTGCATGTTGAAGAAAACTGCAATCAATATTTTCCTATATGCCATTATAAGGAGACAAGTCATATAAAGAATGCAATTAGCCTGTAATTATCAGGTGATAATGAATACCACATCCAATATCTTGCCTCCTTTGAAAGTTACAGTTATGCTGTGAAAGCAAATGAGACAAGAAACAGGGTTTAGTGCTGTGCTGTCAAAATGGGTGACTAAGATTCTAAATACTTTATGAAGTAGTTGTTGACAGCTAAAAATAATTGACAAGTATTGCATTATCAATTCATTGAAAAGTCTTCTAAGCAGATGAATGAAGACTATTAGTGATTACTTAATTACAAATCCGAAAAGCAGATGAGATGAAGGGAGCAGTTAGTTAGAGGGATTAATACGGAATGAAAATACAGATTTAGGTGATGAGAGAGTATCATCTCAGATCTTAGAAAAGAGAAAATTCAAGGAAGGCTCTATCCTTTTGAAATCAGTCAGTCTTTTGCATATAAAGCATGTATTCATGCAGTGCAAATTATGGCCAGAGGAAGTAAGTGAGGCCAGGAATTAATAGGATTTGAACGCAGTTTGACAGGTCTGTTGATATGACAAATATCCCATTATCCTTGTTAGCGCTAATTAAATTATGAGGAAGTGTTATTAAACCTCATGCTTGAAGCCCACCTTTAATTATTTTTGATCAGGAGGAGACTTGTGCAGCAGCAAATTAACCTTAAATTGGCTTACTTAGAGGTCTTTGAACTCTTCTTTGCAACATCTTCTTGCAGTGCCCTTTCAGAATGAAATTTTAATTGTGAGCCAGAGGGTGGTTCTGGTGATTTTTGTTCTTTCTACTGGTTCTTCTTCATAGGTTTAGGATGAGGTCCTTGAGAAACCATGTGTGCTAGGAAGGTTTTTTAAGACCAGCATTAGGTAAAATATGCCTTGGTGCTCTCACAAAGATGGAGCATATTAATTACCTGCTATGTGAATGGAGTGCTTCACATTTACCAGGTGTTGCCTCAGGTCTAAGCTATTCATCAAAGTACCTAGTAGGGAGATAGAAAGTGCTGTGATCTTCTTACACCAGGTACTATGAGCATTAATGTCATTAAATATGTTATTACTATTGCTACACACAGCCAATCCAAACTGAAACTAAAGTTGTTTTACAAACTGGGGAAGTGCTTTCGTCCTATCACCTGGTTTCCTGTGTTCCTTTGTTCTAAAAAAACACCAGCTTCTGTTTACCTAACATTTTCTATGCTTAGTCTTATACTTTGAAAGCTGAGACATTTAGGCAAAGACTATTAAGTTGTCTGGGAAGAAAACAAATGTTTGTGTTTTCCCAAACACAATAAAAGTTCACTGTTAAATTGGCTATTCCCTCCAATCTGTAGTTTTCAAGTTCTCTGTGGAGAGGATAACAACTCTGACTTTAATTTTGACATCAAATTCTTATGCAATAGTTTTTCCTATTGAATTCTAAATGGAATCTTCTTATTTGTATCATTTATTAACTTGTTTGCAAACAAAATTATAAAATGGACATATTAGCATAATTTAAAAGATAATTTCTACATGCACATAGCATCTAATCCTGATATTTTGGCTGTATGTCACAATGCTGGTGATGTCAGTTAGTATCTAAACAGCCATGTGGAAAATGTTTGAATAGGGATGGCTTCGTCCAGAGGCAGAAATGACAGAAACACTTTCCTTCTTGCTGTACTGTGTCTTCTATTCTATCCTGTATCATAAAATAGAATCATAGGATAGCTTAGGTCAGAAAAGACCTTTAAGATCATCAAGTCCAACTGCTAACATGGCAGTTTTGTGTTCACTGCTGAACTATGTCCCTAAGTGCCACATTTGGATGTTTTTTGAACATTTCCAGGGATGGTGACTTGAACACTTTCCTGGACAGCCTGGTCAAATGCTTCACAACTTTTCTTGAACAAATTTTTCCTAATATTTAATCTAAACCTCCTCTGGCCTGATGCCACTTCCATTTGTCCTATTGCTTGTTACCTGGAATAAGAGACTGACACATACCTGGCTAAAACCTAATTTTGGGGAGTTTTAGAAAATTATAAGGTCTCCTTGACCCTCCTTTACTCCAAACTAAGCATCAGCTGCTCCCCATCAGATTTTTGCTCCAGAGGATTCACCAGCTTTATTGCTCTTCTCTGGGTACACTCCAGCACGTCAAAGTCTTTCTTGTAGGAAGGGGCCCAAAACTAAGCAAGGAACTCAAGGTGTCGCCAGCAGTGGCAAGTACAGGGGAACAATCACTGCTAAGGTCTACTGGCCACACCATTGCTGACACTGTCCCAGAAGCCACTGGCCTTCTTGGTCACCTGGGCACACTGCTGGATTATGTTCAGCTGCTGTTGATTAGCACCCCAGGTCCTTTTTTGCCAGGCAGCTTCCCAGTCACTCTGCTCCCTGCCATTAGGGCTGCCTCTGCCTGGGGTTTTTGTGATACAAGGGTAGGATCTGGCACTTTGCCTTGTTGAAACTCATGCTGCATCCTTAGCATGAGGATGTTGTCCTTAGCCCATCAATCCAACCTGTCCAGATTCCTCTCCTAACCCTCCATCATCAGATCAACACTCTCACTCAGCTTACTGTCATCTGTGAAATTACTGGAGGTGCACTCGATCGCCCTGCCAAGATCATCAGTAAAGATGGTAAACACGGCTGAACCAATACTGAGCTCTGGGGAACACCTCAAGTGATGGGTCACCAGCTGGGTCTATCTCCATTCACCTCCACACTCTAGGCCCAGCTGGCCAGAAATTTAGCCAGTTTTTTACCCAGTGAACAGAGACCTGTCCAAATCATGAGTAACCAATTTCTCAGGAGAATGCTGTGGGAAAACATGTCAGAAGTCCAGAGTGCCATGCACAGCGTTTTTGTCATCCATTCTGTGAATCTCCTTGCCATAGACGGAGATCGGTCAGGTCAAGCAGGACGCACATGCTCTCTGGGCATGACCCCCTGGCTGTCCTGTATGTTACATGTGATGGCACTCAAGATGATCTGCTCAATGACCTTCTCTGGCACTGAGGTCAGGTTGACACACTTGTAGTTCTGTGCATCCTTCTTATGTCCTTTAGCAGATAATCACATTTGTGAACCTCCAGGCAGCTCTGACCTCCTTGGTTAGCCAGGACTGCTGTTTAATGATTGAGTGGCTTGATGAGCACCTCTGCCAGCTCCCGGGAAAGGAGCCCAAAAAAACCCCCAAAGGTTTCCCAAGGGGTACCTTTGGTTATCCCATTGTTGCAAAATCAGATGGAGCTGCAGAGACCTTTAGGATGCATTGCTCTCCTGAAGGAGGAGCAGAAATAATTAGTCCCTCTCTGTTCCATGTGAAACCACAGGCAATCTTCAATGGGTGATGTAGTGAGACTTCATCCCAACTGTACAGTGGGACCTAATAGATTCAAATGAACTATAAATGATAGTGGTAGAGAGCAACTGTTATTCCTTTTATCAAATTAATTACCCCTATGTGTGAAAATCTAAATTAGGAACCAGACCCTGAATGGCAGCTCAGCTGTGCAAGATTTAGCACAGAAGAAGTAAAATATGGCTTCAAGTCATTTGTATTTTCTCTGTGTTCAGGGCCATCCATACTCTTGCTAGGCTTCACAATCTGAGTCGTGTTCAATGAAATTGAGAAACGCAGCTTGATTTTTTGACAATGAATCATTTCAGCAAGCTTTTCAGATATGGACTGAATGTTATCTCTATGCATATAATGGCTTTTCTGGTGAATATTCCATTTTTAAAAACAAGTTTAAGCTTGCCTATGGACAGGAACAAGTATAATAGAATGAATTTTCATTAACTGATCACTGCAAATATGTTTTCTATCTTGGTTGTGTTAGACATATTTTCTCATAAGGCAACATGTTTTTGATTCACCTACAGGTATAACATATATATCCCTGAAAATCATTTGTGGATGCAGCCTGGAAATATCTGTGATTAAAGCTTTCACGCTATAACAAAGCAATTAGGAAGACATATTGGAAATTTGCCTGGATCCCTTTGTGATGTTTGTAATATCATGCATCCATCTTAAGACTAATCATAGACTCATAGCATGGTTTGGGTTATGAGTCCTTGATGATCACCCAGTTCCAGCCCCCTACTGTGGACAGGGACACCTTTCATTAGAATGGGTTGCTCAGAGTCCCATCCAATCTGGCCTTGAACACTTCCAGCAATGGGGCAGCCACAACTTCTGTGGGCAGTATGTTCTAGTGCCTCACCAATCTCACAATAAAGGATTTCTCACTGATAGCTAATCAACCTATTTTCTTTAAGTTTGAAACCATTCTCCCTTGTTCTGTCTCTACATGCTCTTGTAAATAGCCTCTCTCCATCTTCCTTGTAGGCTCCCTTCAGGTGTTGGAAGGCCACAGTTAGGTGACCACAAAGGCTTCTCTTTTCCAGGCTCGACAATCTCAATTCTATAAGCTTTTCCTCAAAGGAAATGTGTTCCATGCCTCAAATCATCTTTGTGGTCCTTCTCCAGATTGGCTCCAACAAGTTGCTCCACAGGTCCTTCCTATTCTGGGGACCCCAGATAAGGATGCAGCACTCCAGGATGGGTCTCATCAGAGTAGAGCAGAGGCAGAATCCCCTCCTTTGCCCTGCTGGCCACATTGCTTTGATATAGCCCAGGACATATTTGGCTTTCTGGGGCACGAGTGCACGCTGCAGGATCATGTCCAGCCTATCATCCCCAAGCTGTTCTTGGGAGGGCTGCTCTCCATCTGTTCATCCCCCATCTAGTACTGATACTGAAGGCTGTCCTGACTCAGATTCAGCATCTTGCATTTGGTCTCACAAGGTTCCCATGTGGCCACTTGTTGAGCTTATCCAGGTGCCTCTGAGAGGCATCCAATCCTTCAGATGTGTCAACCACACTGCTTGGGGCAATGGTCTGAATATGCACCTTAAAGCTTTGCTTAATTCTTCAAATAGGTTTCTGGTGAAGGAAGTTTTGTCTTCTTCTGGGGTCCTGTAAAGCCTTTGAATGTGCCCCTCCCAATCTTCTCTCTAAATTGGAGGAAGATGGAGCTCATTGTTGGACTGATAGGTGGATGAGAAATTGGTTGAATGGGCACATCCAGAGGGTAATGGTCAATGTCTCCGAGTCCCAATAGACATCAGGGACAAGTAGTATCCCTCATGGTTCAATATTGGTGCCAGGGCTATTGGTACCAGGGCTATTTAATATCTTCATTGATGTAGTATCTCATTGATGATTGAGTACACCCTTGGAAAATTTGCAGATGATGACACCAAGCTGAGTGATGTGGTATTTTATAACAGAATCATGGAGTGGTTGGGGTTGGAAGGGACCTCTGGAGATCTTGTCCAACCTCCCCAATACAGCAGGTTTACCAAGAGCAGGTTGTATGGGATTGAGTCCAGGCAGGTTTTGAACATCTCTAGAGAAGGAGAGTCCATAACATCTCTGGGAAGCCTGTTCCAGAAGCTTTCCCTTGTATTGAGAGGGAGCTTCCTGTGTTTCAGTCTGTGCTCATTACCCCTTGTCCTTTTGCTGGGTACCACTGAAAACAGTATGGTCCCATTCTCTTGACACCCATCTTTATGATAACTTGTTTATCCCTTCACAGAAAATGCTACATTTTGCAATCGCGTTCCAATATTCCTACAAACCTTCAAATTTTAACGGTAACAAAAATGCCAGAAAGGACTGTTAACTAACTAGGAAACAGTGAAAGCCCCGTGTAGTGCTCAAAACACAACCATTCACATACATTGTCCTACTACACAGGGCTTTTATGCTGAGTATAATTACCTCTCATGAGACAAATTTCTTTAGTCTTGTATCATTGGGATGCTATGCTGGAGCAGGAAACTGAAAAGAGTATCTCCTTTTGGAAGAGGAGCATAGCCATACCTGTACCTACTACACAATTTAGGAGCAAATTCACGGCACCCCAGTGGCCCCAGGGCCTTTGAATAGGGGCAATTGTGGTTACCAGCACAGTGTGCACAAAGAGGGGAGACTCCTCCTTACATGCAAGCTAGACTTACACGCTGAATTGATTTGAATTTAAATCTACTGACAGATATATAATATTGACCTATATTGCTCTAAGATTCTTTCTTTTGTGGTATTTCTTGCAACGCAGTCTGAGTGAAAATCATTATGAGAAGAGAGTCCTCAGTTTCCTCCAGGCCAAATGAAAATCTAAAGGGTCAGATCTATATATGAGAAAATCCCACAAAGTAATACAACAAAGATGAACATCTTCACCCCTCTGTTGTTCTTCTGATAAATATTTAAAGGAAAATTTTGAACAAAATCCCCCTATGCATATAATTTTACTTTACAATTTATTTTTGAATTTCAAGATTGAAATAGGTTTCCATTTCAGAAGCAGCAAGAAGTTTAAAAAATAAATCAGCAATAGTTGGAAGACCTAAAGATACTCTTAGATAACTAATTTGTCCTCCAATGTGACACCATGTCTAAGAGGAAGAATCCTTTATTTCTTTTGTAGAGCCCTTTAGACTCACAGATGAAAAAAAAGGATATGAAAATTATTTAGCTGTAGAAGTATGTAAATATCTAGCAGGAAGAGTTGGCCTCTTTTACAGTAGTATGTGCATGATTTTTAAAACATTATGAGATGACCTTCCAAGAAGATCTGAGAAATGTATAATGCAATGAATATTTCAATAATCTGAGTCTACTATTTCATTTCTTCCAGAGAAGACTAATAGGTGACTTGATCAGTGTTCAGAGACATTTATCTGAACAATATTCTTACAGTTATCTTATGTAATGCAATAAAAAGCCTTGTTTGAAGCCTGAAACTAGTTGCAGTATGACTAAGGTAACTGACATATTTATCTTTTAAAACGAAGGTAATCATTGCATGAATATTTCCCTGAAATTATGCTGTTGTATTGTTTTTTGGGTTTGCGCCTTTTTTTTTTTTTTAATTGAAATTTCTTGTATAGAGGTTCCTACCAGTTTTTTCATGCAGGACACAGCACTTAAGAATAAGGTGTAAAGTTCATCTCATGTTCTCTCCTGTATAATGAAAATAAACCATCAAGGTCATTCATAAAAAGACTTAAATCTTGCCAATATTTCACTTAAAAGACTGAAAAGACAAGAATTATTCAGTTATAAAATCTTATAATTCCAAATTACTTGGGGCCTCTTACTTAGTGGTATAAGCCTATCTACTATGTCTTATCACCAGAATTGTCTGTCAAATCATGAAACTACTTTTGTTTCTATTTTTTAAAATTTATTTTATTTTATTTTAATTCCTATTTTTTAATAAAGTGATAAGGGAACAGTCCCAGAAATATCAGGTGTCCTGATATTTGAATGGCATCTGGATCATGGAATTTTGGAATAATAAACTTGGCCATGATGTCCACAAAAGAAATGGCTAAACAGAAATTTCTCTTATGATTAGAAAAGTTGACACAAGTCCATTATCTAACACTGGAAATGGAGAGTTATTCTCCTTAGCAGTACAGGGCTATGGTAGTTCCTGAGCAGGTTGCTGGGAGCTAAGTATCAATTAAATTTTCTTTATGCCTTGATTTGTGTTTAAACCAATTTTTATGTTGAACAGCCATGAAGACAATATTTGTCTCAAAGATCACAGGCATATGCACCACAACAAAGTCTCTGTGTGTTCTGGACTTGTAAAATTAAACATCAGAAAAACTAATTATTGATGATGTTACAATGTTTGCTAAACCGAATATGTCCCTCTGCTTTCATAGCCCATTTTATCCATGGTTCTAGGATAAAATATTCTCCATGACAGCAAAGACTCATTTATCTTTCAAAATGACTCCTGTTCTTTATTTGTATTACAGCTTTGCCCAGAT
Source organism: Camarhynchus parvulus (assembly GCF_901933205.1). Taxonomy (NCBI): domain Eukaryota; kingdom Metazoa; phylum Chordata; class Aves; order Passeriformes; family Thraupidae; genus Camarhynchus; species Camarhynchus parvulus. The sequence continues at coordinate 34,558,734 of NC_044586.1, read as the reverse complement.
CATCCATCCTCAACACTTTTAGAAAGCCAAGAGGAATGAACAGCTATTAGAAAATCTAGTGAAAATTCATTTGGAAGGGAATGAGCTGTGTTCTCATAGAGTTGTGGTGAAAAATGGTTCAGATTGTAGATCTGTCTGTAATAATATTTTTCATAAAATCCAGTTACAAAATGAACATATGTGATGTCTGGACCATCTAAAACTTTGATCATGTTTCATAACTGTTAGATTAAACTATTAATATAATGACAAATAAGGATATAAAGCAGTGGCACACGATAAGAGCTCCTTTCTTTGAGATTTTGGAATTTCTTTTACTGCTTAGTTAAAATGCCCTAAAATTCCTAATATCATCTTATGCTTTTGAAACTTATGTTAGTTTGATAACACTTTGGAAAATCCTTCAATATAACAAAGCACAGATAAGCCTATTACTTTGCAAGTATTGAGTTTTTTTCAGTATATATATTTTTTCACTGTGAGACAAAGCAGTTACAAATTTTCTTATGCAAATGTGTGAGAATTCACGCTTACCACTGATTGCAGAAAATGATGGTTTTCATTAATAAAACTGAGTAAATTCTTCCAAGAAACACATCAGTGATGAAACTAGACTTTCATCCTTTTAATCTGTAATGGTGTGTAAAATTATTCATTTAGCCTCTTAGTATTATTTTCTTTATTGTAACAAAATTGAGAAGGAAAGCTGGTATTCTTTTAAAAAGGATGGAACTAAATATTTTCATATAATAGTGTAAAAAGGTGTAAATTGCTTTTACTTAGTATTACAGATGAAAACCTATAAACATTATTATTTTTATAAGAAAATAGACACAATACAGAACAATTTAATGTATTGCATATGAAGCACTTACCACTCAATTTTTGGATCTGTCTTTTGTCTTATGTGCAATATAATTTTAAGGAACTTGCTCAACCCAAGGTGAAAACTTTTAACAGGAGCTTTTAAGAACTTGTAATTGCCTGTGGAAGAACTTACAGTTTGCCAAAAGGCTTGTTTGACAACAATTCCTGTTACGGTAGAGAGCACAATGCATCTCCCTTGAAATAACAGAATTCAGAGAGAAGCAAGTATAAAAGTCTAAAGAAATAGAATTGTTGTTTCTTGTGTCTGACTTCAATTATCTGTTATTATCTTTATTTTCCTCCTTCTGAATCACCTATGTCCTTAAATTTGACAGCGGAAAAGAAGAAACAAGTTGACCTCTTTGATTTAGATCAGAGAATCCCCTTCCAGAAGACAGCTGATGAAGGGTTCTCTTTCCTTCTCCTAACAAGCAAAATGCGGCTGCCAATGTGGAGGACATTTCTATGATGTGTTACAGACCATCTGTAAAAGCAAACCTACAAAATGTTGTAATGTATTTCTATTTGTAGCTTAATTCTTCCGAGGGGAAGATTGGAAGGTACTTCCAAGACAAAGAGGTAATTAACACCAAATACAGAAGAGTCTGCAGAAAGTACATGGTATGTGCCTTCATAGTTTCCTAAGTTTTTGCACAGAAAACATAAAAAGTAGCACAGTGTCTGGAAAAGAGGTTGCAGTCTGGTTGCAGTCTACCTGGCAGTAGGAGCAAATACAGTGGAAGCAGAAATCCTGACATTCCTACCCACAGCTAAAATACTTAGACCAAGTGTGATCTTAATTTAATTGTGAATCAAACTGTATCCATAACAAAGGAGAACAATTATAGGTAATCTAGACCTGTAGGCAAACAGAAATCAAGCACAATGATGCTGTGGGCCAATAATTTCTTCTGATGTCTCTAGCCAGCCACTTCATTCAGAATGGACTGACAGAACTTTGGGAAGATGAATTTTTGTAACAACTTTACGGAAAAGATTATTTCAGCAAAGCTATGAGCTGTCCATTTTCTTTAAAAAAGCTGTTTTCCTAAGAGTCTTTAATAGATACAAATGTTTCCTCCAGCTATCTTCTTGGCTTCAGTCTTTCTAAGAGCAAAAATTTAACAACTCTTAAAAAACTTGGACTCTTACTATTCCTCTGGCATTTTGATTCTTTTATTTCAGCTTGGAAGAGACTTGGACAGTGTTTTATGAGCAATGAATAAAACCAGAGTCAGGGTGAAATTCCACGCTGAGGTATCTAAGCCTAGATGTCTAGATGTAGACTAGGTGTCCAGGCTTTCCTTACAGGCATTGAAGACTCATGTCTGTATTCAGGGGGTGATGTATAGGCATCTAATGCTGTTTGTGAAGTTCTGAAGCACGTGAGATGTTTGCATTGGGCTGACAGATATGACACAGGAGCCACAGTACCCCAATGCCCTCATGGACTTGCAGCATGAGGCCAGCTCTTACAGATGCACTGGGATTTGCTTGTGGAAATCTGAGTGGAGCCAACGTCAGCTGATATAATCAAAAGCCTCTATAAAGCTGTTTTGCAAACCTTTTTGTAGATCTACATCTGATTAAATTGAACATAGTCTCCAGGTTTCATCCACAGGTCCACACAGACACTTCTGAGTGTATTAATAGAAATAATACTGTTCACAAACACATGAATTAGCTTGGTTTTCCTACAGAAAGAAACACCAAATTCTGTGGTTTGATTCTTTTGAGAAGTGAATTTAGGAACTGGCAGATAGAATAGGAATAAATTTGCCCTACCTTAGGTGTCTGCGCACCAGTGGAGAGTATTGCCTTCATTATATTTCATAGAGAGAGCTAGGATTTCAGTACAGGAATTGTTTACCTCTGTACCAGACCCTGCTGCCACTTGGGACCAGATGAAATATCTGAGAGTCTAAAGTTCTAAAGAGTTTCCAAGAAACTTGCGTCCTTTTAGGCTGACAGGTGAGTCTGGGTGGAAAGTCCTAATCAATCTAATACAGTGCTATGCGCTTATTTGTGGGGACCTTAATTATCCTTCTAGCTGATCCATGAAGTGTTTGCCCTGAGATGGGTTATTTTTAGACAGACACATACTTCTAGTAAAATATAGTCTTACATCTGTTTGATTTTGCTGTAAAAAGCATGACTGTGCACTGAAATACTAGTTTTGCACATTGTCCCTCTTTGAATTCTTGGCTTTTGATTTTGACTTTGGGGACATTATGATTTAAACAGGATGAACAAGGAAATAATGAAGTTTACAGCTGTTTGCAAGTTCTGCTAGAGCTCTAAAATAATGACCAATCAGTTTTGGCATGCCATATCTGTGCAATACTCAGACTTCAGTGAGTGTTGCTCCTTCTTGCACTGAGTTGGTCATTAGACATTTTTGGTTATGCTATATTAACTATAGCTGGGGTCCCAGCTTTGGGACCCAACTTTGCTTCTAGAAGCAGAAAGTGCCATTATTTTCCCTAAGGTGTTTTAAGTCTGTATACACAGGACAGACAAAAGAGGGCAGAGAAGGAGCATATGTGAAATGACTCTCCTTCTTCAAGACATGGATGTGAAAGTTTGTTTCATCTGGTCTCTGCTTCAAGAGACAGATTCATTGCAAGAACAACCACAAGCACTCTGTCTATGGTACATTACAGAAGCTGCAGCAGGAAAAAGTTGCCCAAATCCTCCTGTAATGTAGTTCTGCTTGCTAGGAGTCTAACAACTGCTAAGGATTACACCACATGGTTGATGTCCAATCCTAGTGGAAAAGAAAATAAAAAAAATGTTAATCCTAACAGATAACTTTGCATTGTACCTTAAAAGAGATGGAGTAAACTTCAATGATTTTGTGCTCCTAGAGCTCAAAGGATAACTTTGTTTATGCAGCTGTAACAAGAACTCTCCTGAGATGAGAGTAAATAATGCTGCCTACTTGGAAATATCAAAATGACGATGAATCCAGAGCCACCATCAAATATTTATGGAAAAAATTCCATAAAACTTCCTTTAAGTATGTTACATGAACATTTTTTTTAATGTTTATTATTTAAGTTTTTTTTTTGTTATTTTTCCTGATATCATTAAATAAATTAGTAGAACTAAATTGAAAGAATAACAAACAACTAGGTAAAATATTTTCATTATGCAATCAACAAATCCTAGTAAATATTTGTATTAACTTATTAAACTTACAAGATAAAATGTAAGAAAAATGCTTGTTTCATGCCATCATCATTATCTACAGTGCCCCTTAATGCTGGGTTTAAGTGTAGGATGAGCTATCTTGAATCCAAAAGAGGAAATTTCTAGAATATTCAACTTCTTTGTGTACCTTACAAATCCTGTTATATTGTGTCAACATTTCTGTGATAGTCTCTGTTTTCCAGGGGTTTGCACAGATATTAAGATTTATTTTGTGCTGAAAATACATTTCATCATTTCATACAGACAGGCATTTTATGTACTTAAAGGTACATAAAAGGTACTTAAAGGTACATATGTTTTATGCTATATGAAAAATGCAGTATAAATTCAATATAAAACAAGATATTCTTAAGGGTAGGTTTTAAAAAGTTTTATTAGCATCAAAGAGTGCACACTTACACACATGAACAAATGATAATAAATACTTAAAAGAGATGTATAAAATGGATATTTGAACCATAGTAAAAATCTTCTTTTGCCCTGCAGTTTATGCATTGTAAACTAGTAACTCTAATTTAGCTTGGGCTAGTCTGAGATGAGGGCAGGGTGTGTGGGAGGGTTATGTATCTGTGGTGGCGAGTGAAGATAAGAAACAAGAAAAAGGAGTGTGAGTATCATCGTGTTCTATGTTGTTTCCTCCTACTGCAAGTTGTGAGGCTGTCCTTTTTCATGCCAATGAGAGAAATATTGAAATTAGCAAATAGGGACTGGATTTTGTATTCTCTGCACACTCAGAGTTGACATTATATCTTTGCTTTAATTGTGCAAAGAATGAAAGATTTCTGTCCTAAAAGCAGACATTAAATGTAGCATAAGAAGCACTATATTCCAGCACCATAGTAAGTGGACAGAACTTGGTATATGGAAGAGATTTTCAGAAGAAAATTCAGATGAGCTAATTATCAGGAAAGAACAGATTTGAAGAACTGATTAGATTCACCAAGATGACTTCCTATTGTAATGATTCAAAGAGGAGAAAAAATGACCTATCTAAATTGTTGAGAAAGTCAATTTTAGGTTTTTGCATATAGACACCATTATCAAAAAAGAGGAGGTGGGCATGGAGGGAGAGCCACAGCAGGTTTCACAGTAGGATTCTTCTGTCTGTAACTTCAATAGAGACTCAATTCAGCCAGTCAACTATATTATCATAAGTGCCAGTTCCTTCTGTAATGTAATTAAAAATACTTCTCATTGACATTGAGGATTGTAAGAGCAGGGGAAAGACAGTAATATGAAAGGGAGATCAGCCCTCCAATAACAATAGTCAAGGGGAAATAAAAAATAATCCTCACATTTATTATTTCAAGAAAAAATGTCTGAAATTGTACATTCCAAATGAGATATGCCATGAAGTTTTCCTTTTCTGATTCTTTGACAGCTGAAAAGTTCAGCTTTACACAAGAAAATTCCACTAGATTAATTATCAGGAAGAAAGGAAAGGTGCAAATCCCCCACTTGTTACTCTTCATGTTCCTTTGCAGTCTGTCGTAACTTGATTCTCTTACTGGGAATACAACACCAAGATGTTCTGTAATGTAAAACAAAAAACTTTCAATAGAGAGTACCACTGAGTTTATTGCTCACATTCTTCAATCAAGAGATGCCTAGAAGAATCCTAAGACACAGCAGGATGAGAGACTGCTATAATGTTTATTCTTGTATGTATGCTCCCTTAGAATTGTGTTTCCACTTTTGCAAGGGCTGTTACCATTTGATTAAGGAAAATACTAGCAATAATCCTTTAAAAAGAATACTGTTGGGTTTTTTATAGTATTTAAGAATTTCAATGCACCCAGTCCAGGATTTTCTTCACCCTGTTTGGAAGAATTTAAATAAAGGTGTATTAAAAATGCCATCTAGAATTCTTGAAAGAGAAGATAAATTGGGAAATCCTAACACTGAGGTGTTTTTATTCCAGCAAGCTACATATGTCCACATACGGTATTCTAGCACAAGACTTGTCAATGGAGAGACAGACCCCAAAATTATTAAGATTGCACTGGCAAAGTTTTATTCTGTCCCAGTGCTGCAGGCTTTGCAGGAGAACACGTTGCAGGAGGCTTGCATTGGAAGAACACCCTCTAAATGGGAAGGACAAAAACATCAGTTATATATTGTTCTGTTAGACAAAAGCATCTAAATAATCACCTCAGGTCTCAGCTTCCCAGTGATTAGTTTTTCAGACATCCAGTGACTGATCTCATTTCTTCATTTGTGCCTTTTTATTACCAATACCTTGCTCCCGTGCCTGTTAAAGGGCCAAAAGATACTTTCAGTTTTTTGTCTAACTGGGATATTCTCAGTTAAATGATTTTTCAAATAATTTAACTTCCATAAGAATTTTTGTGTATTTTAAACTGGCATGCTGCAGGTTAGAGGGAATGAGGGAACATCAGACTGGTGACCTGTCACTAGTGGGGTTCTGCAGGGCTCCATCTTTGGCCTTGCACTCTTCATCATCTTCTTAAATGACTTGGGAGCAGGACTGGAAGGGATATTGAACAAGTTCACATATGATACTAAACTGACTCTTTTGAAGGCAGAGAGGCCCTGCAGAGAGACCTCAACAACCAGAGGGTTGGGCAATCACCAACCACATGAAGTTCAACGAGGGAAAGTGATGAATTCTGCACCTGGGACAGGACAACCATGGATGTAAGGACAGATTTAAGGTGAATGAGATGTTGGAAAGCAGTACCATGGAAAGGGGTCCTGGGGGTCCTAGTTGATGACAAGTTGAACAGCACCAGCAGTGCCCTGGCAGCCAGGAGAGGCCAGCCCTATCCTGGGGTCCATCAGGCCCAGCATCACAGCTGGGCAAGGGAGAGGATTGTCCTGATCTGCTCTGCACTGGGGCAGCCTCACCTGGAGTGCTGGGGGGCAGTTCTGGGTGTCACAATATCAAAAAGACATGAAGGTATTAGAGAATGTCCAAAGGAGGGCAACAAAGATAGGGAAGGGCCTTGTGTTCAAGCCTCATGAGGAGGAGCTGAGGTAATTTGGTCTTTTCAGCCTGGAGAAGAGGAGATTGAGGGGAAACCTCATGGCAGCTACAACTTCTTCATGAGACAAGGAGGAGGGGCAGACACTGATCTCTTCTCTGTGGTGACCAGTGACAGGACCAGAGGGAATGGCCTGAAGATGTGTCAGGGGAGGTTTAGGTTGGATATTAGGGAAAGATTCTTCAACCAGAGGGTGGCTGGGCACTGGGACAGGCTCCTCAGGGCAGTGGTCACAGCACCAAGCCTGACTGAGTTCAATAAGCATTTGGACAATACTCACTGTCTTGGGAACAGTGCTCTGTGGGGCCGGTGGTCGGAGTTAATGATCCTGATGGGTCCCTTCCAAGTCAGCTCATTCTGTGATTCACACACAGGGAAATGCTCTGTCGGCTGTACAATCCCTTTCTTAACTCTCTGGGATAAGGAACTACTTTTGTACTAGTTTGTTTTGGCAAAATGCGAAATAAAAGCCAATCAAAATAGTGCTGTTTGGGCGGCTATTTTATTGAAGTTTTCATTATAGGTCAGACCTGCATGATGGTGAGAAAAACAGATCACTGAGTATTTTGCAAGAGAAAGAAAGGTGGAGAGAAATTATTTCTTACTGATGGAAGAGAAACAGTGGATTTACAACTGGTATTTTGACAATATGAGTGAAATGTACTCATTTGGCTTTGAGCAAGCGGTAGTGCCAGTGTAATTTTCAAACTGTCACTTTTATTCTATTCTGATTGGCATTTTTTGAGCTTCTATCATGTAAGCTTTCCTACTGACAGTTTGTCACAGAAAAAAAGTGGCGAGTGGAGACTTCTGCTATGTCTGAATGTGTCTGATCTGGAAATTGAACTCATTTGTGCGTTATATGAGAAAAAGACATGGATGGTCCAGAAATATTACCTGTGTCTTTTCAATATGTATCTTTTTAGATGTTATATATTTCTGATAATGTGAAAATTCGGTGTATTGTAAATTTGGTTTGCCAACCCTATTTTTTTTTAATTCTTGCAATTTCTTTTTATAAAACAGAAGAAGTAGGACCTCAATCAGATCCTTGGATGCTGAAAATTGACAAAGATCTGTTGCATTCAGTGGTGGTAAGCTGCTTTACCTCATCAGAAGTGACAGTTTATAGCAGCAAAAGCTGGAAGACCATGCTCCCTCTGGATTTCTTGGGGAAAGATGCACAGTTTAAGCAACCAGTGATTTACTGAAACCAGTGCTACAGACTGTGTATTTAACATGTGTTAACTGTGAGGTCACAGGGATGATGGAACGTGCAAGCAGTACCAAAGAGGAAAGTTTCCATCTGCCATAATACTTGGCGGTGTAGTTCTCACCCCTCACTCATTCCACATTCTGCACTAAGATGACCTCCACACCATTTGCAACAGTTTGTGAGAAATGTATGCAATATCAACTGACCATAATATCTGTGGAAGTCTGAGAAGGTGCACCATAGGTATGGAAGATGCAGTTGTGAAACCATTGTTTAAATATTTTCAAAGATTTAAACCTCCCTTGTTCATCCTGGAATTTTGCAGAATATCAGAACCAGCCTTTCGCTTGAGTAGTACCTCAAAAGATTAGTACAATCCTTCTATGAATGGAACGTCAAGGACAGCAGGCTGTTTAGAGCTGTTTCCAGCTGAGTTTTCAGTATTTCTAAGTATAGACATGTCACAGACTCTCAGTAACCTGTTTTCAGAATGAAAGAAACCTTCTCATGTTTAAATGGAATTTTTTCTTATTTCAGTTTCTGTCCACCTCCTCTTGTGCTGATATTGGGTGCCACTAAGAGTTTGATTCTGCCCTGTTTTCTTCCCCCCAGCAGTTACTTACACACACCAAAGAGATCCTTCTCTTTCTTCTCTTCAGGCTGAAGAGTTCCTAATGTCTCAGCATTTTCTCATAGGACAGATGTTCCAGTCCCTTTAACATCTTAGCAGTCTTTTTCTTGACTCATTCAATGTCTCTCTTGCAGCAAGAAGACTAGAATTGGTCTCCTTGCTGCAAGAGACCAGTTCTGGTCTTCTGGTCTCTTGCAAGAGTACTTCACATGTGGCCTCACCAGTGCCAAAAGAAAAGGGGGAGAATCCTCTATCTCAGCTTACTGAGCATAGAATCCTCTAAAGAGGATTCTTTGGAAGAACTCTCTTCCCAAAGCAGCCCAGGAGGCTGTTTGCCTCCTTCATCACAAGTACAGGTTGCTGGCTCATGGTCAGCTTGTCCACCGGGGCAACCAGATCCTTTCCTGGAAAGCTGCTTTCCAGCTGGTCATACCCCCACTTGGGCTGGTGCCTGTGGTTATTCCTCCCTAGGTGTTTTGCTTTTCCTATCAATGAACTTTGTGAATTTCATTGAATTTCATTATTTCAGCCTGCCCTATTATGGCAGCACAACAGTCTGGTGCATCAACCACTGCTACCAGTTTTGTCTAGGTTTCAAGCTCACAATGTCCTTCACTAATGAGGGTATTGTTTTTAAACTTTTGGACCCACTGTTGATATTGGACTACACAATTGGCAAGTGGCCACGAGCTGGTATTTGTACTGCTGGTCAGCTTTTTGAGTCCAGCAGTTCAGCCAGTTTTCTGTCCACCTCACTGGCCAATTATTTAGTCTGTGCTTCATTAGATTCAAGAAGATATTACAGGAATCACCCCTCTGTCAGGAAAGGAGACCTCCACTTTTGAAAGATGTCAAATGCATATTACACCATGATTATCTGTCGATAACTTCAATAGTATTTCCATGAAAATGAGAATGTTAAGCTTACTTACTTTTCTAGCCAATCTTCTTTTTTGATAGTCAATTAATGAAAACAAAATATATCCACTCACATACTTAATGGAAACATTTTAAAACCTGTGCAAAACTTGGGAAGCCAGAAATAGCAATGTAAATATTTAAGATAATTTCCCAGTTCAGGATCACTGCTTGTCAAATGACAAATGTGTTCATACCCTGGTATTAAAGAACTTGTAATAGTGGCAAAAGAATGAAACCAAATTTAATAAATTTTTTTGTTTTCCATGATTTCTAATTATGGTATGATAACATGGTTATTTCAAACCAATCTTATGCACACCTTCTCTAAAAAAATCAGTCTCAGAAGAGAGTTGTGTTCCTAATAGAAGCCTGGGAAAAAATGAGAGCAAGTGCAGAATTCCATAAAGGAAGTTATTGCATCATTAAGTATGGAGCAACACCTCAGAATGTCAAGGATGTTTGTAAGACATCTCATAATTATCTAAGCAGCTCTGGATTGCACCCTTATAATGTGATTGTACTATTCTGCTCATCAGAAAAAAAAAATAAATCCTATCTAATGACATAACCACAATGGACCACTGTCCTAATAGGACAATCATTTCAGTTAGCATTGCAAAGCATCATAACCTTGCTGCTGGCTTTTGTAGGAATATACATACATTTTCATATTACACTGTAAATTATAACACCTAACACATTCCCATAGAAATACATATTTTCCCCATTTGGCTACTACGAAAGTTGATGATTTGTTTGTCAAATTTCATTGTGTTCCTCTCCCCAGAATATTAGTTTTATCATAGAATTATCAAGGTTGGAAGAGACCTTTAAAAACATCAAACTTTGCTACTTCTGCGCAGGGATGTTATAGGTGTTGGTACTAGGAAGTAAAATCTGTCTACAATTAACTTCTAAGCTACTCAAGCTGCACTTCCAAGCATTCAGACATCCTTAAAAGTGCCCTAAATTCTCTGAGTGACATTGCTCAGTATTATACTGGGGGCAAAAACAATGTACAAGGTAAAAAGCCAATTGAAATAGTGTTTATTAACATGGAAACATATTCTTTTAACATGAAGTGCTTTCAAATCTGTTTAGAATGAAATAAGTGCATTGCAAAATAAATCCTTACATTATAAATGGCAAGCCAAAAAAATGAGTGACAGCCACAAGAGAATGTCACTAATTCCAGTTCTTGAGAAGAAATTCTGAGTATGAAATTGAAATGATGCATACATCCATGAGAGAGTTGGTGCATTAAAAAAAGGCAATGTAAATTTCTTTTTAAATGTCATATTTGATCTTATATATTTTGCTGTGATATAAATGGGATTTCAGAGAAGAATTTCTGTCTTAGTGATTAGTAAGGCAAGCTTTCAGGATTCAACTAATTTAATTTAAATTTATTAAATTGTAAGGTAATTTCATGAGTCTCTGCTACCAGAAATTAGAAAAGGCAACAGAATAGAATAGAATAGAATAGAATAGAATGCTATAGATGTCTGTTAGTCTACTAACAGGCAGAAAACATTAAACAGAAGGTGAGACAAATTTCTTACATATCATATGGTTTCCCTGTACTACCCAGTAGGCTTTCTGCAGATATTTTCTTAGTTTCTTTTATTCCTTTTTTTTTTGTTGGTCAATCTGTTTGTCAGATATAAGTCATTCTCACTCACTGAGAACCCCAGTAAGAAACTAGCTCCTTGAAGTTAGCTAAAGTGAAAGATAGTCTTCTCCCAACATGACAGAAATCTTTGCATCACAAAAATCTACTGAGAATTAAACTATTGAATTTATCTAAACCTTTTCAGTAAAGTCAAATTAACGATATGTTATGTGCTCAAAATTACATATGAAGGATACCTGTACACAGTCCAAAAGTGTTGTTTCAATTAGTTATTGCAATCGAGCTGCAAAGCAAATTGAGTAATTATATTCTCATTAAAATTATGAATTTAATATGTAAGTTCTTCCTACCAGAATCTATTGCTTGTTTGTTTGTTTGCTTGTTGGCTATGGACCAGGATGAAGAGAACCTGCTTATCATCTATCATTCAGAAAATAATCCATTTAGCTGCTCAAAGAAAAGATCAGTAATATTATGGCATTATTGTCTGACCTTTTATTGAAGCTGCCCAATTGCATATATTTTATGTGTATTCATCTCACTGTTTCAGGATGATTTTGACCAGTCTTCTCCTAAATAGATATTGTAATTTCTGACTCAGGGTGTCCATGTTCTGATGTTGTCCATTGTTCCTCTTTATGATCCTTGACAAATTTTATGCTTCTAATTTTTCTGAAATTCCCAGAAATTTGTTCAATTGAACTGACAGCTTCTGGTCTAATTTCTTTTCTCTAAAAATTGATACCTGCCCTTTATTGCTAGTTTCTTATTTTTGTTATTAATGAGCAGCAAAAAAAAAAAAAAAAAAAAAATCCAGGGATCATTTATTTAAAATTTGTTCCTACTTCTGTTTGAAAATCTCATTTTTTAAAGTCCAAGGTGGAATATTTTTGCAGTCTTTCAATCCTCTTGAAGTCTTTTGTTCTCTCTATAGTGCAGGAGAACTCTATGCCAAGTAAATGTAATTTTCTCTCCTAAAATGTTCTTTAAATGTTCTTTTAAATCACATTTTTAATTGATTTAGCTCCAAAAAGATTGGTTGAAGGCAATGTAGGGTTCTACTGCATTATTAGTTTCTTCCTTAAGAAAGTAAGCAGTTAATTCATTCTGTTCGTACCTTTTCAAGCTTTTTTTTTCTGCCTGTCCTTCTAGCAGACTATTTTCCTTACAAATCTATAGTGTTTTGTTTGCGATGATGCTATCAGCACATCACTGCAGAGAAAAAAGCATTTGAAAGCTACTGAAATAACTTTGTAGCAAGAAACCTACATAGTCGGAAGAAATGCAGGTTTTCATTACATAATATAATCCAGATTGTTGTTCTCATGTCCATTACTCTCATATCCAGAAAAATGACTATGTCATTAAAAAGGAAAAAAGGGCACTTTCCATTATGAACAATGTACATTCAAAGTTGGTGGCAAGTCTGCTTCAGAATAAGATAAAGGCAAAGGGAAAGAGATGGATGAAAATTACATTGATATTACATGGTTAGCATACACTATCTTTGCTAGAGATAAACTATCAGAGCCAGGAAGAGCAAGACAAGAGGGGAGGATTGTGGCAATTGTGGTTTTTTTTAATAGTATTCATGTGAATTCTCTTCTTAATTTTTTAATTTCTAGGAGTTGTCTTCATTCTTATCACAAGCCAAAGATTCTGTGTTTTTTAGCAGAAGATCCCGGACATCCATGACAACATTCCTGCTTTCTTGTCAGATCAAGCATCACTATTTCTCAGTAGTCTGAAAGAGAGCAAAACTGTTTCTCAATGTGATTTCATCTCCAGCTCCTCCAGTTCAGGTTAACATTGGCTTCTTTCCAGGTGGTGCCACAGCTCAGGAAGCTTTTTCAGCTCTAAAGTTAGCCTAAACCCCATTGTTCTCAGAAGAAAAAATATTCTAAATTCAGTCCCTGTATTTACTAGAAATATCCAGATAAGGTAAAATTGACTAGTTTCTGCAGCAGGTTCATGAAACAGATTCAGCTTTAGTGAAGATGCCAGCTGTTTCTCTGAGCAGCTGTGTTGGACTTACAGGCTTCCAACTGTGGGACAATTCAGCCTGCACCTCTTCCCCAGGGCTGGACTCTCATTATGGTTCACAGTTTCCAGTCTCTGTGTGGACCTGCCAGAAATCCAATCATCAGACTATATCATCTGCTTTAGACCTGTCTAAATCTTATTTAATTAAACTTTTCAAGCCTAACCTGCCAGCATTATAAAAGGCAAAAACAACCAACAAAAACCACAAAACCAAACAACAAACAAATAAACCAAAAAGAACTTTACCAATGCTGTCAACAGCATCTCAGAGAGGAATGATGGAATCTAAAAAAACCGCATCACATATTTGTTGGTTTTGACACTGGTGTACAAAAATTGCAGAAAGCACTCTAATCTTTCCCAAGAAGAAAATGCCTAACGTGTCTAACATATTACAAAACACAAAAAACATTGGCTTATTATTTTCAAGGATAGGACCTCTATTCTCACAACAATGTCAGGATAAAAAAAAATGGAAATTTTAGTATGAATGGAGGGAGTCAGCACGGGGAAGTAATGGATATCCAAATATAAAGGTAAGTTTATAAGACACCTATGGAATTACAAGAAAGTCATATGCTTGCAAGGTCCCCAGTCTTCTGGTTTTGTTATTATCCAGCTCTCTTGAATTCTTTACTTTTTAATTGTACCAGATATGTTCTCACTTCAGTCCAGTAGTGGGGATACGACTTTTTTTTTTGAGTTTGCTATCATAAGAGAAATCCAGTTTAATTAAAGAAAGTCCTGAAATATAGGGTTTTTTTAATTTTATGCAATTAAAATTCAAAACGTTTTGTTTAGAATAACCTCTGACATATAGGGAAGGGGACTTGATTGGCACTCGTTGTCTTTTATGTCCTTTCTACAAATATTGTGGTGGAACAACGTGACACCAGACAATTCACAGATATTTTATTATTCTGTAAGCAAATTAATTATAGGGAGCTCATAGTACCTAAATCTATATTATAAACAAACACAAATAAACAAAACTAATTGACAGAGTAATAAATCAGGTGAATACAGGACAACCAGTAGAATGTTGACTGTAGTTATCTGGAAGAAACAACTTCTGTTAGCCACATATTTGTTGTAGTGACAGCTGAAATTGACAGTCAACTGTCTTAGTGCATCACAGACCCAAAATGCTGCTGAACTAATAAAGGTACCAAAATTGAGGTATAACTCATAACTATTAAAGACTGCCCAAAGCAGACTTCAGAAAACTATCTAGGAAGAAAAAAAAAAGGAAAAAAGTCCCAGAAGTACTATAACTAATCATTAAGGTTAAGGTAAAAGAAATTGTAACAGAAATAAGGGGTACTTTGAACGCACAAGCCTTTTACTGCCATAGAATTTAAGTATAGAATCATAGACTTGCCTGTGTTGACCCACAAGGATTTTTGAAGTTCAGCTCCTGGCTTTGCACAAGATCACCCCAAAAATCAGACCATGAGAGTTGTCCAAGCTCTCCTTGACCTCTGGCAGATTTGGTGCCATGATGAATTCCCCTGGAGGGGTGCTGGGAAGTAATCTTCCAGCCTACAAAAGAGATTTATCCATATCTGAAATTAGAATTAGACATGGAGGAAAAAAAAAAAAAGGCAGCTCAAGACGATAACACAGATTTATGAATCAGAATAAAGACACCCATTAATTACTTGGATGAAGGTGGAGTGTTGTGTCCAGTCCAGGACAGAGTGATATGGAACTCCTGGAACTGGTCCAGTGAAGGGTGACAAAGATGATTAGGGGACTGGAGCATCTCTCTTAAGAGGAAAGATTGAGGGAGCTGGGCTTGTTCAGCCTCAAAACGAGATGGCTGAGAGGGGATCTCATCAATGTTTGTCAGTATTTGAAGGCAGCGTGTCAAGAGGAAGGAGCCAGACTCTTCTCAGTGGTGCCAAGCAACAGCACAAGAGGCAATGGGCAGAAACTGAAGCACAGGAAGTTCCACCTGAATATGAGGAAGAACTTCTTTACTGAGTGAGTGACTGAGCACTGGAAGAGATTGCCCAGAGAGGTTGTGGAGTGTCCCTCACTGCAGATATTCAGGAACTGGATGCAATCCTGGGCCATGTGCTCTGGTATCACTCTGCCTGAGCAGGGAGGTTTGACCAGCTGACCTCCAGTGGTTCCTTCCAATCTGACATATTCTGTGATTCTGTGTGTTTGGAAGAAGATGCATGAAACAATGCCTAGTATGTCCAGACTGTTACTGTTACATACCTTGAGTAGGTCAGCTATGATTTTATGACAAGATAAATATCCATACTTAAAATGTATTTACTGTGAGTAGTTTGTTTGAATTGGATAAGGCTACCCACTATAGCACATTGTACAGGGCTGAGGTCATCCTGATGTCTTGATGGATCTGAGGCTTTCTCGTGTAAACAGCTACTTGGATTTTGGTAAAGCCAAACTTGAAATAAAAATCTATTGAGTAAAAGCAGGAAAAATAATCTCTAAATATGGAATTCACCCCTAAGGATAGATATTCTGTTTTACTATCTAGATACAAGCTCGTTAGATAATGTGTGCCAGAAGATTATCCAGCCTTATGGTGCTGCAGATGGAATAATTCTTAAATTCTCCTAGCTGTGGAGCTGAACCTGCATATTCTCTGGGACATCTCTTCTGTGACTCAATAGGGCTTGGAACAACACTTCCTTCCCGCAGAACAACTCTGTGTGATGGAAATGGTGCAGACAAGAGTAAGCCACATTTCTGAGAAGCTAACAGAGTGGTTATGAGGTTCTGTTACTCTCCAGACTCTTGAGGGTAAGGGCAGTTGCTTTCTGAGATGCTTACACTGAAACACAATATTTTCCTCAAGCATCCATATGTAGGATGGCAATCTAAATAGTTGCAGCAGTCTGGTGGTTTTAGAGCAGACCTGCTTTTTCCTTGTTAGCTATTTCCTCTGATGTCAATGAGTTTGCATGTTACATCTCAGCTAAAAGTCTAGGCTTTTAGCCAATAATAAGCAAAGAATTCAGGAAATGCACGAGGGAGCTGAGGCTTGTTCCTCCATGTCCTTTATTCCTAACAACTCCAGTGAGGGCTCTGCCAGGAACTGTGGAGGAACAACAAAGCCATTCCTTTTTCATAGACATTAATAGGGGGTGGCCAAGATTGTGCTGCTTTTTATGCTTTGTGCTTTAATGAATCATTCAGCAATGGTTCGCACATATTTAAAAATTCAAGTTGATGGCTTTCTAATTCAGAAAAGTAATTTTAAATCTCATTTGGAGCTTTTCACAGTGTCTATCATTGGTGAATTGTAATAATTCAATGCATTCTGCAGCCTGTGCATAGTATTGGATATTAATATTTTCTTTCAACTGTCTTCTAATAGAGGCACAATCAAGGTTCCTGATACATAATACATGCTTGGTCTTTCCTCTGAGGTAATCTGAGTTACTCTTCTTCTACCAGATAATTTACACTAAATAACATGAGATGAAGCATAAATCAATTGATTTTCAAATGCGTGAACTTTAGATAATTTTTCTTCAAACACGTCTCAGAGCTCCTGATCCTTGGAAGAAGACTAAAGGTTTATTGTATCCCAGTGGTGCTGTGAGGGAAAAGAGCATCTAGCTTTGTTTCTAGTAAAATGAATACTTGAATGCAACTGAGACTTTGCAGCATTGTTAGTGAAACAGGTTAGGGCATCTGAAGCTTGAGAATTCTAAATAGGAGGAAAGGAAGAAAAGTAGTCCAAGTCCTAGAGGTACCATTGACTAAAACTTAATATTATGTATGTTTATTCCATCAGATCCATTACTTCTGCAATGCAAATCCAAGACTACTATAAAGAATTTGGAGTCCCTCATTCATCATTTGTTTTAGTCAGCTGATACTTTTTATAATACTTCTGACCACATCTACTGGGTTCTGTGTAGGAAAGAAGACATCAGAGTGTGAACTCAGAACCAGGCTTTGGAACAAAGAGACATTTTGGATTTGGGGCTTAATAATGAACTAGGCTCTCAGTTAAACGACCAATTTTCTCTAGTACTTGATTGGTTACAATCCCTTTCCTAGCCTTTTGAAAGCCAGAAAGGTGCATTATCCTAACTAGCTCGACATTTTCCATGTGTAATTAAACACTCCTTTGATACATGTAGAGAAAATGTCATAACTATACTTAGGATTATAGGTTAACAGCCTGTACAATTTAATTTTAAAAAATGAAGGTGTATTACTTTGTCTAAAAAATTGGTCCCAGGCTGGAACTTTATATATACCAACTTTCACGCCAGAGTGATTTTTTTTTTAAGAGGCGAGATAACAGCCCCTCAGAAATATTGTTTAAAACTGAACTCCTTTCCCAGCTTTGAAATTCTGCAAAAACGTCTGTAGGGAAGAGTGTCTGTTGTGCACTCTATTAAATCTACTACAGTTGCTTGTACAAATGTACACACATATGAGCACCTTCATGTAAATCCTTCCCCTTCCCAGGACATTTTTCCCCAGGAAATAAATGTCTAAACAAACACTGCTACATTGTGTGCCTATTAAATTGAAAAAATAAAGCCTTCCTCCAAACTTTCTATTCAACTTGCATTTTAAAGTAAAATTGTACTTTGGACATTTTATTCTGCTTCAATTTTTTAGTCCAAATTTTCTGAAGCTTGAAAATTAAACAATGAGTACATGGAAAATAAAGACATGGGTCAATGAAGAGCTAAATCCAGAGCATGCTCCCATTGTTCTGCCTTATTTGTGCCGCTAGGGAGATATAGCAGCCTAAACAAACTCCAAAAAAGTCATGGCAAGTGGCATACAGAACCATGATACTACCTGAGATTAGAAGGAATTTTATGCGTCTGAACTGCTATAACACAGGGGCTTGGATATATGAACAGAAGAATCAGTAGCTATTCTGGTCTGAGCTAAGAGCTAAAGCCCATCTGTCTTGGCATGTTTTGTGTTTCTCAGCATTAATAAGTCCCTACCATTGACACCTAGCTGGAAAGTAAAAACTGAGGACTTGTAATCTCTAAAAAAAGCTTCCATTTACCACTCTCACACTTTTGGACAAGGTAATTCACAAATGATGATGAGTCAAAACCAAGATAGTGGTTTATCCCAAACATCTGAAACCAAGAACAGTTTTCCTTCATTTTCTCATATCACAGTAACCCATGGTGACCTATGTGTTTTCAGTGCATATGAGGAAGAAGATAAGCAAGAAAATAGAAACTCTTTAAAAAATATCTTTTTTTTAAATAATATTTGTAAATAATGACTTAGCCAAAGACCATGTTGCAACACATGCAAATAATATGTGAAAACTGCCAGATCAGTTTTATATGGAATCACTGGGAAATGAATTACTGTGATGGACAGTGATTCCTGTGCAGTATGCACAGGAGTCCTCTCTATCCGTTTCCCTGCTAATGTTTGATATTCAGGAAACACTCTCAGTTAAAAACAACTGCTACTGTAATTGACGGATACTGCTTGACTGGGAAGTCTTGCGACTAACAGGTTTGCATTTGTTTAACACACAGCTGGATCATGTCAAAAAGCAGCCCATCAACTGACAAGAATTGGTGCAAAGCATTCTGTGCTTTGTAATTATTTAACAGAAGAGGAAATTATTTGATGATGTTAATATATTGTACTGCATAATGGCATGACAGCTCACTTATGGGTAAAGAAAAATTTCAGGCTACTTGCACTCTTACGCTTGCAATTAGAAATATTAATTATCTTCTGCTATTAATGTTAAGTATGCATGTGTATGTGTGTGTACGGCTCATTGTAAAATCATGCATTTTCATTTTTACCCTGCTATGATTATGTGAAATTGATTTGGATCAGGTACTAATAAACAATCATGTAGAACTATAGCATTCTTTCTCCACTACAGAAAAGATGAAGCTTCACAATTAAGATCGGTGAGGTGAATAAAATAATTGTAATTTATAATTTTTCTTGTAATCATTACTATGCTATGTCATTTTCAAGATTTACAGCAACTTTTAATGTAAAAATTAGGTGTTGTGTTTTATTGCTCTTTTAATCCTGACTATACTAAAAATAGCTCATTATGTAAATTAGATTTCCATAATGATTCATCTACTGTTATTCAGACAAGTACATAAATTTAAAAATAATAATTAGAAATCTATAGAAGTAGAGTGGCCTTGTGAAAGGAAGCTAAGGCATGCTAAGATTGAAGTACAGATAATCAATTTAGTACAACTGTCCAAAATTTTCTAAGAGAGTGCTTCTAGAACAAAAACTGTAGGAGTCAGTATTCCAAATATGACAGAGAATGTGTGAGTGATTTCTTTACTTCTGGTCTAAAACTGGAAATATGCAAGAGGTTTCAGAAGAGAATGGGATGCAGTTAAAGGCCACCCTTTGCAATGAACAAGTATGGGTGTCCAGGAGATTGGTGTGTGTTGGCAAGGCAAAAAAGAACTTCAAAAGAGCCTTCAATGGTGAAAGAAAGGCACAGTTTTGATTCAAGATCCAGTCCTAAATTGTATTTTGCGGCTTTATTCAGAATCATGCATGAAGACAATCACAGAATGGGACAGGTTGGAAAGGACCACTGTGGGTCAGCTGGTCAAACCTCCCTGCTCAAGCAGAGTCATACCAGGGTACATGGCTGTTACGTGCGGTCATAGGAGGGAGACAGAAATCACAACTGGAGTCCTTTTGATCATGAGACATACATGGGTGTGTTTCATTGTTCAGTCTCTCTTTATCGAGAGGGGTTTGGATTTCCCCATCCCTGACAGCTGATAGGATGGAATTTCCCTCTGCCCAGATCTCTGACCAGTGGTGTACCTGTATCTACGCCTGAACAGGGCTGGCTGAGGTCTTTGTTTGGGTTTGATTCCAACCTATCCCCTCCTAATCCAAGGACTGGTTTTCTTCTAGGCTGGTTGAGTTTAGGGGGCAGCTTCAGATCAGTTGTAATGTGACATGTGGCATAGGATTCCGTCCAGTTTCTGAAAATCTGCAGTGAGGGAGAGTCCACAACCTCTCCAGGCAGCTTGTTCCAGTGCTCAGTCACTCACACAGAAAAGAAGCTCTTCCTCATATTCAGGTGGAACTTCCTGTGCTTCCCAGTTTCTGCCCATTGCCTCTTGTCCTATTGCTGGGCACCACTGAGAAGAGCCTGGCTCCCTCCTCTTGACACACACAATGTTTATCAGTATCTGCCTTCAGATACTGATAAACATTGATGAGGTCTCCTCTCAGGCATCTCCTTTTGAGGCTGAAGAAGCTCGGCTGCCTCAGTCCCTCCTCATAAGAATGATGCTCCAGTCCCCTAATCATCTCTCTTGTCTTTTGATGGACCCACTCCTGGAACCCCGTGTCTTTCCTGTACTGAAAAGCCCAGAACTGGACACAACACTCTAGATGTGGCCTCCCAGGGCTGAGCAGAAGTGCAGGACCAACTCCCTTGCCCTGCTGACAATGCTCTCCCTATTGTACTTTCTACGTCTATCAATCAGATATCGGAAAATGTACTTCAAGAAATCTGCTATCAGTCATGGCCGATGGCACAACATGAATGGGATTGCTCTTTTCATATCAGAAACTCTCACAGGAGTAGTATATTGAATTATTTTCTTTCCTGCAATATCTCAATTATGCTGGTTGGCTCTTTGCTCAAATCTGGCTTCATAACAAATATGTGTGAATATCAACACAGATTGAATGGACACTTTTACAGCCAATAATGTTCTGTGACTGAATAACTGCATGATAATGAATATGACAAATTCCTGTGACAGTATCATTGAAAAGGTCTCTTGACTATCTAATTTGATAAGTAAATATGTAATTGATCTCCTCGGTGAAAAATACCTTTTTTAAATTTGTATTTCTTACTGAAGATTCAGGAAATTGCTTAAGGAAAGTTTATTTTTAACAGGAAAACAGTATTTATGTTTCTTTCTCAGAATTGCAATCCTAGAACCTCATGGTAGCCAGATAAAATCTGTCTTTTCTTTGAGTTATCTAGATCACGTCTTTTGCAAATGCAGTCCTTTTCTCATAAAACTTTTTGGCTGCAACTACTCAGACACCACCATCAAGCCAGTGGTCAGTTGTGACGTTTTTATCTTCTCAGGCCCAGTAGATAGCAGGAAAGTTCAGTGTAGCACTCTTCTGTGTGCTTGACAGAGCCTGGAGTGAGAAATGTTCCCTGTGAGAGAGGGGTCTCTTTTTGGTCATATCAAAGGACCCCTGAACCTTCAAGGCTATTGTCTGAGAAGAGCCCATGACAAATGCCTGGGGAAGAGTAACAAGACAGAGCAAACACTCAGCAGGAACTGCACTGTGTGTCCTCCTTCCAGCCAGTGTGGGGGGACTTCCTGAGGCAGGAGTGATATTTTTGTACCTAGCAGCCCTCAAGCATGTTTAATGAGTCTGCAGACCATAAAATAGATACACTGGCCACACGATCAATATTCTAGGCAAACTCACAAAGTGTTCTCCATAATCCATGGCTTATTATTTCTCTAATATCACATTTTACAATGCTAGATTTTAGGAAAAATATTTGTTTAAAAGAAATATAATTTAAAAGTAATTTTCCTATAATAGGTATTTTTTCCATCTGTCCAAAATACTGGGTACTGATATTTTATAGGCATGCCTTAGATATGAAGGTAAAATATTTTTTCTATCCATATCACTGAACTGAAAGTGAGTTTATTGGTTCTTATTTTGGGCTGTTGAATCCTCTGGGTAGAATACATTTTTAAGGTGGTATGAATAGAAAGGTCTAGTATAAAAAGTGAAAAATGAAGAAGGAAAAAAAGTCACTCTAAGGATTTCAGGTAGAGCTCAGAATAGCCTAATAAAAAAATCACAGATTTCCCTACTTTTTTCTGCTGCTTTGAGATTTATTTTTAAAATTAATTTGTAACATAGCCCATAATTTCCTTTGGTAAAATTGAATCCCTAAACTTTCAGTGTTTTGGGTTATTTTTCTGCTGAAGAATGCTGTCTCTGAAGCAGGAATCTGTTTGTCCCATAAGACCAAGGCTTTGCACTGCTGGATTTCAGGACAATACTGTCCCTGTTGTCAGTAACAGCTTGTATTACAGCTGAGTTCTCCTTTGTTTCAATGATGGCTCTTGAGCTTACAGCATCAGTACATTTCAAGAGGGTACTCTAGTTTTGTTGACAAGAAAATTAATGAACACTTTTAAAGGTTCTCTCTTGATAACTGGATGGATCTTTTCTTAGAGAGTTGATAGACTGCAAAATGTCCTATATGTGCTGTTTACTCTACTTGAAGAGAAAAAGACAAGAAGTGAATGCTTGTGATAACTGAAAATATTGCATTTACTCTCCTATTGCACTATTGCATACATGGCTCATCTGAGAGTCTTCGTTTTGAACATACATTAGAGTGCTGGCCCTTAAACTTGGTTCTTGATCTATAGAATTTCATACATTACCACAGGAACTGAGCTCAGGGTGCTATATATACTATGCCCTTCTAGGAAGAATGCAATTTTTCAAAGGAGGGTAAGTTGTTTTGTGAAAGTCTGTGGCAGAGCAATAATTCTCACTGTATAAATGATCACTTGGAGCATGAGTCAAATCTCTAAAACGGTTCCTGTTATACAAAATCTGACCAGGTGTCAATTTTTTCTTACCTGAGTTTTTCTTCTTTAGATACACTGTTATATCCCTCAAGATATATATGGAAATTTCTCATTAAATCTTCAAAAGATTGTGTTAGCTGACCCAGCTTTTGGTTTTCACAGTACCATTCAATGTGAATATTGTTTATGAGGGGGTTAGTGAAGAATTTAGCCTTACAGCGCCCATGAGTATTAGTGATCCATCAAATATTCTGTGCATAATATCCCAGTGTGTCTTGATTAAAAGAGTATGCATAAAGTTCAAACCACTTGGAGCCTGCTCTGCTCTGGAATATTTTGATTTTGTCCACTTTACATTTCACAGGGGCTGTGTCTCATTTATTATATGCAGAGTATGGCTTTTAAGTGTCTCTTTTGGTGTAATGCTTTCTCCCTGTTGTCTGCTTGTGAGATGTATTTTGGCTTTCCACCTGACAGAGCAACTTCTTTTTAGTGGGGCTGTAACTAATCACGAGAGGAGTATCTGTACACAGCAGGACAATAGGATGGCAAATTAGCAACCCTGTCCTTCATTTAGTGAGGAAACAAACCCAAGCATAAACAGCTTGGGAAAGCTTCTACATTCTGAAATAGGTAGAGAATTCCCTTTCATTTTTGACCCATTGCTAAGACTGTGGTAATAGAGTTTTGAGTGCTAACCTTGGCTAGCAGCGAATTTTTCTAGATGCCAAGGAATTTGTCCAACTTCTGACATAAATAGGAGCTGTTTAATTTATTCCTCTTTAATTTTTTTAGCTTCCTGCAGCCCCATTCTGCCTTGATTCTGAGTTTTCCTTGAGCGGGGGAGACTGCCAGAGGGAACTGAGCTGCAGCCTGATATTGAATATGTAGTATTAAGAGAAAGGGAAACAAGTGATTTGTCATAAAAAGAAATAAATCTCCTCCTCCTTTTGCTGTTGGTTCAGCAACATGAGTAAGTGGGGTCTATTGAATGCATGCCTTTTTCTCCTTGGTATTTTGTGTCCCAAAACACACTCACTTGCATCCATGGCGCGGCACCATCATTCCTCATACAGTCTACTGACCTACACCAGTGAAAAGAGACTCAACCTTTCAGCATTGCTCATTGTAATAATAGAATTATTACATTTATATGGCATCTCTATGCAGCCTTGTGTCAGGAACCAGCATTTTGCTTCTTGACGATAAGTGAAATAAATTAAGAGAACAACATTTTTATATTGAGCTCAAGACAAAAGATAAATTTAATTAGCCCCTCAAAGCTAGGTCTAATTCTGCAAGCCCTTTGTCCTTCAAGTGACTACTTGCAGTTGTTTCATTGTCTACATTCTCTCAGATGACAGCAATTAAATACAATTTTAAAATGCTACTCATTCAGATTAGCAAGTAGATTTTCTTACAAAATAAAACTTCTCAGTCAAAACAAAAAACCCCAACAAGTTAATGGACATATCATCGTACTGTGCTGCGGAATCTTACGGATGAGGAGTAGGAAGACTAGTAAAGAAAAGACAAGTAAAATGAAGCTTTAGTAACCCCATTAGCTCTTCTGTATATCAAAGTTTAGCAAACCCCCTTCCTTCTGTAGACTCACAACTCTCCTTTTGAAGTGAGAATCAGTTGCCTCTTCTAATAAAAAAATGAGCCTGGCATATCCATGCCTGCTGTAACATGCTGCTTCACAGAGAGTCAAGTCAAAGGCATCAGATTTATGTAGCTTTGACCACCTACACAGTTGACACTAAACCAGAATTAATCATTAAAATTCTCAACTGTAGGTAATGGAGACAAGTGAGTACATTTAGAAAACAGTTTATCTGGACTGTTTTAGGTGTTCAGCTTAGGATGAAATTAATCCTTATATATCCCCATATCTTCTCACTGACTATAAAGTGAAATGAGTCACTCATCATGCCTGCTCATGCAAAGTTCATTACAGCTTTCTTGGTTTACAAACACTTTAAAACTCCTTCATTCTGCCATTACATTATAAAAATTATGGCCTGAGCAACCAACTCATGGAAATAATTTATCAACGCTGATAAGCTATCAATAACACAACATGAACATTAGAAACATGTCTAAGTCTCAAAATTTCCTTTTCCCTTCTTCCCTATATTTTATAGTTGTCAATGAATATTTAATGAATAACTAATAATTGTGACAAACATAACACCTTTCCTCTCAAAATAAAAAAAAAATATTGAGGAACACTGAAGCATTATGCTTATTACCATTATGCTTTTTACCACTAAAGTCCAGATTCAAGATACTCATAGAATCATAGAGTGGTTTGGGTTAGAAGGGGACCTAGAAGATTCAGATGCATTTCCACCTTCTCTGCCTTGGGCAGGGATACCTTCCACTTGACCAGCCTGCTCAAAGCCCCATCTAGCTTGACTGTAAACACCTCCAGAGATGGGGCATCCACCACTTCCCTGGACAACCTCTTCCAGTACCTTTATCACCCTTAAGGTATTTTTCCTAATATCTAATCTAAATCTGCTGTCTTTCCATTTGAATCCATTCTTCCTTGTCCTGTCACTACCTGCTCGGACAATTTCTTTCAGGTAGTGGAAGGCTGCAATTAGGTCACCCCAAGGCCTTCTCTTTTCATGGCTGAACATACTGGACATAGTATTTTTGGAAGTGAAAATAAAGTACCAAGTATTTATAGCCAGCCTCTTGAATGAGCTACAGGAAATCTGTTGGAAAGGACACAATTTCTGTCCTATTGCCCAGAGTATAAACTATCATGATAACATTTATTCGTAGAAAGAAACAAATTGATTTCACTTCATACAAAAGGATATATGACCTGGACTGATGGTTTGGTTTGCTACAGTTAAGGAGAATATTCAGTCTAATGAACACACTGCCATGCTATTTATACACAAAGAGTTAGTTCTTCAGGCACTGCACTGATGTAAAAGACCAGTACATATAAGGCTGGTGGCTGATTTGCTTATATTATGGATGAAGGTCTTTGAAGGTGTGGTGCTTCACACCGTTACAATGTCAAAATGTCATTCAGACCTGGATCAAAGAGATTCAAATACTTTTTTTGATAGTTGCTTTGGGCTAAATTTTACTCTTGGAAACTGTGTGTGTTTAGTTACGGTTGACTTCTGTGTCTAAGGCAAAATAGCAATTTGTGGCTATGGAGTTGCATATGGCACTTAAGCAGATGAAATATGGCTTATATACTGGAACCACATCCTGCGACTGCAGCATTCTGTACTGGCGTGCAGTCTGCTGCTTACACTACAGCCTGGCTGGAGGAGGAAGCAAGCCAGCAAGGAAGCTCCAGAAGTCTCTGCTAGCTCCCAGGGTTCCCTAGAACCACCTGTACTCTCAGTCGATGTTCATGCTACCTGCAGTAGTGGGGAACTACTGTCAGTCAGCAATGACCCTCCCTCAGACCTCCTTTTCCCCTCAGAATACCAAAACCAGAAACTGCTGCCTTTAAGAACTAGGATGTGGAGTGATGTTTTAATCTGATTATAACCAAAATGGCTGGTTTTAATATTTTTTTAAAAATAATTCCATAAAGAGATGCCATAATAATAAAAAATAATAAAAGTAAAAAATAGTAAAAATAAAAATAATAAAAATAATAAAAAGTCAAAATTTACAATATTTATTTAAAAGCTGGAACGAGTTAGTAGGAATGTTGTTACTTTTCTAGTTTTTTTTTCCCTCAGGAAAAATTAAATTAATTTTTTCTTCTGTTCAAATTCTAGACCTCTGTGAAAGATATACAATTATAAATGAGACAGTAAGTAGCTATAACCTGATTGCAGAAAATTTTATCATCCCAGTTTCCTACATTATAGATTTAATATATGGTGATAATTAGTGTTTCTGTTAATCATCAGATCAATGAACAACAGATGCATTTTTTTGCTTATAAAATTAGAGTGCTGAAGATAATGAGGAAAATATCTTTAAAAACTGTGATTCTGTTAAAAATAGAGATAAGCTCACCTTTGTATGTTAAAATCAATAGATTTTCTAATGTTAGAAAAATTTCTGTATGTTTAATTCTTAAATGCAATAGTTTATTAACTGCCCATCAAAGCTGTTTTCAGAGAGATTCAAAGGAAAAGAAGTTATTAATTTCTTTGTACTTAATGCACTTTCTTACCCACCCAGATTCAGCAAAATAAAAAACTACTTTACTCATTCCTTTTGTCTCTGAATTCCACTATGTACTTGCTGTGCAATGTTGTTGAGAAGATGGTCTGTAAATTCTAGCTCCAGGGTTTTAATTGCTGAGAGTCTGCAGATTCTCACAGTCCAATAAAGAATCCTTGCACTTGCCTAAATTTTACTGGTATGGCTCACAATATACCAGAAATATGTCTGTTCCACCTTCATTCCCCTTGTTTATGTGATATTCCAAAGTATTTAAAAAATATGCTGGCTTTTTTCACTTCAATTTGCTGAGCTTGTGTCAAGTGCAGATAAAAATGAGGACAAAAAATAAAAGATCATGCAGAACAAAAAGCTTCATTTATCAAGTCAGAAAATCCAGTCCTCCTAGAGCTGCTATTATGCCATTTCTAAGCTAGTTCTCATACTTAAGTACCAAAAGGTCATTTTCTTGAGTACTATCTGAAGTCTCATCTTTTAATCTTGACTGTAAATTTTTATGGGTATTTAACCTGTGCCAAGAATGTGACATTTAAATCAGCAGAGGTTTCTTATTTTGATCCTCTTCTTGTAGAGCTTTTACAAGAAGTACCTTAAAGCATTAGTGTCACACATTCCTCATGTGAGAGAGAGACTGGCAAATTTATGAGGACATATACACTCTCAGTCAGCAATTGATTGCGATTAAAATGGTTAAAGTATGTTCACACAGATGTGGAATTCAGACTAAGCAGACTGTACAGCTGAACTGCTCTTCCAGATATAGTTCATTTTAAAGTTCATTATACGTTCTTTCTGTGATTTCAAAGAGTTTGATGTACAGCAGCAGTACAGCAGCAGATTTATTGTGTTTTGGTGGTTTTGTAAATCTTACACATATAGCAACTCCATGCATAGTTCTGTTTTAATATAGCTAGGAAGAAAAAAATGGAAAAAAGGTATTTTTTAATAATTTTCTTATTTCCAAATATCTTTAAGAATTTTATAAACATAACACTGAGAAAAGTGCTTTAAGGCTGATCGCTTTTAACAGTTCTACAGGCAGACAAATGCAGACCCAGGAAACTCCATAATTTTTGTCAAGAGGAGAGAAGACATGGCAGCTCATATTTCACTGCAGTCTAGCAAGTGGAGAGTACACCTCTTCTCTGGCACGCCTGAGAAGTCTGTGACAAAGCCAAGAAAGCCTCTGGCTTTTTTTCACTCCTACAGCTGCTAGTTTAAGCCACACTTACACCCTCTCCTGCATGTGTATATCCATGTGTGTAACAACCATCCTCCAAACTCGCTATAAGCAGCTGCATAGAAGGATGCACAGGGGAGGATTTTGGAGAGGTCAGTGTGGCAAAGCAGAACTTCTACTGTATGATGAGTTTATGTCTTTCCTTTCTACACAGATTCCCAGATTTTAAACTAGCAGGTGCCATGTGATAATCTGGCTTGATTTTTTACTGAGACGTTCCAGGTCATCAATAGGAATTTTAGGGCTGGAGTAATGATCTAAGCTGGAACTGGAATACTCCTAAACCATCTGTGTCAGAGACTGCTGGACCAGAACATAACACTTAGAGGTCTGATGGATGCATGGGCATGTCATCCCACAATATGGCACCCTGAAGGACCATATGGAGTACCCAGTGATTAGGACAAAGAAGACATTCTGGCTTAAACCCCCTTTTTTGTTTTCGTTTTTTTTTTTTTTTTTTTTTTTTTTTTTTTTTTTTTGTTCTGATATGTTCCCTCAACCCCAGCTTGCTCTGTGATTGCTGAGTGCCCTACAAGGAAAAGTCTTCAAACCTGAATCAAGAAACTTAAGGTAAGATTCATTGCACATTTCTATATCTGGGTATGTCACCTAAACTCCCTTCATAATCAATGAAGACATAAGCAGTTGCATGATGTGACTGATTACAGCATGAAGCAGGTGTCTGAAATATGTCAGATGAATCACTGCATTTTCATTTTCCATGATTATAAAAGGAACCTAAGATGAGTCACCTAGATTCAGACATCTTCATTGGAGATTTTTGGTTAGGTGAGTTGAATCCCACTCAGAGCTTCTGCTGAGCCTGTCAGACTAGTTTCTGACAAATTTAATACCTGAAGATGAGCAGAATTGTCACCTTCCATCTATTAGAAGAATAGAGGAACCTGTGCCTGAGCACGGTAAACAGACATGGACAGTTGTCTTTTGCATTCAGTGAAGAAGATGATTGACAGGTCAAAGTAAAATTTTTGGGAAGCTTGTTCTCCCAATGTTACTGCAACAGGGACGCTACAACCTATATATTACCTGTGAAGAGTGACATGTTGACACATTCATTGACAGAAATAAGAATCACACAGAAGTGTTTCTGTAACAGAAACACTCTAAACAGAAACATCCTAAATCCATAGGAATTTAGGGCTTTTCTGTAAACAGAAAAGCCCTAAATTCCTATGGAAAAAGAATCCCAATTTCCTTGAGATTTAAGCCAAAATAATTTTTTAAATTATATGCACAAAATGAAACTCCTAAAAAAAATAAAATTTCTTTTACCATAAATTGATACTGATATAAATTACACATGTATTCATGACTTGATGCTTCTGTGGAATTCACTAGAATTTTTTGCACCTATCCCATCATTCTGGTTAGTAGAAAGGTTTTCTAGTATCATAAGCATTTCAGCACTGACTTTGCTGGTTTACCTCCCGTTTGTTTCTGTTCCTGTGTTTTGTCACAAATTTATAGCATCTATATGACTGTAAATTTTTCAGCACTGGGTAATATGAGGTTGCTTTTAGCACATCTATTTATTTTCTGTCATCTTCTTCATTTCCTATATTTTATTTGACATATTAGATTATTTATGAACTGCTTCTTATTGACATTTACTTTAATCTTGTTTATTTCTCTGTTTTACTTTAATTTAGGAAAGAGCTCAGCTGGTCTGGTCTAAGGGTACCTATGCCAAATGCTTATGAGCATATATCAAGACAGCTGCTTTTCAGCCACTGAGTAATAGGTGCAAGTAAATGGATCACAACAAATAATCTAGTCAACAGGGTAGATTCTCTTTTTCCTCACATTTGTTGAGCGAATAACATGTCAAAACCATAATATCCTGCAGATTGATGGGTTTGGAAATTTCAATAGCACTGCTTGACCAACAGTGGCCATGTTAAGCTATTCCTGCTCCTTTACTCAATAAGCAAGCTCACTTTTCCATTAGTTTGCATTTTCCGCTCTTGTCCCCAGGGTGCAGGGAACAAAGCTGCACTTAATTTGGACAGATGGCTGCAGCACAGGTTGCTGCAGTTCATACCTTTAGCCCCAGACATGTTCATTCAATAGCTGAGGCGGTGCTTTCGTATAAACACAGTGTAGCACAGAGGCTTCTAAGTGCAAAGCTGAGGCTTGATTTCAATGATTCCTCAGAGATGCTACTCTGAAAACTGTTTTCCATGTACTTTTCTGGAAATGAAGTGGAGCCTTTGTGAAGAAACAGTGCAATACAGAAAGAAAATAGCTAAAGTAAATCAATATCTTGTTTAAAAAATCATCACAGACAATTTTTGCACAATTGGAGTAATTCCAATACAGGCCTTGTTCCACAATGAAATTAATTTCTTCAAAAAGACCCCAAAAATGTTTAATAAAAAAAATTAAAAGTCCAGATTTCTTTGAAGGATTAAAATACATAACCCTATTTTCTGTATTAATTGATAAGGCTGATTGAAGGGAGTCTTGGAGCTGCTTTGCAAAGATGTGCTTTTAAATTAAAGTTTAAGGCATGGACTGTGCCTGCTTATGAAAAGACTGATGTTTTCTGTCAGACTTCCAGTTGAGTAACAAAAAGACAGAACTATGCATGATATGAGAGTTTTGATATTCCATGTCACAGTCCTGTCCTATAGATTGTGCTAGCAAAAGGACTGGCAATGAGATTTTGAGCAGTTTGGGTTGAGATGACCGCGGTTATGATATTTGAAGATATGGTATAAGGTTGTGTGTTTGTAAAAGGAAGGGAGGGAGATGTGAGATTTATCCACTTCATTGTGTATCTGGTGGAATAAGTGTTGTCACTGATGGACTGACAAATGTGTAGGTACTCCAGTTAAAACCTGTCCAAACACAAGAGGTTTAAATACAAGTATTGGTGTTTTACAACACAGATCAAAGAAGGTGTATGTTTCACTCCTTTCAGAGCCCTGAACTCTGCTGCACTCTGCAATTCTAAATTCATATAAACAAAGATTTTGCCATTTAATTTCTGGGTTACATTTTTTTTTCCAAAAAGAAAAGGAAGAGGAAATAGTAAAGAGACATTTTTACTCTCCTATAATTTCCTCTCTAAGTTCTAGTTTTGATATTTTGTTTCAGTGGGAATGATGCTGTGGCCAAACAAAGATGCTGTCTGCATGGGCATTTTCCTGATTATATAACCTCATTATCCTTCTGTCCATGACCTTCTCTCACAACAAGCAGCACCTAATGCCCTGCTGTTGCCAGGTGTGCCCAGATTTGTGCCTGCCTGCTTAGGCCCAGTCCTGGTATCCCATACTACCCTGCCCTCGAGACACAGCTCTTCATTCTGATTGTTAATCCCAGATAACTAATACCAGCCTTGAACTAACAGTTTGTTTCTTTTCTTGTGACAGATGTTCTCATCTTCTGTCTGGTGTGCCACTGCCTGAAAATGCATACCATGCGTGCTAATCTACACCAGAAAGGATTTTTGGAGGTAATATCTTTTAACAGAACCCAGATAACAGCAGAATTTCAGCACTTACAGAGGCTTTAAAATTACAAACACTGATTTGAGCCATACTTTTCATGTTCTCGTGCAAAGATTGCAGCATCTATCATGGCATGAAATTTAAACAGGGAGACTTGTCTCAGGGAAACCCTATTTATATGACATCAGAGTTTGATCTGGAATCATTCCAGGTGATTGGGTCTCTCAAAGTCATCAAATTTCATGGGAAGCCAGTAAGTATTTTGGTATGTATAAAACATCGGTCTTTAAACAAAGAGGATTTGTTAATGTAGCTGGATTTGCTAAAATTTCAGCTGGCCCATATCCAGCTGACTCACCTCTCTGGGCAAACATACCCTAGTAATGATCATCTGTTTCAATGTTGTAAAGCTGTGGACATCTATCTAGGGTAATTAGCTGAGGTTGTTCACAGCATTATCTACAGCTATTGAAAATTTAGAGGCATATCATAAGAAATAATGTGTCATTCTGAGCCTGTACAACCTAAAAGGGAAGGTTTTGCTCTCAGGGACAATTCCTTAGTACTGAAGTCTATATTATCCTTTGAATATGTTCCATGTTTAGGCCCACAGAACCCTTTCCTGAAATGAGGGCTACAGAAATGCCATCACCTTTGTGCTTGGATAATAACTGGTATTGCTCAATTAGTTTTATGCCACGACTGTAATGGAAGCAGAAGCATGGGCCATAGATCTAGAGTAAAATTTACTTATAAAATAATTTAATAATAAATAAATTATGGTAAAACTAATTGAATAATATAGACAACTGATAAAACTTCATTAAATATATCTTATTTAGTTAATTTTGCTCTTCCTATGTCAGTCTCATTAAGAATATTTGTTGTATTCCATTCCTTTATTGTTATTATTTGCTATCTAATTATGTAGCACTTTATGATCTGCAAGAAACTTCAGAGTTGTAAAAAGCTGTTCACTGAATAATTCACCACTTTTATGAATATCAATTTATTCAAAGAATCATATAATTTCTTATTAAATCACTTAAGTAATGACTTTCTTTTCATTTCTTACCATTTATCATCACACTACAGCATCATCTTGCTGGATAAAGTAAATTTTTTCAAGAAATGTTCCTAATTAGCTTGTAGAAAAGTAAAAAGATCATGCAAGTTTTTAGAGAGTGAGTTTAACATAACTGAAACTAGAAAAAAAGTTCTTCTTAACATTTCTGCTTAATTTTCTACCCTAGCATATATTTTCCATTTTTACTACCAGAAAACCTCCAAAACTACAGGTAGGATATTTACACAAGCCATCCTCATGCTTTTCCACATGTGAGGAAAGTGAATCCTCTACAGCCTCCAGTGTGAGTGAAACCAGAAAGTGAAGGCAAATAGTGCAGTAAGTGCACTATTAAATGTTTACTTGGTCACGAGAGTATAGCTGTATGATCTTTACACCTCATCTGGAGATCTGAGAGCTACGAGAGACTGAAGGGTGGTGGCTATTGGAATTTGTTTGGTGAAAACAATTTCTGTTTCAAGGTTATCTAAGTTTCTATTAACATTAATCGAAGCAAATGAGTTATGGGAAAGGAGAGGATCAAATTTACATCCCCACACTAACAGCTGTAGTCAGAGCCAAAATTAGAAGTAAAGTTTCTTAGATTTCTTTTTATTTTTTTTAAGTGTGTGTGTCTCCATCTGCACTTGCTAAAGAGTAGAATCCAAATCTTGAGAGAGGCAGGATACTAACCAACATACTTAGCAGCACCTTGTACAAGCACATGCACAGCCAAGGAGGCTAACCTGCTAGAAATACTGAGCAAAAGCTAAAAGTTGAAGCTGTCCCTGCTTTCAGACCTCAGGGAGGAAATGCAATAGATTTTTGATACTTGTAGAACTGGTTGCTCCCTGACTGAGAAATCATTATTGTCTTTTAATCATGGTTGAGAGAAACATTTGAGCAATTGGAGAGCCAGAGCCACTTTCAGCCTATAAATAAAGCAAAGTTTGTGTGTTTTCACATGCCACCAGCAAGTTCCTTAAGCATTACTGTGAGGGGAAGGGATCAGGAATGGTTCAGGTGCAGTACTGCTCCTCCCAGTCCTGCTGTCATGCTGTGGTGCAGAAAAGTGGCCTAGCTGTTTTCAGCTGTTTTATAGCCAGAGAAAGGAAAATATCAATAGGATGATAGTGCATATCTGCTGGTTAAGGTGTATTAAAGAAAGGTGCAGTACTGGGCTCAGGCTCTCCAAGAAGCGTTTATACATTTTACACTGGTTTGCCAGGTTTAGACAGACTTTTAGAAATACTGTTCAGTGAATCCAAAACATGGATCTTCCAGCTCCCAACCGTGTCCTACTTCCCAAAACAAATAGGGTCTGAGTTTCACATGCAGGGTAGGACAAAGCATCTAAAGCAGGGCACAGAAGCCAGCTGAGAGTAAAACAAGGGGTTCCGTGTTTGTCCCCCTTCAATGCAGCCTTATGCACTGCAGCTTCGTCATCCTCTTCTGAAGCATTTAATGAATGGTAATATGGATTCAAAGGGACAGACTTGACAGTGGGACATTCTCTCCATCATGTGGGATTGGCCCTAAGCATGATAGGGCATATAAGGCATTTTCCCATTTGCAACTGACTCTAGCAGCAGTCAGGTGAATGTTTTTTGGTTCACAACTTTTTGCATTAGCACCTTAATTACCCTCAAAGAAGCTCAAGTTTAGAAAAGCTCACCTTTAGCCCAACTCTAGACCTGGTTCATAAAGGTACACTTGCACATAAATATAGTGCTCAAATTTTTTAAAAGCTGGACAGGATTTGGTTAATAGTTGCCAGCTGGATTTTGAGAGAGCTTCTGTACAAGTCTAAGTAGACAACATTTGAATTTAATAGTACTTTAGGTAAAACAATCTGCAAAAGCTGAGATATTGTGGTCAAACCCATCCATATTAAATGTTTCCTCTGCCAACTTGGTAAATATTCATCCAAGTAAATAGCTTCAAAAAATTAATTGGCCCATGAGGAGGTGTCATGTAAAATTTGTGTGCTAGATTCAGAGTTAAAACTGTGAAATAGAGAGCTTTCTGTTCCTTTTTAAGGGCAAGTATAATGTATTCAGGAGCCAGTGAAGTGCCAGAATAATAAACTAGTTGTCAAAGAAGTAATATTACTTATTTGGATTGGGAAGCTGCAAGTTGTTTGTCTTAATCTAAAATTCCTAACAGCACCTGACCATTAATTGAGGACATGGAACATGTGCAAGTTAAAATGAAATTAAACTGCTATGTATTAAACATTTGCACAAGCTTATGCTACCATGGAAAGTGGAGCTGAGTGAATGATTGGGTTGTTGTCAATGAATGAAAAGAATGGAAAAATGAGATCCATTTGGATCAACAAGATATTGATTCTTGTAATCCCAGTGCATTTTTGCCTTACTAGAGAGATTAAAAAGGGAAGCTCAGTCTAACTGCTATCTTAGTAAAAACTTTTGGGAGACCTCACTAAAATGAATACACTATTAAAAGAAATAAGAATAGGATTAGAAGCAGATGGCATTATAATTTGAAAATAATCCATAGTATGTCAACAGTTACTTTCCAGGGCAGGGCTGAATAGCCATTTTGGGAAAAAGAGGGAGCCAGCCACCTATTGTGCCTATTGTTCATGCTCTACTTAAGGGGATATCACAGATTTTGACTGGGAAAAAATTCTTTCATAAAAAGAAAAATAAAAATTAAAAACTCTCAGAAACCCATAATGAAAACTAAAAGTTATTAGATATCTCCCACAGAAAGAAATCTGATAATATTGGAATATGAGTTTGGCATGCTCAGAGAAGGTCCTTAAAGAGGTGCCAAAGCACATTGCTGGATACCCTGATCCCAGAGTCCCAAAGTTTGGTTCACATTTTGGGCCAACTTCTGATTTCCTCCTATTTCATGGGTTGTCAGAACATTGGCAAACATGATAGTTAGGAGCTATTATCCTTGCATTTCTAAAGAAATAAGATGTGACAGTTCGTTTTATCACATCGATTATATTTTTCTCTTTTTTTTTTCTCTAACAAAAGGAAGTGCTTTTGCTTTTGGACCTCATGGTGTCAAAACAATCTTGGATGTTTTATTAATTTAAAGAGAAAAAGGTGCAAAGATGAGTGCATAATTTCCCTAGGAAAAGTTTTTTACAAACTTTGCATATATGCTTCATTAAATATTACTGTAAAAACTCTTTCCAACTATAAATTATACAGACTCACAGACTCTCATAATGTACCTCAGTAAGGTACCTATATCTAATTTTAAAATTATTTGAATCAGAGCAAAAATAATTTGCTAACACTCATTTAAGTTTTAATAGGGTTTTTATTAAAATAGATCTGCAAATTCTGTCATTTTATGATGAAGCTTAAGTCAAGGCCAGTGAAGGAGAGGGAAAATATTGTACTGCTCTGGGATATATGCTGCTTTGGGAGATGATTTGTTCTGTAGTGATATCTTATTCTTGTCTAACTGCACACAGTCAGCTACTGCACTTCATCCCCTGAGGATGCCAGAGTTTCTCACTCACGTCCATGCAATGTCCTCTCTGGTCTGATTCTGATCACCAGCAGTAACTAATGGTAGCTACTTCACTGGAGTGGACCTGTTGCCATAATCAGCCTATCCAGGTATTCATCAGAAACTTATCTGACCACATCTTCTTGTTAAAAGGGATCTGTAAAATGAAGACTTGTAATTGCTGTTAGCTATAGAAGCTAACTCCCTGACAGATGTTTGCAGGTACCAAAATAAGCAGGTTCGAACAGAAATGTCTTGAAAATTACTATTAAAATTATTCTGTTTTGTGCTTTAAATAAGAGAAATATGTTATTCTCTCTTAATAAGTAATATTTACTTCTTATAAACACTATGTTCCTGTATCCACAAAGCAAAAAAAAAAAAAAAAGAAAAATATCTGGTCCTACTTCCTGATACCATTCAGGAAAACACCTATTTACTGCATGAATATGTATATTTAAGTAAAACATTCTTCTTTGAGGGAAAATTTAGAAAGCTCTGCTTTGCAGGTGTAATTTATTTTAATTTAAATAACATTTAACACTTTGAATTCTTATTCTATATTACTCCCACTTCTTGTCCACTGTCTGCTGCTGATACTCAGGAGGTGTCACAAGATCTAGAGATGCACTTTGACAGAGATGCTTCCAGTATTATCAGGAGTACTGATAGATTTCAGTTTATTTATTCCTTTGAAAAATTTACTAATTTCAGCTTTCATTAGAAAATAGGTACAAATAACATCTCTAGAGTCTGGTATAGTTTAAGTCGCTGCTGCCACTGACCATAGGCAGTTCATAAATGATAAGAAGTGGCTGAGGGAGCTGGGGGTGTTTAGTCTGCAGAAAAGGAGGCTCTGGGACAACTGATCACTCTCTGCAACAACCTCAAAGGAAGATGTAGCCAGGTGGGGGTTGGGAACTTCTGCTAAATATCAAGAGAAATTTACCTCAATTTGCACAATGAGATGCTTAGATTAGATATTAAGAGAAATTTCTTCATCAGAAGGGTGATCAGGCATTGCCTGGGGAAGTGGTTGAGTCACCATCCCTGGAGGTGTTTAAAATATGTGTAGATGTGGCACCTGGGGACATGGTTGAGTAGCGTATTTGGCTGTTAAACATGGTACTAAATGTCCTGGATTTACTGGAGATTATTTTTCTGAAAAGGACTTTTAAAGGAAATTTTACAAAAACATTAAAAGCCTGGAAAAATTTTCAAATACCTCCCACCTTGTCTACTTATAGGATTTTCTTTACTCTTTTAAACATAGTTTAACAGGCAGGTACAATTTGTTGCTAAAATAAACAGTAAATTTTGCTATTAAAGCAAACAACATTTGAGCTCTACATTCACCTTGCTTCTGGCCAGCCATAACCTCCACCCTTTTCCTACATCTTTGTGCTCTCTTTCCTGGCTCCTCAGAGCATGTAGTTCACTAGGGGAATGTTTGCCCAGGTAGCACTGCTTACTGCAATGGTTTGGGAAAAGCCAGAAGGAGCAAGGGGAGAAAGAATTATCAACTTGCTGAACCAAAGAGTTGGCATAGCAAGGGAAACTGTCAAGATAAGAAGAATGATCTGGTGTCAGAGAAAGTTATAATGGTTCCATCATCAGATCTAGCAGTTCTGTTTTGACTAATTTCTGATTTTTAGTTTTATCTCTAAAGTCTTTTCCCCCCTATTATTTTGTTTTGTAAAATTTAGAACAGTACTTCTTCAGATAATTATCTGTCTTCTATTTTCAAACACTTGCAAAAAATTTTAAGCAAAATCCTTTCAACCAATGCACAAAATTATCTCTATGGCCAATAGTAAGTTACATAAATAAACTATAGAATATTGTCTTCATTAGGAATCATTGTGAAAGTAATTTCTGTGCTAGAATACAGTTCATATATAATCTGACCCCTGCACTAAGGACGTTCAGTTGTCATTTCAAACTGCAGTGGATTATATATTGTGAATTGTAATCAATAAAACATAAGTCGTCTGGTATGTCCTATCCCTTTATTGATTTCTCTCAAAGAAGTCAACTTTGCATAAAAGAAGCAGAATATCTTAGCTAGTTATGTATCTAGGATTTTTTGTTGCTTAGATTACAATAGGTAGAAGAGCAATTTTGCATTTTGAACTACCTTTTTCCTTTATTCATTTTGTCTAAGATATTATGGATATTTTATTCAGGCAGTATCACTCCTGCTACTCACTTTCAAGCATAAAATTATTGCAGCTTGAACTTTATACAAACTGAGACGGATGAACCTGGAGATTATATTCAAGGTTAAAAATGTAAGTATGGAATTCATAATTATCTCCAGAGATATAATTACATGATGAGGAGAGGTGTTTTAATTGCTGTCCTAGAGGATTGCATATAACTACTGTGTTCAAAGCTTCAGGTAGAACAATGAAATTGTATAAACTAGAAAGAAGGAACTATGCAGTCCCCTGAACATTTCAGAAATTCTTTTTATATACATAGCATATGATTCTCTTTCACTTCCTTTGGCTTAAAAATAATTCCTAGAAAATGCCCTGTGCCACCCAACATTTAATTTTGTTTTTTATATTTCCAAACTAAACAACTCTTTCATAGTAGCACATTGCTATGAGTCCTCACACAAGTTGAATTAAATATAGGAAATTTTCTTGAATGAAAAATACCATTTGCTTTAATTGTTTTCTATTTTAAACCTTGTCTTTATCCACATATTTCTCCTTTCTCAATATGTTATGTTTTGGGGGAATATACAGGGAAACTCTCTCGAGAATGAAAGGGAGAATCCAGTTTATTTATTTATTTTTCCTTTATTATTATTTTTTAAAATAAATTTCCTAACCTTAAACTATGAAAACCATACTTTTGAAAGGCCCATGCATTCTGGAAACAATAAACATGTTCCTGTGTTTGCAAAGAGTGTTAAAAGTAAAAAATAGTCAATCTTGTGAAAATTTCCTCTCACTCTGTTTCAACAGTTACCACAAAAGATAATAATTTGATACCAATATTTTCAATTGTTTTCAAACTTTTTGCAGAATACTGGTGAAACATCCAACCAAAAAAAAAGCATAACTATAGGGAGGACTGCAGAAAATGTGAGGAAAAATCAATGGCAGGTCTACCTTAGTTTTTCTCTTTCCTTATTTTATCTAGATTCAAATATATATTGAATTATACATTGATTATAAAGCTTTCCGTATCCATTTCCCTAGATAAAGCACTTCATGAATCAGCCTAGCCAATTATGTTTGTTCACTTCAGTGAATTATGAATGGGTGGTGCCAAGCAATAGGACAAGAGGCAATGGGCAGAAAGCAATGCACAGAAAGCTCCACCTGAACTGGAACAGGTTGCCCAGGGAGGTTGTGGACTCTCCCTCATATTCAAGAACCATTTGGACACAGTCCTGTGCAATGTGCTCTAGGATGACACTGCTTGGGCTGGGAGGTTGGACCAGCTGACCCACTGTGGTTCCTCCCAACCTGACATCCAAAATTTTTATGAACTAATGAATGAACAATTAAAAATAAATGATTGTTTTCCTACACATCATTACCCATTTTTCTACTGCAAATAAAAATAAATAGTCGTCAGAGTGCCAAGACATACCAATCAATTCCATTATTTAGCTGTACATTTATTAGTTTTACATTTTCCCCTTCAAATTAGTTTCTCTTTATTCTTTTCATTTGGAAAAGAGAGAATAGAAAATTTTTGTTCTGTTTACCTGGAACAATATTTAGTAGCTTATTACAGTTCTTACAGTCTCAGTCTTTCAAAACCTCTTAACATTTTATGCAACAATAAAGAATCTGTAGCTTCAGTTTCAACTGAAAAATTACAATGCAAACTATCTTCTCTAACTTAGTTTTACTGTGCTGCCTTCTAACACTATTTCTTGTTTTGTTATTCTTTTAGAATCCTTGAAAATATCATTGAGTGCACCTATGGTCACCTGTTCTTTGTCTATAATGCCAAATAGGAGGGGTTCAGGTGTTGATTTCTGCCCTCAGCAGCAAGTGGAATGTGTGGGCTGATGCCCAAGAGCCTTGCAGACTTGTCACATCCATTGTATATTCATCCTGTAGTGAAATAGGTAGAGGGATCCAAAATACCATGAAAGAGGGAGCTAAAAATTAAACTGTGCATATAATTATGGGTTCCATAGGCAAGCTCCATTCCAGGACTTGTTATTTATCTTTCCAGTCATTGCCACCTACTTATATAATGGAAAACTTACAGTGTACATCTGAGAGCCTACACACTGAAAGATGAATGCTGAATGTCAATCTGAGGTGGAAAGCACTTGAAAAAGAAATGGGAAGTAAATGAAGATTTGTCTTTTATAAAGCTATTTCCAGCAGAGATCTTTATAGCTAATCCCCTACTGCCCACAATAAATACCTGTCCAAGCAGATAACTGGGAACATAGAAGGCGTACTACTATAGCACAAGATGGATAATAATTATATTATTCAATAAATTATTAAAAACAATCGCATAATTGTATCAAACCAACCATTTATATGACTGAAAATGTTGGTTGGCTCCAGGGAATGGATGAAATCCTGCTATTTTAAGGAATTTTGTACTGTAGTTAAATCATTATTTACTTGGAGACAGTGGATCTGAATACCAGAGTAATAATCTATGCATATTGTGTGTTAATGTGTATGTGATGGGAATATAGGAAGAATGTGAAGGATTGTTTTTTTGACTGTGCATGGTTTTAAACATCTTCTTTGTAAAACCTGCAAACTTCTGGATAGAAAGACAAGTAACATGTACAAGTAACCCTTAGGAAATTATTCATTAAAGGGCTTCTCTGTCCTGGGTGTTTATGATAATGAAAACACAACAGTGACAATTAATCGTGAAAGCTACAACTGAGATGTCACCACTGGATATAAAAACAAACAAAGAAAAGGAAAGCAAGCTTGAAGTTAATCAAGAGAGGACAGAAAAATAAATGAAGTGTGAGACATATTTAAGTATCAGAAACATTTTCCATAGTGTTGATTTGCTAGGAAAATTTAATCATTACTGGGGCTACACCTCAGGCATACGCTTTAGACTAAATAATGAGCACATTTAGTCAATGAAACAAGTGAAAATAAGGTTTCCCCAAGGGAAGAGACAGGAAATCTATTCCTTCCCAGCAAAATGATAAATAACCTACCATTAATGTCCCAATGGAAAATGCTACAGAAAGGTCATAATGTAATAGCTTATTCCTGGCTTTCCAATGAATGGAAAAAGAAAAATTATAAATAGATAGATAGATAAATAGATAGATATAATATAGATATAATGTAGATATATAAAGCAATTGGAGAAAAACGAGCTAAAAAAATAGAAAACCAGAAAGGAAAAAGAAAAGCTGTGTATACAAGATTTTATAATAATCTCTTGCCATAAAAGCATAGCATCTCAGTGAAATTGTTGGTACTGCCACTCTACCCTCTGTGAAAGTACAATTGCTTCTTATTTCAAAAAGAAATGGTTATTACTTCAATAAAACTAGGCTGAAAATTAGAGGTCTTTCCTGTACCTTAAAACAAGTTTGATTACAGAATAGCCTTCCCAAAGAAGCAATGAGTAGAGCCAGCTTCATTCCAGAGGCATGCAATCACTTTTCTGAACAGGACTGCTTCCAGGGTTCCTTAACCCAGGGGATGCTTCCCTTTCCTTTGAAGAAGTTTTTGCTCAATGGTGGGGCCATCTGCCGCATTGTCTGTAGCCATTGTTCCTACAAACTAAACCTCCCTACCAGTAGCTTTAAAATACAGTCCCCTGTACAAAGAGGGAAAATAGAGAAGGCAGAATGTCTTGAGCTTAGCTTTACAAAAATGCAGGTGGAGCTGCAGAACTTACATTTTCAGATCGGAAAAGGAGAAGGAAGAGATCATTATTAAGGGACCAGACAACAGTACAAGGAGTTCAATTTTCAGAGAAGCATGGCAGTAATTATAGTGGCTAGAATACGGTGAAGCTGACCTCATAGACAATGCCCTTGCTAGCTCTGCTAATTATATCACTTGCACTGGTACTACAAGAACAATGATAATTCACACAGCATGATGCATTCAAGAGGATTTTTTCTAACTTTACATTGTACCAACTTTAACCTGAGGAAAAGGGACATCTTGCAATTTAAGTGAACTGCCCACTGAAATAGGAATGTCTAATTTCTCTATAATTACCAACAAAAGTCTCTGCTAAAAGATTTTGTTATTTAATTTTGGCAGACATGAGTCTAGACATGTCGCTTCTACTGAGTGAGTTTTCCATCCCAGAATCCAAAAATTTTAGGCATTTAACAGCATACTTTCAGAAGAAATTTTGGTGATTGTTTTGATGCATAAAGGAAATTAGCCATTTAGCTAGGAACAAGCAAGAAAACAGAAGGCTACATGTTCTACACATAAATGTTGACAGTCCTGTTTTGTCATTGGTGCACATGGACTAGCTGACAGCCTTTTGTTTTCCAAAGTATCATCAGCTATTCATGTTTTCCAGAAAGGTTCTGAAATATGTGAGGGCTGTCCAGGGACCATAGAGACACTGAAAATTTATTTTCTGTATTTTCCTACCAAGTATAAAAATAACCCTACAGAAAACATCCAAAGCCTGCATAATCTTTAGGTGCTTATGAAAAGAAAGTAAGACTAAGCTAAAGCAGAACATTTCACTAAATATTTGCTCTCTGCTTCCAGCTATCAGCTTACCTAGCTGAGACAGAGGTTGCATTTTTTGTACTTGCCTGGGTGTGATTAGTAGCTCTTGAAAAACATTTCCTCCATGAGGGAAATTTTCTAGTAGTTTATGAAATGATTTACTCTTGTGTTACATAAAGCATTGAACGTCAATTATTTCCCAAGTTAAATTTGCAGTGTATGAAAAATTCTGAATCAATTGCCTATTTTTTCTACTGTGAGGAATACCTACCAATATTTTCTAATATCTTCTGTGTCATCCATGATTTTATATCCTTCTTCAGTGTCCCTCTCATCAACTGTTTCATCTTCAACTGATGAGTCCTTACCAAACTCATCTCTTCTCCTACAGAAATGTCTCTATTTGTGCTCCTTTTCTCCTTATTTAATACCTTTCTGTAACTGGGTGCAACAGGCTTTAATGGTGGATACCTCAAACCATGGAACCATGTAAACAAAAAAGCAGAAAAGCAAACTATTACATGTCCAAAAGGCAAAATGTTTTGCCACCAGCTTTGAAGATGCAGCTTGTCTATCCATCCATAATACATCAACAGAAACCACGCCTGCTGCATCATTGCATTATTTGTCTGTGGAACACACTCTCTGCATCTTCTCTAGCCAAATCAAAATAACAGCAGAATCTGTGGTCAGGGAGAAACTACAGTATTCTGACATTTTGTTTCAATTGAGTGGAAATAAAAGTAGGAATTAAAGTAAATGTTTTCTGATCAGGAAATTTACATTTTTTTTTCAGAACTCTCAACAAATTTTATGGCTGTGCTCCACTTTGATAAGATTAAAGCACTTTGATGCAATGTAGTTCTTCCTTTTGACTGCAACACTTCAGCTCTTATTTATCTCCATCTAATTATACATAACAATATGAAAATCAAAATGCAAAAGAGGGAATTACCTTGATCTTGTCAGAATGAATTTTTTTTCAATACTATCTAAAAAATTATCAACTGTTTATTAAAATTTTCCATGAAAATTAATTTCCACAAGACCCTTGGACATCCATGAATCAATGTAGTTTTGAAGAATGCTGTTCTCACATCAAATGCTTGACCAAGACTAATTGTTATTCTCTCTTTCCTACACATAGGTTTTGTCAAGAAAAAGCATATGTCCTATTAAATGAGATGCAGAGAGATTGAAGCCTTTGAGGAGCCCTCAAGGACCTTATGTTCATAATACAGATGCTAAAATCTCCATCCCACCATCTGTCCAAAGATTAAAGTGCCTGAAAACTCCAAGATGCAAGCATAGAAAAACTTGGTTTACAGGTTTTAGATACTGTGTTTTTAGTATTTAATTTCACCCCTAACCAGCAGTGACTATTCTACAATGAAACTGGTAGAAGGAATGGCAGATTCTTAACATGACTACTTAAATTCTACAGTATTTATATTAGTTTAAACTGACATAAGAAACGAGCCTGAATAAACAGCAGTGTTTAACATTACATAACTTTTAACAGAGGGCCAATGTAAGCCATTCCAGTCTTCCCTTGCTCCTTTTTGTAAGCTCAGCTTATTGCTGAAGCCCACAGCTTGCCCTGAACTATGCTCT
Source organism: Camarhynchus parvulus (assembly GCF_901933205.1). Taxonomy (NCBI): domain Eukaryota; kingdom Metazoa; phylum Chordata; class Aves; order Passeriformes; family Thraupidae; genus Camarhynchus; species Camarhynchus parvulus. The sequence goes on along the minus strand of NC_044586.1, from coordinate 34,513,850 downwards.
TTGAAACTGGACTGTAAAATAGATGACCTAAACTATCTCTTGGAAATTGAAAGTAGTTGACTGGGATAGTGGGAGGACTATCAAAATCTGACAGTCATTTAAGTTTATCCTACAACACCAGACTGAAAAATCCATGGCTTTAGGGACTATTTTAAAACATGGTCTGTATGTGCAAAGTTGCACAGATTGCTTGTAGCAGCATACCTGATGTGACAGCTTTAAAATCATAGAATGGCTTGGGTAGGAAGAGACTTTAAAGATCATCTAGTTCTAACCACCTCACAACAGGCAGGGATATCATCCACTACATCAAGTTGGCCAGGGCCTCACCCAGTCTGGCTTTGGGGTACTTCCAGGAATAAGGCATCCACAGCTTCTCTTGGAAACTGGTTCTAGTCCCTCAACACCCTCTGAGTAAAGAATTTCCTTCTAACTTCTAATGTAAATGTCCTCTCTTTTAGTTTAAAACCATTTCCCCTTGGCCTATCATTATGCGCCCATGTAAAAAGTCACTCTCCCTCCTGTTGCCTCCACTTGAGGCGAGGCAATCTGGATCGGGAATGGCATGGCAGCAACCCTCTTGCCACTCGGTCCAAGTACTCGCATATACCAATGTGGTGGACAGTAAATGGCATTTATTAATGGTTGGACAGGGTCATTTATAACAGGGGTTAACGGTTAACAACATGTGGAGCTAAGTAACGGTAAAGGGGAGGGGTCCTGTCTGCCTGTAACATCGCAATATCCCGCGGCCGGTCCCTGATCTCCCACATTTCCCCCCCACTCTTATGACTAACCAAAAACATAGAAAGTGTAAAGGCTATAAAAACATAAAAGCTAGCGAACCAAAATGTGGTAAAAAATGACAACTGGTAAAAACAATGAACGTTTCCGTAACTTGTCTCAAAGCAACTGTGTCTAACAAACAAAATGTTAACTCTTTCTAACTGATTTTTAATGAACAATCCTAACTTATTTAAAATGTAAGGCACAAAATCAATGCCAGGGGCATTGCAGCAAGAGGGCCTAATAAGGTTGAACCAAGGGCGATCAGTCATGGGGACTGACTGAGCCATGACTCAAAATATCTTTGCAGGACTTCTTCCTTATTTTTTTTGGCACTTTTGCAGAGGCTTCTCCCTGTTGATGCTTGGGATGAAAATCAATCAGAAACAAATCAATCAATAACACACATAACTGATACACTAACCTATCATCCCAGAGTCTGCAACAACTGATGAACTTTAACAAGAGAGAATTGGAGAACTCATGTCTGGATTCATGGTTCTTCAAATTCCCTTTGAACTTTTTGATGCAGAAAACCTCTGGGCTGATTTTTGAGCATTCCACTCAAGTAGAGCTAGAACTTGGCCAGAGTTTGAACTCTGCTTGATGGACATCACTTACATTTTAAAACAAGACTTTTAAAAACAGCAATTATGAATAGGCAATCGAACCATTATACAATTGAATTCCTCTGAAACTTTGAACCATGACTGAAAATATTTTTGTTGAGCCTCTCCCCCAGTCCTTCTCTGTGCCAGCCTCTCTTTTAGTTCGGCCACGGAGTTTCTCACGACCCCGGTATGGTCTGCCGTCGAGCTGCTTGACAATTTGTCACATCCTTCAGGAAGCAGGGTATACAGGTTGTGGGGGTGTCTAAGGATTCAGTCCTGCAAAATAAACTTGACAAGTTTTATCAGTTTTGCCCTGAAGGTCCGGTTTGACTGACTTCAGTGGGCACCATTTAATTTTACCATTTATCTTAACAGCTGCGTACCCTCGCCCTGTGGGTACCAGTCTCCAACCCTGTTCCCATTCTCCTAGCTCATTTTTAATTATGACCTGTGGGCCTTCATCTAGTGCTCGGGTGGCCCAGTGCCTCTGGGCAGCACTTTTTGTCTCGTCTCCCCTAGGGAATTGATTTAAGGCTAGCAGGGCAGTTGCCAGGACGCACGCTTGGTCTTCTGGGGGAATGGAATTGGTACAACCTTCTGTTTTTGCCAACACCTCTAGTTTAGCTTTCAGAGTTTGATTCGCCCGTTCAACAATGGCCTGTCCAGTGCTATTATATGGGATACAATGTACTAAAGTGATGCCCCATTTCAAAACAAAGGCTTGGATCGATTTTGAGATAAAATTTGTGCCATTGTCCATTTTGATCTGCCTTGGAACACCTAGCCATGCCATGGCCATTAACTAATGTTGGATGGTCGCCTTGGAGTCTGTTTTTTGATGTTGCGTGGCCATGATCACTCCGCTGTAGGTATCCACAGTCACTGCAAGCCATGCTCGGGGTTTTAGCAGCTGACATAATGTGAAAACTGTCTGACATATTTTGGTGGCTTTGAGGCCCCTGGGGTTGATGCTGCTGGACCGCAGTGGTGATTTTTGGCAGTGAGGACATGAGGCAACGATGTGCTTCACATCAGCAGCTGAGATCCTGCATTTCTCTGCGAGTGCTTTAGCTCTGATATGAAGGGATTCGTGTAGTTGACAGGCATCTCTCAGGGGCCACAGCCCTCTTGCGGCGGCATCTGCCTTGTCATTGTGGATCTGAAAGAATCCCTTAACTGGATTGTGGCTGTTAACATGGATGATAGATACAGCGCCCTTTCGCGAATGAAATGCCTCTTCTAGCAGCGTCGCCACTGTGGACACTGACATGCTGGGTCCAGCCATGGCTAGACAGAGCTTGGCCACAAATATAGAGTCCGTTACAATGTTAAGGTGGTGTTCTGGGAACAGTCCACATGCTAGTACCATGGCGGCTGCTTTAGCATTGGGCGCTCCCTCCCTCTAGGCTCGCCCTTCCTCCTGCTGAGGGAGGCTAGTGTCTTATGAAAATAAGTTTTCAAACGTGCGCTCCGTGCAGCTTCAGCTCCCCCTCTGTGTCTTTCCCCTCTTTTTTGTTTGCACATGTCTGCGATGTCCTGCAGACACCTTCTCTGCCCCCGCCGACCGTGCCTGCGTCCGTACTCCCCTCCTTCTGGGGCTCGCCATCCTGCGGCGCGTAAGGCGGAGGCCCCACCCAGGCTCCGTCAGATCCTGAGGTAATGGCATCACCCCGCGCCTCTGAGCTAACGGCAGCGCCTCGTGCCTCCTCTAACAGTCCGTCCCAAAATGACTGCTTTTTTTCCGTAGCTGGTGCGCCTGGGCTCGGAAGCTGCGAAGAGCATTCCCGCTGCTGTAACTCCCCACACTTGGCAAACTCATGATCATCTGCAGTTTGCGCGGCCGCCCCCTCACCCAACCGGTGCCCCGCCTTCAAACTGTCCAGCACGGCTTTCCACATTTCCTGCTCCGGCCAAACTTTTCGCAGAATGTGCGTGAGTCTTCCCCACAATTTAAGGCTTCACCCTGAGGCTGAGGACATCGCCTCCTTGGCTAGGGCCTTGGTACATCTGTCCCACACCTCCGGGTGGAGAATATCTACCGCCTGCCCAATTACCCCAATCCGCAGGAGCCTTGACACTACGAGGATAAATTCTCCTGTCTCACAGTCCACACCCCACTGCCTATGAACCCCAAAAACAACCTTCACGAGAGACTCCATTCTCCTTCGCTGATCTGGGAGCGTCCTCCCCACCGAAGTCGGTCCAGCTGCTGTGGCCACCGTATACCCATCCAGGCGTCCCCCGTCCCCCGGGCAGTGTGTTCCTGGGTTTCGGCACCACTTTGTTGCCTCCACTTAAGGCGTGGCATCCTGGATCGGGAACGGCATGGCGGCAACCTTCTTGCCACTCGGTCCAGGTACTTGCATACACCAATGTGGTGGACGGTAAATGGCATTTATTAACGGCTGGACAGGGTCATTTATAACAGGAGTTAACGGTTAACAACACGTGGGGCTAAGTAAGGGTAAAGGGGAGGGGTCCTGTCTGCCCGTAACATCGCGATATCCTGTGGCCTGTCCCTGATCTCCCACACCCTCGTCTTTATAAGCTCCCTTTAGTTACCGGAAAGCTTCTAACAGTTTCCTTGGAGTCATCTCCCAGCTGAAAACCTCAAACTCCCTAAGCCTGTCTTCACAGGAGATGTGTTGAAAAAACAAAGATGTCAGAAAAAAAGCAGAGGCAGATTTTTTTGCACACTCAAAGCTCAGGCCAATACAGTGTAGAAAGGGTATGCGAGGAGGTGGAGGGTTGAACCCCAGCAGGCCCTTGGCTCCCTCCTTGCCAAACCCACAGCTGATCTCACAGGCAGACCAGAAAGTACCTGATCTGCAGCCAGTAGGGTGAGATCAAAACAGCTCATGGTTTGTGGGCAACCTACTCTACAGGGTATTTCTGAAAATGTCATGACTTGATCTCTTCAGTTGCTTTGGCTCCAAGTCTCTTGCTACCCAGGTCAGAGCTTTGATGAAGAATCAGCCTAAAGGTGGTAGGATGACCACATTGCCCTTTTACAGCCAAGTGGAAGAGGATTTCTAGTAGCCTGAATTGAATATGTTAATGTTTTTCCCCAATGTAACATGACAGTATAACATAAAAAAGCTGACTAGCAAAGCTTTAGTTGATGCTGATAACATTTTTTTATATTTCCTAATTAACTTTTTGTGCTGTACTGCATAGCAAGAAACAACATATGTTCTGTGATCTCCACCTGTTCTCCACCTACCTTATTTCCCACAACATAAACAAAGTAGGTAAAATGTAGAGCTATCTCACTTATGCATATCACATATTTTGGATAATTGACCTAATCTTAGACTCAAAGTGTGGTGTTGAAGTTTTTGTTGAATTCTGGTACTGTTAATGAATGACTTTTTTCTGAGGTTATCTGCTGCTTACATCTTGTTCCACTTTATTCGTAAAAGACCAGGATGTTTTGAGTATAATTTGAGCACCAAAACATTCTGTATTTCTGTGGTAAATAGAGGTCTCCTAATGATATCAAAAAAAGGCAGAGATATATCAGAGATTATTCCAACTACAGTTGCTTTACTAGCAGCTTTGCCAAATAGGTTTCACTGAGGAAGAGAAGATAGCTTTATTCTGTGGCGACAGAAGACTGAGTCTTCTCTAATGTTGATGGGTGCAAAAGAAGACAATAATTACTGCTTTGGGACTTGACTGGATCTCACACATTATTTATAACCTGTGTGCATATAACTGTGTTTGCGCAGCTGGATAAAATTCTCACACAGAGAGTAGATTTGCATTCTCCTGCTCAGACATGACTAGAACAGATTTATCAGAATCACTCTTGGTTTCAATCATATTGTGATTATTAATTTCAGTCAGTGGAAACTTCCAGGGCAAAAAGTCTAGCTAAAACAATCACTTAAAAAAATGTTTACAAAAATCTGAAGTCTTCCTTATTGGGAAAAAAAAAGAGAATAATACATTATAAAAAATTCATCAAGTTGTACATTAAATATCAAGTCTTGAAAATTAGAAACTCTTCCCTGTTTAGAGACTATAATTTTCGCAGATAGGAAATTTGTCTTACAGACATTCAACCTGGCATTTGTGCAGAGAGAAAGACAAGATTTCCTCCTGGTTAGTGAGATTCTTGAGACTCTCTGCATTGTATTGCAATTCTCATTTTGTACTGACACAGTCACTGAAACACATTTTTCCAAGGAAATTATAAACAAGACAAATCTCTTTAGAAGAAAAATATTTCTCTTGATTCTTCACATATCCTCTCTAATTCTTTCAGATTTGTTGCATGTGTTTGCTTTCTAACACGCATAAAAATAAATTGAAATATTTGTCTATTATTTTAGGACCATCTAGGAGTTTTTCTCAACTATCTCAGCTCTATGTGCATGTCATACATTACCTGTCTCTGCCTATAACTGTATCATTCACCACTACTTTTAAGTTCTTTTATCACATCTTAGAGTAATGGTCTGAATTATTTTTCTTTATATTTCCCTAACTCTGCTTAGACTGCTGAGACATGTTTATGGTGTTTGCTTGCATTACATTTATAATTTTTTTGTCTACAGTTTTGAATGCATCTCTTTTTCATGTTATGAAATGTTCTTTTTATTAGAAAATACCTATAAAGCTTATGTTATCATTATTGATAATCTCAAATTGGAAAAGGCTTTTGTATATAAGTTGGTAGCTGAATTGAAAAAAAACTCTTGCTATTCAAATTCAAGTCCATAAAAGACAATTTCTAAACACTAGTTATACTTTAGGCTTATTCAAAAATATTAATATAAAATGTGCAAAACTGGCAAACTTACATGCCTTTTCTTCCAAATAGAAAGTTCTTTGATGCCTACTTAGTAGTAACATTTAAAGGCCCCCAAAGACTAGATATTTGTTCATCTTTCTTTGGATTTTATCAGTATGGCAGAAATATATTTCAATTAAGGGAGTATGTTTATGTGAGAAAGAAAATGTGAGATACTGTACTGCTAAACATATCTGATGCAGGGCATTTAGGCTGGTCTGTAATACAATGGATACATCTTGTCATTATAAAGGGTTCGATGGATATCTTTGTGCATTATAATTATAGCTTTATGCTCCCATTGGACAGCTCATATAGAAATGGCTCCTGGTTATAAGTGGCTGCTATATTAAAGTAAAATGCAGGCACAGTTCAGATATAGCAAGACTTCTAGGAGGTGATGGTGCAGTTACAGCCATGATATGTTTTTTAGTTCTTTGGTCACTTTCTACATAAGTGTGTCTTTGTGACACTGGTTTGCAGTAGCTTATTAGTGGTTGGGAAATGTGATGAAATCTCCTGCTCATATGAGTGATCACTCATCTGTGAAGTAGGTGATAATAGCCAATCACAAAAATAGATTTTTCTCTACAGTATTGTATCAAAGCCATTGCTTTTCAATCACCTTTATGCTTGTTCTTCATTCACAACAATTGTGAAACATCAGGCCATTTACAGTATAAACGAAAAAGACTCTACTATATATGTTTTATAGTCTTCTTCTTATCATTTTTCCCTACCTATTTTTAGACAGCTTTTAAGTGAATAGTAGTCACTAAGAATCTCACCCAGTATTTGGAGATGCCAAGGAGCAGGATTCAGAGGGTGAAGAAAAACACCTTTCTAGCAGAAGCCATTCATCTATTAATGTCATTAATAATTACTGGGATATTTTTATGAGATCTATACACTTGAAGAGTTTTAGGGTGATGCCTCTTACATCACAAGGGCTACCTCCTTTATGCTGAAACTACTGATTTACGGAGGTTAGCTGTTTCCCTTGATGTAACACTTACATAGTCTCCATTTCTGTGCAGGACAAATGAACTTTCTGTACCTGTCAATATATGAACAGCTTTCCTGTCTGTCAAATAATGTCTCACTGCTTCTGACAAAATGTACTTCCAGTATTATGGAACCATACAACAATATTTGATGGCCAAATCTGTTCAATTCTACTGAAGCTGTCATTGTTATTGTTGCACTCCCCTTCCCCTTCCTCCTCTTCTTCTTCTGACAAAACACAAGTACTCAATATCCTTAGTCAATGTTGTTTTATTTCTTTACTAAAGGTAAAACTGTTTTTTCCTTTGGTACTAAATCTATACAAAAAGCTCCACAATTTCAGAGTTTGATTTTTAATAATGGAATCTGTTTGACTGAAAATAGTACACAGACTCCCCATGTAATGTATGAGAAAGGGTAAATATCTAGTATTGCATACATTAGAAAAAAAACCAGAAAACAACAGCAGTCCCACAGTATGTTGAATAAGCATCCCCCTACATTAGGCAGCTAAGATGTGTGAGGACAGTAGGACATTTGAAATCACAGAACTCTCTGTGGTTCTCAGTGCTGTTGGGCAGGGAGTCATTTCACTAGAGATAGGTGCCTGGAGTCTCTTCCCAAAAGGTAAGTGTTTGTGCCCTCTGCTTTTCACCCTCAATTTTAGCTATTTTTTTCTTCCTAAGTACATCTGAAAAAAGAGAAACTAATCAGGTTAAGAGCAATATGCAGGGACAGAAGAGGTTCAGTTACCTTTTGCCCAGGTCTGGCTTTGAATCTCTAAGGCAAATGGAGTGGAAACAAGTTTTTTAAAGTTTGGTTGAAAACTTGGAAATACATTACTTTTTAAATTGGTGCTAGAGCTTTGGGCAGTATTTACATGCCGAAGATCCTTTAGCATATCTACAAAGCTTTCACCACTATAATTCAACATTAATCTTAATGACATTTCATTTCCTACCTTGTTTAATGTTAATAAAAAAGCCACAACACATTATGTTCTCAATTCAATGGAATGAATAACCTCTAGTATAAGTTTATGTCTCCTGCTGATCCATATGGTTAGAATCCTAAAACAATTATAGGCCTGATAATGCTAAATGTAATAACAACAAAAAAATTCAGCCTGCATCTATTTTAATACTTTTACAGCTTTTCCTTTAATTTCCTTTAGACTTGTTGAGTCTCGTTTTTTTTCCATATGAAGGTGAGTGGCTTCTCACACAGCACATCTCTCTGTATTTTTCTGAATATTTCTCTGGCTTAATTTTAGAAATATTCAACCTCATAGGCATTTCCATATACTTACCTATTAATTCCAATAGAACAGGAAGAGACTTCTTAAAATTATTAGAAGTTAATCTAGATGTTAATTCATCCTAGTATAATAGTCCTCTCAAGAGTCTCCATTTAATAAGAAAATCTCCCACATCTATTAATAAAAGATTCTGGAATTAAAGTAAACAGTCCTGATGTCCAAAGCCCTAGATGACATAGTAATTTTCAGAAAAGAGGAAAAGGACAAATAAAGAGCTATTTCTTGAAGGGGGAATAGTATGCTGATTCCTTACTACAACATAATTAAATGCTCCTATAGACCTGTGATATCTTAAAGAACAATTATTTGTACTATTTTAGTGTTGGACCATAAATATGTTATTGTGACAATGCACCACTTAGCTCCTTGGAGATAAATTGGGAGTTAAATGAGGACTTTTTCAAAGGTGTTTTAGATTAAATACTCCTTCAAGGACTATTGCCAAGCACTTAACTTTCTTGGATCACTACAGAAGATTTTCTTCTGACTCTTTTTTTTAAACATGTCTTACACTGTTCTCTTCAGTATTTTTATTATGTCTCTATTACTATCTCTGTCACTATCTCCTTTGTCAAGCCTTCTTTCTCTCTTTCCTTCCTTCCTACCAAACAGTTTAAGCAAAAAGCACCTAGTCTTTTCAACTTCTTTCTTTCACTCTTTTTTTTTGCTTGTTTTTGTTATTTCTTTCTTCACATAACCGCCGTATTCAAGTAATCTCTGAGAATCATGAGCCTTGTCTCCTATAGTACCTTCTACCAGGAATTTCCTTTTCTTATTGCAGTACTCCCAAGTATCTATTTCTCAATTCTCCAACAGGCAACACTACTAGTGATTGTGTGAGAAATGTGGTGTGGAAGACATAAATTTCAGTTTAGGTATTTGGAACTTGTAATAAAAATGTTTCCCATGTTCCTCTGTTGTTTTTTTTTTAATGAAAGTTTTCTTATATTACATAAAATCAATTAAAATAGAATATAATATTTCAATTGGAAGGGATCTAGAACAATCACCTCATTGTTATGATTGTTATTGTAATTATTAGATAGAGGCTTCTGCTCAAATTAAGGTGCAAATGAGACCATGTGATGAAGTTGATAGTATGGATTTTTATTTAAGTAATTGTGAGATAGGAGGGGGGGGAAGAGAAGGGTGCAGAGAGAGAAATACAGTGACAAAGAAAGTAGAAAAAAATATAACTACTCACATAGATACTGATGACATCTTGTTGGTCCACTTCTAGTCTTCTTAGTGGTTGTAGTTTTGTTGAAGTAATGTTTGCAGTCTGTATCCATGAAGTGGGGAGTGGGGAAGAGACCACAAATCACAAAGTCTGTTTGGTTTATTTTCATTGTGGTCCAGGTGGGAATGCCCACATGCCTGCCCTGAGGCACAGAGTTTCACACTGGGTGATATAATGTTATGGATCAGGATTCTTTGACATCATCTAAGATGTTGCAGCAGTCTCTTCAGTGTAGTTGAATCAATCATGACCCATCAGCTGAGATGAGCACCTTCACCCTAGATGTGGATATTCCACTACTCGGGAAGAGAATATTCACAGATGAGTCATTGTGTAAGAGAGGATATTGGCATGATAAGAAGGACTCTTTCCACATCATAGGATTTGCTTCTTATCAGTCTCTTCCCTTATCTGGAAGTCCAGCTTGTAGCCTCAGATGTGCATGCCCTTCTGCACCAGAGAGGCCACTGTGCATCACTACCAAAGCACCCAGTAGATGGTTTAAGCCATTGGTATCAATAATCCGGTCTCTTACAGAGGTTACTGCAAGTGGATGAGTGTTTGAGTCATTAATCACTAGCAGCCCAGTCTTTCACACTCATCCAACTACTTGACCAACTAAGGGCTGCCCTGGGTGCAGAATCAGGCACTGGGACTTTAATTCCATGTCATTGGTGATTGCCCAACTCTCCAATCTGTGCAGATCCCTCTGCAAGGCCTCTCATCCCTTGAGAGAGTCAGCAGCACCTCCCTGTTTGGTATTGTCAGCAAACTTGCTAAGAGTGCATTCAACTCCTACATCCACAGATCGCTGATAAAAACATTGAACAGAACAGGCTCATGATTGAGCCCTGAGAGACATTGCTGGTGTCACCAGCCATATGTCATTTCATTCTCTACAACCATTGGAGCCCCATAATTCACAGCATTTTACCCTGTGAACCTACTGATCCCACACTCTGAGAGCTTGTCCAGAAGGATGCTGTGAGGGACAGCATTGAAAGTGTTACCACAAAGAAAGTGAAGTGGGCTCTCTATGAAGGGAATATGCAGAACAAATGCCATAAGAATACCCAGTGTTTCCTCACATATCCACCAGCATGAGTGAAAAAAGACAGCAGCTGAAGGTAGCTGGGCTTGCCAGTTGAAAGGATAGAATAAAGAGCCTTAATCTGCTTTGTACTGGGCTGCTTCACAGTCACTTCTTTTGGATATATTACGTCAACAAGTCTCGTTATGGATGTTAGGAAAAAAAATCTGAACAAACAAATAAACCAACCAACCAAAACAGAAACAAGACTAAAGATCACCACAACAAACCAAACAAAAAGACCAAGCACCCTCCCCTTGCCCTACACTAATGAAGGGTAGGAGGATTACTTTTTTTGTTTTTAACATAGGACACTAAATTCAGTCTAAATGGAAATATAGCTTCTGATGGAAAACAACTTCTTGAAAGGTCTTTTTTTCCCTGCCTTTTTAACTTCTAAATCATTAGCTTGGATACATTGAATAACAACAACATATTATTCTGAATGCATTGCAAACAAAGACTTTGTTCCTGCTTACATTTCATATTCAGGCAAGGCATGAAAGTCTAACTAAAAATATGAAGCTATGATATTGGTAAGATTATAATATGAACACTTAATTCCATGGTATTACACTTTATAGATTTGTAAAAATTGAAAACTGATAACACAAGTGAACTTGAAAATGTATAAGATAGTATAAGTATAGATAAGTATAAGATTTGTGTGGTGTTATATTCTTGTTTCCTGAAAATACCAATTCAAACTTAAGTCAAATCATTGGTGGCTAATCAGCTTCAATACTATTTTTCCTTTACCATACCTTTAATCTTGATGTAAAATCATTGATATTTAGCATAAATTGTTAGGATTTTACAAAAGTTAATTAATCATAATCCATTATAATCTAAGTGAAACTGCCTCATTGCTCCTTCTGTATTCTCAATACTATAAACAAACAGATCCTATTTAGCAATCGTTAAGAACTTTTTCTTTTTGTATGCTTTTTGTTCCTTCAAAGTAAAGGCACTTGAAAAATGAAGTCATGACTGCCATTTCATGGGTAATTCTAGATGGTTACCTTCCTGTTGGGAAGATGTCTTTAATGCTCTACACCTAAAGTAGTAATTCCTATTTCTTTTTATAGTGAGTGAAGAGAGGCAGATGCTTCTAAGTAACAATTCATCTCATCTTAAAGTAGACATCTAAGGTAAGCAAGGTCAATCATAAACTGTCAGGGTCTATTTCTTTCCACTGACGTTAAAGAGATCTAATGTTACCCCTTTCAGAGGTTAATGTAGATACTGTGTAACAGTTCAAAGAATTTCTGTCTGATTTGCTGCTTTTTCTTTCCATTTCCACTTCAGTTTATACACTGATACAATCTCATCAGTTGTTTGTTGCTTTGTCACTTCTGTTCACCTACAACTTTGTACTAACTGACTGCCAGAATTTAATTCTGTAGGATTTTCTATTCTTAAAGCTATGATTCCTGGAATTTAAGGAATTTTACCTCCAGTTAAAAGGGTTCTTGTCAAATGCAAAATTGATGGGCTAAATTTTAGTACTCAACATTAAATGAAGCACCAATAAAACCCATTTAATTAAATGGTCTCACCTTTATGTTCATTTAACTGTAGTTCTGCATTGTAACTGAGATTTGATTAACATAGTAAGAGTGTAGTTTCTGAGACTGATTGTTAAACTGAATGATTTATTTTAAATTTATAGCATGGTGAGATGCAAAACTAATTCATAGCAATAATTTTATCTTTTAGAAGACCCTTCTAAAATGTGGCTTACAATGAACTCACAAAACAACTTATTGTTATTCTGTGACTCAAATTAGCCCAAGATTATACTGATTACAATACAACTCCACCTACACTGAAAAGAAGCATCATAAAGAAATGGATGTTTGTCAATTTTGTGTATGCCTCCATAAGACTGGCTTTAGAATTTATAAAAGGATGGGTTACAACTTTGGCTTTAGCAACACATATTTGTGATAGAGTATTTTTAAATTTATTTTTTATTTCATTAAAACTGCTTAATTTTCAAAAAAGAAGGCAATTCAGTATTTTTCCCAGAAATAAAAGCACATGCTGACATTAGCTGTCAGTTCAGAAAGCCACTAATTCAAATATCTAAAAGCTTTGCAAATTTCAGTTCCATAACATATATTCCACAGTCACCTCATTGTGAAACAGGCATATTAATCTCAGCCATAACTGCATATCACTAAAATGTCCATTTAAGAGAGTGCTCTAGGCATCCTTTTTAGTCAATAAGAGAGTGAGAGATCTCTAGACAGCTAGTAATCTTTAGATACCATACTTAAAATAAGATGCATTACCGCTCTTAGAGATCTGTCCACTACACGAAAAGGAAACTCACGCTAAACACCGAAATCTCTGTGAGATGAAAGTTTCAGTTCTGCGGACACACATATGCAACCAATGACATCTGAGGCAAAGATAAGTATGTGGGATGACTGCCTACAGCTGGAAGGTTCAATATAACTTGCACAATATTCACTCTTTTAGAGTGGTTCTTTAAAGACTGATGCAGATGTCTAAAGTTGATGACTGTGTTTGGCCATATGGCCTTACAGTCTGTGAAGAGAAACATTTTCTTGTTTTTTATTTTTCGTACAACACAATTAGTCCCAAAGGAGACAGTAGAATGATTTTTCTCTGAAGGTAACTATCTTTTGTCAAAGAGAGATCCAAAAATCCATAGTCAGATGTGGGCAATGTATACAGGTAGGTGAAACTTTAAGGTTTTTGATATATACAATAAGGGTAATTAACTATGGACACTATTATGTGAGACAGAACTTGGCTAAGGCATAACCTTAAGCCCGGATATTCAGAGAATTAAGTGTTCAAAAAGCTAGTAGATATGGTGCTTAGGGACATAGTTTAGTGGTGGACCTGGCAGTGCTGGGTAAACCATTAATCTGAGAGGCCTTTTCCAACCCTAGATTCCAAAGTGCTTCACAGATTAATTATTCTGAATAATAGGCTACAAAAACATTAATTGCCCTTACCACTCACACATGAAATAAGTGTATTTGCACTCTGTGGTGTAGGAAAGCATCTGGGTTCTGTATTTGTTTGAATATTAGGTTACTGCTACACATTTGCATAAAAAAAAAAAAAAAAAAAAGATAGAAATAGCCTTTGCATTGGACCAGAAACTGTAAGTTGAAGTAAGCTTTGGGACTTGGTTTGATTTAATAAATGCCAGTGTGCTTGAGAAATGAAGTTATTTATTGCAGTTTTCTCTTTGGAGCATTAGGTGATATGGTGCATTTATAGGAGCCAGGCCACTGGACAAAGAGGAGAGTGAGAGTTTTGAGCTCCGGCTTTATATTTTACAGAAGGCAGGGGAGTAAATAAAATGACAGGTCTAACATTTCTCATGTTGTTTCTCTCCTTGTAGAGAACACACTTTTTAGGGTCCTGTTCCCAGTCCCAGTTTTCTAAAGGGTGATGCTTCACAAACACCAACAAGCTACAAAGGAGCTAACAGGAAGGTTTTGAAATATCAGAGTATAGATGCTAAGCTGTATTCAGTGAAGTCAGAAAAAATGTATGTAGAACAGTGTTTTCACTACCTCTGGGGACCTTCAAGAAATCTGATGATTATGAAGAATATAAAAGTTGGGAATACTCTGTAAAGATTCTGAACTTTAAAAGTGTTTTGGGTTGTGAAGATGAAGGGACAGATGCTACAAATAGGGTACTTATATTTGCTCCCTACCAAAGGGGGAGCAAGAAGGATAAATGATAACCACCCTAAAACGTTTTGATGGCTGTTGGAGTTCAAGGAGTGTTGTGGTTCAATTTCCTCCTTCACCTGTTTCCTCAGTGGTGTTCATAAAGGTAGTTCATTACTCAAGCCAGCATCCTTTTAATCACTAGTCCATAGTGATTACATTTATAGAAATACAGTATAGAAATATGTGAAATACCTCTCTAGAGAAAGCGTAAAGTGGCAAGTTCCTGTGAAAGACTTATACACAATCATTACTGCTGCTATCAGTAAATATTACATACTCAATTTAATAATATTTGGAAATGAGAAATTGGTCAAAAAGCATTTAAAAATCAATGTATTATTGATTTTAAGTTTTTTTTACTGTGGAGAACTGTTTTATACCTATGATGAAGAAAATATTTAAGAATTTGATTCGTGTTGTACTGAAGGGGTTTGGAATCTAAAAGTTTAACCTTTTCTCATTGATTAAAATTTCCTACACTTTTTAGATGATTCTGAAATACTAAAATCTCTCTCTCTGGAAAAAAAATATTATCAACATAATGAAGGCACTCAATACAAAGAAGGGGTTTGAGTCACTAGTGGTTTTCAAATCTGGTTTTCAGGCACAATTGCAAAGACAGCTCAGAAGACAAATACAATATCCTTGGATAGTACTTACTATTTTATTATTTTTCCCCCCTATTTAAATGAAATAAAGTTAACTTTAAATCAGTTAACCTAAATATTATAGTAGAACTTTACAAATCTTCTAGAGCCCATTTTTAAACAAATCTTGATATCACAGAATGAAAATTATTAAAATTATAAATAGTCTAGCAAAATAACATTTGGGATGCTTTATGTTACATTCTTAAAGCAGTAGGCAGAAAATGAAATAGGAATTCCAAAAGAATTTGAGTAAGAAAAGAGAAAATGTTCATGTCTCATTCTATGAGAAGTAATTGAAATTTAATGCACTACAGACACATTCCTAGAAAAACTGGAGCAGAATGTATTCTGTTTGTGCTTACTTTTCAGTTATCTTCCTGTGGACTTGCTGAAATCAGTCTCCTTTAACTCTTTCTGCCTTTTGCATCCGTTCTGCTTCTTTAGTCTTTGTCACTTCTAATAAAACAAACAAGTTCCGAGTAGTAGTTTTTTTTAATGTAACTTTTGTATTTTGCCTTATTATGATTTCACTGAAAACATTTGTGGTCTTGAAAGTGATGAGGGTATTTTCAGTAGAGTTCTTTACCCAGATCCACTTTTGTTTGCCTACAAAACTGAATTTTAGAACTCTTTTGTGTGCATATTGCAGTGTAAAGAGTTTGCAGCCGTCTCATATTGCTATCCAGCTTATGGGCTCTACTCACAAAGATCACTGCTTTGAGTTCATTATATTGAAATCAAATGTTTCATTGAGATACTATAAATAATAGCTTCAATATACACACAAAGGAAATTAAATTTCTGCCTAAGGGACTTAGTTTCCCTGATTAATGATCAGAAATGAAGGTAGTGCAATGAAAATGCTATTATTCATCACCCAAACTTCAGTAGGACATATGACACGTGCTTCCATTTTATCTATCCTGTAGTTGAATACCTTTCAGGGAATTTGAAGCCATAGTTTCAAATTCCCCTTAGACGAAGACAACTGAAGTCCACGCCTTTTGTGAAAGAAGCGGTCTCCCTACATGATTAGTGTAGCGGTATTCTGCAAATTAATTTGGTATTGCTTCTCTGCAGCAGATGGGATATCAGGCACTATGCAATGCTCTAGGCTGGCTTTCAGCTGCTACTCTAAAATAGTGTTCATAAATTCTGTATTATACCTGTCATCCCTGTATGAATGTCTCAGATATCCTCAAGCTTTGCAGATAGACACCGATGAAAGCTGAGGTATTTGCCTTAGCAAAGGAAGGGATTCAGCTGGTCACAGACATCAGTAAAACACTGGCAGACAAGCAGCTTTAGGATGTCTTGTGCACTTGAAACAATGTAGGCCATTTTTCTTGGCATTAGAGTCTTAAATTTTGTATAAATATCCTTTTTGACACTTTATGTTTATTATGTGTCTGCCTTGACTTTCAGCTACATGCCCTTGGTGAGAGAAGCATATCTGAAAAAGAAAACCATAGATTTGAAAACATTGACTGCTAAATTGGCTGTTCCTTCATATTTTAGAATATGTTCTTCTAGCCTTCAGATCCAGATAACACTCTTTTTCTTACTTCCCTCATACATGTCAAAGAAAAAAAAACCCTCTCATTTTCTAGTAATAAAGCTGAATTGTGACTATTTCACCATCAGATTTTTTTTTACTTTAAACCATGGATCTTCTGTAACTGATATGACTGATATTAGGACATGGATAATTAGGGTGCTGTATTAATCACTGTTAGCAAACCGGAAGAATGATTAAGGCAAAAATTGGCTAATTTCACAGTTTATCTGTGACAAAAATTCTCAAAGAAGTTGTTTATATTGCTGGAAATATTCCTAGCTATTTTATTTTTCCTGTGGAACAAAGTAATAAGAAAGATTAATAGTGACTCTCAGATGGCCTATAATTTATTCTTTTAATCAAAAAGTAAATACAGAATATTATATAACTCAATTCTTGGAAAAAAACCCTAACATTTTACAGGATGAAAAAGCAGATCTAAGCAGAATTCTTCTCTGCTGCTATTCTTGCATCTGAAAAACAAACCCTTAATGTTTAATAGACCCAATGCAGGAAATGAAGACTGTGTCTGACTTTTCTATTGTTTTTCTCTCTGCAGTAGAAAGAAAGTTCAAATAACCTGTTTCTGCTAAACAGCGTTGGACTCCCATGGTGGAACTTGTGGAATCCTGTGGGTCTTCCTGTGTTCTTACCACATAGTTTATACATGCTTTATGAAGTCAGCTGTTGAATGCAATCTTATCTCTACTTAGCATAAGGAATTCTTCTGCCCCCTGCCACTGCTGCCCAGAAGAACCATTTATTTTTGTAAACATTCACTGCAATTTTCTTGCTTATTATAGCATCCCTCAAGAAGAGAGGCATTACAACTCAATTTAGTACAAGACATCCTTTAATAGTCATATAAAGCGCCTGAAATGATGAACATCTCCTGCAACTAAAAGCAGTTCTATCATCAGAGGGGTTGCAGTCTGAAGGACTGTTCATGTCCAGACCATAGGAAAAAGTACAGGTCTCAAATCAGCTGCCCATGCATAGCAGAGCATTCAGCAGTTTGGGCACCATTCATTGCCACTGCTTCCCACTAACAACAAAAGGGTTGAATGAGATAAAAGAGGAAAATGAGACCAGGGTTTTTGTTATAATGCCTCCATCTCTGAACAACTTCTCAAGCATTTTGTTGTTAAAATCATGCCCATGATTTTAGGAGTATAAAAATGGAGAAAAATGAAAATGCGCAGATGGAGGAAACATCATCATGAGGGCAAAATGCAGCATTGTTGTTTGAAGGGAACAACTCCATTCTCCAATGTAAGTAAATGTATAGTAGTGCTAGAATAGATTAGTCAAAACTATCTGAAATCCATTCAAGTCCGTATTAAACCCCCATTTGCACCCTATAATTCTGCTGCAGGACTGAGGGTATTCCACCGGTGGATCTCAGTTCTAACTCACTCACAAAAGCTGACAACATTAGTTGTCTGAGTTAACTTGTATTTTATCTTCATTTTCTGTTAAAAGGCAGAATAGGGAGAAAGTAAAAATTAGTCTAGATGAAAGTCTAGATGAGTCTAGAGGAAAAAATCACTACATCACAAATGCCTTTATTTGTAGTGAAATATATACCGGCATTTGTTTAATTTTCTCACAGTTGAATACAAAGCTATGTTGCAAATTGTGTGAAGATGTATTTATAGTTTTGTTTTGATGCTTATTGTTAGAACAAAATAGATACACACAATTATTGGGTTTTATGGAGCACACAATAAACAGTGCAATTTGTAAAACCATGCATTAACAGCCCTCATTTCACCCTAATGTACCACTTCTCCCTTAACATTTAAAACCAAAGCTTTATTTTGTTAATAAATACAAGCAAGAATACAAGTTACATACCAACACTTCAGGTACACAGCAAGAGAAGGAAGCTGTTGCTGTTGGTATATTTTGTCCTTGCCTATTTACAGGTCCTTTCAGTACCTTGTAGAGGCAGTTGTCTAAAAGTGGTCTTCATTAATGGAGCGACAAATCACGAACTTCCTCTCATGTAATTTATCACCCATATGTTAAATCACCCCCAAAGTCAGAAGGAAAAGATAAGTAGGAGGAAGTACCCCTGTCAATTGACCACCTAGAGACTGAGTGGCTCACACTACTTGACTCACAGACAGCACTGGTTGAAATAAACCCAAGGTACACTAAATGCAGATGGAATTCCATTCAACTTCCACTAACTTTTGAGATCATATGCTTCATCAAAAAAATTCTAACTCACTTAACACAGACACAAATCACAGCAGCAAACTAAGTGCCAGAATTTTTACCAAATTTATATCAGCTAAGAGGTTTGGGGGCTATATGGGACAGATCTATACTGCACAAGCATTTATGAGTTCAAAATTCCCCTGCAACCAACAGCCACAGGAAAAAAATAAAACAACGGAATCAAGGACAAAAAAATCAGCAAAACCAAAAGGAAAGAGTGAGAGCCTGAGTGAACATATAAAAATTGTTGCATGGTCAGCCATTGTGGTGACTATGGTTACAACAGCAGCAGGAACAAGACCGGTCCCCGATCCTATTCTGGAGTATTTAACAAATATTGTCCACTCTTATGTCATAAGCAGCATCCAGAAAAAAGGTGATCCATTAACAATTGTATATACTTTTCCCTGACTGTTTGCAGTTTTGGAAAATTGGCTGCAGGGCTGCTGTTTTCTGATTTCAAAAATTCTTGATGGCACAGAGAACTTTGCAAATGCTTGTCTTCTGAAGGCTGAGAAGGATACAAACTTTGAAACCTGTTTTCTTCCCTCTTTTAACTTTTCTTAAATTCCATTCACTTTCTCTTCCTCATACCTCCTCGCCGCTCCTTGCTTTCCTCACCCCAAAAAAAAAATTTTGCATGCATTTGGAGGTAATTTATGTCATAGCAGCTGCTCACAAGCTCAAGCTGACACATAGAGCACAATATGACATAAAACCTAAATGGCAATCATATAACTGGTGCATTTAGCTTGTATTGAACTGTTGATTTCACATGGATGCTATAAAAAAGGATCACCCCTTCTGGCAGATATGAATTTTTATATTATTCCTTTTTTTTCCCCACCTTCAGTCCAGATTTGAGAATCTGTTGAAATCTTTATTATTGTTCACTTGGTTTTGCTTTTCCTGCAGTTTGGTTTCTTATTTTCAGGGACATTTCTTTCTGTCACTGTAGCATTGTCAGTTTGTTCTCAAAACTAACAGTCCAACAGACATCCCTTCCCACCATCTCTGATATTAAATCAAATGGCCCAGAACAGTTCAGTCATTGTGGTAAAGGAATAATAAAATTTCTATTGTACAAGGTATTCAGGAAATGACAAGACATCAATGGGTGCTTAAGCATGTATTTCGCACTCTGGAAAAAAATCTGAGGTCTCTGATGGCACTAGGAAAAATTTAATAAAACAAGTAATGAAAGTACACAGTCAACAGAAAAATGAGAAACTAATTATTTGTGATATTTAAGTGCAAGTCATGAATTTTTCTCTATTGAGAGTTTGAAGGTATTGAGAAAGAAAAGTTAGAAAATCAAGTCAATCACCTAACTGACCTCTTCCTTCAGGTTTGTACTGAAGGGAAACCTTCATTCTAAAGACAGCACCAGGTATTTTTAATCTTTATTTTATAGCTTCATAGTTGACACTGTACCAATAAGGAGAATGAAATGCTGTTGAGATTTTTTTGTTTGTTATTATTTAGCCAGGGAAAATCTATTTCAAATCCATCCTCCTGTTTCAAGGTTTTTCTGTAAGTATATCTGAAAGTTACTAGGGAAGCTCTAAATTTTAGCATGCTGGATAAAACATAATGAAATGGCTAAAATCAATAAACAAGATGAGATGGTCATTGCTATTCCAAACTTGTTTCTTCAAATTGACAGTTGTTAAGCCTTTTTCAACTAAATTGAGACATAGAGTGGATGACATACCATGACTAGGGCTTACCATATGACAGGGATTTTTCTTTTTAGGCTCTTGTGAATTTTGCTGTGATCTGTAAGCAAAATTTGAATGCAGTTGTAGTATTGCATCAAAAAAGATACTCTTTAAAGGCAGTAAAAGGAAAAAGTTGATCTGTTTGGTTTTTTTAGTGACTAGTCATGTTTTATAAATATGATTTAAATATTTTCAACTAAATACTGGGGGAAAATATTTTTCATAAATCAAAAGATTAGTGGGCATTGGTAGATGTTAATAACCCTGTGTCTGCTATCTAGGCTTTAAAAAAGAGTCCCTAGTATTGTTTGTAAATCTATAGTGCTAGTAATTTTTTTCTGAAAACATAAAATTTTTACCTTCCCATTATTTCTGCGTTATTAATATCCTCTAGGTTATAGAAAAAGGCCTAAGTTACCCCAAAATAAAGTACAATTTTCCTAGGTGAAAATGTCTGCTTGCAGGAAGGGGAATGCTAAACCCTCTAGGGTTGTGCTATGTTTCTGTATGTGTGTCTGTGCATTCCCAGAGGAGGCACAGGTGGAATGATGTGCGGGGGGATGCTGAGAGGGGCTGGTTCATGCCGGTTTATTTGGCCCAGGGCTCTGCTGCTCTCTCTCTAGCCTGCAGATAGGAACAGTATGGCTCTGTGGGAGCTCTGTATCCTGCAGTTAAGGCAGTGGGCTGGAAGGATCAAGTGAAGCACCTGGAGGCCACCAGGTTTCTTTTGCATACAGCTTAATTACTGACTTCATGCCAATAAAATGAATTTTACCTGTGGATTGTAGTGCATCTTATCTAAATTGATTTTTAGACTGCTAATCTATATTTTTAATCCTTCAGTAGCATTGTTACCTATTGCTACCTTTTCAGAACTCCTGAAAAAGCTATCTTACACACTGCAAGAAAGTGAGTTTTTTATTCTTTTTTTAACTCCTCTTTGAAGATGGTGGTGAAAGTGAACGACAATAAGACATAGAAAGATATTTTAAATTTCCCTTTAGCTAAATTCACTTGGGGCTCAGAAATATGCAGCGTTTAATCACCACCCAAGATCTGCAAAACACTGTAAGTATGCTCACAGTAAGTGAGTGAAAGAGTTTTTTTGTTTGTTGCATTGAGGCCAGAGAAAATCCCCCTCCATGATGTGGTACATAAATGCTAAGACCATCATGTCACCAAATCAAGAGCCTCTTAACAACCTGCATGGTCAGGTAAAAGCTGCACTAAGAACCTGGTACAGATCCACAAGCTCTTGGTGTTCCCAAGTTCTTTGTGCACCAGTGTCAAGGCCAACAGGTGAGCTTCCTGTCTGAGAGCTGGCTTTCCCACAGAGCTGGTGGTTTTAAGGTAAATTCCCTAAAGATAACAACAAGGAAAGATGAGCTAATATAAATGCAATTAGGTAGTCAGGTTCAGGTAATAGTCACTGCCTGGGTAATTTATAGTTTTCAGCTTTTCTCAGCATTACTGGCCTACCAGACCTCAAAAACTGTATTATTGAGCCATAGGCTGTTATGGGTACAAAATAATATGTACAGAGCATGAAAGAAAAATTGCAGAGTGTTTCAATATTGTTAAGTTTTACTTTAACTTTGTCTTCAGACTAGTTTACAGGAATTAATCCCTATCCTTATTTCTAATAGACAAAGATTAATTGGTCCTCTTTATCAGAACATTTGGTGATTAGGAATGTTCTTCTCTCACATGTATCTTCCATCACAGAGTGTAGCCGCTCAATAAAAAGATGTGCTCCAAACCAGAGCATCCATTTTTCAATATAGCAATGTACAGCAACAGGTTACTGCTTTTGTAAAGCTATTACTTTTACTGTCAACATGTCTGCTGCTAGAAGCTGTCTCATTAGACAGGATAAATTGGAACAGCCTAAGAAAAATTTGACCAGGCAAGAAATTAAGTTTTATTATATACCTAAACACACAGAGGTAAACATGTGTGCACACACATACAAGGCAGTGTGACTGAAAGAATAATCATAACATCAGTGGTAGAGTGCACAGGTGAATATTACATCCGTGAAACAGAAGTAATTGTTATCTAAATAGAGACAATTTGATAATGTAAATATAACCACACTCCTATCAGAGACATTTAAGTAAGCCATGAAGCAAAAATATCCAAGACTGGAGTGGTTTCACCTTAGCTGGGTGCCAGCTGCCCACCAAGCTGCTCTATCACTTCCACTTCTCAGTTGGACAGGGGAGGGAAAATAACAGTGAAAAATCATAGTTTGAGGTAACATAGTTTACTAAAGGAAAAATGGGAGGCTGTGCATGCAAAAGAAAAGAAAAAGAAATTAAATTGTTTTCTAGTTTCTACCAGCAAGTAATGTCCAGCCACTTCCCAGGAAGCAGGTCTGCAGCATGCATAGCAATTGCTCTGGAAGGCAAGCATAATTAATTAATTCCTTCCTCCTCTTTTTCTTACAGCTTTAACTAGGTACTTAAACCAGCTTTATACCCACACACAGATGTATATATTTCATTAACTACTATTCCCTGTCAGTTCACAGATATTATTTTCCTATTCCATGGACTTTCTCCACACCTCCAGATGATCAAAACCAGCCATGATTTAGACTCCATTCCATCAAGACAGATGATCAAGACAGGAGAAGCAGCACAGGACCAGCCAGGCTTGAATCATCATCATACTCCCCTTGCTCCTCTGCCCTGGTTCATGTCATTCCTGCTACTTTACTTCCAGTGACATACAGCAGATTATTTACCCCCAGAGTTAAATCTCCTTGAGATGTACACCAGGTGTCCCCATCCTTCTGCATTACCCACCTAGTAAGCCCAACTTTTGAGCAAAGACAATCCCATGTCTGCATTTGTCTTTTCCCGTGGGAGGAGAAATCCACATGGTCTTTCCCAGCCACTTCCCTATGTGAAGTTATCTCCTCCCTTATGTAGGAGGCCTGTTTTGGGTGGAGCAGGATGGTTTGCAGTTCCTCTGGTGGCAAGCAACCAAGTGGCTTCTGCTAAATTTGTATCCTGTTGCTTCCATGCCCCATTGCCTAACGCTCTCATAGTTTTTAGCAGTTCTTCATATCTCTCAGCCTTTCCAG
Source organism: Camarhynchus parvulus (assembly GCF_901933205.1). Lineage (NCBI taxonomy): Eukaryota > Metazoa > Chordata > Aves > Passeriformes > Thraupidae > Camarhynchus > Camarhynchus parvulus. Next base: position 34,490,028 of record NC_044586.1, on the reverse strand, counting down.
AGGCCTGTGGGTGATAGGACGTATGGCATATTCACTCAATAGCATTTCTTTGTCCAAAAGGGGTTTTTTTGGGATATTTTGGAGTGGCAAATATAGAAAAATAGAAACAGATTTCCTAAGAAAATTAAAAATTAAAGTTATATTAAATAACATTGTAGTTGTTTCATTTCAATATGACATACCAAAGAAGGCTCTGGGATGTAAAAATAAACTAAAAAATGTGAGGAGTAATTGATTTCCCTGTGAAAGCTAGTTTAATCATGTAATTTCCTTAGTGACAGAGGAATTAGAATTGTAATTCCTGAGGGTACACAGATGAAGGAGTGAAGTGAGCCAGCACTGAAGTTCTGGCTTGGGTTGTCACTCATAATTAAGTTTACAAGTGCCTGGTTTGATTGCATGTGGAGCAGTGGTTCAATCTGCTTTAAGTATTTATCCAACAAAAGAGATTTTACTGTACAAGATCTTTAGGAGCTGAGAACTATCAAGTTAGGCTTGTGTATTCAATCATTTTTATGACCTCTGATTTCACTGTATGTAGATACAGACAGCTTACATAAGTATAAATTTGCAAGATAAATTAATAAGCCTCCACTGTATTTTGAATTTTCCCACTTAGAGAAATATTTGAGTATATGTACATTATGTATATGAAACCATGTTCATGCACATACACATTAACCTGTCTGTACAAACATGTACTTTCCTCCCCATTTATTTCTCTTGTGCTCCTGTTAGTATTCACATCTAACTTGTTGTTCTTGCAAGTAGCATGGGAAACACAGTCTGCAAATTCTGCCACTTTCATAATCACATTTAAATACCTCTGAAGAGCAGCAACTACAACAAAACAGCCAATTTCCCTCAATGGATAAGAGCTATCTAGGTCACATTTTTTGAACACAATTACTATCCAATATTTTGGGAAGTAGAAACTGGGGACAACACTAAAATGGCAGCTGCAACTTCATGTCAACAAAGGGCAGTCGTCTCCAAAGCAAAAGTAAAATAGTGATAGCATCTCTATTAATGAAAGAGGTGCTTAATACTATTAATATTAGGGGATTATCTTTGATATCTTTTGAATTTCACTTTTTGTGAAGAACATGACCAGGATCTCAGTTAAACAAAAGTATGGGAATCTTTATACTTGTGGCTCATTGTTTGCAATTTTACAGTAGCATTTCTCTCTGATACAGGGTGATTCTGTAACATTTGGTTTGTTCGAGTTCAGACTGTCATTTTTCTTTTGGACTCTTACATTCCAATTTCAGTTCCACACTATCAGAAACTGTGGGAATTTCTCGAGAGACAGAGCTCTGGATACTGTAAGGCTTTACAGACACTGGATTGTCCAATCATAAAAGGAAAGGTTGGAAAGGTGCTTAGGAAGCCAGCGCATCTTAAACCTTTGTTTACTCAGTTGCTGCAACCTGTGTTTGCTTGGCAGGAATTCACACATCTCCTCTATGTACTGTTCCTGTTATACTTTGCTATTATACCTGCTTTCATTCATTATCTAATGTGAGCTTGCACTTCTCATTTTTTTTTAGTTCTGTATCTACAAATTCTGTATTGCAAACCAGCATTATTCAATTTCATCTGCGTCTCTTAGAGCAGTTGTCAGAGCAGCTGGGGACCACTGTATGATGAAGTAACTTTCATGGAAATAAATATAGTAGCTTGGTGTTTAAAGGTGAGATTTATTCAATGGAAGAACATAAATACTTGCCAGGTGGTACTTTGACAGAGGTTAGCTTTTTGTAGTGAAAAAAGGTCTATGTAGTTTTTGCATCCAACAGCAGTTATGAAGGGAAGCTGTGCAATGTGGTCACAGGAAGCAGTAGGAGAGGGATTGCTCCATGAAGCAGGGCTGGGGTCCCTCTGGGGAGCCGTGATGGGTTCATCAGAGCCTGGGCTGAGCAGAACGCTGGGGTCCCAGGCTGAGCCTGTCCTGGGCTCCTTGACTTCCAAGTGAAGCTGCCCTGACAGGCTGTTTGGGCTCATGAAGTCCTCCAGGTCCTGACACATGGATCAACAGAATAATCAACAAATAAAGAAAATTTCAACAAATAAAGAAAATGTCTCAAAAAATGAATACATTTATTAACCACTAGATTTAACCACAATCTCATTCCGCTAGTGAAAACATTAAGGTATATAAGGTAATATTACCCTGAAGAAATAAGTTCAAGTTCTAATATTTGTTTATGTATATTCTAATACATTTGATAGGCAAAAACTAAACAGAAACTTTAGATTATATTGGTTCCTTGAACTGTTTACAAGTGGGTAGTTTTATTTGCTAAATACATTACCAGCTTTCATTGCAGCAATTCTTTAAAATTTCTTTGGTCTTCTTGTCTAACAACTTTTATAAAAAGCGATGCCATTGCAGTTTTATTCCTACAAAATACAGTATTTGATCAGCTTGCAAAATACTGACTGCAATATTTCAAAATGCATCAACCTTTCCAAAATTATTTTTTCCAGGCTGAAAATGCAAATGCTGATGACATGCTATTAGAAGGAAACTTTATGCCTCACATTTATAGCTAGCTACAGTAGGGTGTAACCATTTTAAGGATTAAAATCCCATGCAAACACATTAAATTAAAATGTAAAGCGGATTTGTGGCTGTGCTTATGATGGCAATTATTTCTTCCACTTATTTGCTAAAATCCAGACAACAAATACACCAGTCCACTTAATCTAATGCTCAATTAGCAAGGCAATACAAGCCTTGCCACTGTCTCTGTAGGCAGGCACGAAGAAAAGGCAAGAAGGACATTCTGAGCTTCATACTTAGGCCTTGTCATTGAATTAGTGTTGTACAGGTTTTGGGCACTTTGCTGAAATAGGGCAAATTCATACAATCATGGACCATGAAATATGCGATTAGCTATCAGTCTCTTCAAGGGGAAGAAGTAATTTCCACATGAAATGACTGTTGTAAATTTAATGTTTCCAAATAATTGAAGGACAAGATAATTTTATATTAGACTTAATATTTTAAATGAGTCTTGCAGATGTTTGCTCTGCTGGTTTTTTAGTCTTTATATCAGATATTGACCAGAGATTAGAAGGTATTTATATTGTTGCCACAGATAACCAAATGAAAAGTGTACCTTTACATTGTAGGAAGTTGTAAAATCATCATGAGCAAAATCTAAATTTCCCAGGGGCAATTTTTTTTACCATAAATTTGATCCATGACTGTTCCTATTTCTTTTACATTGTTTGCACTTCATTATAGATTCTCTTTCTTCCTGCAGGCATCAACATTTGATTAATTTTGAATTTTTACACAAACAGGTGTTTGTATTTGTCAGTGTTCTTATCATGAATAAATATGGAACTTTTTTCCTTTTATGGAATAAAATATGATTGAGAGCTGGCAAAGATATTTTTGCAATTTTCCAGTCGGTAGTTTGTTGTGCTTTTACATGTGGAATCCTCTTCCCTTATGTTATAGTGACATATATGAAATACCCTTTCAGCGACATTTTTTCACATAGGCTTTAAAAAACTTTGGTGGTTTTGTTTGCTTGTTTGCTTGTTTGTTTGTTTGTTTGTTTGTTGATGAGCCAAGGAATTCTTGTCATCTTCAAGTTGAAACATCATGGTTGTTCTTGAATGTATGCAAGATTTGGCTACATCTGCTGCCTCCCATTATTCATTCTTATGTCTGCCTATTGCTTCTCTTCCAGTTCTGAGATTAGAAGGATAAAGAGAAAACTGATGCAAAAGACTTCTGTTTAAGAGTGATACCTGCATAATTCATGAGGAAATACTTCCTGCAATAAAATGCAGTGATCAGACCTTCGATCTTCAGAAAATCCCCACTGTTCTCAGGAGATTCTGCACAAGAATCTGAACTGCAGATTGGAAGAGTTTATTATCATTACTCATTATATTCAAATAGATTGTCTAAATTCAGATAAATACCTGAAGTTTTGTCTGCTAATCTGAACTAAATAAGTGGGATTTGACCATTATTGCTAATTACCTTTTTTAATTATCACATTAAAAAGGGCATGAGGGAGGTCCTTTCCCAAACAACTTATTGTTTCCTTAGGTTGCTGTGACCCTGTGTATCATATCTGCATGATAAAAATACTATGTTTGGTAGATTTTTATTATGGTTTTTGAAATACTACATTTTTCCTGTTGGAAGAACTAATTCCTGAAATTAAACCAACTTTTTAATAGTATCATATATAAATTCTAAGTGTATATATTGTTAAATTTGTTTTGTGAAAAGAGCAATCAAGTTATGATGCAAAAATTCTCCTTTAGCTATCATACAGAATATCACTGGTAATTATTTTCCATACAGTACAAAGGAGACAAGTTCTTTTCCCTGTTTCCAGATGGCAAAGATGGAAGGTAATTGAAATTATATGCAAGCTACAGCACACATAAAAAATATAGTAAACAAGCCATACTTTATGACAGCATCATTAGAGTGATTTAAAGGTAAAGCAGCCTTTGAGAAACTAATGATTGGTAATTGTCAAGTATTTGTACTGACTAACTACCTTCAAAACATGTTGTAAAGAGTTAGGAATAGATTATATTATCTATAACACCCAGAAAGATTAAATATATTGACACATAAAAATAAAAAAGACAAAAGTTAATTATCTACAGCTTTGTGTTATCAGGGACAGAAATTGACGTGCAGATTCATATTTTGTTGGAATTTGGGGGATGTTAGGAGGTTTGATCTGACATATTCTGATCAGGAAACGTGATGTCTGAATATCATAGTGTTTAGACCACTAGACAGTGTGGTGTACACATTTATGCAAGACACCTGCTCTTGGTTTCTGAATTACTTTTCAGCAAGATTTTTCTCCTGTTATTTAATGCAAAATTGCATTCTCTCCCCTCCATAATATTTCAGTAACATGGATTCTGGTTTAAAAACTTGAAAAAAAATACTACTCAGCAGCACAGAACTCGCAAGGTGCAATTAGACTAGCTCCATTAGCTTTTGTAGCAGCTGAGGATCTAGCCCAAACTATTTATTACCTTCATCAGGCTATAAATTACTTTGGACCCATATGTTTACATGGTTGACAAGTGGTTTGCATAAAAGTAAAAGTACTCTGCCTGCAACTAGCATCACCTCAAACATGGATTTGCAGTCACAGATACTCTTAACAGGAATGTTAGCCCCAGGTCTTCCATGCTCATGCTGTTATTTTGAATGTTAAATAAAGCACAGCAACAATTCAATGTGTCTTTTACAGTGATCACCAATTTTCCCAGCTATTATAATGTCTGTGTGAAGGAAGCTCCCACCTGCCCAGAGCATATAGCAGATATGAAGGATGTGGCATTACTCAAGACTCACAAGACAAGAGAGAGATGCTGTGAAAATATCATCCCAGCCTTGTAAAAATGTTCTAATTGTTCTTATCTGTAGAAAGGGAACCACCAGCAACAACTGTTTACTTTCTTACTTAACAGGCGTAGGTCTTCTTGGACAGAGGCAACTCTGGAGCATTTGGAGAGCTTGTTCCATGAGACTGAGTTTCATTGAGATGCAAGAGAACCACAGGAGAAGAGAGAATTACCCACATTTTCTCAGACATTAGAGGAAAAAGAGCAGGAAGAAGAAAAGAGGCATAATTGCAGAGTGAGGCTTTCCTGTGCAAGTGCACCAGCAGATGCACCAGCAGCTCAGGTGGAAAGCATATTCAATCCTCTTGCTGTCTATTTCTTTCTCCTTCCTCCCTCACAGCATCTGCCTCCAGGATGACTAATCCCAAGTTACAGACTGCAGAGAGTGTGACTGACTAAAAACGCTGCTCAGGCACTTGTACCTCCTTCTTAACTGGCTTTGAAAATGACAAAGCTGGACTTTTTGATACTGATCCTGACAACCAAACATGGTGCCAAAATATTTGTTTCTCTAGGATGGCTCAATATCCACCTAAAGACTGGTTGATGAATCAAAGAAACAAGTCAGGAAAGCAAGACCATGAACCGTTCTCTGAGGCCAAGCAGCCATGACGTGAGGTATGTACATTGTGCCTGAGTCTCCCCATGCTCCATTTTTCCTGTGGTGATAGATCATGAATAACTTTTAATTACTCTTTTTTCAGTTCAAAGGTCATGAAATGATGTGAAAATGACAACATGTGTCATATCCACTGGTGTGAAACCTGATGCTTTCTGTAAATTCTCATTAAGCTGAACAAATACAGCAGATCGTGTGTCAGGAACTCATATATTCTTGTAACATAGTCACCTTAACTCTGGCAACCAGACCACTATTTAGGTTCAAAAAGTGTTGGCTAACAAGGCCCTAAATTTTACAGTATACTTCAATAAGCTCTTATCTCCTGCAACAAACTTCTCAAAGATGCAGGCTCACAAATCACAACACACTTCCAGAAGCTCCCCACCCCCATCACAAACTTCCATGTGGAGTACAGGGTAGAACATGATAGCAGTGCTTTGCCAGTCAGAGCAAGGGAAGAGAAAAATAAAGGCTGAAAAGAGTGAAAGGGGACAAAAAACATCATCAATCCTTAGGTCCTGTGTTGGTCCTACCATGCGGGTAGTCTGGTGGTGGGGCAGTAAAACAAAGAAAATGAAAGAGAGGAAAAAGGAGGGGGGGTACACTGATCTGCTTCCTTTTATGATTAACTTGGTGCACCCCTCTTAAGTAAACTGGATTTTGTATGATGGTTGTGGACAGTACAGCTCCACCTCTGCAGAACTTTCTCTTCTATTCGCAATTTTCCTGTTGCACCAGTAACAATCTTTGAGACAAAATATGCTTATGCCTGGGCCTCTACAGCACAGAAAAGGCATGTAATAGGAAGCTACAAAGATATGAAATAGCATAGACAGGGATTTCTTTGTCCTCTTCTCTGACAGTACAGAAATAGGGATCATTAAATTATGTGAGAAGTACCCAGATTTCAAACAAATAGAAAAAAATAATTATACATTTTGTCATTCCGTGACCGCATTAGTTTCTGGGAAGTCAAATGTTCACATTGGCTCGTGAGGACACTGGACATTGATCTGTAAAAGGGTTACCAAATATGCACATTCAGCACAGACAGTTCTCTGTACTGAACAAAGATGAACACTGGAAGTGTGTTTTCCTGTGGAAAGACAATTAAATGTACATGTCTTCTTTTAAAAGTTCCTTTATGCTCCTGATTACATCTGTGTTCTTGTTCATTTTCCCCCTAAGAACAGGCATCAGCCCATTCCTGTGATCAGTAGAAAAGAGAGGACTATCCAAATGATTATGGCAGATGATGAGCTAAAAAAAAAAAAGGAACAAGAGCTGGAATGGGAGATGAGAGAGAAAGATTAAATAGTGATAGATATGGAAAGACTGGAGGACATCAAGCAGAAGATCTCAACAGTTCACCCTCTTCCCTGAAGTTCCAAGGAATTAGAGGCTCTCCCTGGAATTGCTTCACCTGGACTTCTCGTAAGACGAGGGAAGGAAAGGATTCTAATGGTCTCTAGGATCTCAACATTTCCCAGCTCCCTCCTTTTGTTGGAATGGATGAGCTTTAACCAGGAAATTGTTAAAGAGAATCTCTCAGAGCTTGACAAGTCCTCAGACTCAGCAGGTATAAATAAAAAGGTCAGAGGAGAAGTGGAAATTTTACTGTAATTTTACAAATATTTAGGCACTTCTATCCTGCAACCCACTAATAGACTTCATAAACCATGAAGGCAGAGAAGGCAGGTTAACAAATTTTTTTCTGAATAAAAGTAGAGATTTCATCATCAATATCTACATTGTTTGTGGTGACAAATCACTTTCTGCAAAAATAAAAACAAATTAGTTCTCCTATAAAAATACCTTTGCCATTTGCTCTGCCAGTGTGCATTAGGAAGGGTTTTCTTCTTGCAAGACAGCTTCCAGTTCAAGTCTTGCACTGAAAAATGACAGAAATGTAGATCCCTGTAGTTTTGTCAATGCAATTAGTTAACTCCACTCTTATGTGCCAAAACACAATGAGATTTTTGAATTTTAGAATTTTGCAGTTTGCAGCAACCCATTATTTTCAGTAAGATTATTCAGTTTTCACTGTACCAACAACAGCTGATCTGCCCCTGCCAAATTGGGCAGCAAATGCCAGTGTGGCAGTGATCACATTCCAGTGAATGGACAATGAGTTCTCACAGCAATGAGCTGGCTCTATAAGTCGGAGGAGCCTTGCACAGTGGTGCAGTTTGCAATTCCTGTTGACATCTGGAAGTCAATAGCTGTTGACCGGCTTCACACACTAAAATGGGAAAGAAAGAAATCCTAAAGAAAATCCCTTCTGAATCAGCACCTCTGCTTGTGCTGTTTCCTTGCTGTTCCTCTCTTTTCATTCTCTTGGTGCAGCTGCAGCTGGGAAAGAAAATGTAAATGTAACTGCTGCTGCTGCAAAAATTGCAGCCAAAAACTATTGATTAGTGCAGCAATTGCAAAGTTGCAGCTGTCCAGATAAATATATCTATCTGTGCTCAAATCTAAGCTCTACAGCTATGACAGATGGTTTTCCTGTCATTAGGGCTGCCATATTTCAGACTATGATTTTTCAGAAGGAAATAGTTTGCTTTGACTGAGAAGCTATATGCCAAGAATTCCTGGACAAATAGTAGAAGTGCTCAAAATCCTGAACAATAAAACTTCCATCTGGAAAAGACAAAGTGTCATGGAAAACCTAGACATAAGGCAACCTTATCTCAGATGGTGGCTTAAGAATATTAGAAAAACTTACTCTGGGTACCCAGTAACAGATGTATCCTGGGCTGAAAGAGGGGAATGATGAGGGGTTTAGAATTTGTCCCCAGATGCACTACATAATTGGTCTAGTTGGTTTTCAATAAATACAATATCATTAATTTAATTGAGCACAAAGACTGGAAACAACATAAAATAGTTTGAGATATATTCACAGTATTTAATGCTTAATATGGATGAAGTATCACTGTGGGGAGTAATAACTTATTAAGTAGGATTTATCCCATGTGATGTTACCCATCTAAAAATTACCTATCTTGTCACAGCTGATCCATTTCTACTCGATATTCAAGGCAAAGTTAATTCCCTTAAGATAGAGACCCACTCTATACTGAAACAGGAGAGAAAAATTTCTCCACTCTTTCTAAAGGAGTGGATTATACTTGGCAGTTCATACAATGAAATAATTCTAATTGTTTTTACTTAAAAGCATCTAGACAAATTTTTCTTGTTTTGACTGCTATGTTGTTCAGCTCAATGATCAAAGTACATAGACATGTGCCAAACTTGGCTTTCAATATCAGTTGGCTTTCTGGCAGCAAAGACAAGAATTACTGCACTCATATCTTATGTTAACCCTGATTACCCTTTCAGTAATATCTAGATCTCAAGACCAGAATAAGGGGTTTTGAATAGGGGATAGCAATTAACTGTGAATGGACAAATATTCTCCATTACTGAGGTGAAGTTGCAGCTTCTTATAAGACTGTCTTAGTGAAATAAGAGGTGACTGTACTTACATCATCCGTTGGACTAAGAAAGGGTTTGAACTATTTCACACATAAGGCAATAGGCAAGGAATCTATTTTTTTCAAATTATCTATTTTCTTTTATGCATCTAAATGTGAGGCTACTTTTCAATGGTTATGATAACATCAGATAAGGTTTCTCCCTTTAGCAGTTTGCTTCTTACCCATAATAATTTAATTAGTCCTTCCCTTCCCTTCCCTTCCCTTCCCTTCCCTTCCCTTCCCTTCCCTTCCCTTCCCTTCCCTTCCCTTCCCTTCCCTTCCCTTCCCTTCCCTTCCCTTCCCTTCCCTTCCCTTCCCTTCCCTTCCCTTCCCTTCCCTTCCCTTCCCTTCCCTTCCCTTCCCTTCCCTTCCCTTCCCTTCCCTTCCCATTATGGCTTGGCTGTAAGGAACATTTGAAAACCAATCACTAATTTAGTTCCTATTCAAGATAATTTCAGGACATACCTTTCATATCTTAGTGAAAAGACAAAAGTCCAAATCAGATCATTAGATAATTTACTAGAACTCTCCGTTTCTTAGTTTATAGTAATGAAATACTAATTTCATGGTTATGAAAAATACTGCAAATTTAAAAAATTAAGTCTTTTACATTGCTCTCTCTAAATGTCTTAATTACTGTTTAATTATTTACATATTTATAAGTCAAAAATTTTTCAATTTCTTAACTGAATGCTTGTCATGGGTTTGGGACAGTCTAAGTAATGTTTAATCAAAAGTCAAAATATAAATTTCTACAACTGACAGGATATCTAAGACCTCTTTTTCTGTGCTGGAATTGACTCCAGAAAAACATTTTGTTCCCTCTATCTAAATGAATAGTATTGGCTGACAAGTTAAAATTTCAGTACAATTGTTTTTCAGGGTCTAGTGTTAGCTTGAAATAGTTGTTCTGCAGCAGCTTGAACAGCTGTATTTTCATTCAGTAGTATATTCCCACAAAAACAGAACAATAGTTTAAATTACACTAGCTACTTCACTGCTGAACAACTTTTCTAAGTAAAAGGCCTGCTTGCTCAAAAATATAGAAGAGATGTAGCCATTTCTTGTGGTTAAATTTTTCAGCTTCTTTAACCTAGAAAAAGCTCCAAGGTTTCCTGCAGAACAGCTTCCATGTGTAGTTATGCTTTGCCATCACATAATTTTGGAAAGCCTTACAATTTGTAACAAGGTCAATAATATTGAATAACATGCTTAAATTAAGATTTTTTTAATCTTAATATGTAATTTGATAATAGTCCATATGTATTTGTTAGTATCCAAAAGAATCAGTGTATTAGTACTCTTTAGAATTAGTCAGCAAATAATTATTTCTTGTTGCAAAACCTAATCTGAATCCGAAGGACCTTGTATTTACATTTCTAGGCCAACAGGAAAAAAAAATTTGAGGTAAGTGTTACGTGTGTTTGATATATTTGGGTTCCCATATGTTTTACATTTGGTGTCTCATGGCTATTTTCCTCTATGTTTTAATTGGTTAAAAGCTGCGCTTTACAGCTATTGTGTGAAAATTGGGTGAAGGGCGTGCAATTAAAATCTTACTATATGTAAGGAGAATATGTCCTTTGTCCAAAATTTTCCATGAACTTGAACATCATTGTGCTTTTTACCTCTGTTTAGAAACCTCATTGGACACCTTGTTAGTAGGGCAAGCAATGGAATTTAGAAATCAAATATAACATATGGATGATATTCCATAAAACTACTCAAGGAAACCAGAACAACGAATTCTCTAAATGTGAATTTCTCCAAACAATTTTCTTTTAGAAAGTTTTCATGTCTAATTTGTCAGAGAATGGATATTTAAATTAACTGCTTTGTACTACTTACAAGTTTTCTGGATCATTATTAATTATACTTTTAATATGTCTAACTTGTTTTGTAGGGAAAACTTCTCCAAGGTAGCACTTTAAATGATGCCTATCTTAATAAACACTTATAAATGATCTTAAAACAAGGTTCCAACAATTTTTTTCTCAGGTGCAAATTTAGAAGCTGCAACCCAAATATTTTACACAGACCTGTGCCGTCAAAGTGTCTTTTAAAACTTATTTGTTATAGGAAAATGATGGATTTTGAGTCATGTATCATCAAATATAACCTTGTATTTCTGAAGCGGTCTAAGATGTAGTTCACTGAAGATCTTAGAATAAGAAAATAGCAAGTTGTGTAAGAAAACCTAAATGAATCCAAATTATACTAATGGCATCACCTAATGGCACCTGCATAGTCCATGTTTAATTTTATCTAAACTGCAGTATAGTATGGAAGAAATGAAGATTCCCAGACTGATCACAGTTCACACACCCAGGAACTAAGAGATCTATAAAAGCATGTATTTTACTAAGGCACTAGGTCATAACAATGTTACTACTTAAGATACTTTTATTAAGAGTTTATAATTCAGTTTGGCTCTGGATTTGACCTTGGATTTCAATTTAGTTTTTTAATATTCAGTTGCCTTTATGTCCAAATTTGCCTTCTCTGGCTGGTCACATGGTTTACTTTCACTAGTGCCTTATGCTGTGAATCAGCATGTCAAATTGCCAGATTGGCAGAACCATGCTGTAATGGTTGTCTTCTCCTATGGATCTTTCCCTGTTATTATTATTAGTACTGGTGTTTATTTAAGGCTACATCAGTTTACCACATGTGTCATACCAAGTAGCAGAGTGTAAACTGGTTGGAAATATTAGATTTTGTTCATTACAAGGAGGGATATTACTCTGCAGAAATTGTGTTTTCTAGCCAGCTTTTGTTCCAAACTCATTTTAGAGAACATTAAAGTATATGGCAATTTGAGATATGTATGCGCCTTTCTTGCATTTAAAAAAATTCTCCAGGGAGAAAAAACAAATCCACCACCTCATTTGGAAAACTGTAAGGGCAAATCTCAGTGACAGCTTCAAATAGAAACTAATTTTTCAAGTTCCCTTTAATTATGGGTGCAACTATTAGCTTTGTCAGCCTTGCATCCAGTACGGCAGAAAGCTGAGTAAAGCTGCAATACTTCTACTAAAAGTCTAAAACTTCTAGAAAAAACTGGTGAGATAAAGAGTAGGTGAGTGGTCTGCAAGATGGGTAGGAAACTGGCTGTCAGGTGATGCTGAACAATGTTCAGCATCCTCATAAATGATCTGGAGGATGGAATTGACAGCACTGTCATCATGCTTGGTGATGGCACCAAACTGGCTGGTGAGGTGGAAAGAAGAGAAGGGAAAGCCATCTTAGAGAGAAACCTGGACAGGCTGGAAGAGTGGGCTAGCAAGATGATTAACACACAGAAGTGTGAAGTCCTGCATCTGACACAAAATAAGCAAATAGCTTAATTAGCAAATAGCTAATTACAGAAGAGCAGCCTTGCTGCAAGGGACCTGGGGGTCCTGGTGAAATACAAGCTGAACACAGGTCAGCAGTGTGCTGCTGCAGCAATGAAGGTAAATCACAGCCTGGGCTCATCTACAGGGAGATGAGCTCATCTATTAGCTGAGATAGAAATACAATCATCCCACTCTGCTCAGTGCTTGTCAGGTTGCACCTGGAGTACTGTGTCCAGCTATGTTCTCCACAATTCAAGAATGCTGTGGACAGAACAGAAGGGGTCCAAAAGAGAGCCAAAAAGATGATCAAAGAACATGCCCTGGGGGAAAGGTAGAAGGAGTTTGGTCTTTAATCTCTGGAGAAGGCTCCAGGGGAACTCATCACATTATTCCAATTTTCAAAGGGTAGCTACAACGAGGATGGAGGAACACTTCACAAGGAGCCACATGGAGAAGACAAGCAGCAACAGGTACAAGTTGAATGGCATATAGGTTTCACCCTGATATAAGAAAAAAATTCATTTACAGTGTGAACAACCAACCACTGGAAGAGTGCAGAATCCCCATCACTGGAGGCTTCAAGATGCAATTGAACACTGTATGCTTTTCTCCATGGGTAATTACTTCCCAATATTTGGAGGATCTGCATTTTTTAGAAGTCATCTCTGTTTGACCTTAACTTCACACCCTTTCCTATGGGTATAAAGGTAAATTCAGAGGTACAATGTGCAAGGTCTGCTATATTATCCCTGTACATTTTGATAATGGGTGTTACCTAAAGTCATGCTCTGAATTTATGCAGAAATACAAAATCATCCAATTCTGTGTTAACCTATTATTTTTTTTCATAACAAACAGCAGAATCATAGACAGGTAACAGTTACAATAATAACTCTCACATTTTTTCACACAGTTCTCAGCGGACAATTGAAAATGCAAAAAGGACCATGTACTGTAAAGTATCTTAGCATAGATAAAACCATCAAGTAGATCCAGTGTATCCTAAACTTCTCAAAATTAAAAGAATCCCTACATATTAATATATTTTAAAAAATTATCAGACGTGATAGACTGGCCAGAGCTGTTAGAAATTTTACTTTTATATCCCACGTACAAGTGAACTTTGCTATTTTCATAAGAGTAACTGACAACACATTGTTTCTCTTAAAAAGACTATTTTCCCAATAACTAATGTAAATAAAAAGGGTCTCACAATTTTGTAAACTATCCTCAGACAGTATTGGGAATACTCTAAGACACTTAACATATGAAAAGAGAAAATACTTTTGCTGGTAATCTAAGTGGTTTTGAGAGTACGTTTAGATACTGTGTTTACTGTCCAGTAGTGAAGACAAAGAAAAGTTATTCATTTTCTTGACTTATGAATATGGATAAGCACTAAAACTTGTACTGTACTGTGTGTAAGTATTAAGCAAAGGCCAGACCATGCAGCCAACATGAAATCTTTTCTATTGATACTCTAATTATCATTCGTCTTCTGGTTTTGTTCTGTAAGAAAATAGCATCTGTGCAGCAGGTTTTCCACAATTAATGACTATGGAAGTAGGTCTGTGAGTATTTCAAGGTTTTAAGATATACTTTTATGTTGAAAAGACTTGAAAAAGAATTTTTTACTGTGCTCATTACTCTTTTGAAGTAAAAAATATTGGAGTCCAATAAAAACTTTTTTCTTTCATTTTTTAGGTTTATTGTTGCTCTTTTACTCTATTTGCCATGAGGAACCCTCATTAAGGCTATTCACAGAGTACAGTGTTAGTCAGCTGGGCTAATGAAATCCTAATGAAGTAATTTTAAGTTATTTGTTTAGACTGACTGCGACCAGGATCAGCAAAATTTGCACCTAAGTTATCTCACAAGACTCATTCAGGATATCTGTGGCACAGCTCAGGAGAGACTGTGAAAGCTGCTAACCTCATAGAAATGTCCCTTGTGTGTAGACCTGCCAGGGTATACAGCCAGAGGGGTCAAGCTATATCACTTTTTAGTAATTAACTTTTGAATAGAGCTTTGGAAGTACAAAGTGCTTCTCAAGTGCTATAATTATCATTTCCCTATATAGCAGCATAATTTAATTGCAAAGCATGAAGTAAGGAAAGTAATATTGACCAAACATTTAGCACTTAGTTATAGAAATTATTGCTGGAGACCATAAAATAAATTGGATTTCAGTTGAAGCCTGCTGGTTTATTGTGTATTTTTCAAAGTCTGGCCATCTCTTGATTACAGACTGAGAAATCTATATATCACCTCCAGCAAAGAGACAAACCATGTTTTATAAAACTCAGTGATTGTGTCAAATGAACATTTTGCTCAGCAACCAGGTAAGTGGACTTGTGATGGTAACTTTTGCTTTAAATTTTCTATGTTATTTTCCAAGTGTTTCTGTTGTAACTTTTTATTCATTTTGGTGTGTTATATCCCTTATTTTCCATAAATTTTGAACATATTCTACCATATTGCTCTATTTTTATGCATGGAAGAGATGCGAGATTGTCTGACAAAAATTATGCGGTCACTGAATTTTCACAATTGTGATGTTTCCTAATTATCCTCATTGCTGTGGTGGTTGTAAGTAAGGACACCCAAAGATTTTGAAAGATACTCTTGGAGGCCAGTGTGTTAGGAGGGCTCTCCAAAATGTCTTTGAGTAAACTGCGCATGGTTGTCCAAATGAATCTGTATGGGATGCTATTGAGATGATGGAGCTTCAGGCAGCCAAGGCAGGCTACCACCTTTCCTGGCTTCTAAGAAGTCTGGATTACAGAATTGCTATATAAGGTGTATTATTCCCTCCTATCTTCTTCACCATTGTATATTGTCTGGTTTGCCATAGTAATAATTTGGATCACTGCATGGCTGCATCTCCCAGGGGTTGTCATAAATTTTACACATCTTTATATTCTGTTTGATGATCCACACCCAAAAAAAATTTTAAAAGTGAAATGAAGTGCTTCTTTTTACCAAGATGTTATTTAAATTCTATAATATTTGGAGCTTCTGATGATCCTTGTGCTTTCTAATACAGCTCATCTTTCAGAGGCCTGACTTATTCTGACAATCTGTGATGTGTTCTTCTACCAGCTTTTCAAGCTAGATGACTGCTTCAAGAAAAAATACCATTGTGAACATTAATAATATATATATATATGTTGATAAAAGTATAATGTTTTAAATATTTAAAAGAATATCTGAAACATAAGAGTTAATAAAATACCATTCTCTGGTGTAAACATTTAGATGAAGTCTGAATTAAACCTTTTCTACTATGAACTTTTCTTGTTCTGTTCTGATATTGGACATCAATATTTTTATTTTTTTTCTAGTTAAGTCCTGAGGATTGCCCTTTTGAAAAGGAAGTATACAAGTTAGATAAAGAATTGATTGAGAGCAGCCCTGTGGAGAAGAACTTGGGGGCGATAGTTGATGAAAAACTCAACATGAGCCATCAGTTGTGTTCACAGCCCAGAAAGCCAACCCTGGGCTGCACCAAAAGCAGTGTGGCCAGCAGGGCAAGGCAGGGGATTCTGTCCCTCTACTCTGCTCTGGTGAGACCCCACCTGCAGGGCTGTGTGCTGTTCAACTGTCCCCAGAGTATGATGGACATGGAACTGTTGCAGCGAGTCCAGAGAGAGGCAAGAAGTGGATAAAAGGTCTGAAGCACCTCCCCTATGAAGACAGGCTGAGAAAGTTAGTCTCAGTCTGTAGGAGAGGAGGTTGCATAAAGACCTCACAGCTACAGTCCAGGATCTGAAGTGGGAGTACTGGAAAGCCAGAAAGGGCTCTTCACCAGGAACTGTAGTGATAAGACAAGGAGGAATGTTTGTAGATTGAAAAAGAAAAGGTTTAAATTAGATATCAGGAAGAAGTTCTTTACTGAAAGGATAGTGAGACACTGGAATTGACCAGGTTGCCCAGAGCAATTGTGGATGTCCCATCCCTGGCAGTGTTCAAGGCCAGCTGGAGTATTGAGCAACCTGGAACAGTGAAAGGTGTCCCTGCCCATGGCAGGGGGGTTGGAGGGAGAAAATTTTTAAGGTCCCTTCCAAACCCAATGATTCTATGATTCTATTACCTTCCTTGTTGCAGGAGTAACTGGTATTTGCTGACAATATCATGCACCCAGGTTAAATACTGATGTATACCAAACTATAATTTGCTTCTGAAAGCATTGCAGGTCTACAGACAAAGTACAGATATTCTATTGATTCCAGAGGTATGTTGTTAGATTCTGGAATCCTGAAGAATAGATGTAAGCTATATGTAAATCCATGTATGTAAAGCAGTGTTTGGAAATACAAGGGGTTAAGTTGTAGTTGAACAAGGTTAAATTCAATAACAGAATAGTCACTCCCAAACATGTCATCATCACCTTGCAAAATATTGTTTTATTGTTGCCAGTGTTCACATAATATAAAAGAAATACATATATATATGCATACATCTCTCTCTCTCTTCATCTCTGTCTCTTTGCTCCTTCCTGCCCACCTCCCAAAAAATTAATAGGAGGCTCCTGAAGAGACTCAGTCCTTTGATTTGAGGAACTGCCCTGTAGGGAACGCCAACAGGACTAAGCAGGTAACTGAAGTGGTGATATGGTCTTGATCAGTATACTCCTTGTTTTATATGTAGAAATTAGAGTGCTCATAAATAAGAACTCTGGCTAGCAAATTCTTCTGTCTTTCACCCCATCATGACCCAAACCTCCCTTCACATTGCTTCAGATGTAAACAGAGGACTTTATTCTAAGGAAAGAAGTTACTCAATACTAATTGTTATTGTTATGCAAATCATACTAATATCAATAACATTATGGTGAATTCAAATAAACACCTAAATGATCATGCTGTGTCTTAAATATTTAAAAGAAAATGTCTCATGCTATGTTTCCAAACAGCACAACAGGGCTGAGAATGGAATCCAGAAGCCACTGCTGTCCCAGTTTAGATGTCCAATTCTTTGAGGCTTATAATCTTTTAAGAATTCTAAAAAATATACTGAACGCTCTGAGAGGAGGGGAATCACTGCAAATAAACAGCAGTTCACAAAAGAGATTGCAATTTTTGAGACTGCAAGGAGGCAAGAGAGGTCTTGGCAATATTCTCACTGCAATCATTGCACTTGATGTGGGAGAAGGTGGCAACATGAATAGTAAGTTGACAATGTAAGAGGAATGCTAAACTAATACATGTCACATTCCATAGCAATAAAGACTGACATTCTTGAAACTTCCCCTCCTGGGACTTGCTGCTGTGCACATGCACACCCACTGTCGTTTCATAGATTTCATGTGATTTTAATAGGATTATACCTTACATTACACTTTATGAGATTTCTACTCCTCTTTCATGGTTCGTTGTAGCTGAACTTCAGGGCTTAATAGTATATTTGCAGACACTTCTAAATGCCTATGTGATTCCCTCTAAACTCGGAACAGCTAGGCTTTTCTCTCCAGAAAGAACATAACCTTTCCTATTTCCAGTTTTATTGTGACTATAAAGTTAATTTCATTTAATGAAATTTTACAGCTAGAGTTATTCACCATGACTACTGCCATGTGGCTTTACTTCCAGCATTTTACCCTGCCTTGCTTCTGTCTCTTTAATAGAGAGCTGCTGTTTTCCTAGGCTGCTAATACAGTCTAGTGAGGAGAGAGGAAGAGACCTTTGGAAAGGTTTTGTCATCCACATGCAGACTGCAGCTCTCAAGAGTGTTTACTGCTTTTACAAGTGACAGTAATCTTGCTCACATTTGCTGTGCCCATAATGAAGCCTTTATTAACACCTTCACCCTCTTTATAGACTTCATAGAAGCAAATGCTCCATCTGCTTAAATATTTGAAAAGTTACTCATAAAGTAACATTTATAAACATGCTCAGGAGTACATCTGGAAAGAATACTGTGGATGCAACACCACCACACATTACTGTAATAAAGCAGTAGGAATAGTACTTACTTCTATATTGTTATTTTCTTTGGTGAAAGGTGGATTCATAAGAACAAAATGGCTAAATTTGGGTGCCTAAGCAAGATGTGAGCATTTGTAACTTCTGTCGCAGCAGTCAGTTTTACACCACATCCAAGGGCTGATTGAATCTGTCATAGTCTCCTTGATTATTTGGCTATGTGGGCTAAGCTCTGAGCCACTTGAGGAGTAATGCACTATGAAGTTGCATATTCAAGGCAAAAAGACTTTTGTGTGTGTCTTTGTTATGGGCTAGGAGTGTCAGCAGACACCTTTGAAAGACAACTGCAAACAGTCCTCTTCAAGACAAGCTTAATAGCTGTAGAAGAGGTATTTCTAAACACACCTTTGTGATTTTCTATGAAAGCAGTAATACTTTAGGAGGTATGAGACCTGCTAGTATATACAGATCCATTCTTGGATGTCTGACTTGTCCCTTTAAGCCTCTACAAACCTAAGAGATATTCGTCATGCTCTTAACCCTGGACATTTGTAAAGGTCTGCTGTGTTTAACCTAGCAGGCAGCTAAACACAACACAGTTGTTTGCTCACTCTCCCCTAGTGGGATGGGAGAGACAATCAGAAAAAGAGTTAAAAGTCATGGGTTAAGCTAAATACAATTTAATAGGACAGAAAAAGGAGGGAAAATAATGACAATGACAAAGAACATGCAAAGCAAGTGTAATAAAATTGCCTACCATTCTCTGACTGAGGCAAGGCCAGTCCCAAGCAGCAGACCACTATCCCCCCTGTCCAACTCCTCACAGTATTATTTTTCAGCCTGACACCATGTTATATGGAACGTATGAAACAACACCAGTCAGTTGGGCTTAGCTGTCTCGGCTGTGTCTTCTCCCAGCTTCTTGTGACCCCTGTCCTCCTCAGTGGCAGGGCAATATGAAAAGGCCTTTACTTAGTGTAAGCACTGCTTTACAATAAATGAAACATCTGTATATTATCAACATTGCTCTCATATTTAATCCAAACTAGAGCAAGCAATGTACAGCTACTAGGAAGAAAACTATTCCTGGCAAAACCAGGATATGGTCCTTGAGACTTCACCAAGATCTGTGTATGTCATACTGCAGTTAAACCACTTGGCTTTCATAGATTTGTAAAATCTTTTCAGATAGAAAAGAATTTTAAGATCATTGAGCACAACCGTTAACCAAGCACTGCCAAGCTGACTGCTAAACCATGTGCCTAAGCACCACATCTTTAAAGTACCTCCAGGGATGGGGACTCAACCACTTTCCTGGGCAGCCTGTTTCAATTTGGACCTTCACTCCAAATTGGGCTGAATGTCTCTCCAAGGACAGCTCACAATCTATTTCAGCACTGCTCTTTGGATAACCACATGTATAACAAAAAGGCAAAAATAAGTAGTTAGATCTCCTCACAGAGCACACAAAAATTTAGGAAGTAAAAGTGATAAGGACACAAGTGTTGCATTTTTGTTATCAGAAAGTAAGCAAATGAACTGGAATTATTAACCATTTTTTATGATTTTCTCTCATCTCAAATCAGAAAGTTTTGTTGAGCTGGATTTTTTGTGCCTAGTCAGGCACAAGTCTGGCAGTTAGTTCTGTTGCAGGAGCCTGTAGCAGAATGAGATCATGTATGCTCTATTCCTGATCCTGGCAAAACATCTGCATCCTCATGGACATTCTGGCTTTAACAATAGAAACCAATCTTTTGTTCAAGACTCACAAAATGACTGTGGCTAGGAAGGGCCTCTGAGGATTGTGTGATCCACCCCCCTGTCCAAAGCAGCGTCAGCTAGAGCTGGTTGTTGAGGGCCTCATCCTGTCAGGTTTCGAATATCTCAGAGGATGCAGACTCCATAAACTCTCCAAGCAATTCCTGTGCTTTACACCTATTATGGATCAACACCCCTGTATTTCAGTTTGTGCCCACTGTCTCTTTTTCTCTCAATTGCCATCAGTGAGAACTGTCTTGCTGAATCTTCTTTACTGCCCTCTGCCAGATATTTTTAAATATCTCCTCGAGTCTTCTCTTCTCCAGGGTGAACAGGCCCCTCACTCTTCCTGCATCAGATGCTCCAGTCCCTGAGTCACCTTTGCGGCTCTTTTCTGGATCTGCACCAGAATTTCCATGTCACTCTTGTGCAGGGGAGCCCAGGATCTGACCCAGTACTCCAGATGTGGCCCACCAACATCACACAGAGAGGAAAGATCACCTCACTTGACCTCATCTGTGGTTTTAAGAAGCCTTAATATTGATCTATTAAACTTAAAAATATTTTTTATTTTGGATTTCAAAAATAAATATTTATTTCAGACTCACAGTGGTTTTCTTTCTTATTAGGAGGGAAGAATTAGGAGGGCAGATAGAAGTAAGAAAATCTAGGCTGAGTAGACAAAGGTACATTTGTGCTACGAATGTATTGCCAGTGTTTATCTCTGTTTTTACTTAATAACTCTAGAGCCATAGAGATGTGTATTCATTCCATCCCATACATTTCTTGAGGCTAAATATGTTGACTTTAGCAACATTTCTATGGTTACCTCCAAGATTATATTTTCCCTCTTTAACTGATAATTAGGAAATATTTAGACTTTATTTAATTTTCTTATTCCTATGTAGTCAATTTCTGACATTCCTCTTCATCATTTCATCAAAGAAAAATATGTGAGTTCTGGTCCTATGTAAGTATACACAGCTTCTCCTGGGCTAGTGTGGTCTCTTATTTCCAGTTGTTCAAAATAAGGTGTTCTCAGGTGAGAAGATGATAAGTTCTTAGGAGTAACTATGGGATCTCTGGGATATAACGGCAATCAGAATGGTCTATTGATTGAGAAGCAGCTTTGTCCTTACTTGTGAAAATCATCTGATATTTCATCCAAGTGGAAAATATGGGGTTTAATTCTGTCAAGTTTTAGAAGCTAGAAGCTGTATATCCAGTTCAGCAAAGCATTTAAGCATATAATTAAGCATATCTCTTTGGTTCATCATTTGGTTACGTTTATGTACTGAAGTGCTGGATTGAATAAATCTGGGAATTCTAGAAATGGGCACATCCTCTACCTAGGCACATAGTGTTTCTGTTACTAGGAGTTGCCCAAGAAAGAACAAAAAGAAAGGTTTTCCTCACTATTTTGCCCAGTTGCAGAAAACACTTATGTGCAAGAGTAATGTACATGTATGGTACATACGTTGATCTTTTGAAACTGTGAATAAATTTGAAACAAAATTGCCATTTGAGAACAATAAAAAATAAAACAGCATATTAAATTAGGTCTAGCAAAAGAAATAGTAGTGATCAATATGACCTTAAGGCAGGATAATTTGATTTCATTAATTTGATATCTATTTTGGCCAGATTACAGGATTGATAAAAGATAATGGAATTGCCATTATTTGTTCAGGCTTCTATCATACTACTGTTCATACTAAATATTGACAAATCATTGTAGCACATATCAAGACATGAAACAATTTTGAAAATTACTTTTTCAAAATTGAAGAACTCAGAAATCTGGAAATATGCTTTTACAAGGCTCTCAGTCCTTGTACAACAGGGCAGGGTCAGATATCAAGTACAACAAGTTATGTCTGGGATTTGCCCTTTTAAACATGGGCTGCTTGCCCTAACAGCAGCCTGAGGGTGGGAAACACAGTTTCATGCCCTGTCCACTTCTACTTCTGTGTCCATCTGGTGCAGAGCTGTAGAAGAAAGAAGTCACTGCACAGCAAATGCTTGGGATGTGAGACCTACAAATGTGGTTGGAAGTGAAATGGGGATGTGAGGCAAACCAGGGCATATCATCATGTGTATATCAGAATGGACACTTAAATGTGGCAAATCTGTGTTTGTTCTCATGCCTGCTCTCCCATCCCTCAGTATCTTCCAAGAAGTATTCCATAGCAGGCAAATTGTAACACCAGCTGACCAAGGAGCACATAGAGAGCAATCAGATATGTTTTCACCTTCACTTGGACAGAAAGTATATTTTCTGGAAAAGTTCCAGAAAATAAACTTTCTTTTTTAAAAGGAAAAAAACCTCTCTTTTCACCAGCCTTTGAAAGAGCATACAATGAATTGTGGCTAAACCAGGCTAGCACTGGAGATATGTCAGAAATCTTGCCATATCCCCATAAAGCTCGCCCCTCTGGATCGTGTCTTCTTGATTTGAAAGTGAGCCAGATCAGGTTCCTTTACCCATCTTCCTCTTTTCTTTCCTGGGAAATCTTGGCTGGAAATGTGGGTGCTCATGCCCTGTAACATATGAGCATGAAGTTTGGTGTGCCCAGGTGACAAAATTGCAGCTGTGCATCTGCAGTTCTGACACGGGAGACATGCCCAGTCCTCTGGTCATCTCTGCAAGCATCCATCTCGCTGTCTGCATGCACCTGAGTCAGTCTGTGCCTTGGCCACAAGTCCAGCACTTGGCTATTCGTGCACAGTTGTCACTTCCCTGAGCTATCCAGAAATCCTGACAAGTGGTAAAGTTATTTTTGTGTACATTTTCTATTTCCAGATGGTAGCAGACAACATATTTGGCACAAAATTACTGTACCTTGATCTCAGGGGAGTGGAACAGGTTGTTGAGCTTAGTACTTTGGGGGCTAGGAGTAAATCTACTTCTACTGGCTAAAATTTTCTCGTTTTTATCTTTGCAATGAGATTGTCCTCCAATGCCTGGTGAATTTCACTGCTGTACTTCACAGTTTGGTGGCTTTGAAATGGAAAATGTTGGGAAGCCAAAGGGTGTGTTGCCAAAGCAGTCAGCTAAATATATTAGCACAGCCAAAAGACAGGCATAATTTTAAAACAAAATGGATTTTCAACACTATGAATATGGAATTTGGGTATGGACCTGTTTAGGATGTTTTAATGTGATTTGAGTTGGATAAAATTGCTTGAATATGGATGATACTCAGAGGACCGAAAGCTGATTTTCTGACCACTTCTTTTATATAATATGAGCATATTTTGAGTTTATCTGGTTTGAGATAAACCCTCTGCTACTCCTGACCTACTCTTTCAAGATTTTCTGGCAGCTTTTTATCACTGTGTGTTGGAAACAGAAAAAAAATTAGCAATCACATAAATTGCTATTAAGGTCTTACCTTAAAAATGAGAGTTGGTTTAATCGTAATCAAATAAGAGAATGTACACCAATTTCTAGTGTATGTATCATTAAGATGTTCAAGAGACTTCTTTTGTGAAAAAAATTGAGCAAATATCGATTTTAAATCATCATCAGTCAAAACCTTAATTATTTTCTCCATCTCCCCAGTGCACACATTGACAAGTCTTTGTGAGGTCATATTGCATGATTCATCCTTCTCATGTAGAAGATGTATTTCTATTAGCACCTCTCACTGCTGTGATCCAAACCCTTGAAAATGGTCAGATTTTTGCAATGAGTTCAATCTCCTACACATTTGACCAATTCCTTCTGCCATTCCCATTTTTTAAATATATTCTGTAATTTGGAACATTTGAAAAAGATACCAAAGTCAATAAGAAGAAAGCGTGAACTACTCATCGTAATTTTAACAGGTTACCAAACAGAATTATCAATCAGACAATAATTCAATTAGACACTTTGGACTAAAGAATTTTTGTTTAATTGCATTGAATTTTGTGTGCAATTGTACCTTAATCCTATGAAAATTTCTGCCCTGAGCAAGGGATATCTAAATATTGAGGATTATTTTTCAGAGAACTGAATGGTGATTAAAGCAAAAAAAAAAAAGTCTAATGTTATATTAGATTATTAGTAGACATAATACTCCTCCTCTAAAACAAAGTCAGAACATAGAAAATAATTTAGCACAGTTTTCTCTGAAACTGTCTCCTCAGATTATTTAATCATATTATTTGCTAAAGTGATGCTAGACTTAATGGGTAATGAAGCAGAGATTCCAGATTTACAAAATGAAGCTATACTTTAGTCAAAATATACTTGGAAAGGATACCACTCTTCCTGTACAAATAAAATTATTAAAATTGAAATCATTAAATGTAATATATTTTTATTCTTATTTGGGTCTTAACTGTTGGCAACAAAATATATTTTCCCTTTTGTCACTTACAAACACAGATAGTTTGTAAAAGGACTGCATCATAGTTTTTGTGAGTTTAGTTAATATTCTTCACCTCACATTATGAAAAGTTGTTCAAGCTTGGAGAAAAATAAAAAACTTTCATCCTAGGAGATGTATTAAAGAAATCTGCAAGACTTCAGTAAGTTAAACTCTTTGAGGACCACTCCAATGTCTAGGCTTTCTTCTCTCAATTTAACAAAGAAACATGGCAGGGAACATTGTATTTCTGTACTGGTATTGAGATGCCTCAAACAAGTCAAGGGTCTGAATATCAAGTATGCTAATCTTATTAAACAAAATTACATGCTACAACTCTTTGATGTGACTTTCTGTTAAGCACTTTATCATAAATATGAAATAGGCTGTTTCTTTAAATACAAAGAGAGACATATTTGACATATTGGAAACAGCAAGATCTATATAGAATCTAAATATAAAACTCACTATGAAGTGAGGATTTGCTAACAGGTAGCGAGGACATAGTTATTCCTATTCTAATTATATTGCGCGCTATTCAAAGAAGAAATATGGCATAATTTGATTATATCTGAACCAGACTAAAGAGAACTCAATTAGTCTTAGAAGTGTCCATATTTTCCATGATCAAAATCAGTTTTTGAAGCTTATGGTTTAGTCACTGAAAGTAAGGAATTGGCAAAGGAGAATGTCAGCTTTTCTTGTGGAGGTGTGAACCTATGATCTTTCTCCTTAAGAAAGCAGCCTGGGAAAAATTAATGCAGTGTCTCAGATACCATAGTGTGGCTGAAGTATTATTTTTCCCAACTGCAGATTCCCGTTACAACTCTCTATGTGTCTCTTTTGCAATGAAAGAAAAACATGTCTCCAGATCTTTGAGTTAGGAGAAGACCCAACTGGTTATACTTCTGGAGGGCAGGGACCCTCAGTCGTGCACAAATTCCTGACCTGTGACTGTCCCTTTTTCACAAACCTTCTTATAGCTTTGAGAAAAAATATGTTTGTCGAAGTGACCTTCAAGTTCTTGTTGGTATAAGCTCTATTTCTGCACAGGAAAGTAAGACAGGCATCTTAAGGAATTTTGCAGGTTACTGCTGCATATATTCATTTATGTAGTATTTAAACTCATATGAAATGGATCAAGAACTGTGTTCTGTCTCTGAAGTCCACTGTTATGTCACAGCTCCATCTCTGTAGTTACAAACACTTTTCCTCTGACATAAGGTCCTAATTTTACATAATCTGACATAGTTCCTAATCTATTTAATTCCAAAGGTTATTGGTCTACACTAACCTCCAAACAATTCCTGGGTTTTGCCTGGGCAAGTCCTAGTCAACACAGTTCAAAACTGTGCCTAGGATCACAGTAACAATTTGAACAATCTTCAGACAGTGCTCAAGCCTAATGAGTTAGCCCTGTTTAGTTTATCAGTAGAGAAAAGCATGAAAGGAGTAATTTATAATGGAAGTTTCCTTTGGTAGTCTTTTGTCTAATCTGGAACTGATTCCTAAAGGTGAATTATTGCAAAGCCTGGTTGAGAGCTGGACAAGCTGCAAAGCTGTTATTGCAGAAAATCCTTTTATTGCCTTGTTATCAAACTGTTTTAAAGAGGAGCAAAGTTTGCCCAAAGTGCCAGAAAAAAATCTCATTCACTAGTCATCATTAGATTACTCATCTACATCAATTCTTGTCTATAAACTGGTTATCATTCATCAGTCAGCAACTTTAGCTGTCCCCAGTAATCCTATACTGTCTCAGTTGGAGGCTAGGGAGAAAATTTTCCTCATCCTTATCATGACATAGAAAATGAAGTGACCAGAGTAAAAATACAGTGGCACTGAACCTGCAGTAGATCTTTTTTTCCCTCCAAAAATATATTTGCAGTTCCAAATTTTTTATGCATAGCTACTGCTGTGATTCCTATAGGCAGTACTCCACTGTGTCTGAAGGATTATAGCATATCTGAAGAATATCCAAGACTTGAAAATCTCTCATTATTAGTGTGCTGTCCTACATATTTGATCAATAATCTGATAAACCACAAAGCCAGCCACCTGCCGTTGTTGAAAAGTCCTTTTTTGGGGGGATGGTATAAAGATTGTGTAAAGCAGCGCACCAAATTTCTGCAGTGGTACTCTCTGTTACACCCAAAGGAATACAGCTACCATTATTTGCCCTGGTTAAGCATGCACTTTCTGAATATATTATTGTGAAGCTGCCTTTTGAACTTTTCCTCCAAGGATTCTTTGGAGAATAAGTCTTCAAAAAATCAGTTCTCTATCTTTCTCCCTGGTGTTTGTCCAGATCTGGACCACAAACCTATATGCAACTAGAAATTCTTTGGAAAACTCCAGACAAGTATCCATTCAACAGTGTTTGATAAATGCAACCTCTTTAAAACCTGTGCTCAATAAATCCCACTGCAGATATCAGGTTATTTTTTTTCATCCTCTGAACAGGTATCCCCCTAGGCCTTAAAAATACTGCAGAAATATTTTACATGATTCATGTGTCACAGTGGGTTTGTGTAGGATTAATTTGTAGGAGGTGAAATTGCAGCCCTTCTCTGAGCTAGAGGTCATTTCATATGAAAACTTATAGCACCAGGCCCAGATATGAGGGCTGCACAGTTTTTATGTTTAATGAACACACTAGATTCCAAAATAGAGCTCAGTGGAAAGAAAGATTTTGCACTGATTTCAAAAGTGATTGCAGCTCTGTGTGCTAGCTCACATAAATAACTATACTCTTCCTACAGCATGGCCCATCTCTGGCTAGTGCATCATTCCTTATCAGGGCACAGCATTCTGGCACCATCATTTGGTAACATATGCAGTTCTGAGCTATGCCAAGCAGTTTTTTGGTGCTAATGAATCTTAGGCCAGAATCTTATAAATGCAATTCCTTTCAGCCTCTCAGGGCCACAGATATTACTCCTACAGACATGGCTTCTTTCCTAGCTTTAACTCAAGGACTGGAAATCCCAGGAAGGAAAAAGACACCTAGTCTGGCAAGGGTCAAGTAATTCCAGATCCAGTGGGCAGCGTCAGATTTGTGAGAGAAAAAGCCCTGCTGATAAGCTTGGGTTTATTCTCTCCTTGCTTAGGCCTCACAACCCAAATTTATCGCTATTCTCAGCAAGTGGAGGGCCAGGTGAGCTTTACATATAGGACCAACATATCTTCTCTCTCAGGCACTTTTGTACCACTTTACAGAAAGAGCACAGCCAACCACAAAGCCTACATTCTAGCCAGAAATCAGGATCAATATTAATTTCTGAGCATTTCAGACACATTTTAGGCTTTAATCTTGGCACCTTTTCTCCTTTCTGAGGGTACAAGTCTCAATAATCATCATAAACCCTGGATCTGATGCTTCAGTTTACTGAGGTCCTACTTCCCCATACATCCCTTCAGGAATCCCACCACAGCTGTTTTGAGCTTCCTAATTGACCCAGTCTGGCAGCACAACAGGAGGAAAGACTTAAAAAAGGTTTCTGAATTACAGTCACTGCTGGTTTTAAAAGCTCTTTGTGCCCATAAGTCTTTGAAATGATGCAGCCTTGACTTGTACCCTGTGGTAGGTCCCACCTCTTCTAACAGTCTAAAGCAGAGGCTGATTTTTCTGACAATGGAAGTTTTTGCCTCATCCTTCCCCTTCAGGGATTTCTTTCACAACCCACTACATGGTTCACAGAGAGCATCTGCTCTCTGACATGCACACACACCTGAAAGTCTCCAGTCTCTTTAGCTGGGTTTATGTAGAGCCAGTGAAATAAGGATAGCACAGGCATTCAAAAACAAGAGCCACTCTTAGCTTTCTCATTAAAAATTTCACTCTTTCTCTTGAAAGTTATGTTGGAAAATAAAAAAAAAACTGGTCAGGTCACAGCTGGGATAATTCTGCAATACAACGTATTATCAGGGAAATAGCACATAAAATGGAGAATAAAACAAAAAGAAGCCTTAACTTTATATAGTTGTTTGCCAAATCTTGTATGGAAATTGTACATCTATTTTCTTTGACGACAGATAATCCACTTTGTGCTGTTTAAAGACATATACTGCCTGGTCTCAACTGCTGTACATTCTTTCTATTTCTATTGTTTCTCAGAGCATTACAGTAGCCAGTAAATTACAACAAGCAATAATTATCCTGTTAAGAGAGCTTTCAAGTATTTATGACTTCCCCATTATGAAAAAAGAGATGCAGGCGAGACCCGTATATCTCTTTAAAGTACTGTTAGAAATGATAGAGATTCAAGAACAGCATTTCACAGCCGGAGAAGTCAGAACTACTGGTAACATAGGAAAAAGAAATGTTTTCTTGTCTCTTGCTTTAAAACAGATATATGCCATACTTCTGAAAAAAAACCCCTTCCATTAAATTCAAAGCTGTTATATGCTGTTTCTCTTCTAGGATGCACCAGGGAACCACCAAACCATGCCTCTGATTAGAATGGGACTATGAAAATGAGAGTAGGGACTTTATTTAGTGTCTTAAACATTCAGGTAGGGATATTTAGGTGCTCAAAGGAGGAAAATGCTGATTTAGGTAACTACTGACTAAGGAGTAGTTAGACCTCTTAATGGTCATGTGGTGTGTAAGGAAAGGCATATAGAATGGAGCTATTTACTTTAAAAGTCTTTTTAATATTCTGAAGACCTAAGGTATTTTTGAAAAGTATTTGTTCAGTCTGATGAGCAATTATTTTTTTAGATATTGTGTGGCTCGTGATGATCAGAAACAGGGCAGAAAAAGCTCAGAAATTACATCTCTATGGTCGTGGTGCTCATAGTTTCTCTGGGAGTGTTTCGTTTTAACAAAACCACGAATACAAGTACTAGAGAGGGAGAATAGTCTCCAGAGAGCTTCCTTGCAGAGTTAAAAATACACTGAATAAGTTCTATAAACAGTATAAGGGATATCAAAAGTCTAGATGGAGCTTATTTAAAATTGTGATAAGCCCATTGACCTACTTGAGGTTATATTTCAATGAGAGCTGCTGTAAAAAGCTGTCCTGGGATACATGTTTGGAGCTCTTTCTCTTCACTCCCAAAGATGAACCAAAATCTTGATAGATTAAAGCAAATGTATTTTGGATCACTTAAAGTAGTATTTTAGTTACCAGATGTCTTTCTTAATTTTTTAACCGCATTAACACTTAAAAAACCCCAGTTTTTAAATATGTGATTTTTTTGATAGCAACACCAAAAACTTTTGCAAAGAGATTAATTCCAACAGCTTATCTTTCCCTATAACATTTCAGTTCAAGTTTGTCAGTGGGTATTTAGTTTGATTTAATTCATTCATTTATTTTTTAAAAAGAGCCTTCTGTCAAAATATCCCAAGCAAGCTTTCCAACTGACCAAGCCAATTACAATTAGTTGCAGCCTTATACAACTTGTGCTGATATTGCTCCTAGCTCTGCAATGGAGGTAGTGGTAGTCTTGTTCTACTTGGATTACTGCCTTGATCTAGGTATAAAGTTCCAAATTTTGTATCTTCTAGGAAAAGGTAATTTTATTTTTATTGTCTGTTACCTGCATTAAGCATGCACTCTCACTTTTTCAGAGAAAATATTGCATAAATAACTTAATGTGCTGTCTTAATAACGAATGTGATTGCCAGGATCTGATATATTTTGCAAAAGTAAATCTTTAATGCTATGAACACAATTCCCAAAGGCTGGTTTGCAAATTGATTTTACTAAATTAAAAAAGTTTTTATTTTATATTCAGATATTATGTACTTGCTGCCAGTAAAAGAGATCTGAGTTTGTTGCATGTTATCCATGTTATTCCCTCAGTTTATGCTGTGTTTTTTTCCCTTATTTCTCCACTTTCTGCTAACCAGTATCACTGGTCTTTTCCTTTCCACCTGCATTTTGTGTTATATTCTGATGCCTGATGTGGTACTTTGTTCTGCTTTTATAACTAATGCTTAATCAATTTATCTTCTGTACTTCACTTATAATCAGTGTGACAGGCTGACTTGGCACCCTGATTTGTTTATAAACTTGCAATCTTCTAATTAGAATCACATAGCAAAATGGTTCAAAAACAATTTGCAGAGCCAAAATGTGTAAACTGAGTGTGACCTCTACGGATATATTAGCAAATAAGGATGATATTTAATTATTTTTTGTATGAGACAAGTTTTTATTATGGTTGGAGATCTGGACAAAACTCAGTCTTATCAATTCTTCTGCAGGATATGCAAGAGGGATTCCTTGCTGCTGGGGGAAGTAGATAAAAATTATTGTTATATTGCACAGGACTTGTTTAGTTATTTGCAATTACTTTTCCTGATGAAGAAACTTTCATGTAATATGATCCTAGGCCTCTATGATCTGTGTTGTATTGGAGTACCAAATGCTTTCATCCAAAGACTGAAATAAGCCAGCAGGTGCGGTGTTTGAAGTGAAAGCAGGTGATTTCCAAAAGCTAAATCTGGAAATCAGCTTGCACTTATGCAAATATTAATATGGTGATATGAATATAGTTACACATGTGTTTGGATACATGTTAGAAATACAGGCAAAACAGAGGTGATAAAAAGATATAAGCATCAATTTGTGGATCCAATTAACCCAGCAAAAACAGCAGACAGACTAAAGCTTGAAGATAGACTTTCTTTATTATCTCAGTCAAGATTTACGGAGTCTGAATCTCACCTTTGTGTCTCTCTATATTCCTCTTACAATATTATTCTTTATTGCTATACAGAACTTTCCTTTCAACTCTAAAAAGGACTAGAAATGTTATTCCTCCACTGTTTTGTAAGCCACATGTAAGCCATCTTCATTCTCATTCTTATGTTAGAGTTACTAAATTCCTGATCACATTGATTACAGCTTCTCAGTCCAGTCCGAAGTGCCTCTGTACATGAAATCTTTCACTGCTACAGCATTCTCTTCTGTATTATGTCTGTCAGGTTGTTGGCAGCCCTCTTGTCATAATCTCTAAATCTAGATGAAGATATCCTGGCCATCGCAGAGAAGTTGGACTAGATGACATTTGAACATCCCTTCCAACTCAAATCATTCTATGATTCTATGAAGTGTCAAGCATTTGACATTTCTTAAAATGATGACTTTTAAGAGATGGACAAGTTAGATGGCTAGTTAGTAGTTTTTGGCAATGAAAATTTGTTAGTGCCCAATAGAAATTTACTTTTATAAAATTCAGATCAAGAATATCAAGGGAATCCTAATTGTGCCTAGCAGCTGAAACAAACAAACAAACGATAAACAAAGGAACTCCCAAAATCTGCCCTTCCCCCTGCTCATGATTTCTTCATTCATCCAAATGAAGTATAAGTAAATTTGATTAAAGAATCCACTTGTAACCCTTATACCAGTGTGAACCCTCTGCTGTGATCTGGCCTGGGAGAGGAGGGGTGGGAGGGAAATAGCTCTACAACACCCTCAGTCCAGAAAAGACTGTACTGGTACCCCAGTCTCTCCTTAAGGTGGCTATAGGTTGAGGAGAGGCATCTCAGCATAGGATAACAAAAATAATAGATCATTGGATTAAGCATTTGGAGCATCTTCAAAGCGGTTGCCACTTATTTCAAAGTCTCAGGACATCAGACATGAAAAATGGCAGGGGAAGAAAGGATATATTGCACCATTCATTCATTAAAACTTTTCCTTCACTGTAGTGAAAACTCTACAGAAAAATCTAAATATCCAGTAAAGAAATATTAAATTGGTTTTTGCTACCTTGTTACCTTTAGAAACTCTCACAAAATAGAGCCTAGAACTTTAGGTATGCAGATAAACTAAGTATAGAAAACCTTCTCTTGAATAGATTTAAGATGACTTTGTTCCTTGCATGTAAAGGTCATAAGTGTTAAAAATTTTTATTCTTAATTAAGTTTCCCTATTTTTATAGGTGTTATTTCTACCCTCAAAAGCTGCTAATTTTTAAAATGTATACCCAAAGTGTTTTCTCAATACATATTTTTCTAATCTATATTTAACCTACTACTAAAAAAAATCAATTTTATGGCTTGCTTTCATTCTATATAGCGTTTATATCTCTGACTTTCTTGAGCAGGTAATGAAAAGAAAAACAAAATCATAATTTCTTTATGAACAGCTATGTCCATTTTACAGACAGAAAAACTGAGAAGTTAGAAAATGGTATGGTCAAGATTTAAGAAGAGCAAAGGGAGCACAGC